>NC_092355.1:60178304-60833279 GCF_963676685.1 Mytilus edulis | reverse complement strand
CAGCACTCAATTTTTCACAAACAAATGTGTTTTAAGCTGCTAAAGACATATGATTCAAACGCTCAGAAAGTCCTTTCTTCTATATTTTTGCTCTCCATTTTTATACAAAACCTTTTACATTTTTATTTTATGGGTTATTGTTGAAGGTCGTACAATGACGTATGGTTGTTAACACATACTTTCTTTGGTTTCTTATGGAAATTTGTCCATTGACAACAAACATACAACATCATCTACTTTATATAAGTATTGTATAAATTACAACGTATTTTGGCGATCTTGCAAAATGATCGTAATCCCGAAAATCGTAAACATATTTTCTTATCTTAAAAGGGGACAAGAAGGGTTCCATTAACAGGCCAATAAATAAAATCACAGTTAATTATAAAAAGAATAAAAAATAGGTTTTTTTTTCTCTCATAATAACAGTAATCAGATTCATAACAATGTCAATTTCAAGAAAGCAGACAACAGTTAATTACTAGTAGTCAATAACAGTACAGCATCAATGATCTTGACTGAATATTTGCCACTTTTAACTAAAATATAAAGGCACAGAACCAGGACATAGGAGCACAGAACCAGGACCGTATTTCTTATCACCAGCACATCGTCAGGACAATTCCGTTTAACGAACTTGCACGACTTTTGCAATTTTATATTGTTGTAATATACTTTGCATGGTACTTATGACGCATCAGAGAAAAATTAAGCAACAAAACAGTCGTTTTATTGCCGTTCTGATACAATGTAAACAAACCCACCAGCACAGAATCAGGACCCACCAGCACCCGTCAGGACCAAATCACCAGCACAGTACGTTCTCTCGCAGGACAACCATACCCACCGTGAGATATATTTCCACAGAATGAAATAACACAATTACGTGAAAAAAATTAGAGTTGGTCATGCAAATCGTTTTTCTCTTTCTTATTGGTAAATATAGATAATGAGAATAATACACGTATAAGGAAAAGAAAAATTCATTATCATAGTGCAACCTGAATAAACAAATAAATACATGTTTTAAAATACAAAATAATCAGCCAGCCAAATAGGCTTAGGATGCATTTTCTCTATTTTTATTCGCATCGGATGTTCAGTGGTTGTCGTTTGTTTATGTGGTTCATATGTGGTTCTCGCTTTTATATAGATTAGACCGTTTGTTTTCCCGTTTGAATGGTTTTACACAAGTCATTTGTGTGCCCCTTTATAGCTTGCTGTTAGCCAAGCTCTGCGTTAAAGCCCGGTAAGCACTTAAAGTTAACCATCGAGGGACGTTAACTACCGAGGGTAGTAATGAATATTCATCTTTACCGGATGATTGACAGCGATGTAAATAAAAACATGAGAGTGATTACCGTGTGTCAACGTCATATCATAGTAAATATTAGCAATTAGAATTAGACGGTAGACAAGCATATTTTGCCTAGTGATTCTTTTTTTGCATGCCTATTTGGTTATATTATAATGCACTAATTGTTTTGATACTGTTTAATGTTTAAATAAGACCCATATGTGAACCATTTATGCACTTTTAATATAAAGATCAGATTCACACAGGATCATACAGTTCGAGCTAACTATTTTATGTACGAGAGCTATTACTAATGTAACGGTGATGCTGAGATAATCTCCCTTTGCTAAAATATGGGATGACGCAAAATGAACTATATCACTGTGCAAGAACGGAATAGCAAAGTAAATATATAAATCAAACTGTATTGGGATGATTTGGTAAACGTTTATCCAACTTACTGGATATTTTATGAAAGATTTTGCCATTTGTATAGAGGAATTATACCTTTTCAAATAAACTTGGGAGAATAATACACTAATTATAGAATTTTTAGCAAGTTAAACGAACTAATCTGGTCAAATATACATCAAATTCGTAGTCTTTGAATGTAAATTTGTTGCGTGCAATTGTTAAATATTTAATGCGATGAGTGTCGTTATAGCCTGAAATGAGATTTTGATTACAACGATTAAGAAAAAATGCAATATTTCAAAATGCGAGTCTTAATTATTGTCGCAATAATAAAAACCTCGCATTAATTTCTGAATTTACAGACATCTGTACCGTCAGCGTACCGTGATCTGTTAAAGGTTTTTTTTAATAGTTAATTCCGGTGTCACTTTGTCTCTTTTAGAGAGTTGTCTCATTGGCAATCATGCTATATCTTCTTTTTTTTTATATAATAAAACAAAAACCTGAACGACTTTACATTATAAATTAAAATGCATCCTAGTCGTGATGGAGACAGAGTCAAATGAACAAATAGACTAGGTGAAACTGAACGAAAAAAAGAAAGAAAACACCAATTTGATCTGATAGGGGTGAATTCTATTCTTTATTAATTCAAACTCGAGTTTGGTTTGGAACCGTATCTATTGCGATTATTAACCAAGGACAGATATTACATATCTAAACTTCGATGCTCGAATTTGAAGTTACCTATTGAGACGGGTAAATGGGCGGGGATCGCGAGGGAAAATAGAATATGTACATTATGTAATGAGGGAATAGGGGATGAGTTTCATATATTGTTTACCTGTAAAAATGCTGATGTTTCTGCTCTTAGATCAAAGTTTGTACCAAATTACTATGTAATGAATCCAAGCAAGAAGAAATTCACTGGCTTGTTGTCTATATGTAACGTACAAGTTCAAAGGAAATTATCAATTTTCGTGAAGAAAATCATAAAATACTTAATCTAATTATACCAATTGTCTTTTAAAATATACTATGTATTTGTGTTTCGTTTGTCCTGTCTCGCTATGTATTATCTTAATATGGTTGTATATATCATTGTCCTCTTGTACACAAGTATGTGTCTGAGGTTATGAATAAAATCTTGAAATCTTGATACGAGACAAGATTATATTTGCTTCGGCTTTTTCCATTTGCGCCAATCTGCACTTAATTAGCGCCTATTTTTTTTATTTCTTTGCGCCAAATTTATTTTCTTCATTTGCACAAATTAACAGGTAAACACAAGTCATGAGGCATATAAGATGTATAGAATTCATTTATATAATAACACAAATATTCCTTCTGGCCTTTTGCCACCTGCCACTTGCTCACACGTGACGAGGAGGAGGAGGGGATTGAAAGCAGGATAAGTTTATTGCAAGTGTACATCACACTTGAAGTAGCACTTTATAAAATAAGATTGTAACAGTTTGACATAAAAAGCACATTTGCATATGCACAAATCTTTTTTAACTGAGCATTGTCATGCAACACTTCTGTTGAACTGCAACCTTGTGATATCTTCTCTACAATAAAGCATCCCCTTTTTTATCAAAATTTTTATAAGTTAAAGCCTGTTTTTTTCTTTATGGCATCGGTTCCATGCATATATGAAAGTAAATGTTCGGGTACCAGAAGTGTGATTAAATGATGATACCCATGAGCTCAACATGTGTCTATACACACATTTATCTATATTGTAGCTTGTGTTCATTGAATTGCTGCGTTTGGTTAAACAAGTTTAATTTTATCATCTAAATTTATCAGACCTAACCTTTCGAATCAATTTGGCGCAAATTAAAAAATGTCAATGTGCGAAAATGAAAAAAAATATGCTTTTTCAAAATTGGCGTAATTGTCATACGTACATTCACCGATCACATATTACTGGTTAGATTAAAAAATAATATATTATTTAGATTAAGAAGTACTTTAAGAAATTGATTGATTGTTGTTTGCCATCAGTACAGCCGCAAATATTTCAGACAAGTTCAGGGAGAAAACTAAATAATGAATACAATAGGGAATGTTACTGGTCAAATAAATGTCATCAGTCATTCAGAGTGAAGTATAGATACGAAACTTTGGACTGTCGATTGAAAATAGTTTGTTTTGATAACAACCGCCGGTAGGTATAGACAAATACGGTTGATAGACGGTATATAGGAGCACTAAATTCTAAGTTAACCACCGACAGTAGGTATAAAGAAATACTATTGAAAGACGGTATATAAAGGAGCACTATATTTTACGTTAACCACCGACGGTAGGTATAAAGAAATACTGTTAATAGACGGTATATATATGAGCACTATATTGTATGTTAACCACCGACGGTAGGTAAATTCAGATACTTTTGACAGACGGTATATATGAGCACTCTATACGGACCATATAATACGTTATATTGACCATCGACGGTAGGTATAAATGAAAACTGTTGCACTTTATTGTATGTTAACCACCGACAGTATGTATAGACACATAATTTTAATAGACAGCACTATATTTTACGTTAACCACCAACGGTAGGTATAGACAAATACTTTTCATATACGGTATATAGGAGTACTGTATTGCTTGTTAACCACCGATGGTAGGTATAAACAGGTACTGTTGATATACGGTATATAGGAGTACTATATGTCATGTTAACCACCGACGGTAGGTATAGACTAAATACTGTTGATAGACAGTATATAGGAGGACTATATTGCATGTTAACCACCGACGATAGGTATAGACAAATACTGTTGATATACGGTATATAGGTGCACTGTATTGCATGTTAACCACCGAAGGTGGGTATAGAAACAGGTTAGAAACATAGTGTTGATAGACGGTATATAGGAGCACTATATTGCATATTAACCACCTATGGTAGGTTTAGAAAAATACTGATAATAGACGGTATATAGGTGCACTGTATTAAATGATAACCACCGACGGTAGGTAGAGAAAAATAGTATTGATAGACGGTATATATGAGTACTGTAATGCTTGTTAACCACCGATGGTAGGTATAGACAGGTACTGTTGATATACGGTATATAGGAGTACTGTATGGCATGTTTACCACCGACGGTAGGTACAGACAAATACTGTTGATAGACGATATATAGGAGTACTGTATGGCATGTTAACCACCAACGGTAGGTATAGACAAATACTGTTGATAGACAGTATATAGGAGCACTATATCGTATGTTAATCACTCACGGTAGGTATAGACAAATACTGGTGATAGGCGGTATATAGGAGCACTATATTGTATGTTAACCACCGACGGTAGGTATAGACAAATACTGTTGATAGACAGTATAAAGGTACACTATATTGTATGTTACCTTCCGACAGTAGGTATAGACAAATACTTTTGATAGACGGTATATAGGAACAAAATATTGTATGTTAACTACCGACAGTAGGTATAGACAAATACTGTTGATAGACGGTATATAGGAGCACTATATTGAATGTTAACTACCAACAGTAGGTAAAGACTAAAACTCTAGATAGACGGTATATGTAATAGCACTATATCGTATGTTAATCACCGACGGTAGGTATAGACAAATACTGTTGATAGACAGTATAAAGGTACACTATATTGTATGTTAACCACCGACGGTAGGTATAGACAAATACTGTTGATAGACAGTATAAAGGTACACTATATTGTATGTTACCTTCCGACAGTAGGTATAGACAAATACTGTTGATAGACGGTATATAGGAACAAAATATTGTATGTTAACTACCGACAGTATGTATATACAAATACTGGTGATAGCCTGTATATAGGAGCACTATATTGTATGTTAACTACCGACAGTAGGTATAGACTAAAACTCTTGATAGACGGTATATAGGAGCACTATATTGTATGTTAACCACCGACGGTAGGTATAGACAAATACTGTTGATAGACAGTATATAGGATCACTATATTGTATGTTAAATACCGACAGTAGGTATAGACAAATACTGTTGATATACGGTTTATAGGAGCACTATATTGTATGTTAACTACCAACAGTAGGTATAGACTAAAACTCTTGATAGACGGTATATAAGAGCACTATATTGTATGTTAACCACCGACGGCTGGTATAAACAAATACTGTTGATAGACGGTATATAGGAGCACTATATTGTATTTTAACTACCGACAGTAGGTATAGACACATACTGTTGATAGACGGTATATAGGAGCACTATATTGTATGTTAACTACCAACAGTAGGTATAGACTAAAACTCTTGATAGACGGTATATATAATAGCACTATATCGTATGTTGATCATCGACGGTAGGTATAGACAAATACTGTTGATAGACGGTATATAGGAGCACTATATTGTATGTTAACTACCGACAGTAGGTTTAGACAAATACTGGTGATAGACGGTATATAGGAGCACTATATTGTATGTAAACTACCGACAGTAGGTATAGACAAATACTGTTGATAGACTGTATATAGGAGCACTATATTGTATGTTAACTACCGACGGTGGGTATAGACAAATACTGGTGATAGACGGTATATAGGAGCACTATATTGTACGTTAACTACCGGCAGTAGGTATAGACAAATACTGTTAATAGACGGTATATAGGAGCACTATATTGTATGTTAACTACCTACAGTAAGTATAGACAAATACTATTGATAGACGGTATATAGGAGCACTATATTGTATGTTAACTACAGACAGTAGGTATAGACACATACTGTTGATAGACGGTATATAGGAGCACTATATTGTATGTTAACTACCGACAGTAGGTATAGACAAATACTGTTGATAGACGTTATATAGGAGCACTATATTGTATGTTAACCACCGACGGTAGGTATAGACAAATACTGTTGATATACGGTGAATAGGAGTACTGTATTGCATGTTAACCACCGACAGTAGGTATAGATAAATACTTTTGGTAGACGGTATATAGGAGCACTATATCGCATGTTAACTACCGACGGTAGGTTTAGAAAAAAAAACAATAATAGACGGTATATAGGAGCATTTTATTGCATGTTAATCACCGACGGTAGGTATAGACAAATACTGTTGATAGACAGTATATAGGAGGACTATATTGCATGTTAACCACCGACGGTAGGTATAGACAAATACTGTTGATAGACGGTATATAGGAGCAGTATATTGTATGTTAACTACCAACAGTAGGTATAGACTAAAACTCTTGATATACGGTATATAGGAGCACTATATTGCATGTTAATCACCGACGGTAGGTATAGGCAACTGTCAATAGACTGTGTAATGGAGCACTGTATTGTATGTTAACCACCGACGGTAGGTACAGACAAATACTGTTGATATACGGTATATAGGAGCACTATACTGTATGTTAACTACCGACAGTAGGTATAGACAAATACTGTTGATAGACGGTATATAGGAGCTCTATATTGTATGTTAACTACCGACGGTAGGTATAGACACATACTGTTGATAGACGGTATATAGGAGCACTATATTGTATGTTAACTACCGACAGTAGGTATTAGACAAATACTGTTGATAGACGGTATATAGGAGCACTATATTGTATGTTAACTACCGACAGTAGGTATAGACAAATACTGTTGATAGACGGTATATACACATGTAGGAGCACTATACTGTATGTTAACTAATGACAGTAGGTATAGACAAATACTGTTGATAGACGGTATATAGGAGCACTATATTGTATGTTAACTACCAACAGTAGGTAAAGACTAAAACTTTTGATAGACGGTATTTGTAATAGCACTATATCGTATGTTAATCACCGACGGTAGGTATAGACAAATACTGTTGATAGACAGTATATAGGAGCACTATATTGTATGTTAACTACCTACAGTAGGTATAGACAAATACTGTTGATAGACGGTATATAGGAGCACTATATTGTATGTTAACTACCGACAGTAGGTATAGACACATACTGTTGATAGACGGTATATAGGAGCACTATATTGTATGTTAACTACCGACAGTAGGTATAGACAAATACAGTTGATAGACGTTATATAGGAGCACTATAATGTATGTTAACCACCGACGGTAGGTATAGACAAATACTGTTGATATACGGTGAATAGGAGTACTGTATTGCATGTTAACCACCGACGGTAGATATGGATAAATACTGTTGGTAGACGGAATATAGGAGCACTATATCGCATGTTAACTACCGACGGTAGGTTTAGAAAAAAAATAATAATAGACGGTATATAGGAGCATTTTATTGCATGTTAATCACCGACGGTAGGTATAGATAAATTATGTTGATAGACGGTATATAGGAGCACTATATTGCATGTTAATCACCGACGGTAGGTATAGACAACTGTCAATAGACTGTGTAATGAAGCACTGTATTGTATGTTAACCACCGACGGTAGGTACAGACAAATACTGTTGATATACGGTGTATAGGAGCACTATACTGTATGTTACCTATCGACAGAAGGTATAGACAAATACTGTTGATAGACGGTATATAGGAGCACTATATTGTATGTTAACTACCAACAGTAGGTATAGACTAAAACTCTTGATAGACGGTATATATAATAGCACTATATCGTATGTTGATCATCGACGGTAGGTATAGACAAATACTGTTGATAGACGGTATATAGGAGCACTATATTGTATGTTAACTACCGACAGTAGGTTTAGACAAATACTGTTGATAAACAGTAAATAGGAGTACTGTATTGCATGTTAACCACCGACGTTAGGTATAGATAAATACTGTTGGTAGACGATATATAGGAGCACTATATTGTTATTAGTTGCTGGCTTTGATATTAATTTTACGTTTATCGTTTCAGCATTAATCGGGCTGTTAGTTTTCGTTTTTCGTCACATCTAGTCAGGAATTGGTTTTAATAGCATTTTACATGAATACATATGTGTAACTCATGGCTGATTAACATTCGTTTGTCTTTGGTGGATAAGTTTCCCATTGGCAATATTACCACATATCTTCTGAATTTTTATTGCATCATCTAAACATGTAAAATTCGTATATAGAAAATATATACGTATAGATAATACATATATAATATAAAAAAGTAGATGTTGTATGATTGTCAATGAGACAACAGTAGTGTTTGTGGGACAGAATGACCCCCATTAAGGTGGACGTCGGACGCAGACGCCATATTCGAAAGTTGGCGCAGACGCCGACGCCATATTTGGGCCTTAAAGCGGACGCCATAGTCGACCCTGAAATCAAGACGCAAACTTCGGGTTGGACCATGTTACTCGGACATCGAGACGTCGACGCCATATTTGGGCTGAAATCCTGGACGCTATATCTTAATGTTTGACCAGGCTACCCTCCAGGGTGAATAGTTTTAGTGACCCTAGAAAGAGTTTTTCAAGACTTGAGACCTGCTATACATCCATGTAGGTGTTTTAAGATTTTTTTTTCAGTTCTTCTGTTTTTTTTCTTTCTTTTTTCATTATTTTTTTTTGTATCATTATTTTTCATTTAACCAAATAGAGCTACGAGTTTACTGTCATTCTGAATCGTGTCAGTGGATGACAAGTTGTTGATAATGTCCTTCATCTCGAGTCCCGACATTTCAATTTGACGTAATAAATGCAATACAGGACACATGTATCTGAATCATCGGGTTGGATTTGATTGCAAACCACACAGTATTTCGGTCCATTGACGATGAGTACATTTCTGAAATAGCGTTGGTACTTTTCCGGTAATCGTCCTAAGGAGTCGAAAAATTCTGATGGACCCGATGCGGGGAAATGAAATGCAACCCAATGACTCCCCTTTTGATCACAGTTGTCCGTATTGAGCACAAACCTTCTACGCCTGTCGCTCACATATCTAGGCAAGTCTTTTGCACAGCAAACGGTCACGGGCAATCCACTCAAAGCATCCTCTACATCTTTCCCGGTCATCGTTAAGGGCAATGCCGTTTTTATTCCCACAACCTTGCTGACGTTGGGCTTCTCATCCACGTAGGTGAGCAAACACTAAGTACTCCGCAATCCTGACAGGCGATGAGATCTTTCCGTGTTTCAGCATCCTCTGACGAAATATGTGTTGTCTCGTCGGCAATATCTTCGTCTGATGAGACCGAACTATCGTCTTCAAAAGTATTCGAGAGACGGTCGTCATCCCTCTGTCCGTCTGATGTCTCTCCTTGACCAACCTGCAAGACCTCTGTGTGCAATCTGGAGGCTTCTGGGGTTCTAGCTTTTAGGTCAACAAGAAAGTACCCGAAAGGTGTCCTCTTTGCCTCTTCAAATTTCCGGAGAAAGAAGTCCCCTCGAGAAGGATACATCTGTCGGCCAAGAGTCACGATGGGCTGTCGATCAATGGGGTTATTAAAGAGAATGAGATAATGACAGTTTCATCTCTGGGTGGGGTCTTTGCCAAAGTATAAATTCTGATTAAAAACGACGACCGATAAATTCCTATGGTGACACCCTTCCGTAATAAATCATTTATTCTGGAGTCTTTGTCCGATGTCGACATGAGGTCATCTAATAGAATCATGTTTCGAATGTTGGGATCGAAAAAATCGTCCCTTTCGAGATCAAAAGGAATTCCACGAATGAATTCAACGCGTGGAAGCACTGCATGTTCGTTGTATTTCCTCGTAAAGAGGTTGTCACCTTTTATACAACCAAACGATCCTTTCTGGACTAGGACTTCACAGTTTTTTTTATGTGTTGAAACAAATAAAATAAAATAAGTTTTATCGCAGGAGGTTGGACCGGACACAATCATGGTGAAAGGGTGTCTAAACACGAAAACCTTCTGCTGCTGCTTTTGCTGCTGCTGCTTCTTTTTCTGCTGCTGCTTTTGCTGCTGCTGCTTCTTTTTCTGCTGCTGCTGTTACTGCTTTTGCTGTTGCTGGGTAACACCTGGGTGGTATAGTGGCTCATCGGAAGAATGCTTACTTCTTATATGTCTTTGAAGATCGTGCGGCCACACATACACTTTACAGCAAATATTGCAATTAAACATACTCGTAATTTCCTAAATGACAGTGAGTAGTTTCCTCTCATAGATTTACTTCACTTCCTTCGAAAATATAGCAAGAGAAATACATGGTCATCTTTTAGACGACATATTTGAAGATGATCGTATCTCAAAACAAATTCGATGTGATACAATTCATTCCTGGTTACCGTGAAATAGACTGGTTTCCCAAACGTCACGTCCGTGATATCTTCATTTAATCGTATCGACTGGAGAATATGGAGAGATTTTCCCTAACGTACGACTGGTGCACGAAATCGGAACAGAAGTACATACGTCTCGTTAAGGCTTCTAATTCCGGTATGAACGACACCTTCAATGCACATTCCCACGATCCATCCAACGTATAGCGTTTTGCAAGGCGCATTTTGAAATTGCCACGTACATTATTTTCAAACGATGGATGAAAGCGAGTTTTCGCTATTAATAAATAAACAAAACTCGTCCATAGTGTTAATTCCAGTGAAACCTTTAGTATCTCTCTTACAGCTTTGTTATACTCAAAGCCGTATTTAAGGAAATAAACGGAAATAGTAATTGATTGCTTAACGTCCAGTGGCAAATAATTCATGAATGTTTAGAACACGTTAACCATAAATACAATAGGTATAGGTCTTGTAAAAGAGGCCACCCCGCGGGTTAAAGGGTATATTGGATAGGAACATCAATTTTGCCTTGCAATAGGCTAAAATGTGTTGTGTATAAGTACAGTAGACTAATTTATCTTCTATACGGTTGAAATAATTTTTATAGTCAATACAATTTTTTGTGTTTCTGTATAATTAATGAATCCTCCTGATCATCTTTCTTCCTTAAGCATTTAGTAATCTTCATCATAATTTTATGTTAAGGACTATATAGACATAAAACTTGTTTGATTGGACCGTATGCTAAGAGCCGGCCACCTACAGAGCCATAATCATCTCATTTATACCGGTTCAAACCGGTTCTTGTTTCTCTGCACGGACATAATTCTTGCACGTGCACAAACAAACAAAAAATGCTGCTGCAATTATATACTGTAACAGTCGTATTTGTTTGTATTCCTTTATAATTTTTTTATAGTTTAACATCCCATAATTCTTAATTCCTTATATTTAAGCAGCCGTATATTTCTCTATTCGATATATTTTACCAGTCCCTATTTCACTATTCTTTATATTTATTTTGGTCACATTTCTTTATTCTTTATTTTTCTCGCCCATATCATTCTTTATTTATTTTTTCGTCCATTATTCTCTATTCTGTAAACCCAATCCAAACTCCTTGAATATAAATATTGATTGATTAAATATATCATCCGTGTATTTTTGAAGATAAAAACCAACTACGACCGTGGAATTTTCAAATATATAGTTAAGATTATGTTAAATGAGAAACAATTTTAAATGACCAGACGTGGTTTTAGTTAATCATTTGGGTTGAAATCCTAATCATATGATAGTAATTATATGTGGTTGAAATGAGTTGGAATGCAATACTACTCAATGTTTACGGTTGTCATGCTTATCTAAAAGATAAAGATAATTATTTAATGTCACAGACTATATTTTTTATAATTGGTGTCCGTTAATTAGAACCAAATAAAAAAGTGTACACCTGTAAACATGTTATTGAAAGAAAGTGTATAAAGATACTTATTTTTAATCACCAGATGTGCTTTATCTCTTAATCTAATTATTTGAGATGTCATGTTAAACAGGACCATAGGATATTAATTAAGTGGTTAAATAAGTCGGAAAGCTACGGACGCCCATAGGACCTCCCACAAATATAATTTGAATTCGAAATCACGAATTTAAATCGTTATTACGAATTTTATAATTCGTTATAACAGCTTAAATTTGTGAGAACGAATTGTCGGAAATCGTTATATCAGATTTTGTACTTCGTTACGAATTATTACGAATTAAATTCGTTATCACAATTTTTTGTAATGTGCGATACCGAATTAAAATCGTTATAACGAATTGTATAAATGGTTATTACGGATTAAATTCCTGATAACGAATTTGTGGAATTTGTTATCAAATTTTTTTTTAATGTAATTTGTGATTCCAGATTAAAAACATTTTCACCTAAATTTGAACTACCTCACCTGGCACACAGGGTTAAGTTAGCTTTTTTCTCTTTACTGAAACCTTTTGGTCAAAGTTAAACAAACTTGACCACGAGCAATTTAGTTTTAACGATTTCTATTTTAAAAATTAGCAAAATTGATTGGACACTTAATTTGATTGTTTGTTGGTTTTGTTTTGTTTTTGTAAATTATAAAATTGTAAAATTGTAAATTTGTGAATGGGCACAAGTTCAGAACGGTAAAAGTGACGTCACCCAATTTCAAACTCAGTGTTTTGTGTTAATAAACATTGTGTATTAATTCAATAACATTTGGTTGAGGCAAACTAAATGTAGAGAGCGGAAATTACAGAATAAACACTACGTCTTTGACCATTTGTAAAGGGGCATAACTCACGAACTATAAAAGAGACGTCCTTCAATTTCAAATTTTATCTGTGTGTTTTAGTAATTGGCATAGTGTATAAGTTGATATTATAACATTTGGTTGAGGCAAAGGGAAACCATTTCTGGGAACGTACCCGACAAACGGACTGGACTGACGGACAAGGGCTAGACTAAACTTCTCCCACGCCTAGCGGCGGGGGCATAAAAAATGTGTTTGATACCCATAATTCGTGACAGTAACATTTGTATTCCTTTTTCTTAATTTAAAGTCTTCTTAGACAGGCGATTTCCTTCGTGTGTATCGCCAATTAATATATTTTACACAGAAGCAAAAGAATTAGTTTCGGCAACATGGTTAATCGAAGTGTAAAACCTACGATTTTCATCCCTAGGTTTACATTTCGATAAACCATGTTGGCGAAACTATTTCCGTTGCATCTGTGTAAACTGTATCCAGGTACACACACTAATGATATTCACCGCTTAAAAAAACTTTGGTAGAAAATAAAAAATAAAAATATTTCGGTCAAGAAATATGAGAATTAGACATATTTTCCCCCGTGGAGTTTCGGTGTGTAAACTGGGTCACTGGCTAATAAACCCACCCGTTTACACGACACAAATTTCTAGGTATAGTGTAAAATGCGTTAAAACTAAATTGATTGCGGTCAAGTTTGTTTCACTTTGTCAAAATGTTTTAATGAAGAAGATTTTTGTAAAAGCAATAAACAGCGATGGGTGCAGAGTGAAGAAGAAAGCTCTCTTTATTCTGTGTGCCATGTGAGCTAAAAATCTGTGATAATGAATTTTAATCTGAAATTACCAATTACAATAAAAACTGTGGTAACGAATTCCACAAATTCGTTATCACAAATCTAATCAGTTTAAACAAATTCTACAATTCGTTATAACGATAAAATCGTTATAACGAATTTATCGTTATCACAAATTACAAAAAATTGTGATAAGGAATTTAATTCTTAATAACGAATTACAAGATCTGTTATAACGATTTTCACCAATTCATTATCACAAATTTAATCTGTTAAAACGAATTATAAAATTCGAGATACCAATTTAAATTCGTGATTTCGAATTCAAATAATTTTATATTTTTGGGAGGTCCTAAATGGGCTTCCGTAGAAAGCAATACTACTGAATGTTTCACGATTGTCGTGTTAATAAGATAAGAAATCCAAAAATTAAAAAGATAAAGACAAATATTTTATGTATTGATATCAAACATTTTAATCCAATTCTCTTTACACGGGAATAGTTCCGCCTACTGCATTGAGTGACAGTTTTTCTGATTAATATAAATAGTATATCTTGGAGAATTCTTACAGTTGTTATAAACATGTATAAGCAGTTAATTATTTAAGAGGTAGAAGATTCTTTTCAGAATTATCACAGACTTATTACCTAGGGGTTGGGTAAGCGTTTATCAAAGACAAATTCTCGTCCATTTTCGAGAATATACCGTCCACTTTTAAGGGTATGACGTCACTTTAAAGGGTATTCTGATGCAACATTAAGGTATAGCGTCCAAGTTTAAAGCCCAAATATGGCGTCGGTGTCTCGATGTCCGAATCATACGGTCCAACCTCAAATTCGCGTCCCGATTTCATGGTCGACCATGGCGTCCGCGTTAAGGCCCAAATATGGCGTCGGCGTTCACACCCAGGTCCAAATAAAGCGTCAGCGTCCGACGTCCACCTTTATGGGTTCATTCTGTCCCACAAACACTACTGACAACTCTCCACAAGAGACCAAAATGGCACAGAAATTAACAACTATAGGTCACCAAACGGCCTTCAACAATGAGCACAGCCCATATCGCATAGTCACCTATAACAAGTCCCGAATTGACAATGTGAAACAATTTAAACGAAAAAACTAACGACCTAATTTATATACAAAAAATGAACGAAAAACAAATATGTAACATATAAACAAACGACAACCACTGAATTACAGTCTCCTAACTTGGGACAGGCACATACATACAGAATGTGGTGGGGTTAAACATGTTAGCGGGATCCCAAACCTCCAAAAACCTGGGACTTTGGTGTAACAGTACAACATAAGAACGAACTATAAAAATCAGTTGAAAAAGGCTTACTCATCAGATGGAAAAAAATACAAATATATAAGATCCATACAATACATACAGACCATATATCGAAACCAATATATACTAAGCATTCAGCCAATCAAACAAAATGCATCTTAGAACCAAAGATCTTTTTCACACTGTATATGGTTTAGAGATCTTAAAACAGAGTTTTTTTGGACACTGTATATGGGTCAGAGATACAGTTTGTATACAGACTGTATCTAAAAACTAGACCCATAGATAAAGCATACAGAAAATGCATACAGACTGTATATAAGAGCCACAGGCAGTGCACACATTTTATCTTGCAGTAACAGGCAAAACATACAGACTTTTATTTCAACTTGGAACAACTTACAATGTATACATACTGTGTCTCTGATCCATAGACAGTGTTAACCGACTAAATCTAAGATATACCGACAATAGAAGTATCTTAGACTCATAGTCAAAGCATATAAACAATGTATAAAGACTAAGAACGACGTACAATACATAAACTTAATTTAATTTACAACAAAGAAAATGCATACATACTGTATCTGGGAAGCACAGACAATGCGTTGACTGTGTGTAATCAAAGAACCTTTGTGAGCACGCTCACATACTTCACAGCCCGACATTGTCACTAAGCAAACAAAATTTCAACAGATTATTTAGTTCAAACACGCATGAAATTCTGTTGTGTAATTTCAGAAGATATGCAGAAGTATATTTAGGCCGAAATTCTAAGTTCAGAAGGCATAGTTCCTAATTCCTAACAAGAGTACACACGTTGAAATTTCTCGCCTTATTAATGTTGATAGACCTAAATATAAAGTTTTACTACAATTATCACATAAACTTATTAATAACATGACCAAAGAAAATGACATCAAGGTCATATGACCAAAATGAGGAATACATTTACACCTTACAATCATTCAATACAAATCAGGTCAAGGTCAGATGACACTTGGCACAAAAACTAAACACTGAACAATGAACCTCGAAAATGAGGTCAAGGTCAAATGAGACTTGCGAGGCTGACATCATAAGATATTTCCAGACACCAAATAAAGTTGACCTATTGCATATAGTATTAGAAAAAACGAACAAAACTCAAAGGCTTAACTTTGACCATTGAACCAAGGAAATGAGGTCAAGATCAGATGACACCTGTAAGTTGGACATGTACACCTTACAATCCTTCCATACACCAAATATACAAGACATATTTCATATAATATCTGAGATATAGACTTGACCACCAAAAACTTAACCCTTTTCATTGATCCGTGAAATGATGGCGAGGTCAAGTGAAAACTGTCTGATGGGCATGCTGACCAAGGTACACAAATACTAAACGCATAGTTACCCATAATATGAGAGAAATTACAAAAACTTTTAACTTTTTTTCAAGTAGTCACTGAACCATGAAAATGAGTTCAAGGACAATGGACATGTGACAGACGGAAACTTCCAAACTGCATCTGTATTTAAAGTATGAAGCATCCAGGTCGTTCGCCGTCTAAAATATAAAGCTTTTAAGAAGTGAACTAACGCTGTCGCCGCCGCCGCCGGATCACCATTCCTATGTCGAGCTTTCTGCGACAAAAGTCGCAGGCTCGACAAAAACAAGAATGTGTCCATCGTACACCGTTCCCCACTTGCCCTATCATTTTCTTTGTTCAGTGGACCGTGAAATAGGGGAAAAAAACCTTCTTTGGCATTAAGCTTAGAAAAAAACATATTATTGGAAACATATGTACTAAGTTTCAAGTTTATTGGACCTGACCTTCAACAAAAACTACCTTGACCAAAACATTTAACCTGAAGCAAGAAAACGGACGAAGGAGCAGACGCATAGACCGAAAAACTAATGCCCATTTACTATCGTAGGTGGGGCATAACAAATTAATCATGATTTTCTGCCAATATGCACATTTACATAGCATGTCCTAACTATCTAAAAAATTCATGAAACTCTGTTGTGGTCTTTAGACAGATTTTATGACAAACTGTTGTAGGAGTATATAGGAAATCAATGAATTGATAATTTCATAATTTCCTCATTATCTACAAAGATTTATAAAACTCTGTTATGTGGTTTCAGAGGAGTTGCAATAACGAGAACAGGACTGACAGACCGATGGATCAAAAACATTGTACCATAAAGAACTTTCTTTGGTTTGGTATAATAAAGGGTCTGCTAAATAATGTAAGGCTGAGATAAATTAGTCATTTGGTCACACCAGTTTTTTGGCGAGGTTCGTTTTGTTCAGTCTGTGATGTTCTTTGCATTCTGTTGTTTGTTTTTTAATCTTTCTCTTTTTTTTGCCGTGGTTTTGTCATTTTATTATTGACTTATGTGTTTGAATAAGCCTTTAGTATCTTTCGCCTCTCTCTTCGGTCAATTTGATTATGTGGGACATACAGATTTAGACCCAAACTTGTCTCTGATTGTTTCGTGATTATTGCAGATGTAAATCATACTATAAAATTGAGTATGGAAATGGGGAATGTGTCAAGGAAACAACAACCCGACCATAGAGCAGACAACAGCCGAAGGCCATCGATAGATCTTCAATGTAGCGAGAAACTCCCGCACACGGAGGTGTCCGTCAGCTGGCCCCTAAACATGTATACTAGTTCAGTGATAATGGACGGCATACTAACCTCCGAATTATACACAAGAAACTAAAATTATAAATCATACAAGACTAACAAAGGTCAGAGGCTCCTAACTTGGTACAGGCGCAAAATTGCGGCGGGATTAAACATGTTTTTTGAGATCTCAACCCTCCCCTATACCTGTAGCCAATGTAGAAAAAACAAACGCGAAACAATACGCACAGTAAAACTCAGTTTAAGAGAAGTCCGAGTCCGATGTCAGAATATGAAACAAAAGAAAATAAACAAAATGACAATAATACATAAATAACAACAGACTACTAGCAGTTATTGACATGCCAGAACCAGACCTTAATTAAACTGATTGAAAGATTATGTCTTCATCATATGAATATCAGGCACAATCCCTCCTGTTAGGGGTTTAGTATTATACCGTCATAAAATATACAACCCTCTTATTTACAATATCATTTGATCAACAACTATTTACAAGGGTCTATTTGATATGATTTTTCTCATTGTTGAAGGCTGTATGGTTGCATATAACTGCTTACATCCACTTTATTTGAACTTGAGTGGATACATGTAGGCGTCTCATTGGCAATCATACCACATCTCCGTATTTTTACAGTATTGTATCAGTACTGTTACCTAATAACAGGACAAAACAAGACAGCAATTTGACAAAACTAAAGACATACATACTTGATTTTACTTCTCTAAAGATATAAACAAAATTTTCATAGTTCGTATCTGAACATGTACACAGCCATGGGAATTTTAAGGGACTATATTTCAGTGTGCATATATTTAGTAGCTAATCTGGCTACTTCCTGTTTATCAGACCGGTACCTTAGAAAAGAATTGTCACAATATATCCAATCTTTTCAAAAACCAAAGACTAACGTCACTAGGAGCAGCAGTTAGTTGTCATAGATACTCTAGATAGAAAGATAATCTGCCACTTTTATAAAAGGGACTACACATAGTTTTTGAAAGGGATTAATCGGTTTGTGCCGAAATTACGTTCTTTAGTCCAGAAACTCATTTGTGCTAAATGGTAATCTCCACCCACATTTAGGACTGGCAGTTATTTGTAGTTTTTATAAACAGCTTGCACTTTTTCTAAATTATATTTGCTTCTTTTAAGACTGACCAAAACTGTTTTTTTACCATTGTGGTTTGATTAAGGTAGTGTATATCAAACAGCTGTTGGAAATATTTTGGACAACCCTCTTATTTACAATATCATTTGATCAACACCTAGTGGTCTTTGGTGGTATCTCGCATAACATTAATAAGGTCTTTTTTAAAAGGCAACTTGAAATTATTGGTCCCATATTTATGTGCTATAGCAAATGTATGGGCTGCTGATCTGCATATATGATAGCAATATATTCTTATGTTTTCAATGACCCCTTATTTCTTCACTCCACTTTATAAGATAGAAATAAATGTTATTCCATATTTTATTGGTTTTTTCAAAGGTATCATAATTTAGACATAAAGACAAAACTAAGCACAGTGAAAAAAGTCTACTCTGTCCTGTAAAGTTTGAGATGTTTTTGTTGTTCAATCTTTGTCACTTGTATGGAAACACTAAATCTTGATAACCTACAACAGAAATATTATCACTTTTATTTCAATTCAATTGTTGTAGTTATCATGCATGTAATAGAGAAAATGATAAATTAGACCAGATCTCCACATTAATAATATCAAAACTAGAGGCTTCAATGATCCTGTGTCACTCACATGATACTTTTATTTACAATTGATGCATGATACAGAAATTGTCCATACCAACCGTCAGTGTTTACCATACAATACAGTACTTCTATACACTGTCTGTATACAGTATTTGTCGGATTTTGTCCATACCTATCGTCGATGTTTGACATAAAATACAATACTCCTATATACCGTATATCAACAGTATTTGTCTATACCTACCGTCGGTGGTTAACATACAATACAGTCCTCCTATATACCGTCTATCAACAGTATTTGTCTATACCTACCGTCAGTGGTTAACATACGATATAGTACTCCTTTGCACCGTCCATCAACAGTATTTGTCTATACCTACCGTCGGTGGTTAACATGCAATAAAGTGCTCCTATATACCGTCTATCAACAGTATTTGTATATACCTACCGTCGGTGGTTAACATACAATATAGTGCTCCCATAAACCGTCTATCAACAGTATTTGTCTATACCTACTGTCGGTAGTCAACATACAATATAGTGCTCCTATATACTGTCTATCAACAGTATTTGTCTATACCTACCGTCGGTAGTTAACATACAATATAGTGCTCCTATATACCATCTATCAACAGTGTTTGTCTATACCTACCGTCGGTGGTTAACATACAATATAGTGCTCCCATATACCGTCTATCAACAGTATTTGTCTATACCTACTGTCGGTAGTTAACATACAATATAGTGCTCCCATATACCGTTTATCAACAGTATTTGTCTATACCTACCGTCGCTGGTTAACATACAATATAGTGCTCTTTGATACCGTCTATCAACAGTATCTGTCTATACCTACTGTCGGTAGTTGCTCCTATATACCGTCTATCACCAGTATTTGTCTATACCTACCGTCGGTGGTTAACATACAATATAGTGCTCCTATATACCGTCTATCAACAGTATTTGTCTATACCTACCGTCGCTGGTTTATACAATATAGTGCTCTTTGATACCGTCTATCAACAGTATCTGTCTATACCTACTGTCGGTAGTTGCTTCTATATACCGTCTATCACCAGTATTTGTCTATACCTACCGTCGGTGGTTAACATAAGATATAGTGCTCCTATATACCGTCTATCAACAGTATTTGTCTATACCTACCGTCAGTGGTTAACATACAATATAGTGCTCCTATATACCACCTATCAACAGCATATGTCTATACCTACCGTCGGTGGTTAACATACAATATAATGCTCCTATATACCGTCTATCAACAGTATTTGTCTATACCTACTGTCGGTAGTTAACATACAATATAGTGCTTCTATATACCGTCTATTAACAGTATTTGTCTATACCTACCGTCGGTGGTTAACATACAATATAGTGCTCCCATAAACCGTCTATCAACAGTATTTGTCTATACCTACTGTCGGTAGTTACATGTAACATACAATATAGTGCTCCTAAATACCATCTATCAACAGTATATGTCTATACCTACCGTCGGTGGTTAACATACACTATAATGCTCCTATATACCGTCTATCAACAGTATTTGTCTATACCTACTGTCGGTAGTTAACATACAATATAGTGCTTCTATATAGTACCGTCTATCAACAGTATTTGTCTATACCTACCGTCACATACAATATAGTGCTCCTATATATCATCTATCAACAGTATATGTCTATACCTACCGTCGGTGGTTAACATACAATATAATGCTCCTATATACCGTCTATCAACAGTATTTGTCTATACCTACTGTCAGTAGTTAACATACAATATAGTGCTTCTATATACCGTCTATCAACAGTATTTGTCTATTCCTACCGTCGATGGTTAACATACAATATTGTGCTCCTACAATGTATATACCGTCTATCAACAGTATTTGTCTATACCTACCGTCGGTGGTTAACATACAACATAGTGCTCCCATATACCGTCTATCAACAGTATTTGTCTATACCTACTGTCGGTAGTTAACATACAATATAGTGCTCCTATATACTGTCTATCAACAGTATTTGTCTATACCTACCGTCGGTAGTTAACATACAATAAAGTGCTCCTCTATACTATCTATCAACAGTATTTGTCTATACCTACCGTCGGTGGTTAACATACAATATAGTGCTCCTATATATCGTCTATCAACAGTATTTGTCTATACCTACCGTCGCTGGTTTACATACAATATAGTGCTCTTTGATACCGTCTATCAACAGTATCTGTCAATACCTACTGTCGGTAGTTGCTTCTATATACCGTCTATCACCAATATTTGTCTATACCTACCGTCGGTGGTTAACATAAGATATAGTGCTCCTATATACCGTCTATCAACAGTATTTGGCTATACCTACCGTCAGTGGTTAACATACAATATAGTGCTCCTATATACCATCTATCAACAGTATATGTCTATACCTACCGTCGGTGGTTAACATACAATATAATGCTCCTATATACCAACTATCAACAGTATATGTCTGTACCTACCGTCGGTGGTTAACATACAATATAATGCTCCTATATACCGTCTATCAACAGTATTTGTCTATACCTACTGTCGGTAGTTAACATACAATATAGTGCTTCTATATACCATCTATCAACAGTATATGTCTATACCTACCGTCGGAGGTTAACATACAATATAATGCTCCTATATACCATCTATCAACAGTATATGTCTATACCTACCGTCGGTGGTTAACATACAATATAATGCTCCTATATACCGTCTATCAACAGTATTTGTCTATACCTACTGTCGGTAGTTAACATACAATATAGTGCTTCTATATACCATCTATCAACAGTATATGTCTATACCTACCGTCGGTGGTTAACATACAATATAATGCTCCTATATACCGTCTATCAACAGTATTTGTCTATACCTACTGTCGGTAGTTAACATACAATATAGTGCTTCTATATACCATCTATCAACAGTATATGTCTATACCTACCGTCGGTGGTTAACATACAATATAATGCTCCTATATACCGTCTATCAACAGTATTTGTCTATACCTACTGTCGGTAGTTAACATACAATATAGTGCTTCTATATACCCTCTATCAACAGTATTTGTCTATACCTACCGTCGCTGGTTAACATACAATATAGTGCTCCTATATACCGTCTATCAACAATATATGTCTATACCTACCGTCAGTGGTTAACATACAATATAGTGCTCCTATATACCGTCTATCAACAGTATTTGTCTATACCTACCGTCGGTAGTTAACATACAATATAGTGCTCCTTTATACCGTCTATCAACAGTATTTGTCTATACCTACCGTCGGTAATTAACATACAATATAGTGCTCCTATATACCGTCTATCAACAGTATTTGTCTATACCTACCGTCGGTGGTTAACATACAATATAGTGCTCCTATATACCGTCTATCAACAGTATTTGTCTATACCTACCGTCGCTGGTTTACATACAATATAGTGCTCTTTGATACCGTCTATCAACAGTATCTGTCTATACCTACTATCGGTAGTTGCTCCTATATACCGTCTATCACCAGTATTTGTCTATACCTACCGTCGGTAGTTAACATAAGATATAGTGCTCCTATATACCGTCTATCAACAGTATTTGGCTATACCTACCGTCAGTGGTTAACATACAATATAGTGCTCCTATATACCATCTATCAACAGTATATGTCTATACCTACCGTCGGTGGTTAACATACAATATAATGCTCCTATATACCGTCTATCAACAGTATTTGTCTATACCTACTGTCGGTAGTTAACATACAATATAATGCTCCTATATACCGTCTATCACCAGTATTTGTCTATACCTACTGTCGGTAGTTAACATACAATATAGTGCTTCTATATACCGTCTATCAACAGTATTTGTCTATACCTACCGTCGCTGGTTTACATACAATATAGTGCTCTTTGATACCGTCTATCAACAGTATCTGTCAATACCTACTGTCGGTAGTTGCTTCTATATACCGTCTATCACCAATATTTGTCTATACCTACCGTCGGTGGTTAACATAAGATATAGTGCTCCTATATACCGTCTATCAACAGTATTTGGCTATACCTACCGTCAGTGGTTAACATACAATATAGTGCTCCTATATACCATCTATCAACAGTATATGTCTATACCTACCGTCGGTGGTTAACATACAATATAATGCTCCTATATACCAACTATCAACAGTATATGTCTGTACCTACCGTCGGTGGTTAACATACAATATAATGCTCCTATATACCGTCTATCAACAGTATTTGTCTATACCTACTGTCGGTAGTTAACATACAATATAGTGCTTCTATATACCATCTATCAACAGTATATGTCTATACCTACCGTCGGAGGTTAACATACAATATAATGCTCCTATATACCATCTATCAACAGTATATGTCTATACCTACCGTCGGTGGTTAACATACAATATAATGCTCCTATATACCGTCTATCAACAGTATTTGTCTATACCTACTGTCGGTAGTTAACATACAATATAGTGCTTCTATATACCATCTATCAACAGTATATGTCTATACCTACCGTCGGTGGTTAACATACAATATAATGCTCCTATATACCGTCTATCAACAGTATTTGTCTATACCTACTGTCGGTAGTTAACATACAATATAGTGCTTCTATATACCGTCTATCAACAGTATTTGTCTATACCTACTGTCGGTAGTTAACATACAATATAGTGCTTCTATATACCATCTATCAACAGTATATGTCTATACCTACCGTCGGTGGTTAACATACAATATAATGCTCCTATATACCGTCTATCAACAGTATTTGTCTATACCTACTGTCGGTAGTTAACATACAATATAGTGCTTCTATATACCCTCTATCAACAGTATTTGTCTATACCTACCGTCGCTGGTTAACATACAATATAGTGCTCCTATATACCGTCTATCAACAATATATGTCTATACCTACCGTCAGTGGTTAACATACAATATAGTGCTCCTATATACCGTCTATCAACAGTATTTGTCTATACCTACCGTCGGTAGTTAACATACAATATAGTGCTCCTTTATACCGTCTATCAACAGTATTTGTCTATACCTACCGTCGGTAATTAACATACAATATAGTGCTCCTATATACCGTCTATCAACAGTATTTGTCTATACCTACCGTCGGTGGTTAACATACAATATAGTGCTCCTATATACCGTCTATCAACAGTATTTGTCTATACCTACCGTCGCTGGTTTACATACAATATAGTGCTCTTTGATACCGTCTATCAACAGTATCTGTCTATACCTACTATCGGTAGTTGCTCCTATATACCGTCTATCACCAGTATTTGTCTATACCTACCGTCGGTAGTTAACATAAGATATAGTGCTCCTATATACCGTCTATCAACAGTATTTGGCTATACCTACCGTCAGTGGTTAACATACAATATAGTGCTCCTATATACCATCTATCAACAGTATATGTCTATACCTACCGTCGGCGGTTAACATACAATATAATGCTCCTATATACCGTCTATCAACAGTATTTGTCTATACCTACTGTCGGTAGTTAACATACAATATAATGCTCCTATATACCGTCTATCACCAGTATTTGTCTATACCTACTGTCGGTAGTTAACATACAATATAGTGCTTCTATATACCGTCTATCAACAGTATTTGTCTATACCTACTGTCGGTAGTTAACATACAATATAGTGCTTCTATATACCATCTATCAACAGTATATGTCTATACCTACCGTCGGAGGTTAACATACAATATAATGCTCTTATATACCATCTATCAACAGTATATGTCTATACCTACCGTCGGTGGTTAACATACAATATAATGCTCCTATATACCGTCTATCAACAGTATTTGTCTATACCTACTGTCGGTAGTTAACATACAATATAGTGCTTCTATATACCATCTATCAACAGTATATGTCTATACCTACCGTCGGTGGTTAACATACAATATAATGCTCCTATATACCGTCTATCAACAGTATTTGTCTATACCTACTGTCGGTAGTTAACATACAATATAGTGCTTCTATATACCGTCTATCAACAGTATTTGTCTATACCTACTGTCGGTAGTTAACATACAATATAGTGCTTCTATATACCATCTATCAACAGTATATGTCTATACCTACCGTCGGTGGTTAACATACAATATAATGCTCCTATATACCGTCTATCAACAGTATTTGTCTATACCTACTGTCGGTAGTTAACATACAATATAGTGCTTCTATATACCCTCTATCAACAGTATTTGTCTATACCTACCGTCGCTGGTTAACATACAATATAGTGCTCCTATATACCGTCTATCAACAATATATGTCTATACCTACCGTCAGTGGTTAACATACAATATAGTGCTCCTATATACCGTCTATCAACAGTATTTGTCTATACCTACCGTCGGTAGTTAACATACAATATAGTGCTCCTTTATACCGTCTATCAACAGTATTTGTCTATACCTACCGTCGGTAATTAACATACAATATAGTGCTCCTATATACCGTCTATCAACAGTATTTGTCTATACCTACCGTCGGTGGTTAACATACAATATAGTGCTCCTATATACCGTCTATCAACAGTATTTGTCTATACCTACCGTCGCTGGTTTACATACAATATAGTGCTCTTTGATACCGTCTATCAACAGTATCTGTCTATACCTACTATCGGTAGTTGCTCCTATATACCGTCTATCACCAGTATTTGTCTATACCTACCGTCGGTAGTTAACATAAGATATAGTGCTCCTATATACCGTCTATCAACAGTATTTGGCTATACCTACCGTCAGTGGTTAACATACAATATAGTGCTCCTATATACCATCTATCAACAGTATATGTCTATACCTACCGTCGGTGGTTAACATACAATATAATGCTCCTATATACCGTCTATCAACAGTATTTGTCTATACCTACTGTCGGTAGTTAACATACAATATAATGCTCCTATATACCGTCTATCACCAGTATTTGTCTATACCTACTGTCGGTAGTTAACATACAATATAGTGCTTCTATATACCGTCTATCAACAGTATTTGTCTATACCTATTGTCGGTAGTTAACATACAATATAGTGCTTCTTCTATATACCATCTATCAACAGTATATGTCTATACCTACCGTCAGTGGTTAACATACAATATAATGCTCCTATATACCGTCTATCAACAGTATTTGTCTATACCTACTGTCGGTAGTTAACATACAATATAGTGCTTCTATATACCGTCTATCAACAGTATTTGTCTATACCTACCGTCGCTGGTTAACATACAATATAGTGCTCCTATATACCGTCTATCAACAATATGTCTATACCTACCGTCAGTGGTAAACATACAATATAGTGCTCCTATATACCGTCTATCAACAGTATTTGTCTATACCTACCGTCGGTAGTTAACATACAATATAGTGCTCCTTTATACCGTCTATCAACAGTATTTGTCTATACCTACCGTCGGTGGTTAACATACAATATAGTGCTCCTATATACCGTCTATCAACAGTATTTGTCTATACCTACCGTCGATGGTTAACATATAATATAGTGCTCCTATATACCGTCTATCAACAGTATTTGTCTATACCTACCGTCGCTGGTTTACATACAATATAGTGCTCTTTGATACCGTCTATCAACAGTATCTGTCTATACCTACTATCGGTAGTTGCTCCTATATACCGTCTATCACCAGTATTTGTCTATACCTACCGTCGGTGGTTAACATAAGATATAGTGCTCCTATATACCGTCTATCAACAGTATTTGGCTATACCTACCGTCAGTGGTTAACATACAATATAGTGCTCCTATATACCATCTATCAACAGTATATGTCTATACCTACCGTCGGTGGTTAACATACAATATAATGCTCCTATATACCGTCTATCAACAGTATTTGTCTATACCTACTGTCGGTAGTTAACATACAATATAGTGCTTCTATATACCGTCTATCAACAGTATTTGTCTAAACCTACCGTCGATGGTTAACATACAATATAGTGCTCCTATATACCGTCTATCAACAGTATTTGTCTATTCCTATCGTCGGTTGTTAACATACAACATAGTGCTCCCATATACCGTCTATCAACAGTATTTGTCTATACCTACTGTCGGTAGTTAACATACAATATAGTGCTCCTAAATACCGTCTATCAACAGTATTTGTCTATACCTACCGTCGGTAGTTAACATACAATATAGTGCTCCTATATACCGTCTATCAACAGTATTTGTCTATACCTTCCGTCAGTGGTTAACATACAATATTGTGCTCCTATATACCGTCTATCAACAGTATATGTCTATACCTACCGTCGGTGGTTAACGTACAATATAGTGCTCTCATAAACCGTCTATCAACAGTATTTGTCTATACCTACTGTCGGTAGTTAACATACAATATAGTGCTTCTATATACCGTCTATCAACAGTATTTGTCTATTATACCTACCGTCGGTGGTTAACATACAATATAGTGCTCCTATAGTCTATCAACAGTATTTGTCTATTCCTACCGTCGGTGGTTAACATACAATATAGTGCTCCCATATACCGTCTATCAACAGTATTTGTCTATACCTAGTGTCGGTATTTAACATACAATATAGTGCTCCTATATACCGTCTATCAACAGTATTTGTCTATACCTACTGTCGGTAGTTAACATACAATATAGTGCTCCTATATACCGTCTATCAACAGTATTTGTCTATACCTACCGTCGGTGGTTAACATACAATTTAGTGCTCCTATATACCGTCTATCACCAGTATTTGTCTATACCTACCGTCGGTGGTTAACATGGAATATAGTGCTCCTATATACCGTCTATCAACAGTATTTGTTGATACCTACTGGCGGGGGTTAACATAGAATATAGTGCTCCTATATACCAAGAGGGATAACGGATCTGCATCTAGAATTTATCATGCTGCCCTTTTTTTGGATTTTTAAAATTCTTGTTATCCCTCAATTTTTACATTCATCCCAAATAATACAACAGTAGTCAATTAGAGGCAGAACACCCATTGTATTATGTTTTCTTGCAGTTATATAAAAAAAAATGTATTTAAGAAAGATGGTATATTCTGGATGATATATTAGCACAACCTTGGTCAATTTGATTTCTCCAGTTACTTAGTGGGCTGTCAATTTTGAAACTAATATTTTTTCACATGAAGAATTTTGTAATACTTTAATTTATTATCAAGTTTGGTTGAAAAGTCTGAATAGTTTCTGCTTTGTTCCAGTAATCAAACATTTTGTTTCATTTGCATCTATGAACATGTTATTCATTTTACACCACTCTTCAACCCTGTATAAATCTTCTTGAACATCATCATTTATATTTTCTAAATGTTTCCCCCTGATGTATGAATAGTGGTGTCATCAGCATATACAACGATATAGGTCTGTTTCACAATTTTTAATGCATAAGGGAAGGTCATTTATAAATAGCACAAACAATAGAGGACAAGGTATAGAACATTGGGGAACACCAAATTTTACATGTTGTTGTTCAGAGTTAACATTACAAATGTATACCTTTTGTTATTCAGGTACGACTTAAATAAACTAACAGTAGTCTCACTAAATCCATACATGTCGAGCTTTAAACAAAGAAAGTCATATTCTACCAAATCAAAAGCTTTTTTTTAAATCTTAATAAAATTGCTAGGTTTAAATTACCATCTTTCATTTCTTGCAACCATGTGTCAATGATATTAAATAAATGTCAAGCTCAATCCAGTATATATTCCAAGTTATGGACGAATGATAGTGCTATTAAAAATATAAAATCATAACCAGTGCTTTTCTCTTTTTCTATTTACAGTATATGACTAGGTAATAATGATTACTTTTTTCAACTATTTTCATACTTTTTTGTTTCCTCTGCTTTTCAAGGGCATAATTGTTTATGGCAAACTAAGCATCTGCATAATAAATCAAAATATTCCTAACTATACTCTACCTCAAATTCTGGAAACTGCAAAATTTTTGTCAAAATTATGTGTGTATAATGTTTGTGTACAGTCATTCAACTAAAAAAGGACAAAAATTATTTTTTTGTGTATAAATAAATAATTGTGATTTTAATGTCTTAATATAATAAAAAAAACTTCAAAAGATTAAATTTAAATTATAATCTAAACATGAAAGAGCACATATAAATCAACCTTTTACTCAGATTTATATCTAAAACCAGTTATAACTAGCTATAATATCTTTGACTTCACAAATATCATCATCTAATTTTACAAATCAGTATTTATTTGGTGGCACTTCCTGCACACTAAGTATGTTATGCCTTAGGTTTAATTTTGATGCAATCACATTTCAGAAGGTACATGTCTTGAACTGTTTTAATGAATAAATTACAGTTTTAAACTCAGTTTAGGCTGACATGAGGTCAATAGTCTTAAACAATGTCATCAAACTATCAGTTTTACTGTAATATATTGATATTGTGACATTTATGGGAAAGAGCATATGAGTTAGTCATATTGGCCAATACAATTGAAAGTTTATAGCTGAGACTACTATAACACTATGTGTTATACTAGTAGTCTCAGTTTATAACTATGTTAATGTCAATTATATACATGACATAATAATTAAATCATTTAAAAAACTATTCCAAAGATTTCTCTCAAATCATGTTTACATTTTTTTAGAGAAGAGTCTGTCTGAAATATATTCAGGGGTAGTCCAAATAATTATGACTTCTTAAAAAGCTATATTATGGGGAAAAAGGGGGGGTCTATTATGTTGTTTTTTTTCATACAGGAGGAAGACGTCAAAGCAAAAAAAAACCCAACAAAACAAAATAAAATAATAGCCTGTCAAGACGTCCTTATATCATCAAAATTTGGTCTAATTTTGGGATAATACGTTTAACTTCCTTTGATGTCGGGGAGGGGATAAGTTTTGACGATTAATTATTCTTGAAACTAACAATAATTATTTCTTATTGTTACTTTGTTAAGCGAGCGAGATGTGTTGTTCTCGAGTTATTTAACAAAAAAAGGGGGGGGGGGGGGGTGTTACTATATCAAATTTACCCAGTTTGGAGACAATAAATATTTAAAATCTAACCATAAACTCCAATGTTCCTGCTTTTTTTAGCAGAAAAAACACGATGGCATTCTCGTCTCTGTTGTAATCAATAGTTCATTTCTTCTTCCAGGTTATTTCTTAATCAATTATGATTATCAGCTGTCTATCTATTTACCATGTTTATGTTAAACTGGTCCGTAATTCCATCGTAGTGTATCGATAACTGAACGTTTAGTAAACGTATGTAATATACAAGGTTCCTGAGTCAGTAACCGTAACTATCACCGTGCTTTGTGCGCATGCGGAAGAAACACCAACGACAAGCATAAAACAGGGTATACAGTTCCGTAATTTCGTATATTTTTCTTATCTTCATACTAAAGAGCTCCAAAAGTAGGCGTGCTTAGGTGCACTGGGTGGGTCTAAAAACTGACTCTCGGTGGTTAACGTCTCTCGATGGTTAACTTTAAGTGCCTACCTTAAAGCCCATACCTTGACCTATAATGTTTTACTTTTAAATTGTTACTTAGCCGAATGGAGAGCTTTTTTTTTTCATTGGCGCTCATACCACATCTTCATATGATACATGTATGTATTTATATTCTAATACATATCCGGAGAAAAATGAATATTGAATCGAAAAGTACTAGTATATGATTTATATATTTTGGACTGAATTTTTACCGATTTCGAGATTGAAAAGGACAACCCCAAGTCCGATGGAATTGCAATTATTTATTTTCTCTATTGAGTGCCATTTTACCAGAATCACATGCCCAACGCAAGTCCCTAAAAAGGCAGTCAGACGTCAAAGCAATCTCGGACGAGCATTATGTATGTTGCTTGTTGTTATATCATTTGATAAAATATGTATATTTTCTTTTTTTTATCGAGTTGATACCCTGTGGTTGATACAGGCATTTACATGTTACAATGAGGTCCAATGAGGTTAACATATTCAATTGAGGAAACCAGATCAGGACCAAGATAGTGCCCGTAATCCATCCATTCTAAATAATATATGACGTCATTTAGTAAACAGGGGATTCCAGTATGGCAGTAAACAGTATTTCGACATGTGAAAATGAACTTGTAGGCAAACTGTTTGAGCATGTGATCTGTTGGTTGCTTGCTGTAATTTGTCTCTAAATAAATTACGCATGAAGCGTATGTTTTCTTTGCTAAATCTGTACCAACTTCTAACTTCCTCGTCGTGCATTTAATCTGATCAATCCGTTCTCTATCAACGCGGTCATGTTTTGGCGTCCAACATGCCAAGTTGGGGTAAACAAAATATTGGCTGCCATTTTTTTATTGCTAATGAACGCTAAATCATGCCCCCTGTGCATCATTAAATAAATTGATTTTTAATGACACTTTAATGAAATTTTACTTCATTAAACTATTTGTACAACAGACTTAATGACACATTAGTTAATGACACGCTAATGACACTTTAATGAGTCGTAATGAAACGTGCGTGCAACCGGCTGCTGCTCAGTAAGGTAAATATGATTAGTTATCTGAGAGTATCTGATAATTTTCCTGCACTATGCTAAGATATTTTGTTTCAACTCAGTTTAAGAAAAGTGATTGAAAGCCTTTTAAAATCGTGGAAAAATTGGAAGTTTAAAAATGTACTATTTTCAAACGTTTTTAGAGAGAGACTAAACATAGGAAAGATCAGAAAACGGATTTCTGTAGCAAATATATAAATGAAATAAATATTTTAATGATTTTTGAATTATACAAAAATACAATGTAAACCGGAAGATTTCATTGACGACAATATGTCAGAAAAAAATGAATTATTTTGCTGAAGCTTCTCCTATCGGAGAAGGCGCAAATCAAGCTTTAAGATGTATTCTTCTGACTTTTCAGTCTCGTTCAGTCTCGTTAAAATCTCGTTCTAGGATTATTTCCAAAACATGTGATAGAAGTGGAAAATATTAATGAATTTTAAAGATATTATAATCAAACATAATTCTGTGATAAAATTGTGTATTTACAATGAATGGTTTTTGAGTAATCTAGCTTTCAAATTTTACGACCAATCAAGTAAGTATTTTTATCCAAAATTTTGAGAAAATGGTTGAGGGATACAAAAAATGGTTTTACAAGAATCTTGTACATCCCATATCATTTTGGTCTTTTCAAATTTCTTAGATATGAATTTTTTTAATCATTTATAACAAAAAAATTGAAATAATATGAATTTTGTTCTTAGAACTGAGAAAAATCACAAAAATACAAAATTGACAGAATGATAAATTTTACTAAAAAAAGCATCAAAATATGATAAAACTTTCTTATATTAACACCTACCTAAAGTTTTTGTAAGTAAAATTTATTCAGATTGGTCCACTTCATCCTTATAGAAAGTATGAAAAAAAAGTTTAATTGTGGAACTGTGATTTTTTTCACGATAATAGTCCAAAAACAGGTAAAAATCGATGAAAAATCATGGAAAAATCATCAAAATTGGGCATTTTGAAAGGGCCGTAGCAAAACAAGAAGTGCACCACCATATGATTTTTTCCCGATTTTTTTTGGAAAAAAAAGATGAATTTATGAAGAATCTGGTGCCATCTCATACTTCCGATTAGACCTGATGAGTTATTTATTTTCTATACATTGCAAGTCAATATTTTATTTTCAAACTACCACAGAACAAACCATTTATTTTTTTGTGATTATCAAGGCTGGGTTATTTATTTTCAAAATTCTCCCCCCAGGAGTAATATCAAATGGTAGTCCCCTAATAAGTTGTAACATTTTGAATAATCCTGGACGGGCAACTGATTATGATATACCAGTATATGATTACCAGATCGCTTGACAGTTATTGGATTGAAACCAGGGAAGTTGTTACATGAATATCATTGCACATGATGTACTATCTTCTCTTAGCTATGGTATTAACCTAGACCTTTTACATATATAACAACTAACATAAACCACTGAAAAAAATCATCCATTGGGTAATTTTTTCAACAGCAGGTTATCTTTATAAATTTACCTTGATTCAAATGGATTTCAAATTGAACTGGTCAATTGTCGAACTCAGAAAAGCAATTACAAAAGTTCAAGTACTTATTGGATAAGATTTTTTTAATTTTTGCTTTCTGTTTAGTATGTAGAATAGTTTTACTTTAGGTGTCACCCTAAGAAACAGGAAATTAAAGCATTGAACCATTGTGTTTAAATATTATTATATTTTGGATCATCTTTAGACTTCACAACTTTTGAAAAAAGTTCCATGATGTTGACATCCATTTCATGAATGATCTATCATCCACATGTATTTTCAAAAACGCTCAAACGTTTGTCTTTTGAGGAAATAGAGCCTGACAAAATATAAATTAATTTCTTTTACAAAAAAAAGTTTTCGTCATATTATACTGACCGGCTCTGCAACCATTCTTTCCATTCTCTAACTATAGTCTTCCTCAACCAACAAAACCTAAAAAAAAATAATGTATGAGAAGCTGATGTCAATACAAATCGTTCTAATATCTTGTGTTTTTATGGACAGACAAGTGTCCCAGCGTCTTGTCCTTTCACAAGACAGAAGTGTTGTTTATTCTGCTTCAAGAACCCCGGTAACTTTTTCACTGACTGTAAAGCTGTCTTTTTAATGAATTTGTAGGTCTGATTCACGCCGTTTCCGATTTTTTATACAGTATAAATACAAATCATAGAAACGCAAAATTGAATGAAAAACGGCAATTTTTTGTGACACTTTTAGTCAATTAAGTTTAAAAATTTACATAATGCGCCACGTGTTTTACTTATAGAGGATGCATATATATATTCTCAGATATTTTCATTGCATAATTTTTACGAATGACAGAATGTTGACCTTGGTCTTTTCCGCAAATACTCACACAACCCACACATTTGCATCATTCGAAACGTGTTCTATTTCTATCAATCACTTTTACAACTGACGGAGTGTTCTAATAGTAATTTTTTATGGATGCATTAAGACACAACTATTGTATTGTGTCGTCCTGAAAATGCCTGAAGTATTTGCCACTGGACATTTTACAACATCTAATCAAACAAACTTATATGCATATCAGTCAACTTTGAATCAACTTATCTAAAAACAAGGATGGTAATATGTGTCTCTACACATGCACAGACTCACTAAAAAATCTTGGAAATTTTTCGTTTTTAGTCTTTCTCCGTGTATAAGAGATCATAAAAATGTAGTGAAGGCGCTGGGAGTATTTTTATGAGGTCGTTTTCTGAATTTTTCGTTTCTGTTCTCCAACTTTTGTTTGCTTTTACCAAATGTTATAAAATTTATACGTAATGCTTTATAATGTTTCATGTTTATGTAAGAGGGGGCATCATCAGTGTCCCATGGACACATTATCCATTTATTCCAAGCTCTAACGTATTATTTCTTTATGTAATGCATTATAATCGGAATAACATAACTGTGGTTGAAGAATAGCCACAATCAATTTTGAATTGACGGTCGCAAATTTCCGTTTTACTGTCTCCGCTATGCGTGGACAGTAAAACTGCATTTGCGAACATCAAATCACCAATTGACAATGGGGATTCCTCAACTACAGTGCCGTTACACCTGTGAACTTCATTGAACTGATTTTAATTTATTGAAATGTGAAAGATTTTCATATTACAGGTCTACATAACTGCATTTCTTATTTTAAATATCAACAATACATGTATGGCTGGTCATTTGTATTCCCAGGCCATCTCCTGTTTCGTCTTTCATCATGTATAGTATCATGTAGTTTTTTTGTTTGGTCAAAGACTCCAAATCTGGACATCATGTGTAACAATTGGAAAAATCAAACCAGTAATCTATCTTTCTCCTGCAAGGCTTCTCCTTGCTTAGTCATAAATATTTGATCATATTTGAATAACATTTGTTGAGGTCTAGATTTAAATGAATGGAATGAACACGGCTGCTGTAAATGACTTAACTATTAATAGTCAAAACTAATGTCTTTCATCCAATTGCTGCATACAAACAATTTACCAAACATGGGGCAATGAAGCAATTTTCACTACTTTTAAAGGCAATTTGAATGCTTTTCTAAGATTTAAAATATTACAATTTGAAGCACTAAACAAATATAAGTGTTTCCTTCAAAATCAGAGTCTTGTACATGTATTAATACACAAGTATGACCTAAGTTAAACACCTCCCCTTCCGACTGATAGTTGTGGGCATACAAGTTAAGAGACGACATCAAAAGTTTAATGTAGGATAAAAACAATATTTATTCAAATATTTGTTCACTGACCCTCCCCCTCCCCTCATAATTTAATTTTGGAAAATTGATTAACCGATATGAATATATGTAAAATCGATGTCAAATTAACAAAACTTGCAGCAACTTTTATCCCCCACCCCCAAACTATTTGAATTAAGTTTTTTTTGTTATCCTACATTGATCTTTTGATGTCATCCCTAAGTTAATCACTGTTTTCTCTCATTGATTATGGTCAATCCCAAATTGTTACAAGACAAAATGATTCTTTATAAAAAGATGCTATTAAAGATGACTTTTTTTTTTTGCAAATCAACAAAAAAAATAGTTTTGTGTTTTGCAGAAATGACAAGATAAACACACATAACGGCCATTTTCGTAAAAACGAGTTCGAGGACATACCAATTTTATTAGCTCATTATAATGCAAATAGTTAATTCCTTAATTTCACAGTTTTTTACAAAAACAGTGGACCCGGAAAAGGGATATTTTTGGCTTATTGTTGCCATGGCAACGGGTTTTTCCCCTAAAAATCGCAAAAAATCAGAATTTTGAGCTTTTCATCCGAAAAAACAGGACGGGCTATGTTCGATTTTTTTTAATTAAATGATTGTGTAGTCCTCCCTGAACAAAATGATGTATAATATTGATATAATATCACTAAGAAAAAAATCCAGGTTTCAGGCAAACCTTACCTTAAAGTCTTAATAGTGTTTAAGTTTCAGATTCTTGGTAGAAAGCAGTTAAGTTGACCTGCTATTGACTAGCTGCATTACTATAAAAAATGAAAACAACACGTTTAATAATTACATGCGTCCTAAGCACTTTTCTTGATTTACCTTTATCAGGAACAATCAAAGCCCAACATTTGAAATCCGAGGATGTATAAGTACCGAAACATTTTAAGAGCTATATGTCAAAAATACCTAAAATAGATAGCCAAATTCGTCTAAAGACAACTTTGCCTGAGGGAATTGAAACCTTATAGTTTCTAAATAATTTCAAAATTCATAAATGGGGAATTTTAGAAAAGCTTGTTAAATCATATCAGTACTGAAGTACTGACTACTGAGCTGATGATATCCTTGGAGACTGATAGTCCACCAGCAGAGGTATCAGCCCAGTGCTGTAAAAAGTTATCAAAGGTACCAGGATTATAATTTAGTACGCCAGACGCGCGTTTCGTCTACATAAGACGTAAAATTGAAAACAACATGTTTAACTATTTCATGTGTCTGAAGCGCTTTTCTGGATTTACCTTCATCAGGAATGCTCGAAGCCAAACATTTAAAATCTGAGGACGTTTAAATAAACCCATGTTATCTATTAAATTAGTCTATCAATTTGTTACAAGAAATGTAATTGAAAGAATAGCTTGAATTTTTATTTTACTGATTGCTTTTAATGTATAACTCACTTATTTTTAACCTTGTACATTGTTTGAGTTTTACCACAAAGGAAGACAGATTCCCATCTGTTACATGTTAACATTGAATGTACTTATACATGCAAAACAGAAATTTGAAAAAGACTGTAGATTTCTGTTAGAAATATTTATAATATTTGACAGTTTGTTCAATATTTGTACTGTTTCGAGATAAAAAAAAATTGGATATCTCATTTGTCGTTTTCAAGTGACTCAAAAATGGTTGACATGCAAGTTTGGATGTAAATACTTAATAAATTGAAAGGGGAAAGAGAGATGGCTTAAAGGTAATACAGTACATGTACTTAAAATATGTTGGTTCATATAAGGAACTACTTGAAGTTGTTATGTAACACCCCAAACAACTTCTGACTGGTTGTAAAATTTCGTAGCCAGCATCAATTTACAACTATTTTTTTTTTTTTTAACTTTTTGTAAAGTTAGTATGCATGTGATGTCAAACATTCAGCTGTTTTGAAGAAATAGCAGTAATTAAGAATCTTGTTTAGGATATTTGTTTTTCATGCCAGCCATCTTGTTTTTTTACGCCCATTTAAGTTGGGTGTACAGGATGCTGCCTCTAAGTTGGTCATCTGGTGCAAAGTAGTCTTGCTGATTTGATTACCTTTTACTTGATCAGGATAACACAGATCTGCTGATAGATGTATTTCACTGTTGTCTGTATATATACATACATGTATTATAGGCCACGGTGAACATGTTACCAAAACATGTGCCTATGTATGAGTGAAAATCTCATTTGTATCTGGGAATGAGTTTGATGAAAGTGTTTTCAACTAAAATTTACTGGATTTTTCTAATTTTTGGAGTCACCTGAACCTGCATGGAAAAATTGTTAGCATATGACCTGAGATCACCCCTAGTTTTTGGTGGGGTTCGTGTTGTTTATTCTTTAGTTTTCTATGTTGTGTCATGTGTACTATTGTTTTTCTGTTTGTCTTTTTCATTTTTAGCCATGGCGTTGTCAGTTTGTTTTAGATTTATGAGTTTGACTGTCCCTTTGGTATCTTTCGTCCCTCTCTTGAACTAATATTACCTTCATTTTTTTGACAATCAATGCTTTTAAATGGGGACATAGGGTTGGAACACACGACCTATTAAAAATGACTGGATCCGCCCCTGCTTGCTTCATTTTGAATAAACCATTAAGACAGCAACTGCTTTTGCAAAATGAGTATTGTATCATAATTGATTGTTTTAAAATATTATGTAATAATTTAGTAATCCTATCTTATTGATTGATTAAATACAAAAGTTTAAAATTAAACTTGAAATCTTAAGTTATTGAAAACTTTGATGTAGTTATTGGACTATGACCTGAGAAAGAAAAATTTATGTTTGATATGGAGGGAGAATTTCGATCAAGTTGGAATTTAATAGAAGGAAACCTTGAACTTCTTTATGGAATGTAAGACAAGGTTGTGGGTAGTCCAGATGTTTACAAACATAATAAATTATTTACTATTTTCGATGGTATTTTTTTACTTTCGTAGTGATTTTAAAATTTTGTTATTTTTGGTTGATTCAATGTAAAGGTCGTTTACATCAGAATTGTTGACCTCTTGAGAATGATTAAACAGTTACATAGTTTTATAAGTAAACATTGGTTATCTCGGGTGTAAGGGTGATCATTTGTAATCATGATTCAAGACATGTGATATTGTACAAATATATTTCAAAACCAGAAAAAGTTGGTTTTTAGTCGATTTGATAATAAAATGTAATGATGGCAGATGTTAAAAAACTGCTGAAGTCAAAATTTAAAAAGATTCATAAAATTAGAAAACATTGGAGTATTTCTAAAGTCTATAAAAAAGGTAATATATAAACCATATATATTCAAATCCTAATGAAACACAAGTTAATGTACAATTTTATCAGGAAGAACAAATGTATATTCAAATGAATTATTTAAAATGTTCTATTCATTGTGTGTTTGGCAATAAAAAATCTCTTAAATAATGTAATATGTGTTGCTTATTGGTATTTTGAAACAAGAGTTAAAATCTTTCAAATATTTAGAATTTTAAATAAAAGTTTTGAAAGTTTTGAAAATATTTTTAATATTGCTAAAAGATTAGGAAAATAACTAGCAGCATACAACAGGGCAGACCTTTGTTTGCCACAGTCAAAACATATTGTTTCTCAGTGTGTTTTTGAAGTAAGGCGTAGCTTTATCTTTTGTTTTAAATAACATATAAGAAATCTTAATCAATGTTTATACATAATGAACTTGTTTAATTGTTCACTGGGAAAGATTCTTCTAGATTTTTATTGTGAAATGCAAGAATTTTTCATGGAAAAAAGTTTCCTCTAGATTTCTTATTTGATAAAAGGATGGATAAAAATTTTCAACTGTACATAAATCATAATAGTAATGACAAAATTACAAATCTCTATACTTTCTTTGAAAGTTTAAGTTTTTAAGGTATGAAGAGTGTATAGGTCGTGTTGTTTATTCTTTAGTTTTCTATGTTGTGTCGTGTGTGCTGTTGTTTGTTTTTCTTTTTCATATTTAGCCATGGCGTTGTCAGTTTGTTTTAGATTTATGAGTTTGACTGTCCCTTTTGGTATCTAATCAATCAAATGTTGCCCGTGCATTAACTCATGAACCGTTCAACCAAAGCTTTTAAAATTTTAATATGTTGTTACTGACAACTAAATGAAGGTCAAGTTCAATAATGGCAATTTTGAATTTTACCGTTCAGGAGTTATGGTTCTTGGAAGATTGAAAAATGGTGTTTCCAGCCGTGTCCGTGCATTTACGCGTGAACTGTTCTACTAAAGCTTCCCAAATTTTTATATGTTGTTAACGATGACAAAATGGAGGTCAAGTTCAATAATGACGATTTTGACTTTTACCTTTCAGGAGTTATGGTTCTTGAAAGATTGAAAAATGGAGTTTCCAGTCGTGTCCGTGCATTTACGCATGAACTGTTCTAAATTCTTTTACCAAAGCTTCCCAAATTTTAATATAATGTTACTGATGACAAAATGGAGGTCAAGTTCAATAATGACGATTTTGACTTTTACCGTTCAGGAGTTATATGGTTCTTGAAAGATTGAAAAATGGAGTTTCCAGTCGTGTCCGTGCATTTTCTCATTAACCATTCAACCAAAGCTTTTGAAATTTGTATATGTTGTTACTGATGACAAAATAGAGGTCAAGTTCAATAATGACGATTTTGACTTTTACCGTTCAGGAGTTATGGTTCTTGAAAGATCGTAAAATGGCGTTTCCATTCACGTTGTTACATTTACTCATGAACCATTCAATCTAAGCTTTTCAAATTTTAATATGTTGATACTGACTACAAAATGGAGGTCAAATTTGATATTGACGATTTTCACTTTCACCATTCATCAGTAATGGTTCTTGTGATATTGCCAGGACACAAATACATGTTAATAAATCCGGTTTGCTGTCGTGACAGCCTCTTGTTCTATATTTTTATTGAACAACCCAGATTTTATGCCAGATTTGCTTTTATTTTATCATGAATAAATGTTGTTGACAGTTATTCAATGAAATTTCATAACAAATATCCAGTGTTTGAAGGTAGGGTTTTAAAAAGAATTTATAGCAATTCAATTTAGGAGATAAGTCTAATATTTTACTGATGCAAATTGAGAAAAAAAAATATATGTGCAATAGATAAAAGGTTTTTTTTCAAAGTCCTCTAAAAGGATTGGACTATCTGCATATTCATCCAAAGGCTGATCAAAGGCTTCCATTCAAATTTTTATATAATAATTATCTCCAACGTGGCAGTTGCATATGACTCCAACCTTATTTGATTAGGACTGTAAGTTCTCTCAGGTTTACTGGCAGCCAGGAAATAGCAAAGTGTTGAAAGTGTTGAAAGTGACATTAAACAACCAATTAACATTATCATTTTGATGTAATTTATAGGAAAAGACACAAGAGCTTGGAAAAAATGTAAACAGTTAAAAAGTTTGATTCAAAGGATGATTTAAAATGACTTTTTTTATGTTATTTTATGAACTTATACTAGAATTGTGTATCTTTTATTTCCAGAATTAATACCAAAACCAGCTGTAAGTTATGAAGATCCCCCTTTGTACCTCTGCATATGACTAGGTAAACCAATCAGAGGAGATATATCACAGACCTGTCCTATTGCTGCTTACAGTAGACAGAAAAAGAAACCAGAATACTGGTTCTCAATACCAAGAGAAAAGTAAGTGGTACAATATGTACCAGTTGTTAGAAAACTGGTTGTCTTGACTAATTTTTTTTTTTGAAATCGCAAAGTTTTTATAAGTGCATACTTGTGACAGGAAAATTTTGCAGAATTAAATTATTGCATTCTAAATTTTGATGCCTTTATTTGTTTAAAGCATTAGCAATAATGGCAATAATTGGTCATACAAATAAAATCCTCCATTTAAAATCAATGAAATCACCTTCCAATGCACAATCTTGACAATATTAGTTGCAAATATATTCAGATGTTCATTTTTATTTTAAGTTTAACATTGTGTATTATTTGACATAATATTTCAGGTAGTATGAAAATAAAAAAAGGGTATTTATATATAAACTTTAAGAAATGCTGGATTAAAGGTCTACATTGTTCAGATCAACATTTCTATATTTACTTTTTACTATTTCAGAGTAGATCCTTTGTATGCTTTTTTCGTCCAATGGAAACCGGAGATTTATGGAGATGACGATGATATGATGGCTGAAAAACGACGATTTGTTGTCTTGTCTGAGGATGATGAAGAGTCAGGAGACATTGAAAGTTTGGATGAATATTTTGGTGGAGGTAGTTTGCAAAAAGATTGGGAGGTACAGATAAACGAATTTTTTTATTGTTGATTTTAAATGGAGGATTTTATTTGTAAGACATGTATTACAATTCAGATAGTAGTTTTGTATAATTAACCAAAAATAACTACTTTAATTAACAGTAATAAACATTGTCTGTCAGTAAGGTGGTTGGGTTGATTGGTAGCAAATTTTAACTATTCTCAAAATTCTTATGAATTTCATAATAAGATGTTCACAACAGTTACTGTTGTTTCTATTTATACTTTTACCAACTAAAAGGACTAAAGAGAAATGCTTGTCTTTTATGGACTTGAGGTAGGATGAGCATTTGCAGATTCAGAATACAACCCATCAAAAAGGGGAGCTGATTTTTCGAGCGCAAATTCCCACTTTAAGTATTAAGAAAAGTGTTATGCCCTTTAACCATATTCCTTATAGAATTTGACAAAATTTAAGATAAAGATAAGTTTTTGAGATGTGTATTGTTTCTGCAGTTGAAAAAAGTTTGCAGAGTAAGTATCTATTGTGTTTGCCAGACATTATCAATATGTATATAATTCATTATCACATATCAATGGGTAGAATTGTCATGTGAGATATTATTGGAATGTACTAATAGGAATAACTTACAGCAGATTTTATTGAGTGTGTATCCAAAGGTAATATCGTTGGTTAGCTTGCTTGTTAGGTGAACCGTGAAGTCATGGTTAGGTCAGGTAAACTACCCTCCTTTAAGAGTAGACTAGTCCGGCAGATCATCAATCTATCTCTCTGTTGGACTAGGCTACTTCTAAAGAAAGGTAGTATACCTGACCTGATAATGAATTCACACAGTTCAGCTAACAAGAAAGCTTACCAAAGATACTACCTTTCTCTACATACTCAATGAAATCTGCTGTAAATAAAAAGATATAATTATCCCCATGGTGTAGGTCAAAAATATGTGAACCCCTTCCATTACTGTAAATTCAGAAATTATTGCAATGTTTTGCAAAAAAGTAACAGGTTCTCAATGATAAAAGGTCACATTCATAATTTAAGATGTGATTTTCCTTCCAAAATAAATTCCCAATCGCATTTATTATATTTCACATTTTAGCCTGAGGTCAAGGTTGTCTTGTCTGAGGATGATGAAGAGTCAGGAGACATTGCAGTTTTGGATGAATATTTTGGTGGAGGTAGTTTGCAAAAAGATTGGGAGATACAGGTAAACCGAATTTTTTTATTGTTGATTTTAAGGCCACGGTTTTTTAATTTGATGGTTTACGGATTTTCCCCATGAAAAAGTCGGGTCGGTCGGTCGGGAAAAAAAAAGAAAAAAAAACATCTTTGAAGACAGAAAAATATGCAAAATCGATATATATTTCACCTTTCTGACAATATGTTTGTTGTGCTATTTTATCATCAATTCTTCAATTTTAGTTCGATGAAATAATATTGCTCAACTGTTATAAACATCGCATGACATTGTCTAATAATTTACAGTAAAAAAAGGGGGGTGCACGGACAAAGACGAAATTAAATCGTCATTTCAGAAACAAGAAAAATAAATTCGCGTAGCTCTTTATCAATTCCAGAAAACTTGGTGAATAATGATCTTCAAGCACTAAAACTGATAAAGAAAAAAATGTGAAAACGTCGTACGAAAATAAGTTTCAACACACGTGTCAAAAACGGTATCGGGATCATTCGCCCTGATTACATGTTCGCCCTAGGTTCGTTCGCACTGAGTTTGTTCGCCCTGGTGTTCCGTTCGCCCTGAGTTCGTTCGCCCTATTCTCATTAATGATATGTATATGTTACATTAATGACAAAAAAATGCATATTTATATTAAAATTTATGTTTATCTATTAAAAGCTGAATACAGAATATTAATTAAATAAAATTCGTGTTGGCTGCTGCATTGTTACACTTTATTTTATAATTTGTTTTTACCACTAGACAACGTACAGCCGCGGCAGTAAAGAATTTTAGAACAACACTTAGAACTTTGAACACTTTTATGTATAACTTTAGTGCTTCTTATGTATAACTTTTATTGATTAAATCATGTGTGTATGTGTGTAAATGTAAAGTAAAAGGATGTGTGATAGTGGCTTTGTATGTTTTAGTGCTCTTTAATATGCCGTAAGGTTACAACTTAGTTTGATATATTTGGTATATATGATTGTGATAGTGAATAACAAGTGACCAATGTACAGCTGTCTGACTGCGTTTTTGGTATTTGTTTTACTAAAAGAAAATTCAATTTAGTGCTTTCAAATATTCGTTTAGGCTTGAAATATATGTGTGCGAAGTGCAGTTCGAAATTGATCTTGTTATATAACTGTTACTGAATATTTTTTATTGTTAAAATGTATCAATAAAGTTAAACATATATAAATAACTTAGTCTTTAGTTGTTTTTTTTTTCATGTCAAATACTTTGTAGTCTTTGAATCCACAGAACCTTATCCTGGTAGCAGAAAGACAACATAATAACTTAAGTCTTCAGTTGTTTTACATTTAAAAATACAATGTAGTGCTGAAATTTCGAGACACTTATTTCCCAGAAGCAGCAACACGTAATACATCATAAATAAATATTCGGTGAATTTAAAGACTTCAAAATATGCCATTACATACAAATGGTAAATATTCGGCGAAATTGTCAAGAACTTATACTTGAACCTAGTAGCAGCTAGCTGTATACAACACAATACATCGTAAATATTCGGCGAAATTGTAGACTGACTTCAACATATTCAATTAAATACACACAACACAACACTGTAATAAAAAATAAAAATCAGGGCGAACATACCCAGGGCGAACAGGTATCAGGGCGAACGGTGCAAACGGTCTCAGGACGAAACGGAACTAGGGCGAACAGTAACTAGGGCGAACCGAAATCAGGGCGGACGGACCCGGATTCGTCAAAAACCTAATAGACTCGTCCACTGGAAAACGAGATTATCGGGTTAATCTGTTGTCTCGCATTCCCATTTTTTATCCAAATGGACGATGATTTTTTTATTATCTATGAAACAAGAAAGTTCCAAATGATTTGTTAATATTCAGTACTTCAACTTGATGCCTTTACCCTGTCCACATTTGGACAAGTCTATTTCTATGAGATGATGCATCTTACGGACTGATGACAAATAAGGGAAACGAACTTATTGTGTAATTGGTTTTAAACACAAGTTTCGTTCCGCAATATTATTTGCACAAACGACATTTCAAGGTCAGACAGTTATAATTGATTTGTCTATTTTTAGAAACGTAAACTGGAAGTTTTATTTTTTTCACAACAGAAAGTGTTATCAATTTTGTTAGTGATTAATGCATTTCATTTCATAAAAAAAAATATTTAATTATTTTTCAGGGATAATGCATTTGTTAGGGTCGGCGGGAATAAAAAAGCATGAAAAGTCAATTTTATTTTTATTCTGGAAATCGGAAAAATCGGGTCGGCGGATCCGTAAACCAACAAATTAAAAAATCCTGGCCTTAATGGAGGATTTTATTTGTATGACATGTATTACAATTCAAGATAGTAGTTTTGTATAATTAACCAAAAATAACTACTTTAATTAACAGTAATAAACATTGTCTGTCAGTAAGTTGTTTGGGTTGATTGGTAGCAAATTTTAACTATTCACAAAATTCTTATGAATTTCATAATAAGATGTTCACAACAGTTACTGTTGTTTCTATTTATACTTTTACCAACTAAAAGGACTAAAGAGAAATGCTTGTCTTTTATGGACTTGAGGTAGGATGAGCATTTGCAGATTCAGAATACAACCCATCAAAAAGGGGAGCTGATTTTTCGAGCGCAAATTCCCCCTTTAAGTATTAAGAAAAGTGTTATGCCCTTTAGCCATATTCCTTATAGAATTTGACAAAATTTAAGATAAAGATAAGTTTTTGAGATGTGTATTGTTTCTGCAGTTGAAAAAAGTTTGCAGAGTAAGTATCTATTGTGTTTGCCAGACATTATCAATATGTATATAATTAATTATCACATATCAATGGGTAGAATTGTCATGTGAGATATTATTGAAATGTACTAATAGGAATAACTTACAGCAGATTTCATTGAGTGTGTATCCAAAGGTAATATCGTTGGTTAGCTTGCTTGTTAGGTTAACCGTGAAGTCATGGTTAGGTCAGGTAAACTACCCTCCTTTAAGAGTAGACTAGTCCGGCAGATCATCAATCTATCTCTCTGTTGGACTAGGCTACTTCGAAAGAAAGGTAGTATACCTGACCTGATAATGAATTCACACAGTTCAGCTAACAAGAAAGCTAACCAAAGATACTACCTTTCTCTACATACTCAATGAAATCTGCTGTAAATGAAAAGATATAATTATCCCCATGGTGTAGGTCAAAAATATGTGAACCCCTTCCATTACTGTAAATTCAGAAATTATTGCAATGTTTTGCAAAAAAGTAACAGGTTCTCAATGATAATAGGTCACATTCATAATTTAAGATGTGATTTTCCTTCCAAAATAAATTCCCAATCGAATTTATTATATTTCACATTTTAGCCTGAGGTCAAGGTTGTCTTGTCTGAGGATGATGAAGAGTCAGGAGACATTGCAGTTTTGGATGAATATTTTGGTGGAGGTAGTTTGCAAAAAGATTGGGAGATACAGGTAAACCGAATTTTTTTATTGTTGATTTTAAATGGAGGATTTTATTTGTATGACATGTATTACAATTCAAGATAGTAGTTTTGTATAATTAACCAAAAATAACTACTTTAATTAACAGTAATAAACATTGTCTGTCAGTAAGTTGTTTGGGTTGATTGGTAGCAAATTTTAACTATTCACAAAATTCTTATGAATTTCATAATAAGATGTTCACAACAGTTACTGTTGTTTCTATTTATATTTTTACCAACTAAAAGGACTAAAGAGAAATGCTTGTCTTTTATGGACTTGAGGTAGGATGAGAATTTGCAGAATCAGAATACAACCCATCAAAAAGGGGAGCTGATATTTCGAGCGCAAATTCCCACTTTAAGTATTAAGAAAAGTGTATGCCCTTTAGCCATATTCCTTATAGAATTTGACAAAATTTAAGATAAAGATAAGTTTTTGAGATGTGTATTGTTTCTGCAGTTGAAAAAAGTTTGCAGAGTAAGTATCTATTGTGTTTGCCAGACATTATCAATATGTATATAATTAATTATCACGTATCAATTGGTAGAATTGTCATGTGAGATATTATTGGAATGTACTAATAGGAATAACTTACAGCAGATTTCATTGAGTGTGTATCCAAAGGTAATATCGTTGGTTAGCTTGCTTGTTAGGTGAACCGTGAAGTCATGGTTAGGTCAGGTAAACTACCCTCCTTTAAGAGTAGACTAGTCCGGCAGATCATCAATCTATCTCTCTGTTGGACTAGGCTACTTCGAAAGAAAGGTAGTATACCTGACCTGATAATGAATTCACACAGTTCAGCTAACAAGAAAGCTAACCAAAGATACTACCTTTCTCTACATACTCAATGAAATCTGCTGTAAATAAAAAGATATAATTATCCCCATTGTGTAGGTCAAAAATATGTGAACCCCTTCCATTACTGTAAATTCAGAAATTATTGCAATGTTTTGCAAAAAAGTAACAGGTTCTCAATGATAAAAGGTCACATTCATAATTTAAGATGTGATTTTCCTTCCAAAATAAATTCCCAATCGCATTTATTATATTTCACATTTTAGCCTGAGGTCAAGGTTGTCTTGTCTGAGGATGATGAAGAGTCAGGAGACATTGCAGTTTTGGAGGAATATTTTGGTGGAGGTAGTTTGCAAAAAGATTGGGAGATACAGGTAAACCGAATTTTTTTATTGTTGATTTTAAATGGAGGATTTTATTTGTATGACATGTATTACAATTCAAGATAGTAGTTTTGTATAATTAACCAAAAATAACTACTTTAATTAACAGTAATAAACATTGTCTGTCAGTAAGTTGTTTGGGTTGATTGGTAGCAAATTTTAACTATTCACAAAATTCTTATGAATTTCATTATAAGATGTTCACAACAGTTACTGTTGTTTCTATTTATATTTTTACCAACTAAAAGGACTAAAGAGAAATGCTTGTCTTTTATTGACTTGGGGTAGGATGAGAATTTGCAGATTCAGAATACAACCCATCAAAAAGGGGAGCTGATATTTCGAGCGCAAATTCCCACTTTAAGTATTAAGAAAAGTGTTATGCCCTTTAGCCATATTCCTTATAGAATTTGACAAAATTTAAGATAAAGATAAGTTTTTGAGATGTGTATTGTTTCTGCAGTTGAAAAAAGTTTGCAGAGTAAGTATCTATTGTGTTTGCCAGACATTATCAATATGTATATAATTAATTATCACATATCAATGGGTAGAATTGTCATGTGAGATATTATTGGAATGTACTAATAGGAATAACTTACAGCAGATTTTATTGAGTGTGTATCCAAAGGTAATATCGTTGGTTAGCTTGCTTGTTAGGTGAACCGTGAAGTCATGGTTAGGTCAGGTAAACTACCCTCCTTTAAGAGTAGGCTAGTCCGGCAGATCATCAATCTATCTCTCTGTTGGACTAGGCTACTTCGAAAGAAAGGTAGTATACCTGACCTGATAATGAATTCACACAGTTCAGCTAACAAGAAAGCTAACCAAAGATACTACCTTTCTCTACATACTCAATGAAATCTGCTGTAAATAAAAAGATATAATTATCCCCATTGTGTAGGTCAAAAATATGTGAACCCCTTCCATTACTGTAAATTCAGAAATTATTGCAATGTTTTGCAAAAAAGTAACAGGTTCTCAATGATAAAAGGTCACATTCATAATTTAAGATGTGATTTTCCTTCCAAAATAAATTCCCAATCACATTTATTATATTTCACATTTTAGCCTGAGGTCAAGGTTGTCTTGTCTGAGGATGATGAAGAGTCAGGAGACATTGCAGTTTTGGAGGAATATTTTGGTGGAGGTAGTTTGCAAAAAGATTGGGAGATACAGGTAAACCGAATTTTTTTATTGTTGATTTTAAATGGAGGATTTTATTTGTATGACATGTATTACAATTCAAGGTAGTAGTTTTGTATAATTAACCAAAATTAACTACTTTAATTAACAGTAATAAACATTGTCTGTCAGTAAGTTGTTTGGGTTGATTGGTAGCAAATTTTAACTATTCACAAAATTCTTATGAATTTCATAATAAGATGTTCACAACAGTTACTGTTGTTTCTATTTATATTTTTACCAACTAAAAGGACTAAAGAGAAATGCTTGTCTTTTATGGACTTGGGGTAGGATGAGCATTTGCAGATTCAGAATACAACCCATCAAAAAGGGGAGCTGATATTTCGAGCTCAAATTCCCACTTTAAGTATTAAGAAAAGTGTTATGCCCTTTAGCCATATCCCTTATAGAATTTGACAAAATTTAAGATAAAGATAAGTTTTTGAGATGTGTATTGTTTCTGCAGTTGAAAAAAGTTTGAAAAAAGTTTGCAGAGTAAGTATCTATTGTGATACAATTTGACAAATTCAAATGCTTCTTTTTACTTAGTATATAGTATAGGAGGCTATCAAAATATAATAACTTAATCTGAATTACAGTTTATTGCAGATAAAAAGGTTTGAATAGATTAATTTATCGCTTGAAAAAAATTATTAATAACTTGAAGGTGGTGGAAATAGTTTGGTTAAAATAAATTGATTGATAAATGACCATTTAACATTATATAGATGAAGGCCATTTCTAATGATTGCTTCTATTTAGTTCCAGAGTTATGGTCCATAAAAAAATCCATATCTAATGTTAGAGTACTCTGTTAAACCATTTGTCTATACAAAGAGAGATAACTCATTTTTTAAAGAAATTCTTTAGTAAATTGTTTGAATCATTTGTGCCAGTTTGTGTGTTTGGTATTATACCCAAAGCAACAAAGTTGCGGAGGGTATAATGTTTTTGACCCGTCCGTCTGTCTGTCAGTCCTGTTTCTTGTCATCGCAACTCCTCCCAAACCACACAACAGAATTTCACGAAACCTTATTTGATGCATAGGACATATTATGTAGTTGTGCATATCGAAAGGAAATTACGATTCAATTTTTTTCTAAGAGTAAGGTCCGTTTGAACTTATGTGCTTCAATGTACTTCTTCAACAGTTAGTCATCTCAACTCCTCTGAAACCACACAACAGAATTTCATGAAATTTTGTAAGTAATAAGGACATACTATGTAGATGTGCATATATTGACAGGAAATTACTATTCAAAATTTTGTCCTATACAATTTGTTTTCTTACACTTATTTATTTACTCCAATGACAATATGGGGACGTGGGGTATGTGAGCGTGCTGACTAAGGTTCTTTAATTTTGTATTAACTAATTATCTGAAAACTATATATCTATATAAAAAAAAATATTATTAAGTGATATTGATTGATAATTGGTATATAGTTTTATCATGACAAGTTCGAGATCAAGTAAAAATTTTTGTTTTGGTCTGATAATTTTCTCGCATGTTATGGTCCTTGAGAAGGACTTATCCAAGTTTCATGAACTTAACATAGTTGTTTCTTATGATGGTCAAACAATCTGTATACTATTTGGTGAAAATAAGATTAAAAGTTTTTGAGTTACGGGACTGTGTAACTAAAATCAGGGGGGGGGGGGGGGGGGGGGGTCACATGTTGCGCCGTATTTCAAAAACGATTTATGATTATTGCTAAAAACTTTACACACTTCTTAGTTATATTAATCTAAAGATCTGTTTATTTTTTGGTGATGATTCAAAATTTTATTTTAGAGTTATTGAGTTTTTTGTTTAAAGAAAAAAAGGGGGGTCACATGTTGCGCTGTGTCTTAAAAGTTTAAACAATTTATGATTAATGCTTAAAACTTTACACACTTTTTAGCTACATTAATCTAAAGATCTGTATACTTTCTGGTGATGATTCAAAATTTTACTTAAGAGTTATTGATTTTTTTATAAAAAGGTTGGTTTTCACATGTCGAACCGTATCTCAGAAATCAGAAACAATTTATGATTATTGCATAAAACCGCACACACAAGATGACGGGCGTACCATGTGCTCCTGGCGCAGCTGTTTATTAGGTTTTAGAATGTGGTCTTCTTAATTTGATTCAGACTTTTATGATTGTGAAAAGAATAGCCATCAAATTAAACTGTGGTGGAAATGATGCAGTGCAGTGTTTTTGATGCATGTTAGGCTATGCATCAAAGGTTTATATATAATAATTATGCAATAGTAGCACCTTAATAATGTTAACATTGGAAGCTTTATTATAATGATGTAATTAATGTTAAAGTCCAAAGTCAGAAGCCTGTTATTCAGTGGTTGTTTATGGTTTGTGTATGTATCATATATGTAAATTTTACATACATTTTGCAGTTAGTTTTCTAGTTTGAATTGGTTTACATTTGTTTTTTCAGGGCTTTTTATAACTAACTATGTTTTTTTAAATTTATAAACATAGCATTGGTTAAGTTCCTTTTACATCAATCCTCCAGAGTTATGTCCCTTTAGAGGATAACTTTGCAGCTATTGGTTGACGACATGATTTTGTTTTGTATATCTGAACAGATTAGGTCAGTATTCACATGTTCAAAAACAGTATTCGTTTTTCAGTTGCATGTAACAGTAACAATAATTACTCTAGATGTGACAACAATTTATAAATATGTTTTTTTTTCTATTTTAGGAAATAATGGCAGAGTGGAATCATGTAAGATTATTTCTTCTTCAAAGTCAACACAGCCTAGTGCTTTTTGTTTATCTGATAGAAAATTTAAGCATGTGATAATTTGTAGGGATGTCAACTAGTACTCGAATACTCCATACTTCAAACTGATACTCGATTAATCAGTTTCCTGGACAAGAACTTTTGGCTTATATAAAAAAAGAAGATGTGGTATGATTACTAATGAGACAACTGTTCACAAGAGACCAACTAACACACAAATAACAACTATGGGTCACCATACCGCCTTCAACAATGAGAAAAGCTAATACCACATAGTCAAATTGGAAGGCCCAAAAATTACAAAAGTAAAATAATTCAAACGAGGAAAACTAACGGCTTAATTTATGTACCAAAAAATGAACGAAACACAAATATGTAACAAATGACAATACTGAATTACAGGCTCCTAACTTGGGACAGGCACATACATACAAAATGTGTCTGGGTTAAACATACATCTGTTTTGTACGTTTCGGCAGCAAAGGTTAAGTCAGAGCAAATAGTTTGGTTTGTATGGCTGTTTATTACAAAGTTGCAAAACAGAATTTCCCCTGAGAACTTTGACAAGATAATATTTTTGAATACACACAAAATGTAGCACTCTTTGAAAACATTTTAAGAACCCTCAGTGAATAATTGAAATATCTGTGACCTGTCTTTTGTTTACATTTAAAGTATAACATATATAAGTTTGATATCATTTCAAAACAGTTCTCTTCTTCAAATTGTAAAATGAAAGTAATTAACTATGATGTCATATACATAACATTGTTACAGTTATTTAAAAAAACAACAAAAATGAAGCAAGATGTCTTTTTATATGACTGTAAAAAAATGTTTGCGTCGTATAATGGTATCTAGTCGTCGTCGTCATCGTCCGAAGACACATTTAGTTTCCGGACAATAACTTTAGATTTAGTGAATGGATATCTATCAATTTTAACCAGAAGGTTTAATACCACTAAAGGAAGGTTGTGATTGATTTTGGGGGTTATGGTCAAAAACAAGCATTTTTTTAGTTTTTAAACTTGTGTTTAAGTGGATGAATCTCTCTTAAATTACACCACACGTTTCAATACCATGAAGGGGATGGTTATTAATGACTTTTTTTTTTTGGGGGGGGGGATGTTATGACTCTAAATTTTATGGAATTGGGGGCTAAAAAAGGCGAAATTAGGGGCCAAAAAATGGGATAAACTGGATTTTCCAGACTTACTTAGATTTACTGAATGGATCTCTATTAATTTCTTCCAGAAGGTTTAATACCACTAAAGGAAGGTTTGGATTGATTTTGGGGGTTATGGTCCTAATAGTTTAGGATTTAGGGGCTAAAAAGGGGGTCCAAAATAAGCATTTTTGTAGTTTTTAAACAGTAACTTGTGTTTAAGTGGATGCATACCTCTGAAATTATACCACAAGTTTCCATACCATTAAGAGATTGTGAGTAATGACTTTTGGGGAGGGTTCTTAAAATGTTTTGGAATTAGGGGCAAAAAAGGGGAATTAGGGGCCAAAAAAGGGGGAAACTAGGTTTTTCTGGTCAATGAACAATTAAGACAATTCAAAAGCAGTGTAATGGAGGTAAATCATAAACAGTTAACATACAATGTTTGTTTTGTGCAGATTTACCTCCCTTACACTACTTGTAAATAATGTATAAAGAAATGTCAGGTTTTGGACTTATTTAAAAAAAAAAGAGGGGTGGTAGCACCTTCATAATGTTAACATTGGAAGCTTTATTATAATGATGTAATTAATGTGAAAGTCCAAAGTCAGAAGCCTGTTATTCAGTGGTTGTTTATGGTTTTTGTATGTATCATATATGTAAATTTTACATACATTTTGCAGTTAGTTTTCTCGTTTGAATTGGTTTACATTTGTTTTTTCAGGGCTTTTTATAATTAACTATGTTTTTTTTAATTTATAAACATAGCATTGGTTAAGTTCCTTTTACATCAATCCTCCAGAGTTATGTCCCTTTAGAGGATAACTTTGCAGCTATTGGTTGACGACATGATTTTGTTTTGTATATCTGAACAGATTAGGTCAGTATTCACATGTTCAAAAACAGTATTCGTTTTTCAGTTGCATGTAACAGTAACAATAATTACTCTAGATGTGACAACAGTTTATAAATATGTTTTTTTTTCTATTTTAGGAAATAATGGCAGAGTGGAATTATGTAAGATTATTTCTTCTTCAAAGTCAACACAGTCTAGTGCTTTTTGTTTATCTGATAGAAAATTTAAGCATGTGATAATTTGTAGGGATGTCAACTAGTACTCGAATACTCCATACTTCAAACTGATACTCGATTAATCAGTTTCCTGGACAAGAACTTTTGGCTTATATAAAAAAAGAAGATGTGGTATGATTACTAATGAGACAACTGTTCACAAGAGACCAACTAACACACAAATAACAACTATGGGTCACCATACCGCCTTCAACAATGAGAAAAGCTAATACCACATAGTCAAATTGGAAGGCCCAAAAATTACAAAAGTAAAATAATTCAAACGAGGAAAACTAACGGCTTAATTTATGTACCAAAAAATGAACGAAACACTAATATGTAACAAATGACAACCACTGAATTACAGGCTCCTAACTTGGGACAGGCACATACATACAAAATGTGTCTGGGTTAAACATACATCTGTTTTGTACGTTTCGGCAGCAAAGGTTAAGTCAGAGCAAATAGTTTGGTTTGTATGGCTGTTTATTACAAAGTTGCAAAACAGAATTTCCCCTGAGAACTTTGACAAGATAATATTTTTGAATACACACAAACTGTAGCACTCTTTGAAAACATTTTAAGAACCCTCAGTGAATAATTGAAATATCTGTGACCTGTCTTTTGTTTACATTTAAAGTATAACATATATAAGTTTGATATCATTTCAAAACAGTCCTCTTCTTCAAATTGTAAAATGAAAGTAATTAACTATGATGTCATATACATAACATTGTTACAGTTATTTAAAAAAACAACAAAAATGAAGCAAGATGTCTTTTTATATGACTGTAAAAAAATGTTTGCGTCGTATAATGGTATCTAGTCGTCGTCGTCATCGTCCGAAGACACATGTAGTTTCCGGACAATAACTTTAGATTTAGTGAATGGATATCTGTCAATTTTAACCAGAAGGTTTAATACCACTAAAGGAAGGTTGTGATTGATTTTGGGGGTTATGGTAAAAAACAAGCATTTTTTTAGTTTTTAAACTTGTGTTTAAGTGGATGAATCTCTCTTAAATTACACCACAAGTTTCAATACCATGAAGGGATGGTTATAAATGACTTTTTATGACTCTAAATTTTATGGAATTGGGGGCTAAAAAAGGCGAAATTAGGGGCCAAAAAATGGGATAAACTAGATTTTCCAGACTAACTTAGATTTACTGAATGGATCTCTATTAATTTCTACCAGAAGGTTTAATACCACTAAAGGAAGGTTTGGATTGATTTTGGGGGTTATGGTCCTAATAGTTTAGGATTTAGGGGCTAAAAAGGGGGTCCAAAATAAGCATTTTTGTAGTTTTTAAACAGTAACTTGTGTTTAAGTGGATGCATACCTCTGAAATTATACCACAAGTTTCCATACCATTGAGAGATTGTGAGTAATGACTTTTGGGGAGGGTTCTTAAAATGTTTTGGAATTAGGGGCAAAAAAGGGGAATTAGGGGCCAAAAAAGGGGGAAACTAGGTTTTTCTGGTCAATGAACAATTAAGACAATTTAAAAGCAGTGTAATGGAGGTAAATCATAAACAGTTAACATACAATGTTTGTTTTGTGCAGATTTACCTCCCTTACACTACTTGTAAATAATGTATAAAGAAATGTCAGGTTTTGGACTTATTTAAAAAAAAAAGAGGGGTGGTAGTTGTTTTCAATTTTTTTTCCTAAATTTCTCAAATTCCAAATTTTAAAAAAGTTTGAAGTTGAAATCTTTAATTGCATAATATAGCATAATAGATTTGTAAGATCTTGACATTTGTTTAGTGTCAGAAACTCATATAATTTAAAAAAAATGATCACACTCAAAATTCAGAGTTGTATCAAGCTTGAATGTTGTGTACATACTTGCCCCAACTCTTTAGGGTTCAACCTGTGCGGTCATATAAAGCTGTGCACTGCGAAGCACCTGGTTGATGTTCACAGACTATAAAAAGGTGTGAAGTCAAAATGTAGAACTTGGTATCCTTAAAATTAATATTTAATAATGTAAATTAAGTTTGTTTTCTTTTGAATTATTGATGTTTGATTGATCTGCAGGAAAAAATGACATTCAAAAAATGGTCTCCAGTTGAGCCATGGGATAGAGTAAAATGTCTCCCTTGTATTAACCAATAAAAATCTGTAATTTTAAATTGTTTGATAATTATTGTCTTTGAAAACCATTTTAGTTACTACACTCTTTACATTCTGTTAAATGTAAAATCTATTTTTTACTTACAGAAACTGGTTAAAGCTGCTAGAGATGGAAAGGTAGAGGACTTGAAGCTTTGCTTAGAGAATGGTGCAAACATTGAATTTAAAGTAGGTAAACTTGTAACATAAAAAAACAAGTAGGTACACTTATAACATTGAATATCAAGTAGGTAAAGTTGTAACATTGAATATCAAATAGGTAAAGTTGTAACATTGAATATCAAGTTGGTAAACTTGTAACATTGAATATCAAGTTGGTGAACTTGTGACATTGAATATCAAATAGGTAAACTTGTAACATTGAATATCAAGTTGGTGAACTTGTAACATTGAATATCAAATAGATAAATTTTAAACTTGTAACATTGAATATATCAAGTAGGTAAACTTGTAACATTGACTATCAAGTAGGTAAACTTGTAACATTGAATATCAAGTAGGTAAACTTGTTACATTGACTATCAAATAGGTAAACTTGTTACATTGGATATCAAATAGGTAAACTTGTAACATTGACTATCAAGTAGGTAAACTTGTAACATTGACTATCAAGTAGGTAAACTTGTAACATTGACTATCAAATAGGTAAACTTGTAACATTGAACATCAAGTAGGTAAACTTGTAACATTGACTATCAAATAGGCAAACTTGTTACATTGGATATCAAATAGGTAAACTTGTAACATTGACTATCAAGTAGGTTAACTTGTAACATTGACCAGGGGTGTGGAAATTTTTGTCCCTGGGCAAGTAAAACTAAAAATTTTACTTGTCCGGAAAAACATTTACTTGCCCTGATGATACCAATAAATATTTAAGCAGTGTTCTCCACAGGATTTTTGGATAGCACCAGGGTAACCCGTGCTCTTGGTAAAATAATTGAATAATGTGTGGTGTCGCGTTGCGTCGATTACCCATATTTCTAGTTACTGTTGTTTTTATGTCTTTTGTTTTGTTTTAATACTGTGGTACTGTGTTATGTAGATATTGAGTCAGAAAATTATTGGTAAAAGCATGGACTTGTTCCTTGGTAAACAGTCAGAGGACTTAATGAAATAAGTTATTTTTAAATGATTTTTAAATCACTTATTTGAGTAGCAAATTTGAGGTTTTGTCACAAATTGGGATTTTGTAGTTTTCAAAATTTTACACACATAGGTTTAAATAATATCTTTTAGTTAGTAAAACTAAAAAATATGAACTTTTTGCTTCATTTGGTGCTATGATTTAGCTGAAAATTCTATTTTAGTTGAAAACATGCTATAATAATGGCTTTACATAATGAAATGATACTTTCTTTAAAGATTTTTCACAGCAGTGGGAGTATTTTTCCTGTGAAGTTCAAGGTTTCATCTTTAAGATTATGTAATAAAATTCGACTGTTCGCGATGAAAATTTCACTGTTCGGGGGGTGTTGAAATTAGTGGGGGTTATTAAAAGAATGATACTTAAAGAAGTGATTTTTGGGAAGGAAATTGAGGTCTGATACTTAAACAAGTGATTTTTATGTCATTATCCTAGATTCAGTACAAGGTCATCACCTGAAATGACCTGGTCATCCTAGACAACACAGATGTTGGTTCTGATAAGTTTAGAAACATAGTTAGTCCCTGGATCATTAGTATTCTATATTTAAAGTTACAATAAAATGAAATCACTTCTTCTAGTGATTAGTTTGTGCTTCTTAAATAGGTGATTATTAAAGAAAGACAACTCTAACTTCCAACCTTTATGGAAATAATATTACTTGAATCACTGATTTAGAAAATCACTTGTTTAAGTAAGTCCCCTGACTGGTAAAAGAGTAGTGAATCTTAAACAATTTGTATACTTGAATATCTTTTTAAAATATATAAACCATGATTCATTACTATAAAATAATTATAGTTATTTAATGTTTTATAAAATCTATGATCAATTAAAATAAAATATTATTTAATAGTTCAATTTAAAAAACTTTCTAGTTTCTAAATAGAAAATTGTTGTATAAAAGGATTCCCGTCTTAATGAGACATTAAATTTACAAGAACTTATATTGTTTTATTATTTGAACCAGTTTCTATCTTAACTTCTACTAAAAACAAAATTATAAACTTTTGAACATTTTGCCATAAATATAAATTTCACAAGTAAATATTAACCTTTCTTGTGATGCACTAAAACTTAAATCTTTGTTTGTCAAAATTCATTTAAAGGAATTCAATGTCAACAAAAAAGTCTCTCCATTTTCCCGCCTAAATGACAGGAAGTAGATATAAATAGATTGAACATGTGCTTATGGACATTGTTTACTTCTTTCATTCATTAATTTTGGATATAAATATTCAGTTTGAAGGTACAGTCATGCCTTTAATTTATAATAATAGATCATGTAGATTGCAATTAATTGTAAATAAACTTGAATTCTCTACTTGAATTAACTGGGTCATGTGATATTAGGCCGAGATTACTCAGATGTCCAAAGGCTGTTTTGCCAGACAAGCTGAGTGTGTAGTTATTTGTGATCATAAAATTATCAAATTTCATTTAAGACACAAATCAATCATGTTACCAGTGTTAGTAGCATCGATTAAATCCAATCAACAAGGTTAACGTCAATAAGGTAAATTGATCACGTGGTGTAAACAATCTGGGTTTGAACTGGTTTGAACTGGTAAAATTTCACCTGAAAATTTTAGCACCACGGACAAGAATTATACATCGCGGTAAGACCAATAGAACCACGGTCAAAAATTATTCATTGTGGGCCCGCGGTCCTTTAAGGGCCTGGGGAGAACAATGATTTAAGTATTTCTTGTAGCTAATATATGATTCTTACTTAGCACTATTGTGCATCACAAACAAATAAAATCCATTTGTTCATATGTGTAAAAAAATAGGAAAATAGGAAATGGGTTAACATCAAATGGACAGAAACCTAACAGCAAACCAACCAATGAAATGACATGTAAAGGATAATTTTGCAATAGTTTTGGAATAAAAATTGTAGCCAGTAGGTACATAATATACTAAATTTGAGGACAGTGATTGAAGAAATGTAAACTAAATAATAGATAAACTATTGATTTTGTGGTGTTTCTCTCAACTGACACACTTGTTTTTTTTTTATTTATTATTGTCTTGATGTGCAATTAAAACGTCCCTTCTATTTACCAGTTTGACAACAAATAATGTTGACCATTCATCTATAAATAAGACAAAAACTTAATTTATTTTCCGAATTTCAATAGATAACCATCTGAATCTAGATACAAAATTGAAAGAAATGACACTACGGGTAAATGATGGATAAAACTTAATCGACGATCCCGGGTCAATGGACAAATCCAATGCAATATTACGCGACTCGGGGTCGCATACGTATTCGTATTTATTTTGGTAATCCATCTATTTCCGGTATCATTATCGACTCCTAGGAGTCGATATTAAGAATTAAACGTTGGTCAGTCAATGTCCTTAAATTCCGTAGAGTATCGGATTTGTCCTCTCTATTTTAGCAATTAGATTTTGCCTGGTCACTAATCATGCATATTCATGATATTGGTACACAGGTAACTTTTATCTATAAATAGTCGAATCTTCTGGAGTTTCGTAAACAACAACGTTAAACGATATATACTACTTTAGTACTTCATAACGTGTGACTCACGTGTGTGGTAAAATTTGTTGATTGATGCACGTGGCTATTCTAGTAAATGAATAAATCTACAAAGCGAGAGCACTTTCCATTTTCATCAGCTAAGAGTCGACTTAGCCCTTTTTGAAAGGCTTAAGCTTGTGTTATATTTATCGTCATTAACATTGATGTTTTTACTTGCTGAACATTGGTTTCTTTTACATAAATTAGACATTTTTATACGTTTTGAAATTAATTTTATGTCTTTGTTGGATTTGAACTGTGTCTTGTATATTTTTTTTACTTGTCCACGGGCAACCAAGACAAAAATAATTACTTGTCCGGTTGTTCAAATGTACGAGTCGAGTGAGTCAGGCATAGCATTTCCACACCCCTGTTGACTAACAAGTAGGTAAACTTGTAACATTGACTATCAAGTAGGTAAACTTGTAACGTTGAATATCAAATAGGTAAACTTGTAACATTGACTATCAAGTAGGTAAACTTGTAACATTGACTATCAAGTAGGTTCAGTTGTAACATTGACTATCAAGTAGGTACACTTGTAACATTGACTATAAAGTAGGTAACTTGTAACATTGACTATCAAGTAGGTAAACTTGTAACATTGACTATCAAGTAGGTAAACTTGTAATATAGAATATCAAGTAGGTAAACTTGTAACATTGAATATCAAATAGGTAAACTTGTAACATTGAATATCAAGTAGGTAAACTTGTAACATTTACTATCAAGTAGGTAAAATTATAACATTTACTATCAAGTAGGTAAACTTGTAACATTGAATATCAAGTAGGTAAACTTGTAACATAGAATATCAAGTAGGTAAACTTGTAACATTGAATATCAAATAGGTAAACTTGTAACATTGAATATCAAGTAGGTAAACTTGTAACATTGAATATCAAGTAGGCAAACTTGTAACATTGAATAACAAGTAGGTAAACTTGTAACTTTGAATATCAAGTAGGTAAACTTGTAACATTGAATATCAAGTAGGTAAACTTGTAACATAGTAGGTAAACTTATCATGACACAACAATGGTGTTCAACACAAAACATGATACATTATGACTTAAAACTGATTTTCAACACAGAACATGAGACACATCATGACACAGCACTGGTGTAAAACATAGAACATGTAACACATCAGGACACTACAGTTATGTTCAACACAAAACGTGAGTCACATCATGACACAACACTGATGTGCAACACTGATGTTCAACACAGAACATGGGACACATTATGACACAACACTGATGTTCATAACAGAACATAAGGTACTTGATACAACACTGGTGTTCAACACAGAACAAGAGCAACATCATAACATAACTGTTGTTCATCACAACAAATGAGCCACATCATGACACACCATTGGTGTTCATCACATAACATGAGACACATTGTGACACAACACTGATGTCCAACACAGAATACGAGACACATCATGACACAACATTGATGTTCAACACAGAACTAGATAAACATCATGACACAACACTGATGTTCATCACATAACATGAGACACATCATGGGTCCGTGTATATCTGCGTCCATTCGTTTTTCGTTTTGAAATTTAAAAAACAAAAAACAAAAAACGAAAGTGTTTTCATTTTTTCGTTTTTGATTTCATAAAAACCAAAATGAAAAACGAAAGTGTTCTCATTTTTCGTTTTTGATTTCACAAACAAAAAACGAAAAACAAAAGTATTTTCATTTTTTCAATTTTGATTTCTCAAAAACTAAAAATCGAAAAATGAAAGTGTTTACATTTTTCATTTTTGATTTCACAAAAACAAAAAACGAAAAATGAAAGTGTATTTATGTTATCTTTCCAACACAGTGTAATTGTCATTCAAAAAATGACAATGTTGTCATTTGTCATTCATTTAAAGGTCGTTAAAGTATACATGTACAGCGGTTGTCAGATCAATACTACTTTAATCGAAGATAATGTCGACGGATGCAAAAGCCTTTAGCAATCGGAACAATATGGATGCGTGAACTTTATTACTTTTAAGTTTAGAAAGGTCGATCCAAGATTATAAGAATTGATGACCAAGATCCATCTGCCAGTATTTTACGAACTACGAGGACGATAATGTATTTTGCTTGATTTAATTTTCAAAATTTCCGCAATATCACAATTCAAACTGGGATATTAAATTGGTTTGTATTAATTTTGCTTATTTGTGAAGACTATATTAATTTAAGGTGACATTAACTAGAGGTCGTTGATCGGGGATTATGGAATTGGGAATAGTGGACAAAAAATATAAACAATAGAGACAATGGACCAGGAAATAAATAAAATAGCTAGAATAATGGTGTTAAAATGTAATGATAAGAGAATAATTGTCAAAAAGTATAAAGAATAGAGAAATATGGCATAAAATATCACAGAATACAGAAATTAAGAACCCCGAATCCAGACCATCATACTAGTTGCCTTAATGAACGTTAGTTTGTCTCTGGGAGATTGATATTGGTTATCATATGGTTTCTCTTTATTTCTATGTCTATTAATCAGAAGCATGCTTTCATTATTTACCAACATTATACATATCACATTATAAAAAAGACTATTATTTTGCAAACTACCATAGATTTCCGGTAATTGTTTTGCATAGACCACACCACATTGGAGTCCCTGTAATTTTTTTTCAAGTGGACCGCAGTTACCCACCCTACCCCATCATTACATAAAAGTTAATAAACAAATGTCTACGGAAATACTTCTGTCCGAACAATGTGTAAAGGGGAGTTTGGTAGCTGATGTCTGCTGGAGAAAAAAATCAAGGTTGCTGTTTAGCTTATTTTTTGTCAAAGATAGGTCCAAAGTTGGGGTCGAACACCAAACCCCATCCTTACCGAAAGTGTAATAAAAATTGTCCTCACTAGGTGCAAAGGGAAGCTGGGTAGCTGGGGTCTACAGTAGAAAAATCCAGGGTGTTGTTCTGCTTAGTTTTTTTTTCTTCTAAAGTAGGTCTAAAGTTGAGGTCGTATACCCTACAAAAACCCTTACCAGACAGTTAATAAAAAAAATCTGCGGCAATACTTTTATCTGCTCTAGGTGAGAACGTAAGCTAGAGATCTAGGGCCTACTTGATCAAAATTACAAGTTAATTTATAGCACGGATCAATCTTTTTTCAGCTAATAAATAATTTCCTTGCCCACCATACTTTGAATACAAAAAATAAACCTTTTGTCCAGTCATATTTAAGCGAAATCCACTAGTTCAGAGGTAGAATGTTTTGTAAAAACAGTTTTGTGTGGCAAAAAAAAAGTTAAAGCACGAGTGCAACTTTCTTTTCTTTTAATGCAGAATTATTATTACTTTTCATGAACTATTTGACAGGATGCCGACAATAAGGAAAGCTAAATCACCCAATAGTGCAATTTTGCCATCATTAAAAAAAATCATAATTATTTACGATTCTATAAACACTCCAAGTGTTGACTATTTAAAATGTAAAGCGGGCAGTACGCTGTGGAATATATCGAAAGCGATTGATTTTGGCTTTATATAACTAATAATAACATAAGATGTATGTTTCATTATAATTCGTTATTCTGATTGGCTAACTGCACATCTCATTACATAACGAAAATCATTAATCATGATGACACGAGGTCCCACAATAAAGTGCAAAGGTGAATTTAATAAAAACTTGATAAAAATCGTGTTTTCGTGATCCTAGCTAAAACATGTAATTATAAATATTGAATGCTTCTTTTTGTAACTTCATATGGTTGTAAAAGCGTTGACCGTGCGTACATTATCAGAATGAAGCGCTTCCGCTTTTCATACAAAATGTATTTCGGTCATCGCTTTACACCTCAATGAAGTAACAACAAAAAAACATTCAATTCTTAAATAAACCAGAAATGAAATTTTAAAATCCATTGAAAAGTGTCTTTGACTGCTTAATTATATTTTAAAAACTGATGATATAGTGGTTATATATTAATAAAAACATTTTAAGTACTTTGAGTCTTATGCAATATTTGTTTTTATATATTTGAAAACTGACTGCTACCGACTGGTTGCTTGAGCCTGGTCTCACATACTCCGCATTTTCATTACAGCCGATTACATTGAGTGTGTAGACAAAGGTAATATCTTTGGATCGCTTGTTTGTTAGCTGAACTATGAAGTAACTAGGTAAGGTATACCACCCTCCTGTAGAAGGAGCCTAGTCCTACAGACAGATTGATTGATTATTTGTCGAACTAGTCTACTCTTAAAGGGGGGTAGTTTACCTAACCTAATAATACAAGCAAGCTAACCAAGGATAGGCTACCTTTGCCTACACACTCAGTGCAATCGGCTGTAATTGTTTTACATTACAGGTTGCAACACCTTGGTGAAATTAACACTACAATACAAATAAAGGATTCTCAAATGATCATGACTTTTGCTTGTAGTAAAATGATCAATCAATCAATCAATCAATCAATCAATCAATCAATCAATTGATCAATCAATAAAATTGAGAATGGAAATAAAAGATGTGTCAAAGAAACAAGTCAGCCTAACCAAAGAGCACAGCCGAAGGCCACCAATGAGTCTTCAACACAACAAGAAAATCCGGGCTTCAGCTGGTCTCTAAATAAAAACATATACTAGTAATGTGAAAATGGACGTCACACTTAACTTAGACAAAAAAAAACATAAAAAGCTAACAAAGATCAGAGTCTACTGTCTTGGGACAAGCGCAAAAATACGGCGGGGCTAAACATGCTTTGTTAGATCTTAACCCTCCCGCAATACAATTATATCTAGCAAATGTAGAATAAACAAACACACAACAATATGCACAGACAAACTCAGTTTAAAAGAAATCCGAGTCCGATGACAAAATAGTAAACAAAAGAAACTACACAAAACGAATATGATTCATAAATTAACAAAGAACTACTAGCAGTAACTGACATGCCAGCTCCAGACCCCAATCAAAAATATCGAAAGAATATATAGGTATAAGATGATGTGCATGGTATGAGTGCCAATGAGACAACTCTCCATCCAAGTCACAGTGTGTAGAAGGAAACTATTATAGGTTAAAGTACCCTCTTCAACAAGAATCCTTGGCTCACACCGAATAGCAAGTTATAAGGATCCTCCAAAATGACTAGTGTAAAACCATTCATAAACGGGAAAACCAAAGGTCTAAACTCTATATATAACTAGAGGCTCTGAAGAGCCTGTGTCGCTCACCTTGGTCTATGTGTTTTTGGTGATGGTGATGTGTTCGTAAATCTTACTCTACAAAACATTGTTGATGCTTACAATTATCTCTATCTATAATGAACTTAGCCTAGTAGTTTCAGTGGAAAATATTTTGTAAAAATGTACAAAATTATGAAAATTGTTTAAAATTGACTAAAAAGGGGAATTACTCCTTAAGGGGTCAATTAACCATTTTCGTCATGTCGACTTATTTGTAGGTCTTACTTTGCTGTACATTATTGATGTTTACAGTTTATCTCTATCTATAATAATATTCAAGAAAATAATCAAAAGCTGCAAAATTTTCTTAAAATACCAATTCAGGCGCAGCAACATAACAACAGGTTGTCTGATGCATCTGAAAATTTCAATGACCTAATAAACAATTTTACCCATGTCAGATTTGCTCTTAATGCTTTGATTTCTGAGATATAAGCCAAAATCTTCATTTTTCTCCTATGTTCTATTTTTATCCATGGCGACCATCTTGGTTAGTTGCTAGATATCCAAATGATGATGGTGGCTAAGTTTGGTTGAATTTGGCTCAGTAGTTTCAGAGGAGAAGATTTTTGTAAAAGTTACGACGACGGACGACGGACGCCAAGATATAAGAAAAGCTCACTTGACACTTCGGGCCAGGTGAGCTAAAAAAAACGAGAAGCGAGAACGACATCAACAAACGACAACTACTGTTTTTTGTGTGATTTTTTTATTACTAGACCAAATATTTCATGATTTTTTATTATCTAGGACTGTATTTTTGATTAACAATTGATAACCAAGTTTAATAAAATCATATGTGTGTATAGCAAACATAGTAACTTTGGCTTGAAAGACGTCTATTTAATTGTTTTCGACTCGCTCTGCTCGGTCGAAAAAATTGACAAGAATAAAATCCTAAGATTGAACGCGTTCGTTCAACAATCTTATTAAAATTAATATATATATATGAATTTTCTCAAACACATAAGTATTACGAAATTAGAGATATACATTTTGATTAGATTAGTTCGTCTAATTTACAAATGTAGTGTTATCTGTAGTAAATTTACTGACTTCTTTAATAAAGGATATGAATAAGAATGTGTCCATACCACATAAATGCCCCACTCGCACTATCATTTTCCATGTCTAGTGGATCGTGGAATTGAGGTTCAGAACTCTATATTTGGCATTGAAATTAAAAAGATCATATGATATAGAATATGTGTACTGAGTTTCAAAAAAAATATATCTGTACATTAACTTCACTTTCAAGTATAGAGATGTGATTTATTTTTTTGAGACAAGTGCTTGTGACAATCCAAAAGAACTTGCAGTCATTCGATGTTCAGTACTTCAGTACTTTGATTGTTTGAAAACGATGTATAAATACCCTGCCACATTCGGTATGTGTTTTTGTTAGACCTTTTTTTTCCCTTCTGTTTTGTATCGATCTCATACGTTAAGCCCTTTTCCGATGATTTGTATAGTTTGTTCTTATGCTGTGCTGTAACAAACTGTTTCAGGTTCAGGGGAGGATTGAGCGCTCACAAACATGTTAAACTCCGCCATATATTGCATGTGCCTGTTCCAACCCAGGAGCATGTAGTTCAGTGGTTGTCGTTTGTTGATGTCTTTATATTTGATTTTCGTAATTTATGTTTTAAAATAGGCCGTTATTTTTCTCAATTGAACTGTTTCATATTTTTCATTTCATAGACTATTGTAGCCGACAATACCGTATGTTTTTTTCTCATTGTTGAAGGTTATATGGTTGCTTGTATATAACTGCTTACATCCACTACATTTGAACTTTGTGGGATAGTTGACTCATTTGCAATAATACCATATCTCCTTATTAAAAAGTTGAGGGAGGGGGGTTGTATTTCTTTGGAAAGTTTCAATGTTTTTCTCCCAGGTAACCCAGTTTGAATAGAATATTTTGACAATTTGCTGTGCTCTTGGATTTAAATTAAGAGCCAACCAGAGCCCACGGCCTGTTGGTGGGTAGTTGATGACTATGGTAAGCTCTGGATGTCTTTTTGAGTATTACATATATGTACGGTGATTTGGTGATGTCTTCATGTCATGCATTGTCCCGTTACTTTATATAGACAGCTTATCAGTCAACCTGATCTATCAAAGTAGCTCTCCTAGCCTTTTGTATAGTCAGACGAGAAACAAGATATAAACTGGCTTAGCTTGGTATATACATGTATATTTAATATACTCATATAAATATAAAAAAGAAGATGTGGTATGATTGTCAATGAGACCAAGTGACCAAAATAACACAGAAATTAACAACTATAAGTCACCGTACGGCCTTCAACAATGAGCAAAGCCCATACCACATAAGAAGCTATAAAAGGGCCCGAAATAACAATGCAAAACAATTCAAACAAGAAAACTAACGGCCTAATTTATGTACAAAAATTGAATGAAAAACAAAAATGTAACACATAAACAAACGACAACCACTGAATAACGGGCTCTTGACTTAGGACAGGCACATACATTTAGAATGTGGCGGGGTTAAACAGTTTAGCGGAATCCAAAATTCAAGTCAAATTGATATTTTAAAACAATATAAAAATAAAAAAGTGTAAAAAAAATTATTTTAATAATTGTTGAAAACATTATTGTGTTTGTGAGTGGAAAACTGCTTGAAATTGTAGAACTATTCGAAAGTAGCTCTCTCGTTTTGTTCTGCAGCTACGTTAAAGGAACACCAATCAAGTAATCGATCTTTATGACTATGGATTCAATATTCAATGGTATAAAATATCATGTTCTGCTTGTCGTACACTCAATAATACTTAAGTTTGAATAGATCTACGAAGACTCAAGAACGGGCATGTGTGGTTTGGCAATTGTACATGCCCACGGCACAGATTCCAAATATTGCTCGGAAGATGTTTTGAGAAGTTATGATGCTACCGGACATGGAAAATTAAACTGTTACAGTATATTACAGAACACAAAGCTGGCTATCTTTGCTGTAAACACAAGTTAAAGCTGACAAGGGTTACATTAAAGCTAAAAATCCCAATTCCACGGCATCAAATAATTAAAAAAAAACATATGACCTAGGCCTTTAGCATTGGAGGGCTAAAACTAGCATTGAGCCGTATCCAGGTCCTAAATAGAAAATAAAGAGATGTGGAGTAAATGTACACGGGACAAAATCGCACACAATATATTGAATAAATACATATTATTAATGAACAGGGCTTTTATTCTTGTTCTTCATCTTGAAAGTAGCGGGAGGGTCTTCAACGAGGAACCGGACCATTGATACTCATTATACAAAAGTAACATAGGTTAGTGCATCGGACTACAAGAACAGAAGTTCCTGGTTCGATCCATGTTCCGAGGAGAACATTGCCAATCCACTATTAATAAATATGTTAAAACTAACAGTAGCCACACACTTCTTCTTCTACCATATAGTGACCGCCTTCAACAAATTGAAGATTATGTCACAGGAGGAAACTTACAACAAGACATAGATTGAAAAAATGTACAAGTTTTTAAAAAAATATGAAAAATTAAAAATATAAAATGTTTTGTATAATAAAGTAAGATGTTGTAATTAATATTGATGCTTTGAGATTGAAGATTTGAAAGAGTCTACTGAAGTGCAATTTACAATGTTATCTGGTAGTTTGTTCCAGTCGGTAATAGTTCTTGGAAAATATGATTCTTTTCTGTACTGTGTTTTGCAGGATGGAATTTGGAAGCTGTTCGAATTAGAATGTGTTGTTTGTCTTTTTTGAGGAATTAATTTATTATTTTTAGGAATTGCAACCTTTTCGTGTTCAATTTTGTAAAGCATTACCAATCTGGAGTCTTTTCTTCTGTCAGAGAGACTGCGCCATTCAAGATGTTGTAACATGTTACCAACGCTTGAGGTGTTTCTGTATTTGTTGGTAACAAAACGTGCAGCCCTCCTTTGAACTTTTTCAATGCTATCTATGTCTTGTTGTAAGTATGGATCCCAAAACAGAGCAAGCATACTCTAGTGATGGTCTTACTAGGGACTTATATGCTTGCTCTTTAATGGATGTTGAACTTATGTTCAGGTTCCTCCTTAGAAAGCCTAGTGTGCTATTAGCTTTCTTGCATATGTTGTTAATATGCACATCCCATTTAAGGTTGGAACTGATGGTGACCCCCAGATATTTTGCTGTTGTTACATGTTCTAATGAATGATTGTGTAATGTGTAGTTAAATGTGATTGGTTTTTAATTTCTGGTGACTGAAATTACATTACACTTATCTGGGTGGAATGCCATTTTCCAAGTAGTTTCCCACGATGCGAGTTTGTCTAGATCTTTTTGTAATGTTAATGCATCGGAGTTTGATTTTATTGCCAAATAAACTATTGTGTCGTCTGCAAATAAACGTACTGTAGATGTTAGACCAGTTGGAATGTCATTTATATAGTACAAGAAGAGACTTGGTCCAAGAACTGACCCCTGTGGAACCCCTGACTCAACTGCAACATACTCAGATTTTTCCCCCTCTAGAACTACTGCCTGTTTGCGATTGCTAAGAAACTTTTGTATCCAGTAATTTAATTCCCCTTGTATCCCGTAATGATGAAGCTTATTAGTTAAAAAAGAATGTGAAACCTTATCGAATGCTTTAGAAAAATCCATGACCAAAATATCTGTTTGTTTACCGTTTTCCATGTTTAGTGAGACGTCGTCTATAAATTCTAGTAGTTGTGTTTCGCAGGATCGACCTCTGCGAAATCCATGCTGAAGGGGATATAAAATGTTGTGATTATCTGCATGGTTCATGATGTGTTTAACTACAATGTGTTCTAAAAGTTTGCAACAAATACATGTAAGTGATATAGGACGGTAGTTTTCAGGGTTATATTTTTGGCCTTTTTTGTATACAGGAGAGACATGGGCAGTTTTCCAGTCATCTGGAACAACGCCTGTTTTAATTGACTTCTCAAAGATAATAGTAAGTATGGGTGCAATTTCATGTGAAAGTTCTTTTAAAAATCTTGGTTTAATTTCATCGGGTCCTGCTGCTTTGTTCGGATTTAAGTTATGTAAGAGTTTTTGTATACCTTCTGTTTTAATTATTAATTTTGATATGGGTGGAAAAGGAGTATTCTGTGGCATATTACACTGTTTGACAAATTCTGTATGAGAAATATTAGATGCTGGTGTGAATACAGACTGGAATTGTGCATTAAGTGCCCCAGCTTTTTGTAGTGGATCAGTTAGGAGTTTGCCATCTTGTTTGATTTCAGTAATTCCACTATAATCAGTTTTTTTATGTTTAATGTAGGTCCAAAATTTTTTCATAGTGCCAAAATTTGTTTCATCTTGTGGTGGTAATATGATGCTTTCAATGTATTCCCAGTATGATTTTCGTATACTTTTTTGCACCTGGTGTTTAACCTCTTTGTATTTTTTAGCAATTGATGTATTACCAGATTTTTTTGATTTTTTATAGAGTCTATCTCTTTTTCTAATGAGCCGTTTTGTTTCCATTGTGACCCATGGGTGACCGTCCTTTGTTTTTGCTGTTTTATGTGGGATGTGATCTTTCACTGCTTTTGTTATTGTTGTTTTAAAACAGTTCCACATTTCATTTACACAAAGATGTTGCTGATTTTCATAGAGATGTTTATATAAGGTGTTAATTTCTTGTTTAATTGTGCCCCAGTTTGCTTTTTTGTATAATGGAATTATTCTTGGCTTTTGTTTAAGTTTTGATGAAGCTTTTGCAAATTCTGCAAACACAATATCATGATCAGATAGGCCGGGGATAACTTCAACACGCTGTACTTGGTTTGGTAAGTTTGTAATTATCAGATCAAGAATATTGTCTTTACGTGTAGGGACATCAACAATTTGTGTGAGACATGTGTCCTCAAGTGAGTTGCCAAAGAAGTAATGAAGGTGTGGGTAAGAAGTGTTCGGTTTTAATGATTTGTTGTTCCAATCCCAACCTGGGAGATTAAAGTCTCCCCCTATGATAAGTGTAGAATTTTTTATTTGTGTGGCTTTTCTTATCATGAAGTCAAAATTTTTGAGACTAGTTTCATCAGATGTTTTTGGGTTATAGAAAGAGCTTAAGTACAATGTTTTTGAACCAACAATGTCTACTTTTGCCCAGACCATTTCTGTTTTGTCTGGGGGTGCAAGTTCATATACCTCAGATCTAATAAGTTCTTTTTTATAGCTATAAGAACACCACCCCCTTCTTTGTCTGTTTCTGTTTTCTTTCTGTCATTTCTGTACAATTTAAAATTGTCAGGGAATATTTCAACGTCTTTTATTTTAGGGTTTAGCCAAGTTTCTGTGCCAAATATTATGTCAGGCTTTGTGCTGTCAATGATGTTATTTACTAGGTGTTGCTTGTTTTTAATTGACTGAAAGTTAATATTGAGTACTCTCAAAGGCTTATTAAAGGATGACACCCGAGTTTTTTTACGTATGGGTGTAGATGCATGAAGAGGCTTGATGTTTTGATTCTGATAATCTGGACTTGATGGAGGATTTGAGTGATTGATGTCACCAATATAAAGACTTGAAAATGGATTTGGTGACTCAATACTATGTAAGTCAAAAAGTACCGTGCTGTAGTTAGGTTTGTCACAGATAATGCAGTGCCAGCTTATCATGCTGTCATTAAGATCTTCGTAACTTTTTGAGTGGATACCTAGGCAATTTATATGAAACCACTGATCACATGTCTCACATACAATGCCTTTGTGATCCCAGTTTACTGACTGATCACAAGTACCACACAAATATTTTGTGCTGTCATTACTAGGGCCAGGATTTGTCTGGATATAATTAGACTTCATGATCATGAGTAAAAGGAAATATAAGAGCATTTTAGATGGTTTTAATTTTGTCCATCTAGGATCTTGCTTTGCCATCTTGTATATGGTGTTCTTAATACTAAGATAAACATGCATGTTATGGAGGTATTTAAGATTAGATGTTATTTCAAACATGAATGATAAACTACAATGAAACTGATTATGTAGGTTCTGAATAACTACACAGGTGACTGTATTCATATGCGTCATAGCAGTGTTACTGTAAATGCCGTTGGTCAAAATTGAATACTCGTTAACTTTTGGTATTTTTTCATTTTCAACTACATTTGGATGTTTCTCTTCTATGAGTATAGTAGCTATGATAACAAAGTAATATAAAATTGTCAACATGTTCATGGTGTAATACAAGTGACTTACCGGTATGTGATGGACCTGGACCGGTGCTCAGGACTTGGGCTTTGTAGTGTTATGGGCCGATGAATAGTTATCTTCTGTCCCTATTGCTGACCTAGGGCTCGGATGATGGAATGATGAGCAATGTTAATGTGCAGCTATGATATTTCAGTGCAAGGTGTCAAAAATGATGATGGGTCAGTCTGTGGACTGTTTTTGTTTACACCGGAAGTCAATGAAAAACACAATTATAAACAACAAATCATGTGACAATTTCGGCGGTAAATTTTGAGGACACTTTGATATTTTACAAATAGTCAAAATGTATCTTTTTGTAAGACTGAGCTATGAAATCAATAGTTGAAATACTTCTAAATGTTCTGTTCAGTTCAAATTGTGAAAAAATTATCTATTAAACAACAAATTCGAGAATTTTTTCTCGTAGCTCAGAACAGCTGATCTAGACTTGACGCATGCGCCTCCTCCGTCTTGACTATGTAGATTACATTGTTTTTTATTCATCCTACATATGTCTTTTGATATTGCTTCTACATGTAAATACTAAAAGTCTTACACTGTATCTATATATTTTGCTCCGAGACCAGAACATAATAAAATAAATAAGACAAAACTTGCGCTTTAGATTAAATAAAGATCCGAAAATTTTGTAAATTTTTTTCCAGTTCTTCCGGGGTCCTTGAGCCTTTCCGTCGCCAAAATATAGTTTGCTTTATTTGTAATAGAGGCTAGTTAATACGCTTCTATATTATCATCTTATATCAACCTCTCCAAACTTAAAAGTTAAGATCACGCATCCTTAGTGTTTAGATTGATAAAGACTTTTGCATCAGTCGACATTTTCTTCTATTAAAATAATATTGATCTGACAACCGTGGTTCATGTATACTTTACCGACCAGGCTAGTTTTCTTGTTAGTTTTAAAAGTAGTTACCTCCCTTGTTAGTGTGATGTTGTCATCAATCTATTTATTTGTACCACCTTTATATAATATTATATTGTACAATTTAAATTTGTGATTCGTTTAATATTTAAATATAATAATTAATTCTTTATCAAAGATATAAACAAGGTAATTTGAAAGTCTTTGATTACTTCATCACCGTAGTTCAATTCAGAAGTGATGCGGTCTATTTTGTCTACATTACGTTGAATAAATACCGGAGTGTTTGCATTAGCAACATTTACTATCAATGACTGTACATCAAGAAAAGAAATCATTTAACATTATAAATCGAGAAATAATTAAAATTATATACAAAACTTTATGTTCACCCTTTTGGTATGTAACAAAAATCGACAACATTGTTTTATTTCATTGTCTGAAGCACCTTTAAATGAATGACAAATGACAACATTGTCATTTTTTGAATGACAAATAAAAACAGTGTGGGAAAGATAAATTGAACACACTTTCGATTTTCGTTTTTCGTTTTTTGTTTTTGTGAAATCAAAAATGAAAAATGAAAACACTTTCATATTTCGATTTTAGTTTGTGAGAAATCAAAAATGAAAAATGAAAATACTTTTGTTTTTCGTTTTACGTTTTGTGAAATCAAAAACGAAAAACGAAAACACTTTTGTTTTTCATTTTGGTTTTTAAGAAATCAAAAACGAAAAATGAAAACACTTTCGTTTTTCATTTTGGTTTTTAAGAAATAAAAAACAAAAAATGAAAACACTTTCGTTTATTGTTTTTTGTTTTTGATATTTCAAAACGAAAAACGAATGGACGCAGATATACACGGACCATCATGACGAAACACTGATGTTCCACACAGAAAATGAGACATATCATGACACAAAACTGATGTTCAATACAAAACATGAGACATTTCATGACACAACACTTATTTTCAATACAAAATAGGAGACATATCATGTCACAACACTGATGTTAACATGGAACATGAGACACAACAGGACACAACACTGATGTTCAACACGGAACATGAATCACAAGACAAAACACTGATAATCCACACAGAAAATGAGACACATCATGACTGAAACATAAATGTGATCAGAGTACTGCACTAAATGTGAACCCTACCACTGACATACTAATACTAACACATGGTCTGGACCTGGACTACTCAGAGTAACTAGACAAACAAATATAACAACACACAACACATGGTCTGGACCTGACCTGGACTACTCAGAGTAACTAGACAAACAAATATAACAACACACAACACATGGTCTGGACCTGACTACTCAGAGTAAATTGACAAACAAATATAAAAACACACAAAACATGATCTAAACCTGACTACTCAGAGTACCTAGACAAACAAATATAACAACACACAACACATGGTCTGGACCTGACTACTCAGAGTAAATTGACAAACAAATATAACAACACACAAAACATGATCTAAACCTGACTACTCAGAGTAACTAGACCAACAAATATAACAGCACACAACACATGGTCTGAACCTGACCTGAGTACTCAGAGTAACTAGACAAACAAATATAACAACAAACAACACATGGTCTGGACCTGACTACTTTGAGGAAATAGACAAGCAAACAAATATAACAACACACAACACATGGTCTGGACCCGACCTGACTACTCAGAGTAACTAGACAAACAAATATAACAACACACAACACATGGTCTGAACCTGACCTGACTACTCAGAGTAAATAGACATACAAATACAACAACACATGGTCTGGACCTGACTACTCAGAGTGACTAGACAAACAAATATAACAACAAACAACACATGGTCTGGACCCCACTACTCAGAGTAAATAGACATACAAATACAACAACACACAACACATGGTCTGAACATGACTACTCAGAGTAAAAAGACAAACAAATACAACAACAAACAACACATGGTCTGGACCTGACTACTCAGAGTAACAAGACAAACAAATATAACAACAAACAACACATGGTCTGGACCCAACTACTCAGAGTAAATAGATATACAAATACAACAACACACAACACATGGTCTGAACATGACTACTCAGAGTAAATAGACAAACAAATATAACAACACACAACACATGGTCTGAACATGACTACTCATAGTAAATAGACAAACAAATACAACAACACACAACACATGGTCTAGACCTGACCTGGCTACTCAAAGTAAATAGACAAACAAATTTAACAACACACAACACATGGTCTGAACCTGACTACTCCAAGTAAATAGACAAACAAATATAACAACACACAACACATGGTCGGAACCTGACCTGACTACTCAGAGTAAATAAACAAACAAATACAACAACACACAACACATGGTCTGAACATGCCTTCTCAGAGTAAATAGACAAACAAATATAATAGCACACAACACATGGCCTGGACCTGACTACTCAGAGTAAAAAGACAAACAAACACAACAACACACAACACATGGTCTGAACATGACTACTCAGAGTAAATAGACAAACAATTATAACAGCACACAACACATGACCTGGACCTGACTACTCAGAGTAAATATACCAACAAATACAACAACTAACAACACATGCTTTTGACCTGACTGCTGAGAGTAAATAGACAAACAAATATAACAACAAACAACACATGTTCTGGTCCTGACTACTCAGAGTAAATAGACAAACAAATATAACAACAAACAACACATGGTCTGAACCTGACTACTCAGAGTAAATAGACAAACAAATATAACAACACACAATACATGGTCTTGACCTGACTACTCAGAGTAAATAGACAAAAAAATATAACAACACACAACACATGGTCTGGACCTGATTACTCAGAGTAAATAGACAACCAAATATAACAACACACAACACATGGTCTTGACCTGACTACTCAGAGTAAATAAACAAACAAATATAACAACACACAACACATGGTCTTGACCGGACTACTCAGAGTAAAAAGACAAACAAATATAACAACACACAACACATGATCTGAACCTGACTACTCAGAGTAACTAGACAACCAAATATAACAACACACACCACATGGTCTGGACCTGACTACTCAGAGTACATAGACAAACAAATATAACAATACACAACACATGGTCTGGACCTGACTACTCAGAGTAACTAGACAAACAAATATAACAACACACAACACATGATCTGAACCTGACCTGATCACTCAGAGTAACTAGACAAACAAATATAACAACAAACAACACATGGTCTGGACCTGACTACTTTGAGTAAATAGACAAACAAATATAACAACACACAACACATGGTGTGGACCTGACCTTACTACTCAGAGTAACTAGACACACAAATATAATAACACACAACACATGGTCTGAACCTGACCTGACTACTCTGAGTAAATAGACATACAAATACAAAAACAAACAACACATGGTCTGGACCTGATTACTCAGAGTAACTAGACAAACAAATATACCAACAAACAACACATGGTCTGGACCCAACTACTCAGAGTAAATAGACATACAAATACAACAACACACAACACATGGTCTGAACATGACTACTCAGAGTAAGTAGACCAACAAATATAACAACACACAACACATGGTCTGAACATGACTACTCATAGTAAATAGACAAACAAATACAACAACATACAACACATGGTCTAGACCTGACCTGACTACTCAAAGTAAATAGACAAACAAATTCAACACACAACACATGGTCTGGACCTGACTACTCATAGTAATTAGACAAACAAATATAACATCACACAACACATGGTCGGAACATGACTACTCAGAGTAAATAGACAAATAAAAACAACAACACAAAACACATGGTCTGAACGTGACTACTCAGAGTAAAGACAAATAAATACAACAACAAACAACACATGGTCTGAACATGACTACTCAGAGTAAATAGACATACAAATACAACAACAAACAACACATGTTCTGGACCTGACTACTCAGAGTAAATAGACAAACAAATACAACAACACACAACACATGGTCTGAACATGACTACTCAGAGTAAATAGACAAACAAATATAACAACAAACAACATATGTTCTGGACCTGACTACTCAGATTAAATAGACATACAAATACAACAACTAACAACACATGGTCTGGACCTGACTTCTCAGAGTAAATAGACAAACAAATATAACAACAAACAACACATGGTCTGGACCTGACTACTCAGAGTAAATAGACCAAAAAAAATTACAACAAACAACACATGTTCTGGACCTGACTGCTCAGAGTAAATAGACAAACAAATATAACAACACACAACACATGGTCTGGACCTGACTACTCACAGTAAATAGACAAACAAATATAACAACTAACAACACACGGTCTGGACCTGACTACTCAGAGTAAATAGACAAACAAATATAACAACAAACAACACATGTTCTGGACCTGACTACTATGAGTAAATAGACAAACAAATATAACAACACACAACACATGGTCTGGACCTGACTACTCCAAGTAAATAGACAAACAAATATAACAACACACAACACATGGTCGGAACCTGACCTGACTACTCAGAGTAAATAGAGAAAAACAAATATAACTACAAACAACATATGTTCTGGACCTAACTACTCAGAGTAAATAGACAAACAAATATAACAACAAACAACACATGCTCTGGACCTGACTACTCAGAGTAAATAGACAAACAAATATAACAACTAACAACACATGGTCTGGACCTGATTACCCCGAGTAAATAGACAAACAAATATAACAACAAACAACACATGTTCTGGACCTGACTACTCAGAGTAAATAGACAAACAAATATAACAACAAACAACACATGTTCTGGACCTGACTACTCAGAGTAAATAGACAAACAAATATAACAACAAACAACACCTGTTCTGGACCTGACTACTCAGAGTAAATAGACAAACAAATATAACAACACACAACACATGGTCTGGACCTGACTACTCAGAGTAAATAGACATACAAATACAACAACAAACAACACATGTTCTGGACCTGACTACTCAGAATAAATAGACAAACACATATAACAACAAACAACACATGTTCTTGACCTGACTACTATGAGTAAATAGACAAACAAATATAACAACACACAACACATGGTCTGGACCTTACTACTCCAAGTAAATAGACAAACAAATATAACAACACACAACACATGGTCGGAACCTGACCTGACTATTCAGAGTAAATAGAGAAGAACAAATATAACAACAAACAACACATGTTGTGGACCTGACTACTCAGAGTAAATAGACAAACAAATATAACAACAAACAACACATGTTCTGGACCTGACCTGACTACCCCGAGTAAATAGACAAACAAATATAACAACACACAACACGTGATCTGGACCTGACTGCTCAAAGTAAAGTAGACAAACAAATATAACAACACACAACACATGGTCTGAACCTGACCTGACTACTCAGAGTAACTAGACAAACAAATATAACAACAAACAACACATGGTCTGGACTTGACTACTTTGAGTAAATAGACAAACAAATATAACAACACACAACACATGGTGTGGACCTGACCTTACTACTCAGAGTAACTAGACAAACAAATATAACAACACACAACACATGGTCTGAACCTGACCTGACTACTCAGAGTAAATAGACATACAAATATAAAAACAAACAACACATGGTCTGGACCTAATTACTCAGAGTAACTAGACATACAAATATAACAACAAACAACACATGGTCTGGACCCAACTACTCAGAGTAAATAAACATACAAATACAACAACACACAACACATGGTCTAAACATGACTACTCAGAGTAACTAGACAAACAAATACAACAACACACAACACATGGTCTGAACATGACTACTCATAGTAAATAGACAAACAAATACAACAGCACACAACACATGGTCTAGACCTGACCTGACTACTCAAAGTAAATAGACAAACAAATACAACATACAACACATGGTCTGGACCTGACTACTCATAGTAATTAGACAAACAAATATAACAACACACAACACATGGTCGGAACATGACTACTCAGAGTAAATGGACAAATAAAAACAACAACACACAATACATGGTCTGAACATGACTACTCAGAGTAAATAGACAAATAAATACAACAACAAACAACACATGTTATGGACCTGACTACTCAAAGTAAATAGACAAACAAATACAACAACACACAACACATTGACTGAACATGACTACTCAGAGTAAATAGACAAACAAATATAACAACAAACAACACATGGTCTTGACCTGACTGCTGACAGTAAATAGACAAACAAATATAACAACAAACAACATATGTTCTAGACCTAACTACTCAGAGTAAATAGACAAACAAATACAACAACACACAACACATGGACTGCACATGACTACTCAGAGTAAATAGACAAACAAATATAACAACAAACAACACATGGTCTGGACCTGACTGCTGACAGTAAATAGATAAACAAATATAACAACAAACAACACATGTTCTGAACCTGACTACTCAGAGTAAATAGACAAACAAATATAACAACACACAACACATGGTCTGGACCTGACTACTCAGAGTAAATAGACAAACAAAGATAACAACTAACAACACATGGTCTGGACCTGACTACCTCGAGTAAATAGACAATCAAATATAACAACAAACAACACATGTTCTGGACCTGACTACTCAGAGTAAATAGACAAACACATATAACAACAAACAACACATGTTCTGGACCTGACTACTCAGAGTAAATAGACAAACAAATATAACAACAAACAACCCATGGTCTAAACCCAACTATTCAGAGTAAATAGACATACAAATACAACAACACACAACACATGGTCTGAACATGACTACTCAGAGTAAATAGACAAACAAATATAACAACACACAACACATGGTCAGAACATGACTACTCATAGTAAATAGACAAACAAATACAACAACACACAACACATGGTCTAGACCTGACCTGACTACTCAAAGTAAATAGACAAACAAATATAACAACACACAACACATGGTCGGAACCTGACCTGACTACTCAGAGTAAATAGACAAAAACAAATACAACAACACACAACACATGGTCTGAACATGACTTCTCAGAGTAAATAGACAAACAAATATAACAGCTCACAACACATCGCCTGGACCTGACTACTCAGAGAAAAAAAGACAAACAAATATAACAACACACAACACATGGTCTGAACCTGGCCTGACTACTCAGAGTAACAGGACAAACAAATATAACAACAAACAACACATGGTCTGGACCTGACTACTTTGAGTAAATAGACAAACAAATATAACAACACACAATACATGGTCTGGACCTGACCTTACTACTCAGAGTAACTAGACAAACAAATATAACAACACACAACACATGGTCTGAACCTTACCTGACTACCCAGAGTAAACAGACATACAAATACAACAACAAACAACACGTAGTCTGGACCCAACTACTCAGAGTAAATAGACATACAAATACAACAACACACAACACATGGTCTGAACATGACTACTCAGAGTAAGTAGACAAACAAATACACCAACACATAACACATGGTCTGAACATGACTACTCATAGTAAATAGACTAACAAATACAACACACAACACATGGTCTGGACCTGACTACTCATAGTAATTAGACAAACAAATATAGCAACACACAACACATGGTCGGAACCTGACCTGACTACTCAGAGTAAATAGACAAACAAATACAACAACACACAACACATGGTTTGAACATGACTACTCAGAGTAAATAGACTAAAGAATATAACAACACACAACACATGGTCTGAACATGACTACTCAGAGTAAATAGACAAACAAATGTAACAACTAACAACACATGGCCTGGACCTGACTACTCATAGTAAATAGACAAACAAATACAACAACACACAGCACATGGTCTGAACATGACTACTCATAGTAAATAGACAAACAAATACAACAACACACAACACATGGTCTAGACCTGACCTGACTACTCAAAGGAAATAGACAAACAAATACAACACACAACACATGGTCTGGACTGGACTACTCATAGTAATAAGACAAACAAATATAACAACACACAACACATGGTCGGAACATGACTACTCAGAGTAAATAGACAAATAAAAACCACAACACACAACACATGGTCTGAACATGACTACTCAGAGTAAATAGACAAATGAATACAACAACACACAACACATGGTCTGGACCTGACTACTCAGAGTAAATAGACATACAAATACAACAACACACAAGACATGGTCTGGACCTGACTACTCAGAGTAAATAGACAAACAAATATAACAACACACAACACATAATTACCAGGCTTCTCACAAAAGAAATCAAAGTTACTCAATTTTATTATGGCACAATATATACACAAGACAAACAGATATATTTCACAGCACAGGACAAACACTCGACTATACCACTGACAGTCACATATAACATGTAAAGTTAATGTTCAAGGGCAAATATAGCGTCTAGCCATTAGAAATGATAAATATATTCATCCAAACAGTTCGAATAAACACATGAGCTAGCCACAGTATACACAAGCACATCTTATAAATAAGTACATAAAATACATTAAAATTCATAACTAACACAGTTGTATGCAGCGGGTGGGAGGGTAAATAATTTCAATGAAAAATTTCAAATGTACCGCGAATCCCGAAACAAAGAAATATATATGAGCGTCCTGTATCCAGGTAACAAATTGACCAATCAAAATAAGGAATACTCGGAACAATTTCTTCCGAGTAAATGTAAACAGTGATTCACGTGGTAATTATCCATTTTTATAAAATCAAAAATTACACAATTACCAGGCTTCTCACAAAAGAAATCAAAGTTACTCAATTTTATTACGGCACAATATATACACAAGACAAACAGATATATTTCACAGTACAGGACAAACACTCGACTATACCACTGACAGTCACATATAACATGTAAAGTTAATGTTCAAGAGCAAATATAGCGTCTAGTCATTAGAAATGATAAATATATTCATCCAAACAGCTCGAATAAACACATGAGCTAGCCGCCAAGCCAACGGCCGCCAAAAAAAATAAACAAACAACTGTGTTGAACAAAGAATTAAGCAGATTAATTTTAACTATCATATAAACAATACACAATTTAAGCTTGTTAATCTAGCATGCAAGAAATAATATCAAGCAAAAACTAAATAATTAAAGCAAGCAAGGAAGAAACAATATCAACCCTGAACATAAACTTTTCTCCATACAAGAAACAATATCTCATATGAAAAGAAACAGCACCCAACAGTGTGAACAATACTCACTGAAAAGAGTCCCTTAATACCTGCAATATAAAATAAAAATATTAGTACATATTAATATAAATAAACCTAACTACATCTTAACCAAACAATATTAAATAATACCAATACATATTAAGGAAAATAAAATAAAAAAAAAAATAATCCAAATTTTAGTATGGAAGAAATAATATCAACCATAAACTAAAAAAAACCAAAGGAAGTATGGTAGAAACGTGAAATGCAACCCTATCTAATCCTTTAGCTCCACTTGAGAAATTCATCTCAAATGACAAGTTAACCTATCTAAATTAAATGAGCAACCCTTCTTTTAAAATATAAACCTAACTGCCTTGTACTTTCACAATTGAGATGTAAACCACCATCTTTATACGCAAATAGCTCCACCTTTGGCTTTCCACATTTCAAAAAATATCTATACGAATGAATGAATTCGACTTCATAACTCAAACATAAATTTAACAAAGCCATATTAACATCCTTTATCTTCTGACCGGTTTCCTCAAAATCAACAGGACGCGGAAGAATACCAGACAAAGCAATAACCATAAAAGGAAACAACAACTTGGCGGTAGAAATTAAATTACAATAGGCAGACTTAAACTGATCAATAGTTAAAATATGAATATCATTGGTACCACAATGAATAACTAAACATTTATAACCTCCATAAATACTCCCCTTGTTCTTGTTAAGCTGATAGGTTATTTCTCCAATGGAAGCCCCCCGAAACGCATAAACATCCGCATTCTCAAGCTTCACATATTTTGCAATTGAGTCTGACACTATCAGAAAAGTTCCTGGTTCTACAAAGAAACGGTTTATATTAGTAATCTAACAAGGAAATTCTCTTCGACATCATTTGCGAAACTTGCAGTTTCTCTTCCAAAGTAAATTCTAAATACTTTTAATAAGCATCACTATGCCAATCTCCATGAAGTTGAATTAATTCCGTAGAAACCTCAGCATCAAAAGCTAATAATTTCAATGAAAAATTTCAAATGTACCGCGAATCCCGAAACAAAGAAATATATATGAGCGTCCTGTATCCAGGTAACAAATTGACCAATCAAAATAAGGAATACTCGGAACAATTTCTTCCGAGTAAATGTAAACAGTGATTCACGTGGTAATTATCCATTTTTATAAAATCAAAAATTACACGTTCTGGACCTGACTACTCACAGTAAATAGGCAAACAAATATAACAACAAACAACACATGTTCTGGACCTGACTACTCAGAGTAAATAGACAAACAAATATAACAACACACAACACATGGTCTGAACATGACTACTCAGAGTAAATATACAAATAAATACAACAACACACAACACATGGTCTTGACCTGACTACTCAGAGTAAATAGACAAACAAATATAACAACACACAACACATGGTTTGGACCAGACTACTCAGAGTAACTAGACAAACAAATATAACAACACACAACACATGGTCTGAACCTGACCTGACTACTCAGAGTAACTAGACAAACAAATATAACAACAAACAACACATGATCTGAACCTGACTACTTTGAGTAAATAGACAAACAAATATAATAATACACAACACATGGTCTGGACCTGACCTTACTACTCAGAGTAACTAGACAAACAAATATAACAGCACACAACACATGGTCTGAACCTGACCTGACTACCCAGAGTAAATAGACATACAAATACAACAACAAACAACACATGGTCTGGATCCAACAACTCAGAGTAAATAGAAATACAAATACAACAACACACAACACATGGTCTAAACCTGACCTGACTACTCAAAGTAAATAGACAAACAAATACAACACACAACACATGGTCTGGACCTGACTACTCATAGTAATTAGACAAACAAATATAACAACACACAACACATGTTCTGGACCTGACTACTCAGAGTAAATAGACAAACAAATATAACAACATACAACACATGGTCTGGACCTGACTACTTAGAGTAAATAGATAAACAAATATAACAACTAACAACACATGGTCTGGACCTGAATACCCCAAGTAAATAGACAAACAAATATAACAACAAACAACACATTTTCTGGACCTGATTACTCAGAGTAAATAGACAAACACATATAACAACAAACAACACATGTTCTGGACCTGACTACTGAGTGTAAATAGACAAACATATACAACAACTAACAACACATGCTTTTGACCTGACTACTCAGAGTAAATAGACAAAAAAATATAACAACACACAACACATGGTCTGGACCTGACTACTCAGAGTAAATAGACAAACAAATATAACAACAAACAACACATGTTCTGGACCTGACTACTCAGAGTAAATAGACAAACACATATAACAACATACAACACATGGTCTGAACCTGACCTGAGTACTCAGAGTTACTAGAAAAACAAATATAACAACACAAAACACATGGTCTGAACCTGACCTGACTACTCAGAGTAAATAGACATACACATACAACAACAAACAACACATGGTCCGTACTTGATTACTCAGAGTAACTAGACAAACAAATATAACAACAAACAACACATGGTCTGGACCCAACTACTCAGAGTAAATAGACATACAAATACAACAACACACAACACATGGTTTGAACATGACTACTCAGAGTAAATAGACAAACAAACATAACAACACACAACACATGGTCTGAACATGACTACTCATAGTAAATAGACAAACAAATACAAAAACACGCAACACATGGTCTAGAACTGACCTGACTACTCAAAGTAAATAGACAAACAAATACAACACACAACACATGGTCAGAACATGACTACTCATAGTAAAAAGACAAACAAATACAACAACACACAACACATGGTCTAGACCTGACCTGACTACTCAAAGTAAATAGACAAACAAATATAACAACACACAACACATGGTCTGGACCTGACTACTCCAAGTAAATAGACAAACAAATATAACAACACACAACACATGGTCTGGACCTGACTACTCACAGTAAATAAACAATAAATATAACAACACACAACACATGGTCTTGACCTGACTACTCACAGTAAATAGACAATAAATATAACAACACACAACACATGGTCTGGACCTGACTACTCACAGTAAATAGACAATAAATATAACAACACACAACACATGGTCTGGACCTGACTACTCATAGTATATAGACAAGCAAATATAACAACAGACAACATATGGTCTGGACATGACTACTCAAAGTAAATAGACAAACAAATATAACAACTTACAACACATGGTCTGGACCTGACTACTCAGAGTAAATAGACAAACAAATATAACAACTTACAACACATGGTCTGAACCTGACTACTCAGAGTAAATAGACAAACATATATAACAACAAACAACACATGGTCTCGACCTGACTACTCAGAGAATATAGACAAACAAATATAACAACACACAACACATGGTCTGGACCTGACTACTTAGAGTAAATAGACAAACAAATATAACGATATACAACACATGGTCTGAACCTGACTACTCAGAGTATATAGACAAACAAATATAACAACTTACAACACATGGTTTGGACCTGACTACTCAGAGTAAACAGACAAACAAATATAACAACACACAACACATTGTCTGGACCTGACTACTCAGAGTAAATAGAAAATAAATATAACAACACACAACACATTGTCTGGACCTGACTACTCAGAGTAAATAGACAATAAATATAACAACACACAACACATGGTCTGGACCTGACTACTCATTGTATATAGACAAACAAATATAACAACAGACAACGTATGGTCTGGAGCTGACTACTCAGAGTAAAAAGACAAACAAATATAACAACACACAACACATGGTCTGGACCTGACTACTCATAGTATATAGACAAACAAATGTAACAACATACAACACATGACCCAGACCTGACCTGACTACTCAGTAAATAGACAAACAAATATAACAACAAACAACACATGGTCCAGGTTGTCTGATATGGTACACGCACAAAATGTGGAGGGGTTAAACCATATTTGTTTTTTATGATTCCCCCTTGGCCTATCTAGACCATTGGTATTAAAAATAAAACACACAATAATAAAACCTGCACTATTCAATTACAATTGGTCTGTATGTTAACTGATACGTAGTCATTATACTGAGTCAAGATTAAATCAAAATTCTGAATTAAATTAGACCGTTTAAATGGAAAAATGCATGCATGGTTTGATTTTAAAATAGTTCTCTTTTTGTTTGAGTTATGGATGATGAAGTTCTTATTTTGCTTTTTGACATGAAACAATTTTTTACACTTACGTTTCACTTGATGTTCACTAGTAGCACGATTTTAGTCTGAAACGGTCATTTTGTCTGATCACATCTTGATTGACTGGATTTACCGCTAGAAAAAATCGTCAAGATATTTAAGATCGTTAAGTCGCCATTCAGATCGATAGCCTCATCAGGTAAATCAATTCGTTAAGGCATGTCAAGACGGTAAAGACTGAATCGTCTAGCGGGTTGTTTAGACCCGTTAAGACCGGGTCAGACCAAAACAGACCATGGATACAAAAGAACATTCAAAATTTTCAGACCATGTTTAGATCCGTTCAGTATACCGGTTTGATACCACGAGTTGCGCCCCTTCTACTCGATAATGCATTTTAGATTAATACATGTATATATGTATTTTATTATTAGAATTTGAAGTATATTTTGATTAATTAAAAAAAAAAGATTAAATCATGTGTCAATTCTTTATTTCTTTTCTTGTTTTGTTGAGAACTAATAAATTATTCGTCTATATATATATATATGTTGTTTATTTTTTAATAAATGTTAGTTTATAAAAATATATATTGATAATTAAATGCAAGGACGTACGTTAATTGTATACACACCAGAATGTATGCCATAAATTTAACCTTGAAATGTTGTGACCACCGGTAAAAATGTTTTTTGTATTTGAAGATTAGTAACGGAAAATCCTGAACGTAACCTAAAAAAGTTAAGGAGATGTGGTATGATTGCCAATGAGACAATCCACAGAAATGCAGCGGAGGCAAATTAACACAGTCATGCATATTTTTGTTTTATGCATGACAGTTTCTTTAATTCGTTTTCTGTTGATATATGTCCTAGTTTACCGTTGAAGCTGTTGCTTTTTTTGGTATTTTTTTTTCGTGCGAGTTACTCTATTAAAGTTGGAAAAAAATATTCCCGACATATGGAAAATCGAAAAAAAAAATCCCGGATCCGAAACTTGATCATATACTGCATTCAGTCTCTGTCGGGACGGTGTTAAAGTATCACCGTATAAAATTTTCATTCAAACAATATATTCTTATAATATTTATTTTCTTATCCATATAATATGTATATAGTACTTTGTATATACTTTGTATATATATATGGAGTTGATTTAAAATAAAATCTGTTTTAGTTAAAACGGTCGAGTTCAATGGCACGTGCTAGTAATCAACCGGGTCAACAGGTAACAAAATCAATGATCCATAACGTAAGAAAGTACATGCCTATTATATTTTACAATTACTCTCATCATCATTCTTGATAAAAAGGTCTAAACTTTAATAAAGAATGAATGAACACGTATTAGTGATTTCTGACCTTCAGTTTTTAATATAAATTAATGCTTATGTTTTTTTTTTATATTGAGCAAAGTAACGAATGTGAATCTATTATACGTTAAAGGTTTTTACAATATCATATATGTCTAAACACTATACCAAAAGACCATGCAAAATATTTGAGCGCCGCGTGTAAAACCATTAAAAAAACGTTTCGCTTCTCTACTTATATAGTTTAGAGAGTATATTTCTTTAAATTGTGTCAGTTATATAAAGTAGTGTGTATTTGTATTCTATTTATTTATCTAAATTATCATTATAATATACATTTTGTATTTCACAACTATATATACTATAAGTTGTAGTGTGATTGATTGTTGTTTAAATTCCAGTGGCAAATACTTCATGCATGTTCAGGACCAGCTGTAAGTTTCTGACATGTATGGAACTCACCGGTGTAGTTTTCGCGTGTTATAATAGATAAAAGAATAATTAATTTTTAAGATATCGAAACATAAAGGAGGCAAGGCGCATGGATTACCCGCATTTATCAGTTCTTTTCTCTTTTTTGTCTTAAAAAAAAATAATTATTTTTTTTCGATTTTTTTTATATGTTTATATAATTTTCGATAACTGTGGTGTATACGTGCTGTCAGACGAAAGATACATATGTGCCCTCTAAATATCTTTTTTACTATGGATTGTTTGCTTTCGTATTGACGTTTAACACACAACTTTAATTACTGACTGTGATGTATGTAGAAATTCAAACGTACTGGAGAATGAGGGATGCAAATCCAAGCTTTGAATTAAAATGGTCATTAAAATTGCCACACAAATAAAAGAACAAGTGTAAGTGTTGGAATGACATATGTTATAGATAATGCATATTTTAAGGTTTTTCTTGTCGTAGAACACACCGAGGGGTGTCAGGATTGATCAAATGAAAGACCGACCAAAGGGAGGTCTTTCTTTGAGCAATCCTGACACCCCGAGGTGTGTTCTACGACAAGAAAAACCTTAAAATATGCATTATCTGACTTATATACCGTCAAAAAAATATTATTTTTCATAAAGATTTGCAAAATTTTACCGACAACACTAAAGTGGGATATTCCTTTCTAATGCGTTCATATTTTAATACGCCCTACGGCTCATTTAGAATGTAAAATAAAACTCACTAATGAATCTAGATATAAACCTTTTAAAACATATTATCCATACACAATAAAAATATTACTGTAACTGCATGAAGTAAGACACGAATGTATTACGGTGTATGACAAATACAAGACACATTGTAAGTAATTTATTGTACCACTTAGTTTATGGAAAAGGGGGAGGGGCATGTTGTTTTTTCTATTTGTAATGTCATTTCTATCGCGGAAAAGTGGTTATTTTTTTTAACAATTTAAATTGAATCGAATGAAAAATTCAGAAAGATTGTCTTTTGAAAAGCAATGAATTTTATTAACAGATACTCAGGATATAATTATATACCCTCCGCACCCGACCCTTTTCTGAGTTACGTTAATGTTATTCAATAGAATATAAGATTATCTTATTAGTTGATCATTTGATAGAGTAAAAGGTATACATAAATTTAAAAAAAAATTAAGAACTGACACGAAGATGAATATAAATACATGTAGGTCACAGTATGATTTCCTATTCAGCGTTTATCGTTCTGAACATGCATGAAATATTTGCCACTGGACGTTAAGCAAGCAACCAAAAATCAATCAACCTATTCAGTGTGACTCAATAAGATTTTCAAAATCTAACACACGAATATGTTAAATCTGGCTTTTTATTTATGAAAGTCTATATTAAAATTCATCTCACATATATGATAATGTTCTTTATTGTAGCGATAAATTAACAACACTTCACGTTATTTGTTTCTAAAATTAAAATGCGGGCAATGAATGTTTCCTTTACGTCTATCATCAATTGAACTTTAAAAAATAAATTTCCAAATCGGCAACAAAAACTATCAGACGAATAAAATTTTGAAGTAAATTATAGATTGCATTTATATTAGGAAAATAATGACCTCACACAGGTCATTATTTTATGCCTTTGAGCATATTTCTTTGAAACATGGTATCGTCCGGGTTGATTCTGAAAAAGAATGACCTATCGTTCTGAAAGAAAATAACTACATATAGGTATATAAACAATGTCGGAGAATTTAATTTTGATTTTACTTTCAAATTGGTAACTGGACAAAATTGAAGAGAGGCAGCCCAATCTTTTCTCCTTTTTGTTACGAGTACAAATAGATTTTATTTGCTTTATAGACATCGAATAGAATTCAGGGCATAACATTACGGAAATATACAATTTAATCCCAATAACATGTAACAAATACATTGTTTTTTTATATATATATATATAAAAGTATTTTTTTGATCATCAGTGCAAGCAGTAGCGTTTGTTTGATTTTAAAACACGAATCGATCTATACTATTTAAATGTACATGTAATTCTTTATGCTAGCTAGTCCATGAATAAAATTGCATAAATCACAAAAACACACTCGGGAATAGCAAGAAAGTTTACCAAAAAGTAGTGGGAACTTTACTGTTTTTTTGATCATATATATTATTGATAGTTTTCCCGACCTATTCACCTATTTTCAAACTTGAAAAGGGACCTTTTTCAGCGGCACGAGCCTGGAACATGTACACATGACAGTTGTAGGTAACAGCTATATAAATATACAAGACTGAAGATGTGGTATGATTGCGAATGAGACAACTGTCCACAAGAGACCAAAATTACACAGACATTAACAACTATATGTCACCGTACGGCCGTCAACAATGAGCAAAGCACATACCGCATAGTCAGCTATAAAATGCATTTCAAAGATACTATAATTAGAATAAAAGGTGAACATACTTACAAAATATGTCATCTTAAAGAATGTGATTTCACAAATAAATTATTTTCAAATTCGCAGTCCAAATCAACCTAAAATCGGTTACACACATTTTTAATGTTATAAATCCATTCGAACAATATCATTTTAAACACACACTAGCTTGCCTTTTCATTAATTTGAATAATACAAATTCAGCTAAATTTTGTTTATTCCCATCAACAGAGAAATCTCACACTCATCCCAGACGTTAATAATACTCATGCACTTCAATTTTGATAAACAATTTATTGATACGGATGACAACGCTTATACGGTTACATTAGGGTTAAAAAAAATGTGAACTTGTTTTTAATTGAATTTAGATAGATTAAACGGTAGCTTTAGGCAGCAACCATTTGATTTTCTGGGGGTGGAAGGGGGGGGGGCTATGTTTTTTTTTTTGGAAAAAAAAGTTTGTTTCCAGTTTTGGAGAAAAAATAATTGGTTTTTGACCCTGAGAAAAAAATGTTTGTTTCACCGTAATGCTAATATTGAAAGAAAAAAAATTTGTCGCCAAAAAAATGTTTGTCTGGGGGAAAAAATCCATAGCCCCCCCCCCCCCCCCCCCCCCCCAAGAAAATCAAATGGTTGCAGCCTTATTTTAGTATGTGAAAAGTATAATGAACTGCGAAAGAAATTTATCAAACCATATTGTTGGTTAAAACCGTCGAATCTTAAACTTGCATTTGGATGGGGGCATATATATACAGTCGGAACTCGCCCCTTTTTTTATGCTCGGTTGGGACCCCCTTTTAAAGTGGTTGGGTTCTCACCAGTATCTGTTCATAATGTAAAGGAACTTACCAATTAAAGGGAAGTTTTTATTTCTGACTGAGAAGGTACGAAATTAAATTCATTCATTAATGCTAAATATCCATTTGATCCTATTCTGCTGTACTGTTATAATGGTATACCTACTTATATGATTATTTGACTAATTGTTTGAATGTAAATATATTTCACTGATGTAATTGAATATTTGTAATAATTATTTTCTGTAAGTTGCTTTCTATTGCTTACGAATAAAAAGATTATATCATTAATAAAATAAATATTATAACTTTCCTTTTTTGATTGGATGACCATGCAGTGGTGTTGCAACGCCAAAGAACTGGTAATAGAAAGCTATTTTAATTTGATACATATGACAATGAATCTTAACAAAAGGTTCTATAAATTCAATTGTGAAAAAAATCACAATACCGTGCATTAACTCAACAACCGTCCATCGACAAATATTACTCGATATTCATTGAAATGATAACAAGTAAACAGTTATTGTAAAAGCAGAGCAGTCTTAAATTCTAATAGTTTTGTCAAAAATGATTCAAAGTTTTACCGATGCAACAATATCTTATATATTTTGAGTTGAAATGGCCTAGCGGTAGTCTGATCACTTCGAATGCCACACGTTTAATCTTTGCTGGGCATTCGTAAAGTTTTTAAACTAAAATAAGATCTTTATTATTAGCTATCAAAACATATGTTATATGTAAGCTATCTATTATAAATCTACGAGGAGTTTCAAGAAAAATGGTGGGGGAGGGGGGGCATTGAAGTCTAACTTTATATATATAAAAAAAATTAAAAAAAGATCGAGATGTGGTATTGATTGCCAATGAGACAACTCTCCAAAAGCATGAAAAGAGATTAACTTCATAAAGTTATAATACCTAACCCCTTTCAAGACAGACTTTGTCATTTCTGCGGCTCAAGAGATATCTGTGACGAATATCATTATATCATGACATGTTAAGTGTTGGATGTAGCTACAGATAGACAGACATTTTATACTGGAATATTGCTGCAAATTTTATATCAAAGGAATCGCTTTCACATTCTATACTGTTCTGTACAATATTAATACACACTTAATCATGTTTTTTAAAGTTCAAACTCTGAATTGAGACAGCACTTTCGGTCATCTTACATAAAAAAAATCTAAATTTCTACAAATGTTACAGGTAAATCGGTCCTGCAAGCTACATGCAAGTTAAATCAAGGTTTTTTTTTCAACCAATGTGTATGGTATTAATAATTGTAAATATATGTTTTCTCTGTTACTATGAAATGTAGTTTTAAGGTAATAAAGTTCATTCGTTCATTAAAGTATTCTTTTTTAGGTACTGATCTGTCTAAACACAAGGACACCAGTATGGGTTAAGCCAGAGAGCTTCCGAAAAGGGGAAATCCCACCTATGTTTACCTAACCAAATCACTCATTTCTGCTCAAAATATCAAAAGGAAATTTTACAGAAATTCTCTTAGATGACCTTACATTCACATTATAGCAAAAAAAAAATGGGGAAAAATTCAAAGGAAAGGCAAAAAAAAATTTAAGAAAAAATATACTGAAATTAAAGGGAACTATATTTGTGAACGAAAATTGACAACGAAAATTGAAGGGGGAAAATTGTGTTCCCGGGCCAGTACTAACAACACAATTCATAAACAAAAATAAGATAATCCGATCAATTTTGTTGATTCAGGGACTTTCCTGCTTGGTTGGATAATTCACGGCTCAGTAATTGGTGTCATTTTTTCAAAAGAATCAACAAATCTATCTTAGTTCGATTTCAAATTCTACCAAAATTTAACTCTTAGATAAGCAGCGTGTAACGAATATATGCATCCATCCTGCAAATACGATGCATATGAAGGATCCTGAGTGCACATTGTATGTCCTGAGTGCACTCAGGAGGTCATTAGCGGTATTCAGACGTACCCCAAATAAAAGATTGGATTTTTTTTTCAAACTTAGCGCACATGCAATGCACCACCTCTTCGGAGTCGATCCTCCAAAAAGGTAAACTTCACCTGTATTTGTATATCTGGTGTATGAAATTCATTGTGTATATTACACGTTTCATCTACAATATACGGCAATGACACGGCCGGGTATTGTAAAGCTATCGAGGGACTTTTAATGTCAAATTCATATCCCTGGGCGAAGAAATTACCGGTTTGTGAAAACACTGTGTGAACGGCTTATTCTCATTTCGCCTTAGCTGACAAAATATATATATAAAATTAATCCTTGTTTGCCTTAGTACAAATTTTTAGGTACACAAGAATTAACTAAGGTGAAATGGGAGCTTCTGTAAACAATGTAATTAAGTTAAGTTTTGTTAGTATTGCAATAAGTTGATATTTGTTATTTTAACCCATTTTGATGTCAAATTCTACCATGAAATACTTTTTAAAGGAAAGATATTTTTTTTTAATTTTTTGGGTCGCACTTTTTATAGTTACACTTTTTTTTTTCTGAAAGTGTTTTTTTTTACTCATGTGTTATATTTTGTAAATAAAGTCTTATTAGAGATTTATATTTTAATGAATAAATAAAGACAAATATCATACAAGTAAAAGGCACTGATATACACATATGAATGTTCAATGTTCATTTAGTTTCCAAGTTAGAGGATGTAAGATGCTGCATCACCATACAGAATATTATTAGTTACACAGTGTGCTAGTGACCTAATACGGTATATATGGGGTCAGTAAATTCCATATGTGGTGCCAGCCCTCTAAATGCTTATTTGTCCTTCTGTCTGGTGGTGGTTCCAAGTTGGTTGTGGGTATCTGCCATCTCTTCATATCACAATTATACGTTAACTTGGTGCAGGCATTAGTTTGTGGTGCGTTGGTTAAGTATTTGGTAAGCGTGATTGCAGTTTTGTCTGATAGAGTACTAATCTCCTGCTTTCGAATACCATGACTTATAATAGTGTGGTTTTGGTCTTTCACGCTGTCAGACCTTTTGTGTAGATACACCTGTTACTTGTTGAAGACTAAACATGCGCTCTTGATTCATTTATGATTTTTTTGTCGTTTGGTTGCTGTCAAATTGAAATATATCCCACATCTCCTATAGTATGTGTTCCGTTTGATTAAAAAAGGTAATTATAAAGAGATAGATTATTTAAATTCCAACGATCACAAATCTAATCTAAATCCGATTTCAATTATTTCGTAAAATACGTTTTTTGACAGACATTACCTTTATCTGATTATCATAATATTCCCAGTTTAAGGAAACGAAAAGACATTTTTTCTATATATTTTTTTACAAAGTTGCTAATGGTTTAATTATGTCGTAATTTGCTAGGTCAGTGTCGGATTCCGGGCGACATAGCGTACACTTTCCTTTTAATTTTTAGCGTTATTAATATCGTAATTTTTGTATCCTTGCTATCCTTGCTAAATCTTCTACTGTATATCACAGCTAGTGAATAAGTCTAAATGTCCGTACAGTGTATAGTAAGATCTTTTTTCCACACATGGACATTTCATTAGTATAGAAAGTTCGCTATAAACACTGGACACTTTAAATTTGCAAAACACTCATTTGCAAATCCGCCGCCGCCTCAAATAAGAGCTACAGTGTCATGTATATAACCAAAATGTGCGGAATTACATGGGATTCAATAATTTCATTAGTTTTCTACTGTTACTTTTATATTGATTTTGCTATTTGATTTATAAAAACATGGGATTTTCAATATCCCATGGGACAGGGCAAAATCCCATGGGATTTTTTTTGGTCCCATGGGATAATTGTAGTCCCATGGGATATTTGTTGTCCCATGGGACAAAAATAATCCCATGGGATTATTATTATCCCATGGGATTTTTAATATCCCATGGGACAAAATAAAATCCTATGGGATTCAAATTATAAATATATAGATATAAATATACAGTCAGTATGTGTATGTTGCAATAAATGCTGTTTGGTAGTAAAAAGTTTTAAATGTATACAATTTTTTTTTATATTTATATATATATATATTTTTTTTTCATTTTGTCACAAACATGTTTTTTGTTTGTTAATATGACAATAAAGATTATAATTCTGATTTTGGAATGTTTAATAAAATTTAAGGTCAAAGAGTAAAGTTCTTTCACTGAAACAAAATGATGACATGTTTAAATAAATGAAAAATTATTGTTTTGATATCTTTGTCTTGTTTATTTTATAATGAAAAATAGAACTGAAAAAAAAATCTTCTGACTAAATAGTTTACTCTTTTCATGAGGTAAGGGTTTCTTTGTTATAGTTTCATTGCAATACATGAATATGCAAACAATTTGAATTATATACCTTTGTGGTGTACATTATATTATGCTTATATTTGCAAATTAATAATTTAAACACTTTTTGTGTTAAAGTTTAAGTTTTCTTTTTCGCTGCTTGCTATGTACATTTATTCAGTCCACTATATAAGAGTCAAGTCAATAAATTATTTCATCCACTAGAATATTCCAGCAATTCTTAGACAAAACATTTTTCCATCTGTTCTTCAAAGATCTTCCTCCGTACATCTTTATTGGATGGAGCGATTCAAATGAGAAGACAAAGCAGGTTTATTTGGACAACAACATACTAATATTTTTTTCATTCGTTCCTTCTTTCAATTGATAATTACATTGTTGCATTTACATGATCAAGTTCTTGAGCATCTATGATCGTGATGATATGTCTTCTTTTTGTTTATAGTCATTATGTTGAAATTTCCTTTTTCTATTAAATGTAGGAAAAAAACGTTTCATTTCAAATTAATTCAAAAAGTCGCACCATTGAGAAAAATATCATCTTCCAAGTTTTCTGTTCAGTATTGATCTGTTGAATGATGACCATAAATACCGAGATGTCTGACCTACAAATACACAAAACTCAAAAATTATCAGTGAAGAGAAATACAGCAATAACATGGCTATTTTATCATGTTTATGAACATTTTAATAAACTATCATTTAAATATCTATTGTTAGTACTCTTATTTCAGTGCTTTGCGTCTATGATTTACATATTACTGGTTATTGTTTGGTTCCTTGTTGCAGTCTTTTGAGTTAAGCCCATTGCAACAAATTTTTACAATTTGTTCAAATGTTGTGCTGTTATTAAAACCAGTTCGGTATAGCGTTTGCTCATTGTCAAAGGCTGTACAGTGAACTATTTTTGTTAAATTAAGGGGGCTCGCAGGTTTCAATCGATTTTTTTCCTTACTATAGGGTTACGCTATATTTTTTCTATAAATGAAATTTTATCTTATACTTTATAGAAAAATAGAAAAATTAAATTAAAAAAATGGGGACACCATTCATTCACACTCACAATCCGCCTTTGAAAGAAGCATATATACATTTTTGTAAAGGTACTTTTGGAATGAAAAAAGAACTTAATTACAGAAATCGCTTAAATTTTACAATAGTTTAGTTTAAGTAAAGTTAGTTGAAAATGATAACAAAAAATATAGGTCACTCAGATGAGCTAAAAAAGATATTACAATTCTCATGCCAAAAAATGGCATTTCTGCACCAAAGGGAGATAATTTGGAGCTTTTTCAATGATATATACATTTTAAAAGTTGTCTGGGGCCAAAGCGAATTGATTTTTAAGAATGGTTTCTGATAAAGTAAAAACTAATAAAGTTATAAATAAAATTAGTTATGAAAAAAAAATATTTAATATTTTTCTGAAATTTTTATACCCTCGAGCCTCCTTAAATGTCATTTGATCTCTATTGGAGAAAAGTCTTATTTGAAATCAGACTGATTCTTATTTTTATATCAACCCAGCCATATTATGCCTGCCCAATATCAGGAGCTTGTATATAGTTCAGTGGTTGATGTTGGTTCATATCCGTCATTTTTGTTTTTCTCATAATATTTTGTTTTTTTATAAATTAGTCTGGTATATTTGAAGTTTGAATTGATGTTTCATTTCAAATTTTGTTAGCATTGTCTTTTATAGATTACTATATCATGTATAGGGTATGAGTTTTTTTAATTACTAACAGGTCATCATTGGCCTCTAATCATGCTAATAAGTAATTACAATGGTTACATCCACTTAATTGAACTCTGATGGATAGTTTTCTCATTTATCGTACCACATCTTATTTTAATAAATATTTAATCATTACTCAAGGGCTATTACTTTTTTTAACAGTGGACTTACCATCTAGGCTTTGTTGACCTTTGTAAATCTATTTTTGTTGTTATTTTCTTCTGTTTATAGTTTCCCTTTATCTTTAATATTCTTTCCCTACACATAAAAGGGTAAACAATATCATTTAATGACAAAAATAACTACTAATACATAACTAGAGGCTCTCAAGAGCCTGTGTCGCTCACCTGTTACTGTATTTACTGATGTCAGCCATCTTGGTTGGTAGGCGGGGTCATTTGACACTTTTTTAAATAGATACCCTAGTAATGATTATGGCCAAGTTTGGTTAAATTTGGCCCATAGTTTTAAAAAAGAAGATTTTTGTACAAGTTACAAGAATGATGAAAAGTTGTTCAATATTGACTATAAAGGACAATAACTCCTTAAGGGGTTCTCGGACAATTTTGATCATGTTTGACTTATTTGTAGATCTTACTTTGCTGAACATTATTGCTGTTTACAGTTTATCTCTACTATAATAGTATTCAAGATAATAACCCAAAACTGCAAAATTTCCTTAAAATTACCAATTTTAGGGCAGCAACACAACAACGGGTTGTAGGATTCATCTGAAAATTTGTGAGGGGATAGATCTTATTCTGATGGACATTTAAATCTTAAAAGATTTGCCCTAAATGTCTTAGTTTAAAAGATATGAACCAAAAACTGCATTTTACCACTATGTTCTAATTTTAGCCATGTCGGCCATTTAGTTTGGTAGGTGGGGTCATCGGACACATTTTCTAAACTATATACCACAATTATGATTGTGGCCAAGTTAGTTTAAATTTGGCCCAGTAGTTTCAGAGAAGAAGATTTTTGTACAAGTTACAAAAAATGACGAATAAGTTGTTAAAATTTACTATAAAGGGCAATAACTCCTTAAGGGGTTGACTGACAATTTTGGTCATGTTGACTTATTTGTAGGACTTATTTTTCTGAACATTATTGCTGTTTACAGTTTATCTTTATCTATAATAGTATTCAAGATAATTACCAAAAAGCTGCAAAATATCCTTAAAATTACTAACTCAGGGGCAGCAACCCAACAACAGGTTGTCCGATTCGTCTGAAAATTTCAGGGCAGATAGATCTTGATCTGATCAACAATTTTACCCCTGTCAGATTTGCTCTAAATGCTTTGGTTTTAAAGATATAATAATATAAAATATACAGTTTACCCCTGTGTTCTATTTTTAGCCATGGCGGCCATCTTGGTTTGATGGCCAGGTCATGGGACACATTTTTTAAACTAGATACCCCAAGGATGATTGTGGCCAAGTTTGGTTAAATTTGGCCCAGTAGTTTCAGAGGAGAAGATTTTTGTAAAAGTTTACGGACGACGGACGCCGGACGCAGGACACCGGACGACGGACGCCAAGTGATGAGAAAAGCTCACTTGACCTGAAGCTCACTTGACCTTTCAGGTCAAGTGAGCTAAAAAGTAGGCAACTGAAAAATTTGCCTCATTTGTATATAACTTCGACTTGATCCTCATTCTCGCTGTTTAATATTATCATTGTTTTATGAAAATGAGGTCTTAGTAAAATTAACCTTGGCAAACAGACATCTTCTTTTTTTTATATGTGACACCTTGCATTCATTCTGTACAACAAGTAGACCTATGCTTATTCAAAGAACCATAAAATGCGGTCATGGTTTTATGAATCTGCCAGAGAGACATGCACATTTTACAATTGTTACATATCCTACAAATATAATCGACCTGTAACTTTAAGCATAATTATGATAAACAATGCAGTGAGTGTTTCATTGACCAATGAAAATGAGATCAAGGTCATATAAGATATGACAGACAGACATGTGCATCTTACAATCACTCCGTTCACTAAATAAAGTGGCCTTATTGCTTACAGTATCCGGAAAATAAACAAAACCACAAAAACGAAACATTTTCATAGTTCCTTATACCCTGCCACATTCGTAATTTGTGCCTGTTCCAAGTCAGGAGCCTATAATTCAGTGATTGTCCTTTGTTTATGTGTAACATTTAACTGTTTTCCATTTTTTGTACATAAATTAGGTTGTTAGTTTTCTGGTTTGAATTGTTTTTGTTGTCATTTCTGGACCTTTTATAGCTGACTATGCAGTATAACTGGGAGTACTCTCAGATCTGTTAATTGTATCTTTTTGTGTAGGGATGTATAAATACCCGGCCACGTCCACTTGTATTTTTGTCCATCTGATGAGTTAAGCCTTTTTCAACTGATTTTTATAGTTTATTCTTATGTTGTACTGTTATACCACTGTCGCAGGTTATGGGGAGGGTTGGGATCCCGCTAACATGTTTAACCCCGCCACATTATTTATGTATGTGCCTGTCCCAAGTCAGGAGCCTGTAAATCAGTGGTTTCTCGTCTGTTTATGTGTTACATATTTGTTTTTCGTTCATTTCTTTATATAAATAAGGCCGTTAGTTTTCTCGTTTGAATTGTTTTACATTGTCTTAGCGGGGCCTATTATAGCTGATTATGCGGTATGGGCTTTGCTCATTGTTGAAGGCTGTACGGTGACGTTTAGTTGTTAATGTCTGAGTCATTTTGGTCTCTTGTGGACAGTTGTCTCATTGGCAATCATACCACATCTTCTTTTTTTTATTTGTTCATTGTTAAGGCTGTAGGGTGACCTTGAGTTGTTAATTTCTGTTTCATTTGGTCTCTCATGGGGAGTTGTCCAATCATACCCCATCTTCTTTTTTATATTGTCCTATGTACTATGAAGATAAAGTAAGATGAAACTTCTCAGTCAGACATATGCACCTAGTTGACCTTTTGCTAATTTGAAAACAAGAAAATAGAGAAACTGGCCAAAAAAACCAAAGGTAACATTAAGCAATGAACCATAAAAATGAGGTCAAGGTTGAATAAAACATGCCAGTCTAACATGTACATCCCTAAAAATTTTCATACAAAAAATATACTTGACATGTTGCATACAATATTAGAAAACCCGACCAAAACACAAAAACTTAACAATAACCACTGAACCATGAAAATGAGGTCAGAGGATAGAAAACCAGATAAATTGACACAAATCCCTGTGGTAAGACAAAATGTGCCATAATATTAGTCCAAATGATAATGAAGTCTTGTATGGCCATTCTGTTCTGTTCTGGTTTAGAAAATCCCTCCTTCTGGCTTCAAAGGAGCACTTCGCACAATGACGAATAAATGTTTATATATATACCTAAACAGACATATTAAGTACGCCTCGTGAGATGAGTGTTGGTTATTGTCAAAGACCCTTACGCTTGCTTGGCGGAAGGTTTTTAATTATGAATATGAGTTCGTAGTCCATGAAGAGCAAAGCAAAGCTTCCTTGTCATGTATTCTACATGAATTCTACAGTGTAGCAGGCATCCATGCATTTACATTTGCAACCAAAAGCACATATAAAGCTACTAGGGTCCAATATAAAGTTAGTGTCTAGCTATTTCAACTTTTTTCTTGGTCGCCGTCATAGTAAAACAAATCCTTTCAAGGCGTAATTGTTTGTATTTAAAAAAGAAGAAACCTAAATCTTACAAGTTTGTTAGTTGTTACGGGCTAACAAAAAAGATTTATTTAAAGTTGGTTATACATACAATACTCATAAACTCAAGAGCTTTTATCCAACATATATGACAAGCACAATACATAAAACATTAAGTTCATCACTGAGATAGTAGTCTCAGATAGAGGGAGACGGGGTCAACCAAACCTCTATTCAATCTGAATGTAGGACAGAAAGTCACAGGACAAAAAGTCACGGTCAACAAGTCACAGACAAAAAGTCACAATTCAGTTTAGAGATTATTTTTCTGTGAACACGAAAACACTTTTTTTTGTATTTTTCGTGAAGTTTTATATAAGAAGCAACTTAGTAATTAAAATTTATTCAATAAATATCAATAATAATCAAATAATTGTTATGAAAACAAAATGTCAAAGTGGCTTGGTACTTAAATGGCTTCAATTTGCCAATAAATATGGCCCCATAAATATATCCTTTGCAAGATTAAAATATAACACATTTCCATTTATCATGTTTATCAAGCTTTATGAGCAATTTCCTTAAATTAAAAATGAATATATGTAATAAAAAGAAAATATTTCAAGATCTTTTTCATATATATTCAAACCATGGGCCAATTGTCAACAATTTGTTTGGGGCTTTTTGTCCTGTGACTTTTTGTCCTATCAAATTTGTGACTTAATGTCCGACATGTCCTGTGAATTTTTGTCCTGCGACTGTCTGTCCGTTTACCTTCAGTCTAAATCAGTGAACTGAATTATTGTTTTTGCAGTAGTCCGGGTAACGAGTCGATATCTGTTATTAATCATGCAAATTGCGAGTCAACACTTACACACTTTTTTTTTTCAGAATGTCAGCTAAAAACAAAGAACCACTGGTGATAGGGGAGTGTAACCGATGAATTGATCCTGAATCATATAAGATTTTCCAAGTATTACGGAGAAATTCTTTATTTGATCACACTCGCCTGGAGATTTAATAATAAGGCTACTTAAAACATTTTAGTTCCCCATGTTTGCTGTTTTTCGCTATAATTATTAAGCTGAATAAAGCTATTTGAAAAATACATTAATTTGTGTTATTTACTGCTACAAGATATTTGAATAAAATGCTAATTACGCACCAGTTGCTGAGCAGAGAATCATTCTAAGCCAGGAACAGTATATAATAACTGTTAACAGTAAGAATAGAAATTCCCTGTAAAAAGGCAGTCAAATTTTAACAGAACTGTAACTTAATGATGTATATATCAAGTTCCAACACCTCACCCAGCACCCTGGCCCAGCACACTGAGTTAGCAAACTGGTGTGTGTCAGTCTTTTAATATAAAACTGCGTAAGTTCATATCGTTAGATTTATCGTTTGTTTGGATATTTTTAGGATCGTTGTAAAATTATATATCTTAAACTTTGTTAAAATACTATCTTAAATTGTTCAATTCGTTATATTTCATAATTTTGTTAAAGTGTACTTTTTAAAGTTTTAAATTTTAAAGATATAAAAATGAATATGTATATATATATATATATATATATATTCCATTTTGATTTTAGTAAAATCTGTTTGAACTGTAATGACATGGTCAGTCAACTGATTTGTTGCAAAGCTGATTACAGGTAATTATAACATACAGTAATTTTCCATTACGACAGTGCGTGTACTCTCCGGTGTCTATAACGTAAAGTTTTCTAGAGAACATCCTGTCTACGTGTAATACAGATCTCAGATACAGATTGATGACATTACACAAAATTTCGTTTGTTGAATGTGCTTAGGTATCTGTGTCTATTCCCTATTTCAACACCACAAATTTTTCGAAGAAAAAAAATCAAAAAATCACTTTTATGAAATAAAGAAGAAAAGTAGCAAATATCAACTTCAGTAACTATTAACTGCGCATTGAGTAAACATAATTTCAATATTGCATGAACCAACAAATGGAAGTTTTTAACGACCTTGACTGGCTATACAGCCCTTGCACAGTCAGTAATGAACCAGCCCTTGACAAAACGTATACATGTAGGCCTATGTAGAAGTGTTTAAAAAGACCAATTCCTATTGGTTATATTTCACACTAGGACCTTAGATAACTAGAACTAAGCAGTGGTTGATCCAGAAATTTTCATAAGTGGGGACCCATTGACTCGGCCTAAGAGGGATCCCTGCCAGTCATGCTTCAGTGATTCCCTATATAATCTCAAATTTTCCAAGATTTGTGTGTGGGGGGTGGTGGCTTGAAAAATATATTAATCCGCCTCTGCTAATTTGGAAGTCATTTTGTCTGATACACACATATAAATACCTATTATGAACAAAATGCTTCAAATATATGCATAAATAATAATGGTACGTCTAAAAACCGTCAAGGGTCTCCTCGGTGCAAGCAAGACATAAAAAAAGTCACTTAGGACATGTATTTTAGTGTTGAGGGTATTCATTCGATTCATAACTTATTTCATAATCTTGTAATTTTTGTTTTGATAAAATTTTAGACATAAATACATGTATTGAGACATATATTACATGTATTATATGTCTCTGATAAAATGAAACCAACTTTAAAGAAGTTATTTAAGTTTGAATCGGCTGTCACCTGTGTTTTGCATTGGGATGCCAAAACATTAATGGTATTTACAAAAATGCCAAAACCTGCAAATATATTTTAGGCAAAAAGAGACATTTATAAATCGATGATTTTTACACTAAACGTTTTTGTAATTTGTTATAGAAATATTAATAAGTACATGTACATAGTTTTATCAAGGATTTGTATAGTAACTATACACATCCTTGGTTTTATAAAGTCCTTTATTGCTTCAACCCCTAGGTGAAATTTAAATGGCGAGACGATAATTAATAAACTATTTATCTATCGACATGCGCCGTTATTTGGGATTTTAGAATACGTCACGGATGACTGATGATCATATTCAATACCAATCATCATCTGAATTTTGTCAATTGATCTGATTAGGACTGATTGGTGATGGCAGAGAATGTGTCTCTGTTGATGGTTATAAACACATAGAAGTAAACTTTACAAAAAAAGTTCACTTGGAAAAAAATATAAAATTATATGAATATGCTAAATAAATTTTTCTTTGGTATGTAAAAATTGAAGACGTTTAGAAATATAAAAAATCTTCACATAGTTGGGAAATTTTCTATTGAAGTTATATCATTTAAAAACGTTTAGAAATATAGATCTTTTTCGATGTACAATTTGGCCCGCTTGGAGATCTTAATAATTGTTTGTCTACTTTCGTCTATTTATATTGCTGAAATTCTTTAATCAAGGATTTGTACAAGCCCTTGCTATAATATAATGAATCTCGTCGCCAATATCACCATAATTACTTAAAGAACAGATTCAATCTTATCCTAAATAGTTTGCCATCTAACAATTCAAAAAGAAATTTTGAGTCGAAACTGAAATACCAAATCTTTAAAAAGAATCACCTTTTTTGTAACAGTATAGACGTCGAAAATTAAACTGTATATATATATATATATATATATATATATACAGAGTCTATAAGAATCTACCAACCAGTAAACTTAATAGGTATTGGATCATCAAAATTGACAATACTACACAAACAGGAAAAATTATATGAGTCTGAAAGATTGTGTAACAATACCGATAAATAGATGGAAAACAAAACACTAAAAAGTGTTAAATATCATTGCACAAAGATGGAAAAACTGAACAGATGATATAAATTATACAATAATTGCAAATATTTCGGCTCAACAAATGGCCTTCTTCGGTGACAAAAGTTTTAACAATAATGATATATAATGTATAATGTGTAAACAATAATAATACAGGTAAGTTTTGTTTTCCATCTATTTATCGGTATTGTTACACAATCTTTCAGACTCATATATATATATACATATATATAAAACTCGTCTAAACACACTGACTCAGACGTACTTATATATATATATATATATATATAAATATATATGTATTCTTTTTTCAAAACTCCTGAAATAATCTAAAATTATCTTTAGACAGCTTTCATATGCAAATCTTTTTAGAAGTATGTGAGCGTTTTATCCCCCCTTTTTTTCCTTCTATAAAATTTATTTGTAAACGATTTTCTGTCTTAATTTGTGTTTGCTAATTAACTGCGGTTCATGCTGTCAAAAGTCAAAAATGTCTCCTTGTGTATAAGTTATTGATAAAAAAATATTTGAAGCCGCCAGAAGAATAAATCATTTCCTGAACTTAAATACATTTATCTGTATTAATAAATAAAGACAATTTGCCTAAAACATTCTCTCATATATTTAAACAATTGTAAAATAATTAATTCAACGACTTTCTTTTACTTTTTACTTTTCTTCTTCAGTTTTTTTTTAACCCATTGCTCTTCATTTATTCGAAAAATAATTACTGATCACAAATTTTTCAAATGCTTTTTATCCTATTTTCGTATCGAACTTATATGTTAGCAGTTGAACGGAATTTAGTACATTTTTCAGGAATTTACAACTTAAATATTCAGCAACAAAATTCCACACTTTTTTACTTGGATATTTTTCTGTTTTGAAGGCGCCACCAGTGACCCCGTAGCACACATAACCAACACCTCACATGGCGTATTCACGATGTTGAGGTATTGACATACAATCCCATTTATCAATATACAGTAAGTAGGTAATTTGGTGTTGAATGCCAGTCAGAATTTGTTAATTGAATTTTACCTGTAAAAGGGTCACTAGCTGTCAAATTCATGTTCATCGATTTTAATCAAATTCACATAACGTGTGGTGTTGAATTGTTTATTAAAATTCCACGCACAATCTTGGCTGATATGCATAAAACTATAATTTCATGAACCTGCATGAAATATTGACTTATCACAGAACTAAAAAAATAAACCACCGAAAGTCCACATAAGAGGTTATTTAACAGAATAGAGAATAACGGGCAAAAAAAAAAGGAATAAAGAATAGTGAAAGAAAGAGAATAATGGTAAAAAGTGTGTCATTAAAAATATAGCTTAAAAAAAGAAGCCTCTTCAGACTTGCATCAATTTGAGGAATTTACACAAGGTTAATTTAACGGCGGCTTATTTTATTTTGGATTAAAAATAAACACAATTCACAAGTTTCCTTCCCCTGCATTTTCGACGCACATGTAAATAGCACGTTGGTCTCAAGTAAGACACTGATACATTACAACACTTGCCGTCAGTATTTGAAAATATTAATTGAGAAGGTATAGAAAGTTAATGCACGAACACTATTATCCACCACAGGCCTAAATCGTTAGTCCGCAAGCAACGAGGGTGATAAAAAAAAACCAGCACTTTGAAAACAGCCACCGGCATGCTATGAATTTGACAGCTTCCCAAATTAGTAACTATCAATGTCTACCCATAGAAAACTTGTGTCCTTCTTTATCAAAAAGAAATATGTTGATATTAATGGTATAAAGGTTAATTCAATTTATTCATATATTTGACCGACTAGAATTAATTGGGGAATTTAAACCAATTCCTATTGTAAGTGATAAAACATTTTAAAAGGCTAAAACTATTAAAATTTATATCAGATCATATCAGGGTGATTGAAATGAGGAAGCAGGGGGGGGGGGGGGGGTGGTGATCAGGTATTTTTGGGGGAAGAAAGAAGGGAGGGTGAGTCCCTCGGGGGTAATTCCCACCCCCTTCAATTTGAGAATATGCTATTATCTTGTAAACGGTTTAGATCCCCACCCTTAAACCATATATATTCTTGAATTGGACAATAAAACGAATCAATTACAATTAAAAGAAAGTCCCTGGGGGTCACCCCACCGCGATCAATTTGAGAATGTGCTTTAATCTTGTAAACGGTTTAGATCCCCATCCCTAAACCATATATATTCTTGAATGGGACTTTAAAACAAATCAATTAAAATTAAAGGTTAGTCCCTGGGGATCACACATCCCCGTTCAATTTGAGAATGTGCTATTATCTTGTAAACGGTCCAGATCCCCATCCCTAAACCATATATATAATTGAATGGGACGATAAAACAAATCCATTAAAATTAAAAGAAGGTCCCAGGGGGTCACCCCATCCCGTTCAATTTGAGAATGTGCTATTATCTTGTAAACGGTCAAGATCCCCACCCCTAAACCATATATATATTCTTGTATGGAACAATAAAACACATCAAATGAAATATAGGGAGAGTCCATGGGGGGTCACCCCCACCCTCACATGTTTGAAAAACTTTTAAATGGTTGAGATCCCCAGTGGTTAAGTGAAAAAAATTCTGGATCACAGGGGGAGGATTCTAGGGGTTGGAAGTTCAACTTGGAACAATCGATGCATTTGAATGGGAACATATAGTTGGAACCACCCCTCCTAAATCTTGGGTTGGGAACGGAACACCCTTTATAAAATGGCTGGATCCATCCAGGCATACCATCTAGTTAGCTATTAAGGCTTTAAAAATGTGAAATCAATCAAACAAGGAAATTAACGGTGTAGGCAACTGTTTTGAATTTAAAAAAAAAAGTCTTTATTAACAATGTTAAATTTTGTGTGCATTTATTTTTGCTTATTTTCAATAACAAATAAATAATGGACAGAATTGCGTGATTGATTATTGTAATTTACAAAAAATCTACATACATGTTATAAAATGGGAAGTAGAAACTGGGAATTTGTCAAAGAGACAACAACACAACCAAAGAGCAGACAACGGACGACGGTCACCTATGGGTCTTCAATGCAGTGAGGAAATTTTGGCACTGGTCTTCAGCTCATAAATATGTCTCAGAAATGAGAATGATATACAGCTCTCATTTGCATTAATGAAAACCTCACAATATGTTCTGAATATCAGAATATACAGTATTGCAAGATACTCTCATATTGTACACATTGAGCTGAGAAACTAAAATTAATCATGCTAATTTAACATTTAAGTCCTCGGAATCAATCTTAATATGCATACTGTTGTACAAAGGAATATAAGTATGCAAAAGACATATATATATATGGTCTTCAAAAATAAGAGTATCAATGCTATTAATTTATGACAAGATCTTAATCAAGTAATAATTTTGGTTTGTTTAAATATTTCGGAGGTTAGTATGACCTCCTTTTTTGTGATGATGTTTTCCTTTTAAACTTGGAAAAATTGTTTGTATCAACAAAAATAAAAACACAAAGTTAATTTGGAATTATGTTTTTATTATTTTTTTTATGTTTAGATCATGTAGATTATCAGCAAGATGAAAAGAAAAAAAAAATATGCAGCTCAAAAGTCAAAATGTGGATAAGCTGAGATTCAAGGTCCTACTTTTGCGGATTTTCATATTTTGCATGAATGAATTTAAATTTTATACCATGGACCGCAGAGAAAGAAAAAAAAAAACTTTTCAATTTTCCGGCTTCTGAAGGATAAATGTAAAACATCTTGTTTTTGGTAAGTTTTATGCTCTGTTTTAATAGTGTTTGTGCATTCATCTGTCCAGTCCTTCCTCTAAATTGTATCCTCTTTAATTTTTTGGTGAGTGTTTGCCATGAATATTAGAGAGTAGCCTGTGGATTTACATATATATCAGTGGCGGATCCAGAAATTTTCATAAGTGGGGGCCCACTGACTGACCTAAGAGGGGGCCCACTCCAGTCACGCTTCAGTGATTCCCTATATAAGCAACCAATTTTTTTCCCAAAAAGGGGGGGGCCCGGACCCCTGCCCCCCCCCCCCCCTAAATCTGCCGCTGTGTATATACTCAAAATTTAGTACGAATATTAAGGGATTTTAGCATGACATCCTGTTGAATGCTTGTTAATCATGTTTATGTTCCAGAACATATGAGTATTTAGACTATGTGTACAGTCTGCCCAATTTTAAGAAGTTGGTCAAGTTTATTAGAAACAAATATACATTACAGATCAACATAACTGAAATCTTTAATAGATTAATACAAAAAGTTAAATTGCAGTAGAAATAAAAATACATGTTTGGTTGAGCTCTGGTATTAGACAGTACAAGTACCTTGTATAATCAAATGGTCTGATTGTATGAATATGGTCGGACTGTAAGAGTATACTTATATGTTTCGGACCGTAAACGTATGGTCCAAATACTTATATGGTCTGGAACATTTATACATGTCTTAAAATTAGTATCTGACAAACACATTGGTGTTTGTGAACTTGGTAATAAGTTATTCGATAGAAATATAATGTTTTCAGATTATGAAAAAAAAAAATATCCCATATTTACTTTTAAAAAAGAAGAAGATTATTGGTGTATGTATAACTGTAAAATGAGACAGCAAGCCAACAACACAAAAAATAAGGATAAAACAATATATATTTTTTTTGTATCAATGTTATAGTTTCCAATATGTCCGACGATTTCAGGGTATTTTTACATTGAAATAAAAAACAAATTGAACTCTGTCAGATCTTCAAAAGCTTAAAGATATATTGTTTCTGTTGTCTACATTTTGTATAATATATTGAAAATTCTAGTGAATAATGGAATATTTTATTATAATTGCCTAAAGTTTTAACATTGATCTTTATATATATGATATATATAACTTTGGAAAATACCCAAATGTTATAAAGAAGAATAAATTAATTGATTGTTATATACCGGTAGTATTAAAATAGGAAGATGTGGTATATTGCTAATTTGACAACTCTCCATCAGAGACCAAAGGATGTAAGAGGTTAGCAACTGATGACACTGGACAACCTTTAACAATCAGTGAAATCCATGCAGCATAGCTATTTTAATTAAAAATCATATTTTTGCTACATGTATGCAAACAAATTTATATAATACTTCAGATTTTATTGGTTCTTTTTCGGAAGGATTGAAATTCATCACCTAGAATAAATGGAGGAAACATAGAAACAAGACCAGAATAAAATTCAAAGACAAAAGTTGGATCAGCTATTATTTTCATCACGCAGTCAATGATTTAAAGTTCTTTTAAATACCAAAAGATATTGAAACCACAATAATGTCAATGTTCTGTGCTGAATGACCAAAAAGTGGACTATAAGATCACACAATGCTGGATGATAAGAAACTACATGTATTAATGTTTTGTGTGGCGGGATATTGTGAAAAAAATAGATTTACTTAAATAGCTACTGTAAATTCAAGAATTATTGTGAGGGTTTATATTTGCAAAAATTGCAACACAGTTATAAACGCAATAATTTAAACTCCCATTTAGAAATATTTTATATGAATTAAACTGCTCTCAAAATCGTAAAAAATTAAAATCTCATTTTAGTCTTAAATGACAAAAATCCAATAATAAATGCATGCAATAATTTCTGAATTTACAGCACTAGTATGTTCAGCCTTATATTATAGTTTTTCATTGATTTCAAATGGTAAATAATAGTGTTTCAAGAAAGTATTCTATAATTCATAAATAAACATATATTGATACTCACATTATCTACTTTGTTGTTTAAAGGTTTAGTTTTGAACAGTTATAGAACAATATGTTGAATTAACATTTCCAAAGAAAAAAGATATTCAATTAAAAAGATTCATCTTATAACAATTTACTACCAAATAGAATACATTGTAACATACATATTACTGTATATTTATAATTTGAATCCCATGGGATTTTAATTTGTCCCATGGGATATTAAAAATCCCATGGGATAATTATAGTCCCATGGGATTTTTTTTGTCCCATGGGACAACAAATATCCCATGGGACTACAAGTATCCCATGGGACCAAAAAAAATCCCATGGGATTTAACCAAAATCCCATGGGATAATGGTAAATCCCATGGGATTTTGCCCTGTGCCATGGGATATTGAAAATCCCATGTTTTTATAAATCAAATAGCAAAATAAATATAATAGTAACAGTAGAAAACTAATGAAATTATTGAATCCCATGTAATTCCGCACATTTTGGCTATATACATGACACTGTAGCTCTTATTTGAGGCGGTGGCGGATTTGCAAATGAGTGTTTTGCAAATTTAAAGTGTCCAGTGTTTATAGTGTTCCATCATGGTCTTAGTGCTGTTTCGAGAGCTTATAGTGCACCGAGGCGGCATAGGTTATTTTTAGACGCACCGTAAAGTCCCAGTCACACCATTGCAACAACGTCCTGTTTTGAAAATTTGTTAAAATGCTGGGACCATGATACTAATAGTATAATATTTCCCTTTTAAATAGTAATTGTTATGAATGATAATATTTTATATGTATGCTGTCTTAGTTTTTAAATAGTTATTTGGTTAATAGTGTCTCGTAAGTCATGTTTGGACAGGATATTTTTGTTTTATAGTGTATGTATATTCTGCACGAATAATTTTTATCGCTATCATTATAAAAAACTAGACTATGTGAACCGTATGAGATCGCACACAAGACAGCTGATTGGATAAATGGGATGAATTGTTACGCCTACATAAAACTGATATCCAATCGAATGCCAGCAGACACCTGTCAGTAAAAACAAATTGTAAGCGTGGATGGTTAGAGATCTATTTGTGTATTCGATATTTGAAAAATAAGTTAGATAGTCACTATTCGTTTTCCCTTTTTTCAGCCGGATTTCAATAACTGTTTTTACACTTTCTTAACTAACAGAAAGGTCAGGGATGATTCCAGGTGTTTACAAATGGGTCCCTTGAATATCAAATTGGGAATTTTTATCCCAATTGGGAATTTTTTATGCATACAATCTAAGACGAAATAATATATCATTTTCCTGTAAAAACGGAAAATGAATATTAAGTTAATTTCTTCTGTACACTGATTGAAGAAATTATTTGATTCAGACCAGGGAAGTTGTAATACATGAATATCATTGCATATGATGCACTATCATCTTAACTTTGGTAAACGAGGCCTATTACAAAAAAAACATATATACCACAAGTACCAGCTAACATTAACCTATGGCAGGTCGTTTTGCTATTTATTCGAATTTCAAATTATCTCATAATATATACGATATCTCATATAATATATAAGATTTATTTAAGATATCTTAAAGTATATGAAATATCTTATAAATATGTTTTGTATAAGATATCTTATATAGTTCATTGGATTTCATATTAAGAAAATTATATGAGATACATGTATCTTATAAACTACATGTATAAGACATTTCATAAATTATTTCAGATATCTCGTGAACTATATAAAATATCTTATAAACTTTATAAGATATCTTTCAAACTATATCAAATATCTAATGAACTATTATATAAGATATGTTATAAAGTTTATGAGATATCTTGAAGTTAGATTAAATAGCAAAATGGCTTGCCATATTAACCAGTGAAAAAATTTAAATGTATTTCAAATAGAACTTGCCAATTGTTGAATTAGAAAAGCAATTACAAAAGTATATATATATATGCTTAATTGATAAGTTATTTAAAGCAGTTGAACCAGTGAACTTTAAAATTATTTGGATCATTTTCATATCTTTTGAAACAGTTCCATAATGATGACATCGTATTTCAGGGAGGGGGGGGGGGGGGGGGGGGGTTCTCATTTTCATGAATGGTCTATCATCAACATTATTTTCAAAAACGCTCAAATTTTGTCTTTTGCGGAAAAAAGAGCTAAATATAAAATAATTTCTTTTACAAAACAAGTTTTAATCAACATAACCGGCTTTGCTGGGCGATCTGCTTTTACCATTCAAATTCATTCATCAATGTTCTATAAAATTTGCTCTTTGCCGAGGTCTGTTTTGACACCCATTTTGACAAAAAGCATATTTTTGATCAACCTGCTGAGCGATCTACTTTTACGAAACCACATACTCTCATAACATTTTAACTTCAGTTGAATCCAGCCGCTAAAATTTGTTTACCTCATGTTGACATAATTAAATCGTTGTTAATAAAATGCGATCATAGTCAGCATTTTTATCCGGATTTTACTATGTTTTGACGATTAACTATGAAAAATTATACAGATGGGTGCGGTCCTAACCTTGACAAAAGTTAACTTAGAGTTAACTTGTTGTCTGCTTTCTAAGTTAACTTGAGAATTTTTAAGCAGTCAAGCAAGTTAACTTCGTCGTTGGTGGACCAGACCTACGGTCTGCTTTTTTAGGACTGCTGCAGACCTATCGACAGGTCTGCTCCAGACCAGACCTGTGGACAAGTCTGCTTTTTACCTGTCCTGAGGACAGGTCTGCCCCATACCAGACCTGTGGACAAGTCTGCTTTTGACTAGTCCTGAGGACAGGTCTGCCTCAGACCAGACCTGTGGACAGGTCTGCTCCTGACCAGACCTGAGGACAGGTCTGCTTTTGACCTGACCTGTGGACAAGTCTGCTATTGACCAGACCTGAGGACAGGTCTGCTTATGACAGTATATCGTTATAAGAGTTTTCATATCAGACTTGAACTTTAATTAAAATACGTAAACAACATTCGCATTGTTTTTCCACAGATATCATTTATTATTTACTCGCTAGACTTTACTAGATATTATACAAATTCTCTATTTATTTATTTGATATTCGTGTATTCTTAAATAAATAAATAAATAAAATGCCTGCACAAACACATAGAGTGTTTTTTTTTATTAGAAGGCGGATAGAAAGGTTGTCCAACGCTTCGGAGCAATATTCACGGGATATCAACAACATTGTCGACGTTGCTTCGTTCCCCGTTATTTACCTGTCCCTTCCTTAATTTTACTTTATGCATAAATTTGTACATGCATGGATATTTCATTGTTATTCAACTTGTTTGCATTGGATTAACTATTCTATTTTCCGCAGAATATTCTAACAGAAATCGTACAGTGTCCGTAAGCATACGGTGTGGTAAAACTATCAACAATCTCGTCAAATTCGTCAGATTGATCAAGAGATTTGTCTTTGCCGATTAATTGAGATATGGGACGTCCCAGTTCTATTATACTCAATGCACACTTTGATGAAATAGTTGCCACTTGAGGTTTAACTATAAGCAAAATCAATCAACCGACATAATAGATAAACAGTATACTATTTCCAGAAGAGAACCTTTTTTATTAAATCATTGTAACTAGGGTAGTATTTACAAATGAATACACCTTAATATTGCTATTTGTCCGCCATTGCTGGATATCACACAGGTTCCCGTAAAATTTGGATGTCATCAAACAAAATATCTGACACCACAATTGAAAAGTGATTGTTGTATGCGTCAAAAGTTCAATCGACTGGGTCAGCGGGGATTAGCTATAAGTTGTATTCAGACATGTCCGTGTTGGTACTTTGATGATGCGGCATAATAGTTTTGTTGTACACACCATCATGAACTACTATATATATGTAGTGACTGTTATTTTGAATAAAGAGATGAAATGCTGACTTTCTATGAGGAATTTTTTTTGCTTTTATATAGTTTCCCAATATTATTGATTACATGTACATTTATGGTCCTATTAAAAACTCCTGATATCAAAAACATTGCTGATCAGCTATGCAGGTATATAGATTTACAAATAAAAGTGCACATATGGTCAGTTTTGGTCACTGCGGTCTAATAATTTTGTTGTACAAGTCAGCATGTCAGAGGTATCAAAACTACTGAAATTTGTTACGTATCAGTATTTTGGGTAAAGAGAGGACATGCTGGCACCCTAAATTTATGCGAACAAAAATTTGTTCTTATTATATTGCAATATTGCTGTCCATTATATTATACATTGAATCCCAACATAAAAAATATGGCTGATTTACTATGCGGGTATATAGATTTACAAATAAAAGTTCACATATGGTCAGTTTTGGTCAAAGTGGTCAAATGATTTTGTTGTACAAGTCAGCTTGAGGTATGAAAACTACTGAAAATGTGTTATGTATCAGTATTTTGAGTATAAAGAGGACATGCTGGCACGCTTAATTTATGCGAACAAAAATTTGTTCTTATTATATTGGAATATTGCTGTCCATTGTATTATACATTGAATACTGACATAAAAAATATGGCTGATTTACTATGCGGGTATATAGATTTACAAATTAAAGTTCACATTTGGTCAGTTTTGGTCAATGCGGTCAAAAATTTTGTTGTACAAGTCAGCATTAGGTATCAAAACTACTGAAATTTTGTTACGTATCAGTATTTTGAGAAAAAAGAGGACATGCTGGCACCCTAAATTTATGCGAACAAAAATTTGTTTTTATGATATTGGAATATTGCTGTCCATTGTATTATACATTGAATACTGACATAAAAAATATGGCTGATTTACTATGCAGGTATATAGATTTACAAATTCAAGTGCACGTATGGTCAGTTTTGGTTGATGCCGTCAAATAATTTTGTTGTACAAGTCAGCATGAGGTATCATTACTACTGAAATTTTGTAACATATATCAATATTTTGAGTAAAAGGAGGACATGCTTGTATCCTAAATTTATACAAACAAAAATTTGTTCTTATTATATTGCAATATTGCTTTCCATTGTATTATACATTGAATCCTGACATAAAAAATATGGCTGATTTACTATGCGGGTATATAGATTGACAAATTAAAGTTCACATATGGTCAGTTTTGGTCAACACGGTAAAATGATTTTGTTGTACAAGTCAGCTTGAGGTATGAATACTACTGAAATTTTGTTACGTATCAATATTTTGAATTAAAGGAGGACATGCTGGTATCCTAAATTTATGCAAACAAAACTTTGTTGTTATTTATAATATTGCAATATTGCTGTCAAATATAATTGTACATTGAATCCCAACATTAAAAATATGGCTGATTAACTATGCGGGTATATAGATTTACAATTTAAAGTTCACATATGGTCAGTTTTGGTCAATACGGTCAAATAATTTTGTTGTACAAGTAAGCTTGAGGTATGAAAACTACTGAAAATTTGTTACGTATCAGTATTTTGAGTAAAAAGAGGACATGCTGGCACCCTAAATTTATGCGAACAAAAATTTGTTCTTATTATATTGGAATATTGCTGTTCATTGTATTATACATTGAATCCTGACATAAAAAATATGGCTGATTAACTATGGGGGTATATAGATTTACAAATTAAAGTGCACATATGGTCAGTTTTGGTCAATGCGGTCAAAAAATTTTGTTGTACAAGTCAGCATGAGGTATCAAAAATACTGAAATTTTGTTACGTATCAGTATTTCGAGTAAAAAGAGGACATGCTGGCACCCTAAATTTATGTGACCAAAAATTTGTTCTTATTATATTGTTATATTACTGTCCATTGTATTAATATACATTGAATCCTGACATAAAAAATATGGCTGATTTACTATGTGGGTATATAGATTTACAAATTAAAGTGCACATATGGTCAGTTTTGGTCAACGCGGTCAAATGATTTTGTTGTACAAGTCAGCTTGAGGAATGAATACTACTGAAATTTTGTTACGTATCAATATTTTGAATTAAAGGAGGACATGCTGGTATCCTAAATTTATGCAAACAAAACTTTGTTGTTATTATATTGCAATATTGCTGTCAAATATAATTGTACATTGAATCCCAACATTAAAAATATGGCTGATTAACTATGCGGGTATATAGATTTACAATTTAAAGTTCACATATGGTCAGTTTTGGTCAATACGGTCAAATAATTTTGTTGTACAAGTAAGCTTGAGGTATGAAAACTACTGAAAATTTGTTACGTATCAGTATTTTGAGTAAAAAGAGGACATGCTGGCACCCTAAATTTATGCGAACAAAAATTTGTTCTTATTATATTGGAATATTGCTGTTCATTGTATTATACATTGAATCCTGACATAAAAAATATGGCTGATTAACTATGGGGGTATATAGATTTACAAATTAAAGTGCACATATGGTCAGTTTTGGTCAATGCGGTAAAAAAATTTTGTTGTACAAGTCAGCATGAGGTATCAAAAATACTGAAATTTTGTTACGTATCAGTATTTCGAGTAAAAAGAGGACATGCTGGCACCCTAAATTTATGCGACCAAAAATTTGTTCTTATTATATTGTTATATTACTGTCCATTGTATTAATAAACATTGAATCCTGACATAAAAAATATGGCTGATTTACTATGTGGGTATATAGATTTACAAATTAAAGTGCACATATGGTCAGTTTTGGTCAATGCGGTCTAATAATTTTGCTGTACAAGTCAGCATGAGGTATCAAAACTACTGAAATTTTGTTACGTATCAGTATTTTGGGTAAAGAGAGGACATGCTGGCACCCTAAATTTATGCGAACAAAAATTTGTTCTTATTATATTGGAATATTGCTGTTCATTGTATTATACATTGAACCCTGACATAAAAAATATGGCTTATTTACTATGCGGTTATATAGATTTACAAATTAAAGTGCACATATGGTCAGTTTTGGTCAATGCGGTCAAATAATTTTCATGTACAAGTCAGCATGAGGTATCAAAACTACTGAAATTTTGTTACGTATCAGTATTTTGAGTATAAAGAGGACATGCTGGCACCCTAAATTTATGCGAACAAAAATTTGTTCTTATGACATTGGAATATTGCTATCCATTTGTATCATACATTGAATTCTGACATAAAAAATATGGCTGATTTACTATGCGGGTATATAGATTTACAAATTAAAGTTCACATATGGTCAGTTTTGGTCAACACAGTCAAATGATTTTGTTGTACAAGTCAGCTTGAGGTATGAATACTACTGAAATGTTGTTACTTATCAATATTTTGAATTAAAGGAGGACATGCTGGCACCCTAAATTTATGCGAACAAAAATTTGTTCTTAGGATATTGCAATATTGCTATCCATTGTATCATACATTGAATCCTGACATAAAAAATATGGCTAATTTACTATGCGGGTATATAGATTTACAAATTAAAGTTCATATATGGTCAGTTTTGGTCAATGCGGTCAAATAATTTTCAAGTACAAGTCAGCATGAGGTATCAAAACTACTGAAATTTTGTTACGTATCAGTATTTTGAGTATAAAGAGGACATGCTGGCACCCTAAATTTATACGAACAAAAATTTGTTCTTATGATATTGCAATATTGCTATCCATTGTATCATACATTGAATCCTGACATATAAAATATGGCTGATTTACTATGCAGGTATATAGATTTACAATTAATGTGCACATATGGTCAGTTTTGGTCAATGCGGTCAAATAATTTTGATGTACAAATCAGCGTGAGGTATCAAAAGTACTGAAATTTTGGGTCTCACTAATTAGCGACAACAAGCGTCAAGAAGCGACAACAAGCGTCAACAAGCGACAAGAATCGACAACAAGAATTATTTTAGCGACAACATGCGACAAGAAGACTATTTAGCGACAAGAAAACATTTTTTTTATTAGATATAAAGAAATTTGTATTTAATGTATTTTTTTGAATATACGAGGAGATATGTCTAATTAAAATGTTTTATTATATAAATGGACAAAGAAATGAAACATTTGTGAGGAAGAAAGAGATTGTGAAGTTTATATTAGTATATTGGTAGATGAAGAAATTTAACATTTGTGAAGAAGAAAGAGATTGAGCTTCTTTTTTTTATTTTTAAATATGAAGAATATGTATAAGATAATGCATGTATGTATCTGTTTTCATCAAAGTCAAAGTATGAATAAACGAATCAGTGGCGGATCCAGGGGGGGGGGGTTCCGGGGGTGCGCACCCCCCTTTATTTTTGCCGATCAATGCATTTGTATCGGGACATATGTTTTGCACCCCCCTTTGCCCTGGGTTAGCACCCCCCCCCCCCCTTTCGAAAATTCCTGCATCCGCCCCTGCGAATGGAGATATATATGGAGCGGGCATAATGGAATATACTATTTAGATTCATTTGCATATGCTCTAAGTGTACTCTTGTTATGTCAATTCGATGCTTTATTTATAGAACTCTCAGCCACGCTTTGCCATCTTTATTATTTAAGCGTGTTTCCAGACCCCACGACGAGGACGTGGTTCAACCTTGGGGTCCATATATTTTTTTTTTTTTTTTTTTTTTTTTTTTTTTATTATTTTTAGTCATTATATAGTAATATGTACATTCCTATCTAACATAATATTTATACATTTTGTACATGGTGGACCCATTTTGATAAGCAAACATGTGGAACATCAAATGAGATTAACGAGTCGCGTGTCCCCTGTTTTATTGCTACAATAACATCCAATTAACACCTTCAACTACCCGTACGAAAATTTCAACAGGAGTTCAACTGGACTTCAGCTGGACTTGAGACGTATTCCAGTCTGACTTTGAAAAGTCCAGTCTGACTTGAGCCGTACACGTACTTTTTCTTATACTTCAGTTATTTGCCAGCCGGTATTTCCTTAAAAGTCCAACCGCACTTTTTGTAATTCCGACAAGAAAATAAACACGGCTGGACTTTTGAGGGAAATTATTCTTTCTGTAGAATGATCAGCAGGATTTTTGTCTTAGAAAATTTTACAGTCATTTATGAGCAGGAATTAAGACTTAGAATATTTTCATCAGCCAAATCTGCCTTTACAGAAATAAAAAGTTTGTCACTAGGATTCTGTTCTTTGAAAGGAACAATTTCTTTCAAAATGGAAAAGAGTTATAAATGAAAATTTGCAAGTTATAATAATGATATCATATTTTTTTACAATATACTTTAAGATCAAACTGTCAGATGTGATCTTTTCCCCTAAAATTTTCAATTCCATTATAAAATATTTAAAATAGACTGTAAATGGAAAATTGATATTTAATATATGTGATATAATTTTGATTGAATTATATCCCAGTTAATATGTTTTCAACAATTATTTAACATTTTTACTTTTTCATGAAATAAAACCCCTAGCAAAATTACATCTATTAATAGGTTAAATTTATACATTTTCTAGTATATTTATATTTAATTAGATGAATGCATAAAATAAATAATTATCATCATTCTTTAAATTAATATCAATAAGAAACTTGAGCCATAACAGTGATTTAATAGCAGTATTATAGTCTTGTAGAGAGTGACATCTGTTTTCAATTAACCTCAGTCTAAACAGGTCACAGGAAGTAGCATCTACACAGAGGTTGATCATGGGGCCATTTGAAGGATAACACATTTCTAAATACATATATCTGCAATAATTATTACTTTTATTAAACATTTCTTAATTGAACAAATTAATAATTGATTTTCTTTTTTTTAATATATCACATATTTAAAATTAAGACATATGCAAGAAGTCATAAGAAGAAATTTTTTCACAGCTCCTCAAACAACCTCATGTATTGCAATACAACAAAATTTGAATTTGGAATAAACAGGAAGATGTGTCTTCTTTCTTAAACAAAATGAGAAATTTACATTGGATGTAAAGCAAATGTTTGTTCTTTTCACATTATATTAGAGAAGATCGATGGATCCTTCTGACTGGCATCAATTTCAACTTAGGAAGATTGCTGTTTGCATGTATTTTGGATTGCATATTCTGGTAAGTACAATCTGATATGTTCTTTTTTCTTCAACATATTAATGAAATGATTACAACATTATAAATATATATTAGCTTAATTTTTATTTTTGAAGAGTAAAAAGAATTAAAAAAACTACATTAAATACTTAATTATGCAAAATATTTCAGTTTGAGTGATTTTCAAAGCTTTACTTCATTTTATGCACTTTAAATTTATTTAGTCTTAACATATAATCATGATAATTATAACCACACACTTTTAAGCATTTAGCTTCACAATTCCCGTTTCTTGATTTTGCCAGCAATACAGTAGAAAAAAGAAAAAGAAATAAGCAGTACGTATATGCATAATGCCATCTGTTTTTTTTTTTTTTTCAGATTATAACAAGGGATGCATATCAAATCAGAAGAATCCACCATCTAAAGAAAAACTAAGCAGAAGTAATCAAGAGGGAGGGTTCTGCGGGGGTGGAACCCCCTCCCCCCTAATTTTTTGTGGATCAGCCCCTGCTGAGATCATCCTTAAAGGTCAAACAGAACTTTTTGAAGTCCAGCTGAACTTTTATGAGTTCAGCTGGACTTCTTAAAGATCAGCCGGACTTTGTAAAGTCCAGCTGAACTTTATAGAGGCCATATTTTTGCCAGAAATGCCGGCTGGATTTTTTCAGACGTACTTTTATGAAAGTCCAGCTGGACTTTCTGAACCGGACTCCTGCTAATTTAAATATTTCGAGCCGGTTTACGGCTAATTTCGCTGAAAGTCCAGCCGGGTTATCCATTATAAGACATTCAAAGAAAAGTCCAAATGATTATTATAAGTACGGTTCTCAGTACGGCTACTGTCCAGCTGGAGTACGTGTCATGTTTTTCGTACGGGTTTGTACACGCGTCAGACTATACAATTACACGCGCCAGAATATACAATCATTGTAAATAATGAACACCTGTTGAAAACTCAAGATCGTCATTAATTTCCTTTCATCTTCAATCAATATGCATAAACATGATAAATATCTTTTAATAATGAGGCAATAAACAAATAAAAAGATGAATACATTCACATTTCGATTTTCTTTGCTCCACTGTTTGATTTCAGTTCTTTGTATTTCACAATTTGTGTCAATATTTTCAGGACAATGATGCACAAATAATTCATTTTGCGAGTTTAATATATATTGCACGAAAAGAGTTTTAAAAAACAAATTATAAGATAAATAATATGTTCTAAAACACAAGGAAAAGTAATCTCATAATACAATAATTAAACGTAATACTGGCTGTTATTCATAATAGATGATAAAATATTATGTAAATAATGTTTAATTTTTTTCTATCAATTTTAACTTTCTTGTCGCTAAAATTATTTTCTTTTGCATATTCTTTTAATATTTATTGCAATAATTAATTTTAATTAAAAAAAAAATGTTTTCTTGTCGCTTGTTGTCGCTAAAATAATTGTTGTTGTCGCTTCTTGTCGCTTGTTGACGCTTGTTGTCGCTAAAATTCTTGTTGTCGCTAATTAGTGAGACCGGAAATTTTGTTACGTATCAGTATTTTAAGTAAAAAGAGGACATGGTGGCACCCTAAATTAATGCGAACAAAAATTTGTAGTCATGTGTGTAAATGAATTAAACTATTGCAGATTGTGACTGCATAGTTCAAGGATGTATTACTTACAAGGACGTATACAACTAACATCAAATATACTTCTTTCCAAAGATATACATAATAAAGTACAAATATGGTTGAATTTGATAGGTATTGGAATATATATATTTAGTGCCCGTTATCATTGTAACCAAGATCGTTTTTATAATTGATTGATAGTTAGATCAAAGATAAATTTGTGTTACAAGCAAGTTTTATGCGTACATAATTTTCAACTAATTCGTTTTGTATTTAATACTGTTTATAAAACGGAAGTATTAATTTTACTTTATTTTCGATGTTTACACTACGAAACAAAGATATCAAAAATATTTAAAAAAAATCGTATAGAGCGGTCCTGGTTACAAGTTAACTTAGTGTTGAGCAGACCAGTCAAAAGTTAACTTGGGAATAGGTCTGGTTTTGATCGGATTTGTCAAAGCAAAAGTTAACTTATGTTAACTTTGTGGCAGGACTGGTTTCGAAGTTAACTTATGTTAACTTTATGACAGGACTGCTTCCGAAGTTAACTTTATGACAGGACTGGTTGCGAAGTTAACTTTAAGACAGGACTGGTTCCGAAGTTAACTTATATCAATAGCGGACCTGTTTCCAAGTTAACTTTTTGGCAGACATAAAAACAGTCCTAGGACCAAGTCCGCTTTTCAAGTTAACTAGATTTTGGTCCTAGGACTGGTCAGAGCAGTCCTAAGTTCGGTCACAGGTTAACTTTGACCAGTCCAAATGACTGGTTATCAAGTTAACTTGCTGTACAGGTTAGGACTGCACCCATCTGTAGTTGCCAGAAATACCGATTTTTTTTTTATTTTCCTGAATTGGGAATTTATATTGACAAACATTTTTTTGGGGGTCGCTGGCCCATTTAAGGGCCGTTAAGCGGCCCTAAACTATATAGTGGAATCATCCCTGAAGGTATTTGAATAGAAGCGCATCACATGTAACAGAGATTTACAAGCATTTAATATAGCGACTTGTGTTTTCCGGAACGTCCTATTTTCAATAATTCACAGACTTTTGCAATAATATTAAACCTTTATTTTTTACCTTCAAAAACTGCTCAAACTTTTATTCTCAGACTAGACAGCATGAAAGACATAAACACTTTTATACGTCAGTGTACACACGGTGTTTTCCAAACTTGGTAATTTCTTCTCCCAGGGATATGAATTTGACATTAAAAGTCCCTCAAAGCTTTACAATACCCGGTCGTGTCATTTCCGTATATTGTAGATGGAACGAGTGATATACATACACCAGACATACATGTTCCAATACAGGTAAATTTTACCTTTTTGGAGGACTCCTAAGTGGGGATGCGTTGCATGTGTGCTAATATAAAACAAAATCCAATCTTTTATTTTTCTAAACTGCGTTACATGCAAATGCGAAATAATTAGTGTTGTTTGTTCAGTCCAATTTATTTATAAATATTAATTTATTCTTTTGAATAAAAAAAATACGCATGTAAACTTCAATGAATACAATAGTATTTAATACTATTAGCCTAAATGTGAAACAATTGCAGCAAGATTTGAGGTTGAAGCGATCATGACTTTAAAATCGCATTAGTAACGGTGATAATTCTGTTAAACTGTATTGTTTATTATGCTCGAGTTTTTGGTATGACTATGCGACCTCTCTCCTGGTTGGTCTCGTGAGAATATTAAGTTCACCTCGACAGCGAGAGGATTTTAGTCCGAATCCCAAACGGGTCTAACAAAGAGTTTTTTTCTTTCTTTCGAACTGTTAGCTTGTGAACTTACACGTTAAAAATCCATCTCAGTGTGTCGGTCTAGTACAAAGCAGGCTTAATTTTCATATTATATTTCCATGTTATAGTGTTGTCCTAAATCTACTGATTTATATCACACCTGCTATAATTTTCAACGATCGAAATAAAAAAAAAAAAAATGGTACGTGAAATATTTCTACGGAACACTTGCATTTTTGTCTAAAAAAATCACTGCTCCCGTATTATTTAGTCTTGTTGCGGTTTAGGCTTTTTATTCTGTATAGGTTTCTTTCTATTACAAAAATATGTGTGTTGACTCTTAATGTTTTGATTGATATGTGTCGTTGGGTTGATGTCGTATTAATGTATACCTTTAAAATTGTTTTCAAAACCAAATGATTGATTGGGTATAGAAATATTCACATCTCTTGACTTACCTCGTTCGACAGTATATCTTTGCTAAAATTGGGTGCGGACGTTTGGTTGTTCGGTTGTATAAATAAGCAGCCGCATTTGGTCGAAAAAAAATAGTCTATGCATGGTGTAGTGAGAGTTTCGCGCTATCTGTACGTTAAAAAAAATTGAATAAATCGTTGAAGGGATATACGAACTCTGATTGAAATTTCTAAAAACGAAATTATAAATTGTTGCCAACTTTTTCGTCCGTTTTTGCTTTTATGACAACTTTACCAGATATATATTATGAAGATTTGACAGTAATTGTTTCACCAAAACGAGCTCAACTACATGTCGTTGTTTTACGCTTCAACATAAATGCATATGTACATTGTATGTATACAATGGAGACTGTTTTCTGTTCTACTGCCCTTGTCCTATATTGGCTGTATACAATCTAACCCCTGACATGGACTACTTTATTAAATGTTTACAAACAAATAAATGCAAAGAAAAAGATTCGGAAAGAAATTCTAAAATTTACGCTAAAAAATAAAATACACAAAAATGGAAACAGTTTTAGACAATTATCATTTGAGAACTATATATAATTAGCATGCATCACTAAATGAAACTGATAAATTGATTGCTCCCTTAATGTCCAGTGGCAAATATATCACGCATATTCATGACGAGATGCGAAATGGATCGACCTGAAGCAAATGATTGATACATCACCAAGACAGAGAGTTCGCTGAGGTAAAACGTATGCCGTACTAGAATGCTGTATGGATTTTGCTCATTGTTAAAGGCCATACAGTGACCTTTGAACGACTTTGACCCCCCCCCCTGCAGAGCTATAGAAAAACAGAAAATTAACGGGTGTTACACAGACTCTTTTTCGATGATACACAGACTCTTCTTAGTTATTACACGGACACTTTTTATGAATAGAATCACTCGTGCATGATCAGTAAGTTCATGGGCACTTTAATTTTCAATTAGATTTGAACTTTTTGGTTCCCCGACTTATTTCCTGTCTTTTTATTGGATAAAATATTTACGTTAGCATCAATATCTATTTTCCGAAACATTTCCAGTAAAATACTATTCATATCAGTACACTAAGGTATTAGACATTTAACTTCAAAGGGGGGGAGGGTATGATATAATAAATCAAATTGTCATCACTGTTGGGTTTCTCGTCTGAATATTTTACATTAACTGTGTCAGATGCTTCATTACAGGCTGAACCTTTTATAGGGTGCTCATTATAAAGTTTTAGTTTTTGGTCATTGTTGAAGGGTGTGCAGTGACCTATTTTATAGTGACTAACAAGTAAATCACTTGGTCTACATGTTTTAAATGGTTGATAGTCGTCTCACCATATCTCCTTAGGCCAAAATAAAAATTGTTTGTTTCCCCTCCCCACACCCAGGTCAAAAATAAGCCCCTTGGGATGGGAAACAGACATTCTTTTAAATGTGGCCTTATTCATGATATTTTTATTGAAATTCTGTAATAAGAAGATTTTACTAGTCTATAAGTATCACATAAACTTTACATTACCAATAATCCATTTAAATGAAGTCCAGTCAAAATAACCATGCCAGACAGATATCATGGATATATGACAGATAATTTCATGAATTTCTGAATTTACACAGTTCTTTCATACCCCAAATTTATGGTTAAACGTTTATAGTAACCATAGAAACAGAGAAAAAGACTAAACATAAAAACCATGAAAATGGTGTCATTGTCAGATGAAATTAGCCATTCAAAAATGTCAAACATGTACAACTTACATTTATTCCATAATTATGCCAAAAGTAGTGATCCTATACATGTACAATGTAGCTTATAGCTTATGAGAAACATTGATGACCTTCGGCTATTGTCTGCTCTGTAGTCGGGTTGTTGTCTTTTTGGCACATTCCCAATTTCCAGTGTCAATTGTATTAGGAAGTATAAACTGAGAAACAAACCTAACCATGTTAACATTGTATTAAACTGAAATAACCTTAATCACTTAAATTATCCATGAAGGTCAAGGTCAGGTCAACCCAACCTGATAGACAAGTAGATCTTTCAAGATACTCATATACAATAAAATGTATCCAATTACATATATAAAATATACAGTATAAGAGAGCATTTCATTGATTAAGTAACAGTATATTTTACAGTCATTGAACCATGAAAATGGGGTCAGGTGCAATGTACATATAATGGCAAACTGAAACATCATAACATATTAATTAGCTACTAGCATCTGAATACAAGACAAGAAACATCCAGCTCTTTTAGCTTTTAAAATGTAAAGCTCTATAAAATAGCTTTCATCATCACCCCAAGACTGTAATACAAATTTCTTGTATACAACCAACTTTCATGACTTTTGTGTAAGGCGAGACAAAATAAAATGATACTTTGAAGTACATGTATTGTTTAATATGTTTGACTACTACATATTATAAAATGACAGTTTCAGAATGAACAGTAATTTAGAAGATTATTAAAATACATGTAGATACATTCAGACTATTATAACTATACAGCAAGCTGTCATTTGACTCTAACCAACAACCATGCCAGGGCTGTAAAGCTTGTCTAGGTTGGTAAAAACTTCCATCATCATGCATATATATGACACTAACCAATAGTGATGGACCGTGACAGACCCTCATGGAAAGTAAAGGAGGTTTAACACTCCCTGGTGGTACATGTAGCCAACAATAGCAACGGCAGCATAGAAACTCTTATTATATCCAAATTCTTATTTTAAATGAATAATTATCCAAGGTGAATCAGATGATGTATGATCATGATGCTGCACTTTTAGTATTGACAATGATTGATATTCACTGAAACTAGAAATTTCCATTATTCCAATTTTCTATTCTTAATGATATAACTATCCAAGATAATCATGGAATTAAGATATGATGCACTAATAATATTCCTAGAAAACTTTTAATTCTCTTTATTTCAAATTGTTAATATTACTTATTTCAAATATATATATATATATATCAAAGGTATGCTCTGTCACCAAGTAATGTAGTACATTGTATTTCCTACATTTTTTTCTATGAATTGTAAGTTTGCTATTTGTTCATTTCACAATTTTCTTTTTGTCCAATCAGATCATCCCATCAACTGTACATCATGACATAATGCTGTTAGCTCTATCAACGTTATTTCCAAACCAATAAGTAACACAAAACTATGAATGAATCCACCATTTCACAATTTATAGCTACAGGTACAAATGAGGTACCATATGAGAGTAACTTCGTGACACTATATATTTCCTATATATACATGATATATGCCGCTTCATAATCTGGCTGGGAATCATGCTCAAACCAATGTGATATCTTATCTACAAAAAAAATATACATTAAGAATAAAGTATTCATTATATATAAACTTGTATTTATCTACAAGAAAAACTAGCAATCATAATTTGCTTGACAACAAAGTTTAATGATGTAAAGAAATGAATAAAACCCTTTTTTGAGGTTCTATTTCTAAAACAAAATGTTCTCTCTTTCTACATCAATGTTTTCTTAGGTGTATACTTCATTGAAGGGTTACTGTCTAATAGAGGCTATAGCACTATACTTGTTGTGATCAATTTATAATACTTTTTTATTTTAAAATAGAATTTGTTGAATATTAACGTGACATGGTGACAAAGCAAATAGTATTTATAAGATTCTTCTTCTTCTTCTTCTTTATAATCCATCAACATACTGATGATAACGTGTCGGGCACTTATTTAACTATGCCGCGCATGCGTGGGATCTATTTTTTTATTTAGTCATGACAGTCATGACAGTGAATAATATACAAAAGATAAAAATAAAAATTTCAACATAATTTCTTTTTCTTCTGTTATAAAATATATTTAAGTTCTACAAAATTTAGAGCATAACAAATCATTTATAACAAAATAATGAATCATACCCGGTAAAATCTTAAATTTCTTACCACAAAAGATGAAAAGTGTTAAAAATTGTTGTTAAGGAGCAATGCCGTCTCATCATTTGGAATCAGGCATGTCAGGGCACAATATCAATATACTCTTTTTTTGCCCCGGGCAATTTTGAGGTTATTGAATATATACAAACCCAAGCCTTGAACATGTTGAAGGTATTCATAACACATATGTGACAAATTATAATTATTGTACATCACCCACCAGTGGCTATATAAATAGGTATATCATCGTCGTAACTAGTCCGAGATTACTCTGACGTCCAAACGGCTGTTTTGCCAGACAAGCTTGTCTCGGACTACATGGTAACATGTGAAGATTGGTTGGTTATTGGTTAATAAAAAAAAGTGACAAATATTTCATGCAAATTTAGAACGTGACAGTTATCAATACATTAACATACAATATGTAGGATTACTCGATCAGGGGTTTAGGTCTTGTAACTGTTGTAATAGGCCATCCCGCACAACCATACCATTGTGAATACCCCACATGTCAATGCATGTTAGGCAATAAACAGGGGTGGATCCAGCCATGTTTAAAAGGGGGGTTAAACCTATTTCAAATATAAATTTGAATGAATTTATAAGCCTTTTTCTGCTATAATATTCAAACTTTATTTTTGAACGAAGGCTTCTGGTATGTAGTTTTTTTTACAAAAGGCTCTCGAATTATAGACACATTAAAAAATAAAGATGGAAAGTCAAACGCGTGAGTCTGGCAAAAATAAACGAAATAAACGGAAAACGATAAAAGACAGAGTTATATATATATTTTTTTCCCTGCCTCAAATTTACTCAAATGCAATTTATATAGGTAACATAAAAAGATAAATGATAATGCATTCATTTACAATATTTAAAAATAGTTATATCTTAAATTTAATTTAACATATTAAGATCACGTTTTCAACTGTTCACGGCCGACATCCGTTATTATTAAATAAGGGTGTAAAAATGAATGACAAATTCTTCACCACGTACGGCAGTCTGTAATTGCATATAAAACGTATTGCAATCACTTGTAAACCATTAAATATAAAGGTTCAGGTGCTTATATTCAATAAATAAATATTATTTCGGCAATCTGTTGATTTTTTTTTAGTCAATTCGCGGCGATTTGTGCGGTAGTATGACTTTGAGCTACTTTTTTTATTTATATAATTATAAAACAATGCTAAATAATTAAATAGGAAGAAGTTAGAATTCAAATTGAATATTTGTTTTATTCAAATAACATGATTAAGGGGACGTGGTAGACTTTCAGTTAAAAAAATCGTCTTCTTTCACAGTTTTATTTTATTCTTGAAAGGGGAGCAACCCCTGATAAATAATGGGAAAGTTTCACTCGTTTTGTGTCCAAATTATTAAAATCTGAACACGACTGGACACGGTCTGACAACATCTTGACGTCAGCTTGTATCCATGGTCTGTTTTGGTCTGACACGGTCTTAACGGATCTAAACAGATCGCTAGAAGATACAGTCTTAAATATCTTGACATGCCTTAACGGACTAATTTACCTAATGAGACTATCGATCCGAATGGAGACTTAACGATCTGACAAATCTTGACGTTTTCCTCTAGCGGTAAATCCAGTCAATTAAGATACGATCAGACCAAAATGACCGTTTCAGACTGAAATCGTGCTACTAGTGGTTGTGTTAACAACTTTGGTCAGGTAGTGATATGTGTAAAGATCTAATGTAGAAACATCTTGTAAAAAGGACAAATAGTCGTTAGATTCATATAAAATGTAATTCCGTTTAACTCATATAATTGTTCTGTATCTGACATATCTGAAAATACTACTCTTTTTCACTTTTCTTTTATTTTTTTGAAATTAATGATTATACTGAATCTGCACTAAATCCTGTTGTTAATTAGACAGGTTTAATGGACAACAAATATTTGTAATAATCATATAAAGTGGGGTCTCATTTTGTTCATAGTATTGTTCTGAATCAGAAAATACACTTTTTTTTTTCATTTTTCTTTGAAAAATTTACTTTCATAAAATTTATGATTTTACTGAATCTACACTAAATCCTGTTGTTAATCAGACAGTTTTAATTAATGTGACTGGTCATTTTTGTTTATAATTATTACACAACATTGTCCAGTTTATCAGACAAGTTTTGATGTCAGTTGTATTATTCCAGGTTGGAGGATGGACAGCATTAACGAGGGCTGCCATTGGAGGACATGTGGAAGTGTGTCAACTTCTCCTGGAGAACAAATGTAACAAAGATATCACACAAGTATGTTATCTACTAAATCTGATCACATTACTTTTAATCAACACAAAATCATATTGTTAATTAGACAGGTTTAATGGACAATTAATGTTTGTAATAATTATATAAAGTGGGGTCTCATTTTACTCGTAGTATTATTTTGAATTAGAAAATATAACTTTTTTTCATTTTTCTTTAAAAAAAATATTTTCTTAAAATTGATGATTATACAGAATCTACACTAAATCCTGTTGTTACTCAGACAATTTAATTAATGTGACTATTTATTTTTGTTTATATTCATTACACAACATTGTCCAGTTTATCAGACAAGTTTTGATGTCAGTTGTATTATTCCAGGATAGAGGATACACAGCATTAATGTCGGCAGCCAGTGGAGGACATGTGGAAGTGTGTCGACTTCTCCTTGAGAACAAATGTAACAAAGATATCACAGATGTATGTTATCTACTAAATCTGATCACGTTACTTTTAATCAAAACAAAATCATCATGACATGTTGTTAATTAGACAGGTTTAATGGACAACTAAGATTTGTAATAATTATATAAAGTGGGGTCTCATTTTACTCAAAGTATTGTTCTGAATCAGAAAATATCACTTTTTTCATTTTTCTTTGTAAAACTACTTTTATGAAATTGATGATTATACTGAATCTGCACTAAATCCGGTTGTTAATCAGACAGTTTTAATTAATGTGACTATTTATTTTTTGTTTTTATTTATTACACAACATTGTCCAGTTTATCAGACAAGTTTTGATGTCGTAGTATTATTTTGAATTAGAAAATATAATTTTTTTTCATTTTTCTTTAAAAAAAATATTTTCTTAAAATTGATGATTTTACTGATTCTACACTAAATCCTGTTGTTACTCGGACAGTTTAATAAATGTGACTATTTATTTTTGTTTATATTCATTACACAACATTGTCCAGATTATCAGACAAGTTTTGATGTCAGTTGTATTATTCCAGGAGTATGGACGGACAGCATTAATGTTTGCAGCCAGTAGAGGACATGTGGAAGTGTGTCAACTTCTCCTGGAGAACAAATGTCACAAAGATATCACAGATGTATGTTATCTACTAAATCTGATTACATTACTTTTAATCAACACAAAATCATGTTGTTAATTAGATAGGTTTAATGAACAACTAATATTTGTAAGAATCATATAAAGTGGGGTCTCATTTTACTTGTCTCCTCGTCCTAAATCAGGAAATGTAACTATTTTTCATATTTCTTTGAAAAAGTTTTTTTTTTTTTTTAAATTGATCATTATTCTGAACCATGTTGATTAGACAGATTTCATTATTATATCAACAAATACTTGCTAGAATAATATAAAGTGAGATATCATTTATATCTGCATTGCACTGAATCCATTGATATAAATATTTTATGCATTTCTTGAAAAAAGGTTAACATGACATTTCTGATGGAAGTTCTGACATCCCACAAAAAAAACTTGTTGTTGATGTCATGTATGTACAATATGAATACAAGTTTGACTGGTCATTTTGTTCAGTTTTGACCACTGATTCATGTGATATACATTTTGTTTTTATTTATTACACAACATTATCCTGTTTATCAGACAAGTTTTATATCAGTTGTAGGATATGTTGTATATTATTTATATTGGTAACAAAGTAGTATCCATAATATTTACATGTTATTTGGTATTATTATAGAGTGATGGAAGCACAGCTTTACATCTGGCTGCTGAGTGGGGACAACTACAGACCACAAGATGTCTTGTAGAAGAAGCTGGTATCAGTCCCTTGGTTAAAACACATAAGGTAATATTTTATAGTAAATGCTCAGTATTCAACTAGTTTATAATGCATCACTAAAATGATGTTTAAGATATTTTTGGTCAAATGGAATTTTTTTTCTCTAGGTTATAGTTACACATATGTCATATGATCCTTTAAATTGAACTAAAATATGAAAGTGTTTTGCAGACTTGGATGGCTTAGTTTTTACTATAAAACATATGAACATGTATGATCATATACAAGAAATCCATTTTTTTCTTCAAAATCTTCAAAAATAAAATGATTTTGAAAAGGCCACATGCACATTTTAGGTAATTAGTTATAGTCTAGCCACTAAACCTATTTTTATAAACTGAAAGTCTGACCGATGATTTAAGAGAAAATGAATTTGTTTGTGCCTAAATATAGATAAAGTTATGCCAAATTTTATTGATTGTGGGTATTATTGGTATTTTTAAGTGTGTCTGTTAACTTCTGTCATATTTGCAAAGTGACAAAAGGGAAGTAATTCAATTCTTTAAAGTCAATAGCCAATATATAAGGGAGATAACAATGATACAACTTACTATCTATAGTCTATTTTATTTATTAAAACAACTGTTCTTCTAATGCATCCTTATCTGAAAGTGAAAAGATACATTTTACAGAGGTATTATTAGGTATTGTATACATAATTCTAATGTTGATGCAATATTAAAAAAAATACACCTAGTTTGTTTAAAATGTTCTTATTACTGTTAATGTCATACTTTTTAAATTTTGTTTTATGAATATGATTAAATAAATGCCTTTACTGGATAATCATGATTTTTGAAAACAAATTATCAAATAAAATATTAACCTGTGAACTGCAGACTTCCATTCTTATAATCTGTCACTATTTCTTCTATCTGCATAGCACTCTTTACTACTACTGGTTGATATGACATTGTTCCAATATTCAATCTGTAATATATTAAGACGTAAACATGTGATGATCCATAAAGTTATGAATACTAGTACTCAGTATAGCAGAAATTAACTCTATCAAAATCATGACTGAAACAAATCTTTCAACATTAATTTATGAAAATTTTCAAGCTGATGCCCATTTTGAATTTGTTTTATACAATCAATACTGAATATATTTAGAGCTTAATTCTTTAAAAATATGATAGTTATCTCCTATAATTATGATATAAAAGTAACAACTTTGATATATAATATTCTGTTTTCCATCATCATGCCATACATGTAAAGTTTGGTACCAAATAAGTAGCTCTGGTTCTTTAGATAATTTTGCCAAATAAAAATCATTTTCAGATAAATTTTCGAATCAACTTTTGCCATAAGTCTTTCCAAACAAATATTATTTGGTGGACAAGATGCAGATTTTTTGATAATGTTGTTACTAGGTTCATGTCGTGATATTTGTCATTTTTCAAAAAGTCTTTAAATAAAACTTCACATTTGCAGTGCAATACAACAACTAATTTGGCAAGTATAGCCTCTATCTGACTGTTCAAAAGAGATTCTTCAAAGAGAGACGTAGATACATCACTCAGCTGTGTGGATGGTCCGAAAAACAGTGACCATTTGTTAACCAAATGTTAACATTTATTAACATTAAATATGGGTTTTGTTTACAACATTAAAGTACATCAATAAGGCGATTAAACTCATTTCCCATAGATAGTGCAGTAGAACTTTCATCAGATGCTCTGTTTAAATATGGTTCAGTTATAATTTTGGATATGATGCCCAAAGCTCTGCAAATTGCCAATATTCTGTCATCTTTTAGTGCTTTCAAAATATAACAGTGTGTAAAATTTAGTGTGCTTTTAGAATTTTCAAAGTACTGTACCAAATAAGAAGCTAACTAAAATGTCCCTGCTCCATTAAAAAAACAAAACATTAAATCTGTTTCCTCTAAAATTCATAACAGGAATTGATTTTATCCCTTTATCCTTCATGTAAATAGACGCACACAAAGTGATCTCCTGACCCATCTTTATAAAAAAAGTTTGGAAACAAATCTGAGCAGTGTCAAAGGTTTTGAATCTGAAGAACTTTTAGAATCTGACGCAGCACAAAAACCAATATTACTTTCAAATTTCATAATTTCTTGTGACAAATATCTGCATACTGGATGAACAGCACATCTAACTTCATTGATATTGTTATCCATGCATGTACCAGTAGCACTTTTATCAGCATTTAATAATCTATTGTTTTTAATTTCAGTCATAAAGTTTGATGTTTTTTCTAAAAAGTTGGCACTCTCAGAAATATCATTTAAGATTTCTTTTGTATTCTTAACATATGTTTCAACTTTTCCATCTAAAACTTCTCATACGCCTGCAGTCAAAATTTTACCTGACTCAGTTGAATATCCAACACCATATATATGTCTCCCTTTTTTAGTAGTCGCATCTCTGTGCATAGTTCAGTTTTTTTTTCATTTTTAAATTCATCCTCTATATGATGCCTTGACACACTACCTAATTCATGCATCATTTTTGATGCTGTGCTAACACTTGGAAGTTCATTAATTTCATAGTTCACGAGTGAGAGAACAGTACGAATAATGGGCTGAATATGTTGTAACCCTATATTTCTACTTAGAAATTCATAGTATACTTTTCTGATATTTTCATCATATGGCTTGCCTTTTTCACTCCAGGCCTCTACAATAACTTTCTTTTCAACTTGTCCTGTAGGACAAGTACATACCAAAATTTACTTGTCCGAATGAAATTGTTACTTGTCCGAAAAATTTCTATTAAAAATAACCTTTTTATATTTTAAGTTGATTAAATGAACAAACCGAATTTAGGCAATAGACAGGATTTGATGTATTTCTTTTGATTTGAAATTCTTTTCAAAAATATGAGTCAAGTTCAACTGAATCTAGTCATGTCACAGGACTTAGGTTCTAGTTTTTCCTCAACGCCAGTCTCATCAGACTCTAAACATGAGGCATCATCTGATAGGCATGTACACTCATTGGATTTGTATAATCCTGGTTTTTTTTCAGTTGAAAAAAATTTATTGAAATGCAATCAATAAAAAGAAGAAGATAAGGTATGATTGCCAATGAGACAACTCTCTGCAAGAGACCAAATGACACCGAAATTAACAACTATAGGTCACGATATTGTCAGTATTGTTTTTTTCTACTTATGATCAAATATGATTTTGTGAATTTAATGGTAAATAAAAAAATAAAAAAATTGTGAAAAAATTACCAGTATGGTATTTGTTATATGGAACAAAATAAGGTAGCAAAATGAGGTACTGATTTGTCCTGGTCCCAAATGTCTCCTGCCTTGTCAAACTGTGTATCAATCATGTCTACTAAATATGTCTCCTACGGTGCCAAACTCTCTATTAAACTTGGAGCTAAACCGGTCGAGGTGACGAAGTTACCTTATCTACAAAGCACATCATTGATTCGGATCAGTAAGACTGGTTTCCGAGAATAGTATACCTTTTACCTGTTAAAAAGTACCTGATAAAGAACCAGTTAAAAAATATCGATTGCAACAAGTTAACATGTTGAAAGAAAAGGTTTTGCATTTGAATAAACAGAATGCAGAAACATGTCAAACTAATATTTGTTTTCTTGTTTTTTGTTTATAATTATTGTTCATCAAAGTTGGATTAAATTTATTTTCTGCTGAATAATTGTACTTGTCCCGACGGATAAGCTTGATACAGCTTTTACTTGTCCGACCTTTTTTCCCTCTGGTACCGGACAATCGGACAAACGTTATTGTCGAGGCCTGCACTCAATCGTACACTTAACTGTTGGTCAGTAATAGTTTCTATACCAATATTTTGATTTTTATCTGAATTTAATTCAGAATGTAAATTGTCTATTTCACTGTGAAGGTCACTGGTCAAGCCTTTTAAAGTGTTACACTGCACTCCCTTTTCAACACTTTCTACAGCATGTTCAATTTTACCTATATTTCTTTCAAATTTCAGTTTTTTAACTTGTTGTTGTAATCTGCTGATAGTACAAGACTGGCGCTTAATTTTTGGTTTATTTTGGATACATTTAGATTTCTCCATTTATTTCGCCAATTCCGTATCTGTCTTACTAAATTTAAAATGATTCTTTCCTGGCTATTATGTTTGATATCTCCAGTAATACATGTATTAGGTAACTTTGATAGTACAAGTTTTGGTAGTTTAAATTGTCTTAATCTATAGATTATAAACCGTTTTCCGCCGTGGTAACCTAATGTTTTCATAAAATGTGCTACTCTTCTGGCTTTGATTTGCAAACTATGTGCATTTACGGTATCAATATGCACACCAGCGACATCACATAGCGCTACATGTAGCTTTTTAACATTTCCATTTAATCTATGATATATTGCCTTCATTATTTTATTTGTTATTTTTGCCATGACAGTTCACAAATGAAAAAAATATCTCAGATATTTACCACAATTCTCTGTTTTGAAGAAATAAACAATCAAGAATAAGCAAGTAATATCAAGTAAGCACAACAAAATATAAATGCAAAATAAAAGCAAAGGGTAATACATGCAGCACAAAAAAAAATCAATTAGAATTAGATAATAAAAAAAGCAATTGTAAATAACTAATGAAAAATGATCTCCATACCAAATTACAGCAAGATCACATTCTGTTTTCATAACAACACATCCACTATAGATTAGGAAACTTGTGTTTTGCATCAACCTAAAACAAACAATACTGATCAGTACTACTAATAAATTCACTTAAATTACTAGTGCAATAAAGATTTTAAAAAATCAGGTGTATGAAAAAATTTAGTTTTACAGCTAATTTCCTAATGCTTGTAGAGAAAAACTCTGAAAGGCTTGCTTTCTCTGTTTGTATAAATTTCAATTCAAGATTTGTAAGTAACATTAACATCTTCAAACAATATATATAGGCATATTTTAACTTGTATATATTATATTTAAATTTGATTGGAAATTATCCCTATTACAATAGTACAATAAACAAACAAAGCAAGCAAGACAACCAAAGTCTTGCTTTACATGCATTAGGAAATTAGCTGTAATCATAAAACAAATAGGTCAGAGACCACAATTATTTTGTAGTGCATTTCTTTTAGAACATAAATGAAAATAAAAAAAATCCCACCTGCGCTTTCTCAAAGAAACTTTTACAGTGTGTTGTACTACTTTTGGGACAAATTATATCAAAATTATAGAAAACTTCATCGCCTCTAACTCAAAATATGGACAATTTTATCGTTAGGGCGTCTTGAAATCTTTTGACAGCTTCCGAAGTACTATTTTTCAACCTTTTTAACCTGGACCAAATCACTACTTTCCTTTAAAATTCTGGACCCAAATTTACAATGTAATTTTACCCCCCTACTTGCAATTTGAGGCATTAAACATGGAGAAATAAATTTGGAAGGGTTGTAAAAATTAATGGCAAGTAACCCACTGTCAACACTAGGGACTATATTTGTGAACAGCGAAAATCAAGGGACGACAATTGTTGTCTCGGACCAAATAAGTTTGAAAACATGCTTGTGACACAACTTGTGCTAGGAAAACTCACATATCCAAACCAGTATCACCATGATCAGACTTTATTTTAGTAAAATTAGTGCTTGGAAGGAAACAAATGTACCAATTTTCTTACCTTATTTTCTGTTATTGATACATAGATGGCACTTTGAACATACTAATTCCAAGACTCACTTGTTCAAAATTAGTATACAATTTAAGAAAATTGACAAAATGTTTGGCCAATCAACTAGTTTCTGTAAAATTTAATACTTTAATCATGCACAATGCTTAGTGAGTCATCACTGTCAGTATCATCAGGAGGATAGTATGGTCACTTGCGCTGTGGGTAAATCAAACTAACTGAATGTCAATGAATGTGAAGAAGAATCAGATTCCATTATTTCAACAATTTGAAAATGACCAGTGTCTATCAATTTCTGTATATATTCAATATCTATACACTTGAGGACTGATTCAAAGAATCAGTTTCTGAATCAGATCTTAAAAAGTATGACTCAAATGTATTTGATTCTAGTTCCTGATATTGCCCTTCGTCTGTATGTTCAACTGTATCTGCATTAGAACTTACAAAAGAATCCATAGAAGCAAAGATATCTGGAGAATAGATATACACAATTTATACTTCCATGGACAACATTATAAATTTCACACAAACACCCTGGAGACAGATTACTGACTGATTCATCGATTTCAGAATCAGTTTCTATTCCAAAATATTCATTATATACACAGCGATATAAAAGTGCTGCACTTCCATTATATAGCGAAATATGTCCTTCATCAGGAACAGTAGTCTGAAAGTAAGGGTATGCCCAAAATGCACATCTAGCTATTTTTCTGAAATTTAAGTATTTCTATTTAGTTTTTTTTTTCAATTTAAAATTTTTTACATCTTGTATGCATTTTTATTTTTAGTTGGTTGCTGCATATTCCTAGGAGGGAATAAGTATTATATTGGGTTTTTTTTGTGTTTTTTTTTAAATGTGAAGATGATTTGAAGTGTTGGCATATGAACAAGGGAAGTAATCCTTATAATATTAAATAATTATCTCCCCTATTAATGTTTTGTATCACAAGTATATTAAATCAAATCAAATCAAAGTTTTATTCATTGTCGATACATAGTAAACAAAGTAACACAAGGTCTAGTGAGCTTTTAAAATCAATTCTCCCATTGTTTATTATTCTTTTATGCTTTATATACTTAATGATTTTGTTGTCACACAAAACAACATTGTCATCATTATTTTTAACTCATACAGTCAAGACTGCATGAATAGTTAGTGAAGAATTTCTATTTAAATATAAATATGAGTATTTCAGTGTTAAAGATTCTTCTTTACTTCATAATTATTAATTGTTCTATGAATAAAAGGAGATATGGTATGTACATCAATAAGACAACAAATCAATGACATACTCATAGACACATACACCATTCAGTTGTTGAGACTGTTATTAGAAAGTATCAAAATAGTATATGGGGTATCTAGTTTAAAAAATTTGTCCGATCAAACCAAGATGGCCGCCATGGCTAAAAATAGAACACAGGGGTAAAATGTATATTTTGGCTTATATCTTTAAAACCAAGCATTTAGAGCAAATCTGCCCTGAAATTTTCAGACGAATCGGACAACCTGTTGTTGGGTTGCTGCCCCTGAATTGGTAATTTTAAGGAAATTTTGCAGTTTTTGGTTATTATCTTGAATACTATTATAGATAGAAATAAACTAGTACTGTAAACAGCAATAATGTTCAGCAAAATAAGATCTACAAATAAGTCATCATGACCAAAATTGTCAGTCAACCTCTTAAGGAGTTATTGCCCTTTATAGTCAATTTATACAACTTTTTCGTCATTTTTTATAACTTGTACAAAAATCTTCTTCTCTGAAACTACTGGGCCAAATTCAAACTTACTTAGCCACAATCATAATTGTGGTATATAGTTTTAAAAATGTGTCCGATGACCCCACCTACCAAACAAAATGGCCGACATGGCTAAAATTAGAACATAGTGGTATAATGCAGTTTTTGCTTTATATCTTTGAAACTAGGACATTTAGGGCAAATCTCTCAAGATTTAAATGTCCATCAGAATCAGATCTATCCCCTCACAAATTTTCAGATGAATCCTACAACCCGTTGTTGGGTTGCTGCCCTAAAATAGGTAATTTTAAGGAAATTTTGCAGTTTTTGGTTATTATCTTGAATATTATTATAGATAGAGATAAACTGTAAACAGCAATAATGTTCAGCAAAGTAAAATCTACAAATACGTCAACATGACCAAAATTGTCAGAGAACCCCTTAAGGATTTATTGTCCTTTATAGTCAGTATTGAACAACTTTTCGTCATTTTTGTAAATCTTCTTTTCTAAAACTATGGGCAAAATTTAACCAAACTTGGCCACAATCATTACTAGGGTATCTAATTTAAAAAAAAATGTCTAATGACCCCGCATACCAACAAAGATGGCTGACATCAGTAAATACAGTAACAGGTGAGCGACACAGGCTCTTGAGAGCCTCTAGTTTAGCTCACCTGGCCCGAAGGGCCAAGTGAGCTTTTCTCATCACTTTGCGTCCGTCGTCCGTCGTCGTCCAGCGTCGTCTGTTAACTTTTACAAAAATCTTCTCCTCTGAAACTACTTTGTCAAATTTAACCAAACTTGGCCACAATCATCATTGGGGTATCTAGTTTATAAATGTGTCCGGTGACCCGGCCAACCAACCAAGATGGCCACCATGGCTAAAAATAGAACATAGGGGTAAAATGTAGATTTTGGCTTATATCTCTGAAACCAAAGCATTTAGAGCAAATCAGACATGAGGTAAAATTGTTTATCAGGTGAAGATCTATCTGCTCTTAAATTTTCAGATGAATTGGACAACCTGTTTTTCGGTTGCTGCCCCTGAATTGGCAATTTTAAGAAAATTTTCCTGTTTTGGGTTATTATCTTGAATATTATTATAGATAGAGATAAGGCCACACCAATTTGATCCCTTGTTCGACGGACCCGCCCGCACCTATTTTTTTTTTATATTCCCGCTTCCCGCATCCGGAATTGTAATCATGTCCATTTCCCGCACCGTTTTTTTTTGTGTAAATATTATAAAAAGATATCAACATTTGTTTAATCACAGTCTAACCTGTATATAACGATTTTAAACATAAAAGTACCCCAACACACTGTGTAAATATCTGTGAGAATATTTGTTTCAGCATGAAACCTGGAGTGCTCCGATAAAAAGTTATAACAGCGGGATTTCCGTGAAGAACAAAACATTGGTTTCTTTCTCCCTTACTTATATTCCCTATCAAAACATGTTCGTGGTTAGAATAAAGTACAAAGAACTTCTGAAGGATTTTCCTTCAACTGCAATTATATTGTATGCTGGCGAAACAAAACTATCCATAGCCGCTGCATGTTTATGCACCTGTCCTGATTGATTTAGGAGCATGTTCAGCAGTTATCGTTTGTTGATGTTGTTCATTGGTATTTTCTCGTTTGGATATATAAATTAGGTCGTTGGTTTTCCTGTTCGAATTGTGTACGCTAATAATTTTGGAGTCCTTTAAAGCTTGCTGTTTGGTCTGTATCAATGCCCTGTGAAAAAGGCTGTACTTTGACCTGTGTTTGTTATTATCAGGTTGAGAACAACCCTCCCTCAGACAAGCGGTCATTTTACTGATGTAGAAAAGAAAATAGAAATACCAAGGATTTGTATAGTTCTTCTATACAAAACCTTTAAACAGTTAGAATTTTGTACTCAAAAAGAGGAGAGTTACATCATATTTTAAACAAATTTTTCTAAAAGAGGGGTCCACTTATTTTGAATAATATTAAACTGTTAAAGTAAATGTGTTAACATGGTTAAAGTCCAGGAATATTACTAAATTCTTGGACATGTTTTGACCATTTAATACCAGATAGATATATAGTTCTATGAGAAAATATGAGCCCTTTTGTACAAACAAATATATTATAACTTATATTGATCCCTCATAAAACATGTAAAAAGGATATTTATAACATTAAGGGGTTGCCCCCAAACTGATTATTATTTGGATGGATAATTGTCTCATTGTCAGTCACACATACATAGACCAGATTTTATTATTTCTTGGTGAACAGGGAAAAAATACTTCAGAAATCAAAGAAATGTCAAAGTACAAGTGATAAATCAAGTTTTAATATTGTCAAAACCTATTATTTTATTTTTAAAAAAAAAATTGTAATCGCTCGCCTTCACTTTTCAAGCTTCGCCTCAAAAATTTGCAAATTAAATATTTTTTTATTAACATTTTCAAATCGCTCGCTCGCCCCAAATTTTTGAGTCCAAAAATCCGTAGAACAAGAAATTAAATTGGTGTGGCCTAAACTGTAAACAGCAAGAATGTTCAGCAAAGTAAGATTTAAAAATAAGTCAACAAGACAGAAATGGTCATTTGACACCTTTAGGAGTTATTGCCCTATGGTCATTTGACACCTTTAGGAGTTATTGCCCTTTCTATGTTGTGTCGTGTGTACTATTGTTTTTCTGTTTGTCTTTTTCATTTTTAGCCATGGCGTTGTCAGTTTGTTTTAGATTTATGAGTTTGACTGTCCCTTTGGTATCTTTCGTCCCTCTTTGATAGTAAATTTTTAACCATATTTTCGTAAATCTTAGTAATCTTTTACAAAAATCTTCTCCTCTGAAACTACTGGGCCAAATTAATCCAAACTTGGCCACAATCATATTTGGGGTATCTAGTTAAAAAAATGTGTCCGTGATTTGGCCATTCAACCATGATGGCCGCCACGGCTAAAAATAGAACATAGGGATAAAATGCAGTTTTTTGGCTTATAACTAAAAAAAACAAAGCACTAAGAGCAAATCTGACATAAGGTAAAATTGTTTATCAGGTGAAGATCTATCTGCCCTGAAATTTTCAGATCAATCGGACAACCTGTTGTTGGGTTTTTAACCCTGAATTGGTAATTTTAAGGACATTTTGCTGTTTTGGATTACTATCTTGAATAATATTATAGATAGAGATAAAATGTAAACAGCAATAATGTTCAGCAAAGTAAGATTTACAAATAAGTGACCCCTTTAGGAGTTGTTGCCCTTTATAGTCAATTTTTAACCATTTTTCGTAAGTCTTAGTAATCTTTTACAAAAATCTTCTCCTCTGAAATTACTGGTCCAAAATAATCCAAAATTGGACACAATCATCTTTGGGGTATCTAGTTTAAAAAATGTGTCTGGTGACTTGGCAATCCAACCAAGATGGCCACTGCGGCTAAAACTAGAACATAGGGGTAAAATGCAGATTTTGGCTTATAACTCAAAAACCAAAGCATTTAGAGCAAATCTGACGAGGTTAAACTGTTTATCAGGTCAAGATCTATCTGCCCTGGAATTTTCAGATGAATCGGACAACCCGTTATTGAGTTGATGCCCCTGAATTGGTAATTTTAAGGAAATTTTGGCATTTGTTGTTATTATCTTGAATATTATTATAGATAGAGATAAACTGTAAACAGCAATAATTTACAGCAAAGTAAGACCTAAAAATAAGTCAACATGACCAAAATGGTCAATTGACCCCCTAAGGAGTTATTGTCCTTTATAGACAATTTTTAACAATTTTCATAAAATTTGTAACTTTTTACTAACATTTTCCACTGAAACTACTAGGCCAAGTTCATTATAGATAGAGATAATTGTAAGCAGCAAGAATGTTCAGTACAAATACATCACCATCACCAAAACACAATTTTGTCATGAATCCATCTGCGTCCTTTGTTTAATATTCACAAAGACCAAGGTGAGCGACACAGGCTCTTTAGAGCCTCTAGTTTAATTATGGTGGTCAAACTATATTTGAATACAGAAATAAACACTACTAGACAACATTTCTATGGCTCCAATAAGGGGAAAAAACAAATGTATTTATTTCCTTATTTGTACGATATCACTAAAAACTATAAAATGCTGTAAAACAAATTATTCTAATTAAAACAGATAAAGATTAGGTATATAGATTATAATATCATAAATGGAAGAAAAAACCTCCGGAATGGAAATAAATCAGCAAAAGTTAGAGTATAGAGAATTATGGGGTGTTTATATGTAAAGAACTGGGGATAATGTTTCCTTAATACATAGTTAAAAATCGAGAACCCCAAAATCCTAATTATGTAGACATAAGTATGCATTTACCAATCTTCCAACTGCAAAGAACATTATGAAGATCAAATGGTGACAGATGGAGCTTTTATTCATATGCTTTAAAAAACGAAGTTAAAAGCCTTTTACAAGTCCTCAGAAAATATTGAAAAATAATCTTAATGTTTTCTCGTGACTTTTATTTAATGAACAAAAATGATATCGTTAGCCTCTGTGAAAAATAAAATAAAACAACACTCAGTTGTTACTAGTCTTTCTTATTGTATGATATATGTTACAAAAGTCTTCATTGTAATTATCAGATGAAAGCAATATAAAGATGTGTATGTATTTCAGGGTAAGACTCCATATGATTTAGCAGCATCAATGAAACAGGGGCAGTATAAAGAAGTGATGGAATACTTAAAGGTACATATACTTTTGATTTACATATGCTAACACTTAAAATAAATCTGGTACTAAACACAGTTTGTTAGGTAGATGATACCCTTACTAGTAGTGGTACTAAACACTATTTGTTAGGAAGATGATACACTTACTAGTAGTGGAACTAAACACTATTTGTTAGGTAGATGATACACTTACTAGTAGTGATACTAAACACTATTTGTTAGGTAGATGATACACTTACTAGTAGTGGTACTAAACACTATTTGTTAGGTAGATGATACACTTACTAGTAGTGGTACTAAACACTATTTGTTAGGTAGATGATACACTTACTAGTAGTGGTACTAAACACTATTTGTTAGATAGATGATACTCTTACCAGTAGTGGTACTAACACTGTCTCTAAGGTAGATGATACCATTACCAGCGGGGGTACCAAATACAGTCTGTTAGGTAGATGATATCCCTACAAGCAGTGGTACTAAACACTGTTTGTTAGGTACATGACACTCTTACCAGTAGTGGTACTAAGCACTGTCTGTTAGGTATATGATACTCTTACCAGTAGTGGTACTAAACACTGTCTATAAGGTAGTTGATACCATTACCAGCAGTAGTACTAAACACTGTCTGTTAGGTAAATGATACCATTACCAGCAGTGGTACTAAGCACTATTTGTTAGGTAGATGATACCCTTACCAGTAGTGGTACTAAACACTCTTTGTTAGGTAGATGATACCATTACCAGCAGTGGTACTAAACACTGTCTGTTAGGTAAATGATACCATTACCAGCAGTAGTACTAAACACTGTATGTTAGTTAGATTATACCCTCACCAGCAGTGATACTAACCACTGTCTGCTAGGTAGATGATACCATTACCAGCAGTGGTACTAAACACTGTCTGTAAGTTAATGATACTATATAACCAGCAGTAGTACTAAACACTGTATGTTAGGTAAATGATACTGTTAGGTTATTTTAGCAGGGTGTTTATTATACCCCGCTTTAAAAAAGGGGGTATACTGTTTTATCTCTGTCTGTCCTTCCGTCAGTCAGTCAGTCCGTCAGTCCGTCAGTCTGTCAGTCCGTCAGTCAGTCAGTCCGTCCCATGAATATTTTTCGTCGCATTTTTCTCAGGAACTACAATACAAGGATTTCTGAAATTTGGTTTCAGGGTTTATCTAAGTCAGCTGTACCGTGTGATGCGTTTCCAGATTGATCACTCGACAACTTCCTGTTTACCGAACACTTGTATGATTTTACACATGATAGCCAAGTTGAAAATTTTCGTCACATTTTTCTCAGGAACTACAATACAAGGATTTCTGAAATTTGGTTTCAGGATTAATATAAGTCAGCTGTACCCGTGTGATGCGTTTTCAGATTCATCACTCGACAACTTCCTGTTTACCGAACACTTGCATATTTTACACTATTAATATTATCCACTTGCGGCGGGGGTATCATCAGTGAGCAGTAGCTCGCAATTTCACTTGTTTTCGCTTATTTTGGCGGATAAATGAAAATAGCGGAAAATGTATGCATACATTTGTTTATTTTAAATAGTTAAAATGTCAGCAGGTTAATAACGATACTATGGTAGTTTTAACAACATGAATGCAAATGGTCATTGTACTCGCTTGTATTTTATAAAATGATGTTTTGAGGTCTTAAACTGTATATTGTATTGATAAGTGTCAAAATATTTAATTGTTAGATACTCAGTCGGGTATGTGGGTCCCCTGCTAAATGTGTTGCAGGTGACATGGAAATACTGGCGTCTGTCTGTCCTTCTGGTCTTTTTAGCAGTTTCACAGGTACAATTCTTGCCAGATTTTTGGGATACGATTGCTTTCAAGCAATCTGTAGACTTTTACCGTTGACTCAGGGCTGCATTCCCTCACGTCAACCGTTTTATTCTAAACATTCAGCAACATCTCAGATTCTTATGATTGGCTTGCTTCAAAAGGTAAAAACAAGCAAAAGGATTGAACATAAACAACTTTCCTGTAATGTTCTTCTCATAATCTTCATGTTTAATATTTCCCTTGACTTATATGCGTGTTTTTAACAACATGGAAAATCAAATTAAGCAGTATTTATATTTAGTGTTTTTATAAATTTAGAAACACGTCAGAGGGAATTCCCCAGTTTTGATAAATGCGAGAGTTCTCTGAATTCCGATAATTCTATTTCTGTCCAGAACTGAAGTGGAGTTTTTCTATATTTTACTGTTATGAAAATGATATTTGATACTGTACTCTCATAAAGAAATGGAGAACCATTCATCATATCATTTAATATACGTTTTTGTTCCAAATCGCAAGTCGCGGGTTTGTTTATGTATTAATGTGCATGCGTATAGTTTTCTTGATTTCAAGGGGTACAGATGGGTGCAGTCCTAACCTGTACAGCAAGTTAACTTGATAACCAGTCATTTGGACTGGTCAAAGTTAACCTGTGACCGGATTTAGGACTGCTCTGACCAGTCCTAGGACCAAAATCTAGTTAACTTGAAAAGCGGACTTGGTCCTAGGACTGTTTTTATGTCTGCCAAAAAGATAACTTCGAAACAGGTCCGCTATTGATATAAGTTAAATTCGAACCAGTCCTGCCGTAAAGTTAACATAAGTTAACTTCGAAACCAGTCCTGCCATAAAGTTAACATAAGTTAACTTCGAGACCAGTCCTGCCACAAAGTTAACATAAGTTAACTTTTGCTTTGACAAATCCGATCGAAACCAGACCTGTTCCCAAGTTAACTTTTGACTGGTCTGCTCAACACTAAGTTAACTTGTAACCAGGACCGCTCTACATCGATGTTTTAAAAATATTTTTTAATATCTTTGTTTCGTAGTATAAACATCGAAAATAAAGTAAAACTAATACTTCCGTTATATAAACCGGATTTAATACAACTATTTGTAAATAAAGTACGCATAAAACGTTGCTTGTAACACAAATTTATTTGTGATCTGCCAATCTATAATTTAAAAAGCGATCTTGGTTACGATGATAACGGGCACTGAATATATATTCCAATACCTATCAAATTCAACCATATTTGCACTTTATTTATATTTATATCTATGGAAGGACGTATTTTAGAGGAAAGCACCATTTTAACACATGATTACAAATTTTTGTTCGCATAAATTTTGGGTGCCAGCATGTCCTCCTTTTATTCAAAATATTCGTAAAAAAATTTAGTTACGTTGTGATACCTCATGCTGACTTGTACAACAAAATTATTTGACCACATTGACCAAAACTGTGCACTTTTATTTATAAATCTATATACCTGCATAGTAAATCAGCCATATTTTTTCAAATTTTTGTTCGCATAAATTTAGGGTACCAGCATGTTCTCCTTTTATTCAAAATTTTGATACTTAACAAAATTTCAGTAGTTTTGATACCTCATACTGACTTGTACAACAAAATTAATTGACTGCATCAACTAAAACTGACCATATGTGCACTTTAATTTGTAAATCTGTATACCAGCATAGTAAATCAGCCATATTTGTTTTGTCAGGATTCAATGTATATTACAATGGACAGCAATATTGCTATACAATAACAACAATTTTTTGTTTGCATAAATTTAGGGAGCCACCATATGTCCTCCTTTTCTTCAAAATATTGATAGGTAACAAAATTTCAGTAGTTTTGATACCTCTTGCTGACTTGTGCAACAAAATTATTTGACCGTGTTGACCAAAACTGTCCATGTGTGCACTTTTTTTTATAAATCTATATACCCGCATAGTAAATCAGCCATATTTTTTCAAATTTTTGTTCGCATAAATTTAGGTTGCCAGCATATCCTCCTTTTATTCAAAATTTTGATACGTAACAAAATTTCAGTAGTTTTGATACCTCATATTGACTTGTACAACACAATTATTTGACTGCATCAATTAAAACTGACCATATATACTCTTCAATTTGTAAATCTATATACCAGCATAGTAAATCAGCCATATTTGTTCTATATACAATAACAACAATTTTTTGTTTGCATAAATTTAAGGTCTAGCATATGTCCTCCTTTTATTAAAAATATTGATACGTGACAAAATGTCAGTAGTTTTGATACCTCTTGCTGACTTGTGCAACAAAATTATTTGACCGTGTTGACCAAAACTGACCATGTGAGCACTTTTATTCATAAATCTATATACCAGCATACTAAATCAGCAATTATTTTCAAATTTTTGTTTGCATACATTTAGGGTGCCTTCATGTCCTCCTTTTATTCAAAATTTTGATACGTAACAAAATTTCAGTAGTTTTGATACCTCATGCTGACTTGTACAACAAAATTATTTGACTGCATCAAATTAAACTGACAATTTGTGCACTTTTAATTTCTTAATCTATATACCAGCATAGTTATTCAGCCAGATTTTTTATGTCAGGATTCAATGTATAATACAATGGACAGCAATATTGTAATACAATAACAACAAATTTTTGTTTTCGCATGAATAAAGGGTGACAGCATGTCATCCTTTTATTCAAAATATTAATACGTAACAAAATTACAGTAGTTTTGATACCTCATGCTGACTTGTCCAACAAAATTATTAGACCGCATCATGATCAACTTAAACTGACCATATGTGCACTTTAATTTGTAAATCTATATACCCGCATAGTAAATCAGCCATATTTTTTATGTCGGGATTCAATGTATAATACAATGGACAGCAATATTGCAATACAACAACAACAAATTTTTGTTCGCATAAATTTAGGGTGCCAGCATGTCCTCCTTTAATTCAAAATATTGATACGTACAACAAAATTATTTGACCGCATCAACTAAAACTGACCATATGTGTACTTTAATTTGTAAATCTATATACCTGTATAGTAAATCAGCCATATTTGTCATAAATTTAGGGTGCCAGCATGTCCTCCTTTAATTCAAAATATTGATACGTATCAAAATTTCAGTAGTTTTGATACCTTATGCTGACCATGTTGACATGTGCAACAAAATTATTTGACCGCATCAACTAAAACTGACCATATGTAAACTTTAATTTGTAAAGTTATATACCTGTATAGTAAATCAGCCATATTTTTTGTGTTAGGATTCAATGTACAATACAATGGACAGCAATATTGCAATACAATAACAACAAATATGTGTTCACATACATTTAGGGTGCTAGAATGTTCTCCTTTTATTCAAAATATTGATACGTATCAAAATTACAGTGTTATGATACCTCATGCTGACTTGTACAACAAAATATTTTGAGCGCTTCCACCAAAACTGACCATATGTGCACTTAAATTTGTAAATCTATATACCATATATACCCGCATAGTAATTCAGCCATATTTTTTATGTCAGGATTCAATGTATAATACAATGGATTGCAATATTACAATACAATAACAACAAATTTTTGTTACGCATAAATTTAGGGTGTCAGCATGTCCTCCTTATATTCAAAATATTGATACGTAACAAAATTTCAATAGTTTTGATACCTCATGCTGACTTGTACAATGAAATAATTTGACCGCATTGACAAAGACCAAAACTGACCATATGTGCACTCTATTTTGTAAATCTATATACCAGCATAGTAATTCAGCCATATTTTTTATGTCAGGATTCAATGTATAATACAATGGATTGCAATATTGCAATACAGTAACAACAAATTTTTGTTTCGCATAAATTTAGGGTGCCAGCATGTCCTCCTTATATTCAAAATATTGATACATGTATGTAACAAAATTTCAATAGTTTTAATACCTCATGCTAACTTGTACAATAAAATAATTTGACCGCATTGACCAAGACCAAAACTGACCATATGTGCACTTTAATTTGTAAATCTATATACCAGCATAGTAAATCAGCCATATTTTTTTTATGTCAGGATTCAATGTATAATACAATGGAAAGCTATATTGCAATACAATAACAACATGAACAACAAATTTTTGTCCGCATAAATTTAGGGTGCCAACATGTCCTCCTTTTATCATGTTTATCAAAATATTGATACGTAACAAAATTTCAGTAGTTTTGATACCTCATGCTGACTTGTACAACAAAATGATTTGACCGCATTGACCAAAACTGACCATATATGCACTTTAATTTGTAAATCTATATACCATGTATACCCGCATAGTAAATAAGCCATATTTTTTATGTCAGGATTTAATGTATAATACAATGGACAGTAATATTGCAATATAATAACAACAAATTTTTGTTCGGATTAATTTTGGATGTCAGCATGTCCTCCTTTTATTCAAAATATTGATACGTAACAAAATTTCAGTAGATTTGATACCTCATGCTGACTTTATACAACAAAATTATTTGACTGCATCGACCAAAAACTGACCTGCATATTATATGTGCACTTTAATTTAAAAATCTATATATATCCGCATAGTAAATCAGCCATATTTTTGATGTCTGGATTCAATGTATAAAATAAATGACCCCTGTTGGGATGGCGCCTAATTTTAAAAGTCTTCTCCTGGCACTCCTGTGAAAATGTTAGTAGGACGGCAAATGTAAGCATGATAAGGAAAACAATTAATGCAATTTTTTCCCGCATACATTGAGAATGTCAGCGTTTCATCTCTGTATTCATAATATTGAACAGCTGTCACTAGGGTGTGTAAAACGAAACTATTAGGCCGCATCATCCAAGTACATGTACAATGTACCAACACTGACATGTCTGAATTCATTTGTGCTTTTTAATAAAAAAATGTATTTGAGGTTCTCTTCTGGTAATAGTATACTGTTAATCTATTATGTCGGTTGATTGATTTTGTTTGTGGTTAAACGTCAAGTGACAACTATTTCATTCATGTGCACAAATCTCTCGACAAATCTGACGAATTTGACGAGATTGTTGGTAGTTTTACCACATCGTACATATCCGGACACTGTACAACTGTACAATTTTCGTTAGAATATTCTGCGGAAAAAGAAAAGTAAATCCAATCCAAACAAGTAGAATAACAATGAAATATCCATGCATGTATAAATGCGTAGGTAAAAATTATGAAGGGACAGTTAAAAAACGGGGAACGAAGTAACGTCGACAAAGATGTTGATATCCCATGATATACGAATGTTGTTCCGATGCGTTGGACAACCCTAATTTCTATCCACCTTCTAATTAAAAAAATATGATAACTCTATGTAATTGACTAATGTTTATAAGCATATATTAAAAAAAAAGAAAGAATTGTGTTGTTATGAATAATGTCTATATAGAGTATAGCGAGTAAGGAAATATGCTATCAGAGGCCTTCTTGGGAAGAACAATGCAAATGTTGTTTATACATATTTTATTAAAACTCAAGTCTGATATGGAAAGTCGCAAAAACGATAACATTTCATAAGCAGACATGTCCCCAGGTCTGGTCAATAGCAGACTTGTCCACAGGTCTGGTCAGAAGCAGACCTGTCGACAGGTCTGGTCAGGAGCAGACCTGTCCACAGGTCTGGTCTGGGGCAGACCTGTCCTCAGGACTGGTCAAAAGCAGACTTGTCCACAGGTTTGGTCTTGAACAGACGCGACGATAGGTCTGCAGCAGTCATAAAAAAGCGGACCGTAGGTGTGGTCCACCGTAGACGAAGTTAACTTGCTGGTCTGCTTAAAAATTCTCAAGTTAACTTAAAAAGCAGTCAACAAGTTAACTCTAAGTTAACTTCTGTCAAGGTTAGGACCGCACCCATCTGTATCATATTGAGTGGTTGCTCTGGATTTCCCGCTTCATTGATTAATTTGAAACTCATTGGATTATTTCTATGTCTGGTTGCTATTGAGGGTTATTGTTGTTGCATAATTTTAAATCGTATGCATCATTTAAATTATAAAAATAAATGTCCACATCGTAACGGGTTTACCTTTAACACCCCTTCAGCCGAAATGGAGTCTTCCATATTATTGTTTCGAGTTGTCTCCCTTCCGGAAGTATTTTCGTTAGATGTCGATAAACGTCGTATTATATTTAGAACGATCTCAATTTAAACAGAGTAGTGTGTCAGGAAAGGAGTCATGCCCACTGACCCAAAGGAAATTAATATTTAAAGAGTTAGAAATGGGGTTCCTCCTAGAATTAACGGTGATAAGATACGAAGTGAAATACCTTCTCTCATTCTCAGTGACTGCTGTGGAAAGTAAACTTGGAATTGATAGTACAAAAATAAAACACAATAAGTACGTTGCTCATACACTTGTATGGTATTGTATCCGGGATTGGCCATTATTAAAGTTGAGTGACTATTCTGATTATTACATTTTGCATGTGCAGTTGAATTAGTTTTGCAAAATAAATAATACTATCCAGCTGTACCAGGGCTGCCAAAAAATGCGTGAGACTCACGCATGTTCATGCTTTTTTGCGGCAGTATCCTTGGGTCTATCTTTTCCCTCTTTGATCTTTTAAATTTTGGCCAAATCTCACGCATTTGCTTAATGAAAAGTTGTCAGAACTGCTATACATGTGTCAATGAAAACTATGGCAATCGTATCCCTCAGAGCATTCTGCTCTTTGATTATTAAACTTCTTCTATAGCATGTATAGGTTAATATCAGCAACATCTCAGACAAGTTCTATAATGATGTCTGACCAACTTTTTTTAAAAGAGTTAAATGCCCCTTGGATATATTAAATTTATGGTAAACGGCATCGTTAACGCTCTCACGGGTATATTCTTGCCTGATTTTTATAAAACTTATACTATAGTTTAAAATCAACAATATCTTGGACAAGTTCTATAATGGTGGCCAATTGACTTTTTAGCTCACCTGGTCCGAAGGGCCAAGTGAGCTTTTCCCATCACTTGGCGTCCGGCGTCGTCCGTCGTACAGCGTTAACTTTTACAAAAATCTTATCCTCTGAAACTACTTGGCCAAATTTAACCAAACTTGGCCACAATCATCATTGGGGTATCTAGTTTAAAAAATGTGTCCAGTGACCCGGTCAACCAACCAAGATGGCCGCCATGGCTAAAAATGGAACATAGGGGTAAAATGTGGTTTTTGGGTTATAACTCAGAAACCAAAGCATTAAGAGCAAATCTGACAAGGTTAAATTGTTCATCATGTCAAGATCTATCTGCCCTGAAACTTTCAGATGAATTGGACAGTCCGTTGTTGGGTTGCTGCACCTGAATTGGTAATTTTAAGGAAATTTTACTGTTTTTGGTTATTATCTTGAATATTATTATAGATAGAGATAAACTGTAAACAGCAATAATGTTCAGCAAAGTAAGATCTACAAATAAGTCAACATGACCAAAATGGTCAATTGACCCCTTTAGGAGTTATTGCCCTTTATAGTCAATTTTTAACCATTTTTCGTAAATCTTAGTAATCTTTTACAAAAATCTTCTCCTCTGAAACTACTGGGCCAAATTAATCCAAACTTGGCAACAATCATCTGTGGGGTATCTAGTGTTAAAAAATGTGTCCAGTGACCTGGCCATCCAACCAAGATGGTTGCCACGGCTAAAAATAGAACATAGGGGTAAAATGCAGTTTTTGGCTTATAACTCAAAAACCAAAGCATTTAGAGCAAATCTGACATGGAGTTAATTTGTTAATCAGGTCAAGATCTATCTGCCCTGAAATTTTCAGATGAATTGGACAACCCATTGTCGGGTTGCTGCCCCTGAATTGGTAATTTTAAGGAAATTTTGCTGTTTTTGGTTATTATCTTGAATATTATTAAAGATAGAGATAAACTGTAAACAGCAATAATGTTCAGCAAAGTAAGATTTACAAGTAAGTCAACATGATTGTAATGGTCAATTGGCCCCCTAAGGAGTTGTTGTCCTTTTTTGTCAATTTTTAACAATTGAAACTGAAACTACTGGGCCAATCATTATAGATAGAGATTATTGTAAGCAGCAAGAATGTTCAGTAAAGTAAGATCTACAAACACATCGCCATCACCAAAACACAATTTTGTCATGAATTCATCTGTGTCCTTTGTTGAATATTCACATAGACCAAGGTGAGCAACACAGGCTCTTTAGAGCCTCTAGTTTAAAAGAATTATGCCCCTTGGAAATATCAAATGTATGGAAAATGGCTTCGTTAGCACTCTCACAGGTATAATTCTTGTAAGATTTTTATAAAACTTATACTATAGTGAAGTATCAGCAAAATCTCGGACACATTCTATAATGGTGGACGATCGACTTTAAAAAAAAGAGTTTTAGAAATATAAAATATGTGCAACACGGAGGACATTGTACAATGTTGTAACTCTGTTCTTTTATATCTTTATTAATTAGTGTCAAAGTTATAAATAATTTTACAACCTGATTAGTATATCAAACGTCCGCTCAATTTCGTAACTAATCAATTGTAGTTTGTACATCTGTTATAAGATCGAAAATACTGTTTACTTTCACTGCTGGTATTCTATTGATTACCAGCAGTGAAAGTAAACACTGTTCCATATAGCGGGTATAATACTTATTGGCTCTTTAAGGAAAATTTTGAATTTGAGAATTATTTCAACATCATAAATGACCGGGATATATATACACTTTGTAAATTCCGAACATCAAATCATTCACTGCCAATAGAAAAGTGGAGATGGCATAACATTATGACAGAAGTGATAGAAAATGTCCAATATGTACGAAAAGCGATATCGGAGACGAATATCACTATATTTTTGCTTGCCCAGCTTTACAAGAGGAAAGAAGAAGATTTACTCCAAATGAACTAATACTCAGACACAACATTATCAAATTTAACACACTGTTTATTTCAAAACAACCAAAGACAATAAGAAATCTCTGCAATTTTATATGATGTATTTATACTAAGCTTACTCCTTCCTAACAAGCATAATTTATTTATCATACTTATACACAAAAAGTATTTCTTTATACAATTTTAGCTTTCACATTTGACTGTATAAGTTTATATATATTCTTTTATATGTTATCTCATCCGAAATTTTATGCATTTTTAATGCATTTTTATTTTTGTTATTATGAATATTATTTTTTTAACTTCTCTGTAACCTTTGTAATTTCATGGTTTTATGATAATAAACTATCTATCTAATCATCTAATAGTGGTTATTTTCGCATGGTGTTTATCTTCGCGTTTAGTTAAAGTTTTTTTTCCAGTCAGCAGGTCAATAATGATAAATGGTCGTTTGCACAACATATTGGTAAATGGGCATTGTACTCGCGTGTATTTTATAAAATGAGGTTGTGAGGTCTACTAAAACTGTAAACCCTTATTGGTTAGTGTCTATGATATAATGTGACCCCGTCTCCTTAGTCATGATCTACATTGATCTAGTGGATGTCAAATTTCTGTCAGTTTTCTTGGCAAATTAATATTGTTCTTTTTGTGTACTTTGGCTTCCTCACCTAATAAAAGTTGGCACACAAGAATTAGCCAATAGTTATACAGAAAGTAGCATTTAACACGAAAATTCAATCAATTACAGTCAATTTGTCTGGTGACAGATGGAGCTTTTATTCATATGCTTTAAAAAACGAAGTTAAAAGCCTATTACAAGTCTTCAGAAAATATAGAAAAATAATCTTAATGTTTTCTCGTGACTTTTATTTAATGAACAAAAAGGATATCGTTAGCCTCTGTGAAAAATAAAATAAAACACCACTCAGTTGTTACTAGTCTTACTTATTGTATGATATATGTTACAAAAGTCTTCATTGTAATTATCAGATGAAAGCAATATAAAGATGTGTATGTATTTCAGGGTAAGACTCCATATGATTTAGCAGCATCAATGAAACAGGGGCAGTATAAAGAAGTGATGGAATACTTAAAGGTACATATACTTTTGATTTACATATGTAGATGATACCCTTACTAGTAGTGGTACTAAACACTATTTGTTAGGTAGATGATACACTTACTAGTAGTGGTACTAAACACTATTTGTTAGGTAGATGATACACTTACTAGTAGTGGTACTAAACACTATTTGTTAGGTAGATGATACACTTACTAGTAGTGGTACTAAACACTATTTGTTAGGTAGATGATACACTTACTAGTAGTGGTACTAAACACTATTTGTTAGGTAGATGATACACTTACTAGTAGTGGTGCTAAACACTATTTGTTAGATAGATGATACTCTTACCAGTAGTGGTACTAAACACTGTCTGTTAGGTAGATGATACCATTACCAGCAGGGGTACCAAATACAGTCTGTTAGGTAGATGATTCCCTTACAAGCAGTGGTACTAAACACTGTTTGTTAGGTACATGACACTCTTACCAGTAGTGGTACTAAGCACTGTCTGTTAGGTATATGATACTCTTACCAGTAGTGGTACTAAACACTGTCTATAAGGTAGTTGATACCATTTCCAGCAGTAGTACTAAACACTGTCTGTTAGGTAAATGATACCTTACCAGCAGTGGTACTAAGCACTATTTGTTAGGTAGATGATACCCTTACCAGTAGTGGTACTAAACACTATTTGTTAGGTAGATGATACCATTACCAGCAGTGGTACTAAACACTGTCTGTTAGGTAAATGATACCATTACCAGCAGTAGTACTAAACACTGTATGTTAGGTAAATGATACTATATAACCAGCAGTAGTACTAAACACTGTATGTTAGGTAAATAATACCATATAACCAGCAGTAGTACTAAACACTGTATGTTAGGTAAATGATACCATATAACCAGCAGTAGTACTAAACACTGTATGTAAGGTAAATGATACCATATAACCAGCAGTAGTACTTAACACTGTATGTTAGGTAAATGATACCATATAACCAGCAGTAGTACTAAACACTGTATGTTAGGTAAATGATACTATATAACCAGCAGTAGTACTAAAATGATACTGTTAGGTTATTTTAGCAGGGTGTTTATTATACCCCCGCTTTAAAAAAAAGGGGGGTATACTGTTTTATCTCTGTCTGTTCTTCCGTCAGTCCGTCAGCCCGTCAGTCTGTCAGTCCGTCAGTCAGTCCGTCCGTCCCATGAATATTTTTCGTCGCATTTTTCTCAGGAACTACAATACAAAGATTTCTGAAATTTGGTTTCAGGGTTTATCTAAGTCAGTTATACCGTGTGATGCGTTTTCAGATCGATCACTCGACAACTTCCTGTTTACTGAACACTTGTATGATTTAACACATGATAGCCAAGTTGAAAATTTTCGTCACATTTTTCTCAGGAACTACAATACAAGGATTTCTGAAATTTGGTTTCAGGATTTATATAAGTCAGCTGTACCGTGTGATGCGTTTTCAGATTCATCACTCGACAACTTCCTGTTTACCGAACACTTGCATATTTTACACTATTAATATTATCCACTTGCGGCGGGGGTATCATCAGTGAGCAGTAGCTCGCAGTTTCACTTGTTTTCGCTTATTTTGGCGGATAAATGAAAATAGCGGAAAATGTATGCATACATTTGTTTATTTTAAATAGTTAAAATGTCAGCAGGTTAATAACGATACTATGGTAGTTTTAACAACATAAATGCAAATGGTCATTGTACTCGCTTGTATTTTATAAAATGATGTTTTGGGGTCTTAAACTGTATATTGTATTGATAAGTGTCAAAATATTTAATTGTTAGATACTCAGTCGGGTATGTGGGTCCCCTGCTCAATGTGTTGCAGGTGACATGGAAATACTGGCGTCTGTCTGTTCTTCTGGTCTTTTTAGCAGTTTCACAGGTACAATTCTTGCCAGATTTTTAGGATACGATTGCTTTCAAGCAATCTGTAGACTTTTACCGTTGACTCAGGGCTGCATTCCCTCACGTCAACCGTTTTATTCTAAACATTCAGCAACATCTCAGATTCTTATGATTGTCTTGCTTTAAAAGGTAAAAACAAGCAAAAGGATTGAACATAAACAACTTTCCTGTAATGTTCTTCTCATAATCTTCATGTTTAATATTTCCCTTGACTTATATGCGTGTTTTTTACGGAAAATCAAATTAAGCAGTATTTATATTTAGTGTTTTTATAAATTTAGAAACACGTCAGAGGGAATTCCCCAGTTTTGATAAATGCGAGAGTTCTCTGAATTCCGATAATTCTATTTCTGTCAAGAACTGAACTGCTGAAGTGGAGTTTTTCTATATTTTACTGTTATGAAACTGATATTTGATACTGTACTCTCATAAAGAAATGGAGAACCATTCATCATATCATTTAATATACGTTTTTGTTCTAAATCGCAAGTCGCGGGTTTGTTTATGTATTAATGTGCATGCGTATAGTTTTCTTGATTTCAAGGGGTATCATATTGAGTGGTTGCTCTGGATTCCCCGCTTCATTGATTAATTTGAAACTCATTGGATTATTTCTATGTCTGTCTGCTATTGAGGGTTATTGTTGTTGCATAATTTTAAATCGTATGCATCATTTAAATTATAAAAATAAATGTCCACATCGTAACGGGTTTACCTTTAACACCCCTTCAGCCGAAATGGAGTCTTCCATATTATTGTTTCGAGTTGTCTCCCTTCCGGAAGTATTTTCGTTAGATGTCGATAAACGTCGTATTATATTTAGAACGATCTCAATTTAAACAGAGGAGTGTGTCAGGAAAGGAGTCATGCCCACTGTACCAAAGGAAATTAATATTTAAAGAGTTAGAAATAGGGTTCCTCCTAGAATTAACGGTGATAAGATCCGAAGTGAAAAACCTCTCATTCTCAGTGACTGCTGTGGAAAGTAAACTTGGAATTGATAGTACAAAAATAAAACACAATAAGTACGTTGCTCATACACTTGTATGGTATTGTATCCGGGATTGGCCATTATTAAAGTTGAGTGACTATTCTGATTATTACATTTTGCATGTGCAAAATAAATAATACTATCCAGCTGTACCAGGGCTGCCAAAAAATGCGTGAGACTCACGCATGTTCATGCTTTTTTGCGGCAGTATCCTTGGATCTATTTTTTCCCTCTTTGATTTTTTAAATTTTGGCCAAATCTCACGCATTTGCTTAATGCAATGTTGTCAGAACTGCTATACATGTGTCAATGAAAACTATGGCAATCGTATCCCTCAGAGCATTCTGCTCTTTGATTATTAAACTTCTTCTATAGCATGTATAGGTTAATATCAGCAATATCTCAGACAAGTTCTATAATGATGTCTGACCAACTTTTTTTAAAAGAGTTAAATGCCCCTTGGATATATTAAATTTATGGTAAACGGCATCGTTAACGCTCTCACGGGTATAATTCTTGCCTGATTTTTATAAAACTTATACTATAGTTTAAAATCAACAATATCTTGGACAAGTTCTCTAATGGTGGCCAATTGACTTTTTAGCTCACCTGGCCCGAAGGGCCAAGTGAGCTTTTCCCATCACTTGGCGTCCGGCGTCGTCCGTCGTACAGCGTTAACTTTTACAAAAATCTTATCCTCTGAAACTACTTGGCCAAATTTAACCAAACTTGGCCACAATCATCATTGGGGTATCTAGTTTAAAAAATGTGTCCAGTGACCCGGTCAACCAACCAAGATGGCCGCCATGGCTAAAAATATAACATAGGGGTACAATGTGGTTTTTGGCTTATAACTCAAAAACCAAAGCATTTAGAGCAAATCTGACATAGGTTAAGTTGTTCATCATGTCAAGATCTATCTGCCCTGAAGCTTTCAGATGAATTGGACAACCCGCTGTTGGGTTGCTGCCCCTGAATTGGTAATTTTAAGGAAATTTTGCTGTTTTTGGTTATTATCTTGAATAATATTATAGATAGAGATAAACTGTAAACAGCAATAATGTTCAGCAAAGTAAGATCTACAAATAAGTCAACATGACCAAAATGGTCAGTTGACCCCTTTAGGAGTTATTGCCCTTTATAGTCAATTTTTAACCATTTTTCGTAAATCTTAGTAATCTTTTACAAAAATCTTCTCCTCTGAAACTACTGGGCCAAATTAATCCAAACTTGGCAACAATTATCTGTGGGGTATCTAGTTTAAAAAATGTGTCCAATGACCTGGCCATCCAACCAAGATGGTTGCCACGGCTAAAAATAGAACATAGGGGTAAAATGCAGTTTTTGGCTTATAACTCAAAAACCAAAGCATTTAGAACAAATCTGACATGGAGTTAATTTGTTAATCAGGTCAAGATCTATCTGCCCTGAAATTTTCAGATGAATTGGACAACCCATTGTCGGGTTGCTGCCCCTGAATTGGTAATTTTAAGGAAATTTTGCTGTTTTTGGTTATTATCTTGAATATTATTATAGATAGAGATAAACTGTAAACAGCAATAATGTTCAGCAAAGTAAGATTTACAAGTAAGTCAACATGATTGTAATGGTCAATTGGCCCCCTAAGGAGTTGTTGTTCTTTATCGTCAATTTTTAACAATTGAAAACTGAAACTACTTGGCCAATCATTATAGATAGAGATTATTGTAAGCAGCAAGAATGTTCAGTAAAGTAAGATCTACAAAGACATCGCCATCACCAAAACACAATTTTGTCATGAATCCATCTGTGTCCTTTGTTGAATATTCACATAGACCAAGGTGAGCGACACAGGCTCTTTAGAGCCTCTAGTTTAAAAGAATTATGCCCCTTGGAAATATCAAATGTATGGAAAATGGCTTCGTTAGCGCTCTCACAGGTATAATTCTTGTAAGATTTTTATAAAACTTATACTATAGTGAACTATCAGCAAAATCTCGGACATATTCTATAATGGTGGACGATCGACTTTAAAAAAAAAGAGTTTTAGAAATATAAAATATGTGCAACACGGAGGACATTGTACAATGTTGTAACTCTGTTCTTTTATATCTTTATTAATTAGTGTCAAAGTTATAAATAATTTTACAACCTAATTAGTATATCAAACGTCCGCTCAATTTCGTAACTAATCAATTGTAGTTTGTACATCTGTTACAAGATCGAAAATACTGTTTACTTTCACTGCTGGTATTCTATTGATTACCAGCAGTGAAAGTAAACACTGTTCCATATAGCGGGTATAATACTTATTGGCTCTTTAAGGAAAATTTTGAATTTGAGAATTATTTCAACATCATAAATGACCGAGATATATATACACTTTGTAAATTCCGAACATCAAATCATTCACTGCCAATAGAAAAGTGGAGATGGCATAACATTATGACAGAAGTGATAGAAAATGTCCAACATGTACGAAAAGCGATATCGGAGACGAATATCACTATATTTTTGCTTGCCCAGCTTTACAATGCTTTACAAGAGGAAAGAAGTAGATTTACTCCAAATGAACTAATACTCAGACACAACATTATCAAATTTAACACACTGTTTATTTCAAAACAACCAAGGACAATAAGAAATCTCTGCAATTTTATATGATGTATTAATACTAAGCTTACTCCTTCCCAACAAGCATAATTTATTTATCATACTTATACACAAAAAGTATTTCTTTATACAATTTTAGCTTTCACATTTGACTGTATAAGTATATATATATTCTTTTATATGTTATCTCATCCGAAATTTTATGCATTTTTAATGCATTTTTATTTTTGTTATTATGAATATTATTTTTTTAACTTCTCTGTAACCTTTGTACTTGCATGGTTTTATGATAATAAACTATCCATCTAATCATCTAATAGTGGTTATTTTCGCATGGTGTTTATCTTCGCGTGTAGTTAAAGTTTTTTTTTCCAGTCAACAGGTCAATAATGATAAATGGTCGTTTGCACAACATATTGGCAAATGGGCATTGTACTCGCTTGTATTTTATAAAATGAGGTTGTGAGGTCTACTTAAACTGTAAACCCTTATTGGTTAGTGTCTATGATATAATGTGACCCCGTCTCCTTAGTCATGATCTACATTGATCTAGTGGATGTCAAATTTCTGTCAGTTTTCCTGGCAAATTAATGTTGTTCTTTTTGTGTACTTTGGCTTCCTCACCTAATAAAAGTTGGCACACAAGAATTAGCCAATAGTTATACAGAAAGTAGCATTTAACACGAAAATTCAATCAATTACAATCAATTTGTTTTCCATAATTGGCTATGCAGACTATGTTTTATGGTTTTATATTTTATATCTAACATTTCTACAAGTTTTCTAATATACTCACAATATTTACTCCTTATTTTGCAGACTGCTGTTCTAAGAATTAAAGGTATTTTCTTTTTTTTATTATTAGACTTGAAACGATCGATACAAAGATGCCAACCGTAAGGATTTCACTAAAATTGTTCTAAATTTTTGTCAAACACTATTGTGTAACGATTAACAGTTGTCTATTTGTTACAAATTTTATTTCATTATCGTTCCGGAACCGTCCCCTGTTTAGATATTAATTTGATCATTGTGATGCTTGAACTTTGGTTATGGTTTTGTAACAATAAGGCATCATAGATGTCGTAGGCATCCTACTTTTTGTTCCCTGTTTAAAATCGACAGTAAGTCCTCAATCTCGGAACAAAAACTTTCAACTCAAGACAGTCTCACTTTATAAGCATTTGAGCATATTTACTTTACTGTAAACGAAATGTTTGATGGTTTCCTACATTGATAACATATAATTTCAAATAAATAAAAGAATAATGTTCTAATTAATGAAAAAAGCTCTTTATCATATCTTTGTAGATAATAAAGTTCCAACTGAAATAGAATTAATGGCTGACAAAAGATCTGTTCCTTTGTACCTCAAATTACTCGAGTCAGGATCTGAGAAAAAAAGAGACATACGTTTAGTAATAGTTGGGAAGAAAGGTGCGGGTAAGACCTCATTGGTTAACAGGCTATTCAAAGAAGGAAAGAAAGACGGTGGACCCACATCCTTTTTTAAAAGATTGTTGGGAAGAAATAATGCAGATGTCGCAAGCACAAATGGAATAGAAATTCATGTGATAAAATGTAAAGCACAATTTGGTGATAGCATTTGGAATAAATTAGAAGGTATGGCGTGTATGGTATTAAAAAATTTAAGATCCGGTCCCTAGGATTTTCATGGCATTCTATGGAATTTACATTGCAAACTTTTGCCATGAAAACGATAGAGTATTGAAACGAGCTTTTTCATAGATTCCATGGCATTGAAGAAAAGAGTGTCAAGGATTGTATACTTAGTATTTCCATCGTTGCCATAATTTCCATGGAAAATATGGCATCGAAGGCAGGTTGACATGAAAACGATGGCTACAACTAAAGATTTCCATGAAAAATATGGCATCCATGGCATTTCCCTGTATTCACTCTCAAATGGATATGCAGATAATATTACCTTGTATGATGTAGTTCTGTATAGTTGAATAATATATTCTATTCAAAATAGGACACCAGGAAAGTAATTATCTGCAGGAGTTCTCAGCAGTTTGAATTAACCTGATTACTTTCAAAATAATGCTACACCTTTTAAATTTCATTGCCATATATTGCTGGCAAAATAGATTAAAATAATAAAAACTATTAAAATTAACTATGTTTTAATGTAAAGTTTTAAAAAATTGAAATGTTCAAAGTTCATTATTGCTATCTGTCGTCTACAAATTGTCTTGTGTTCCTTACTTGGCTTCGTCAGATGGCTGATGACCTGGTGGAAAACTTTCCATTTTTTTTGTATGATGCCTAAAAAACAAGTTACCCTATTAATCTTTATTCTGAAAAATATCATTTATATATACATGTACTAGTGTATTAAAATTAACCGAAAATGTGTTTGATGTTTTGAACCACTGGTCTTTGGTACTTTTATCAAGAGATAATGTGTGATAATTAATTTAAAAAAAATTGAAATCTTTGTAAGACCCACATGTAGATGCTCAGAAACAGTGACCTTCCAACAGCTATCATGTCACTGTCATGCTAGCTGTTGGAAGGTCACCAGTCATGCATTGAAGTGCAAATTATAATTAAAAGTTTATATAGCTTTCTATACCCATATCTCTTGCTGCATTGATAACATTTCCCCATATTCCTCTATTTATACATTTATAGTTACATTGTATTATTAACATAATGTATTAATTGTGGTGAGAGTGACTATTATTGACCACAAAAGAAACAGTTGATTGTAGATATTTTATAAGTTTGTATTGTTGGTTTTATATTCTCCGATTTATTTCATGTCCATCAACGTTTTGATTTTGTCTAACATGATAAAATGTCAGTCACCGTCTTTCTACCAACAGTAGATGAATGCATATTTACCCTTATTGTAAAAGCAAGGGACATTGACCTATAATATTTTTTCATTGTGATGATTAGTACATATTGCTGTCATTTTTCTTGTTTGACACGGGTTTTTGTCCAATTTTCTTTCTTTGGTGTATCTGTCGTGTACAAGTTGCGATTTTGTACAGGTTATAACATGTACAAAAATATTGTACATGTTATATCTTGTATAATGCAAAAATACAAGTTATAACATGTACAAAAGTACCTCATACATGTTATAACCTGTACAAAATATTGCTTAAAAATGGCTTTAACTTGTACAAAATTTAAGGTAAATCTTAATGAAGTAAAATATAAATTTAAATTCACCAATGCATAAAGAACAACAATAAATAGGCCATAACGTGTCTCTTTCTTTTGAGGACAATGACAACAATGTTTCAGAAATATATGTTTCATGACTTATGTTGGCAAACTGTGTTGTCATATGGAACGTCAAAACTGTCTTGTTATGACCATTTTTCATTATATGATGTGCCTTTACCTTTATATGATGTGCACTTGTTATTATATGATGTGCACTTGTCATTATATGATGTGCAAACACCTTTATATGACATGCAAATATGCTTATATTATGTGCAAGTATCTTTATATGATGTCAAAACATCTTTATATGATGTCAAAACATCTTTATATGATGTGCAAGTACACTTATATGATGTGCATACATACTTATATGATGTGCATACATACTTATATGATGTGCAAATGTACTTATACGATGTGCAGAATGTACTTATATGATGTGCAAATGTACTTATATGATGTGCAAATGTACTTATATGATGTGCAAATGTCCTTATATGATGTGCAAATATACTTATATGATGTGCAAATATCCTTATATGATGTGCATTTTCCCTTATATTATGTGCAAACATCTGTATATGATGGGATTGTGTCATTATATTATGTGCTTGTAATCTTATATCATGTGGTTCGGTTAACTTCATTATTTGATGTCAAAACGTCATTATATGATGTGCTTTCAATGTCGTTATGGTCAATGAACATGATTACGATTAGAATGATTACTATCTACGTCATAACTGATTCCGATCTGCTTCTGGAGAATTGATATAAACCCGGATCAAATCTGAAGTTATTTAAAAAGAGAAAAACCTTGACATGTTAAAAGAATCACACCAAATATTGATGGAAAATTGTCAAATTATGAATTTTAATCGATGGGTCTACAATAATGAATATACAGTATCTACAATAATGAGCATCAGAGAAATATGTCTCTGTGAGCATACAGTTAACGTATTACGTTTTAGAAATAATTTTTTAAGCGAAAGTGCATTTTTAAGATAAAGTGAAACAGTGCATTTTAACAAAAATTAACGTTTCAAACATTTCGGTGGAAGATTAAGATCAATTAATGCAGGAACTAGTTGAAGAATTTCCCGGCAGCGGCGAAAATAAGATAAAACAAATTGTGTGGCTCTTATTTATAGCTTGCTGTTCGGTTTGAGTAAAAGCTCCGTGTTGAAGGCCGTAATTTAAACCTATAATTGTTTACTTTTTACACATTGTGACTTAGATGTAGAGTTGTCTCATTGGCACTCATATCATATCTTCCTATTTCTATTCATTGCCAAAGACACCAATGAACTCAGAGTCAATTTTAAAAATATTTTATAAAGATAGCTACAAAATTACCCTCTCTTGCATATATAATTATACCGGTATGAATGATTGGTTGATTAATTTGTTGATTGATTGCATTTTAACGGCACTTTCGACACTATCATGCTAATTCGTGGTGGTGAGTTTATATTGATAGAGGAAGCCGAAGTCCCCTGAAAGAAACACCGACTTTCGGTACGAAAAACTTATAATTCTATTCAATTGAGATTAGATTAGAGCTTACCTGCCACGTTTGGGATTTGAACTCACAACCTACTTGCTAGATACTTGGACCACTCGGCCACCGAGCCCCCCCCCCCCCCCCCCCCAAAAAAAAGGGAATCAGAGGAGATATGGAAAATCTTCAACTCGGTGCATGACATTTACTTGCATCTTTTATTATGTTTTCATGCATTTATTGCACACTTACATGATTATGAATGTATGCTTGACGTCCAGCAGAAAATTGATATATAAAAGACTATCATCATAATGTGATATGATTGCCAATGAGACAACTCTCCAGAAGACACCAAAGGACACAGAAATTAACAACTATAAGTCACCGTACGGCTTTCAACAATGAGAAAAGTCCATACCGCATAATCAGCTAAAAACGGCCCCGAAATGACAAATGTTAAACAATTCAAACGAGAAATCTAACGGCATAATTTATGTACAAAAAATGAACAAAGAACAAATACCGGAATGTAACACATGAACAGACGACTACCACTGAATTACAGGCTCCTGACTTGGGACAGGTGCATATTCGTACGGGAACATATTAGTGTGAAATGAATATTAACCCTGTTTTGTAATAGATCGACACCCTGAGTCGGATTTTTAACATGCTACTTCGCAGAAATCCATTTCACCTTACGGTGTTACACGGACAGATTATTCTGATTCCAAGCCGAACAAGTCTTTGATTTTACTCCTTAATTTAGCATGGAAGCAGCAAATACCAAATTTAAATTCTTTGGTTTTGAACCGCCACTAGACAGTTACCCGTAATATAAAAGGAAAGCCGTTCAGATATACAACTGCGTCAACCGGGCTAACATACTGATCATTGAATTTTTTTAGGGTGATTGCGGGGGAAATTGGGACATGTTTTTTTTGTAAATGTTTGATTCCAAGTTTCTTGAAAGATACTTTATCTTTATTAGGAGGGAATCAAAATAATTGTTTCCATTGAAAATGAGAGAAAAAAAAACAATAATGAAATTAAAAAAAAACTATATTATTTTTAAAAAAGAGTTTTTTCATTAAAGTCGAAAACTATGTTTGTCCTGGAACAAGGAAGTACACGTCCTCATGCCCACACTTCATGTTTACATCACGATGACCGTGAGGGCATTCCGATGTTTTGTCTCAACAGAGATTTTACTTTCGATTTTGACTGGTACATGAAACCGATTGTATAAAAAACGCAGACATAATCGAGTGCAAAATAACATTATTTATTACAGAAGAGTTTTCACCATGCACTTGCACTGCACTATTATTAGAATAGTAGAATAGAATGCTATAACATTTGTATCAAAATTATGTATACATGTAACTGTTATATACAAATATTAATTTAATATATAACAACAAACCAGAGTATACTGATTTGTATCACTACAATATAAATGTTATTACGGTGAGGTTGAATTCTCTGTCATTTATTCATCATCCAAGCACGAACTTGTCTCAAAACAATATATATCTCTGTAAGTTAACCTCACTTTCAGGTATTGAGATGTGGTTTTCTTTTAGACAAGTGCGTGTGACCATCCACGAGAACTTGTGGTCATCCGATGTTCAGTACTTCAGTCCTTTGATACTGTTTGTTCTAGTAAATATTACATCAGCCAATGAAATTCAGCCTTCATATTTTTGCACGTGTATATAAATCCGACAAAACCGAGAATCCAAATGGTCTTTAAACAGAAAATAGAATGGAGCGTTTTCAGATCCGCGTAAGCATAGCTTGGACACACAATATCTGTAATTTAATTAAATTGTGTCTGAATGAACATAAAAACACTGTATTTATATTTTTGTTTACTGAGACCTCGTGGTGGGGACGGGGTAGGAAAGATGGGAATTCCTCTAACTTTCTACCGTGAAGTAGGGAAAAAAAAACACAACCATTCCAAAGACATAAACTTTACACCCCCCTCCCTAAAAAACACACTAGAGAACAGTTACACACAACTTTCACAATACATTTGTTAGTAATAACAAAACAAAAAAACGCATTAAATTCTTTTTGCATTATATAATTTTAAAATAGCACGTCAATAATGGATCTAGAACTTTAAGTGTGGAAGTTGTTTGCGACTTGGAATTGAATTTGGATATGCCGGTTATGGTCTCATTGATATTTAACACACCTTCATTCAATATTACTAGCTTCAGATTTAACCTACTCTGCTATAGAAGAAATTATTTGATGAAAAAATAAGGATTTAGATTTTAACAGATGAGGCGTAAAATTGACGTCTTTCGAGTCAAACTATTAATTTTTACTGTGGGGGGGGGGGTACAATGAGGGTCAAACCCTAAACAGTTAAGACAAGTATGGACATAACCATTCCAGCTTTATACAAGTCTGCATTTGAATTAATTCATTATTCAATATCTGACACATCATAGGTTTGTGACACACTACCTATTATAGTGTCCAATATCCGAAATCTACATATATATTGCTAGATTCAACATATCAAAGAACCCTAAGAATTGCTTGTTTTAAGTGCCGTTTTGGTCCCTTATTTCTAAAAAGTTTTTGTCTGGCAACAAAGTATTTACGGACAACGAACACATCGCAAAAACATTATACTGCGTCAAATCTATAAATATAAACAATTGAATACCACCATTTTATTTTATTTTTAAAAAAATCCCTGAATTTCTTCCTATCTCCTCTTTCTGTGGGTTGCAAATGAACGGTCCATTATATTGGTCATTACCCATTTTTGTGTCTTTCTTCAGAAAAGTGATATATAAAGACAAGCTTCCACAGCTAAAATGATCAGCAAAGCAAACTTTCAAACTGGAAATTCATGAACTTACTTCTTTAAAAAAACCGGAAACGCAAGATATAAAGATATTGCCAAATATAAGCCTAGTACAATGAGCAAAGAGCATGGCATAAGAGAATCATTTCTTTAATTTAATAACTTTAACTGTATTCCCATTATTGCAGACCTGGTATGTTCATTAATGTAGACCCATTGACTAAACTTTGTAATTCACAATTTTTCAATAATATCTGGTGTGATTTTTTCATCTTAAATCGAGAAACAGACATGTCAAGGTTTTTTTTTCTTTTTACATCTCAACCATTTTCCAAACAATAGCTACAGATTTGATCCGGGTTTATAATAATTCTGCAGAAGCAGATCGAAATCAGTTATGACGTAGATAGTAATCATTCTAATCGTAAGCATGTTCATTGACCATAACGACGATGAAAGCACATCATAGAATGACGTTTCGACATCATATAATGAAGTTAACCGAACCACATGATATAAGATTACAAGCACTTAATATAATGACACAACCACATCATATAAAGATGTTTGCACATAATATAAGGGAAAATGCACATCATATAAGGATGTTTGCACATCATATAAGGATGTTTGCACATCATATAAGTATATTTGCACATCATATAAGTACATTCGCACATAATATAAGTATATGTGCACATCATATAAGGATATTTGCACATCATATAAGAATGTTTGCACATCATATAAGTATGTTTGCACATCATATAAGAACATTTGCACATCATATAAGTATTTATACACATCATATAAGTATATTTGCACATCATATAGGGATGTTTGCACATCATATATAGATACTTGCACATACTATAAGCATATTTGCACGTCATAAAAAGGTGTTTGCACATCATATAATGACAAGTGCACATCATATAATGACAAGTGCACATCATGTAAAGGTAAATGCACATCATATAATGACAAGTGCACATCACATAAAGGTAAATACACATCATATTATGAACATGGTCATAACAAGACAGTTTTGGCGTTCCATATTTTCATGTAATTGTATTTTTATGTAGTCCATCATGGCTTAAATAAGTGTGACACTATTTACTAAAAGCTTGCATTTCCTCAATGACAATTACATTAGATACTAGTAACTAAATTGTTCCAAATATTTTAAGAACGATGCCTAACAATTTTGGGTAATACTCCTCCCTCTCGCTTTAAAGCATGCAAAGACTAAAACAATGTCTTATATGCTTACTCTGTAAAAGCAAGAGAGAGCTGAAATAGTTTTCATTGGACCACGCTTCATTATCAATATCTTTGGATCTACACTTCAACATTTTTGGCCTTCAGCATGACTTATGTAAATTTATAATTATTTTTTTTATATAAACTATAAGATGATTACATGAGGCGGATGTCATTTTGATGTTTTAAATATATATTCATTACTTTGAAAACATGTATTTGTGTTCTTTGGATGTCGTCTGCTCCATGGTCTGGTTGTTGTCTTTTAGACGCACCCCATTTCCATTCCCAATTTTATTTGTAGACACATCTGTTCTGGCTATCCTCTTATGTCTTTTAGTGTGAACTAGAACGAAAGTATTTTACTATTGCCCTCAAAGTGGACACTCACAATTATAATTCATCAAATAAAGATATGTCTATAGATAGTCACAAGAGAATCATAAGACATGTCCTAAGATATATCTTATGACAAGTCTTAGGAATGCTTCGTAATACCGACCCCTGGACATTAACTGTATCAAAAAAGGACAAAATACACTAACATGAAGGAATAATAAAAACGTTATGAAAATATTATTGAGGTCAATAACATCTGTTGCGATAATAGAAACATATCCTTATTTTTCGATATTTCTGAAACTTTGTTGTCATTGTCCTCAAAAGAAAGAGACACGTTATGGCCTATTTATTGTTGTTCTTTATGCATTGGTGAATTTAAATGTATATTTTACTTAATTAAGATTTACCTTAAATTTTGTACAAGTTAAAACCATTTTTAAGCAATATTTTGTACAGGTTATAACATGTACAAGGTACTTTTGTACATGTTATAACTTGTATTTTTGCATTATACAAGTTATAACATGTACAATATTTTTGTACATGTTATAACCTGTACAAAATCGCAACTTGTACATGACATATCCATATAGTTTCTGCTACTTGTGGGAATGGTACATTCAATAACTGTTGAAAGCTGCTATTCTTGATGTTCTGTTCAACAATAGGCCTGTAAAATTTCATTGAAAATGTTATGTAAATACTAAGATACTTTCTTATCATGATCATGATGATACCTTCCATAAAAAAAATCTTATCAATATCATATGAGTTTGACTTAACAATTATGCTGTAGTTCACCAAGCCTTAAAGTAAACTAAATAAAGACTCCTATCATTATTTTACATGTCAGGAAATGTACCTGATCACAGTAATGACTATTGACTGTAAATTAGTGTAAACACTTTTCTAATACTTTGTATAGGTTGCTTATTTCTTGACCATTTCAAGGGGTTTTCATTCTTGAATTCTTGGGGTTCTTCTTTAATATGCTGAGTGTTACCATGTATTAGGTTTTTGGAATTTGGGCCCCGCTTTTAAATTGGTTCACATATAGGTCCAAAGGGTCCAAAATTAAACTTTGTTTAATTTCATCAAAAATTATTGGTGAATTATTGGAGTTCTTTGATATGCCATACAGCTGTATTTAAATTTTCAATTTTTGGTCTCGTTTTCAAATTGGTCTACATTAAGGTCAAAGGGTCCAAAATAAAACTAAGTATGATTTCATTAAAAATTGAATTCTTAGGGTTCTTTGATATGCCAAATCTAACTGTGTATTTAGATTTTTGAATTTGAGTCCCGTTTTTCAGTTGGTCCACGTTAAGGCCCCAAGGGTCCAAAATTAAACTGAGATTGATTATAACAAAAATTTAATTTCTTGGTGTTATTTGATATGCTGATTCTTAGCATGTATTTAGATTTTTGATTATTGGCCAAGTTTTTAAGTTGGTCCATTGTGACCACCTTAAGCTCCAAAATTAAAATGTTTTGTTTACATTCAACAAAAATTAAATATAAGGAGTTCTTTGATATGCTGATATATATCTAACCATGTATTTCGATTTTTGATTTTTTTAACCCTGTTATCAAATTGGTTTACATTGAGGAGGTCTAAAGCGTAAATTAAATTGTGTTTGATTTCATCAAAAATTTATTCCTAAAGGTTCTTTGATATGCACAATCTAACTGTGTATTCAGATTTTTTACTTTGGGTCCTGTTTTCAAATTGGTCCACCTTGAGGTCAAAATAAAAAAAAAATTGTTTGATTTCAACAAAATTTGAATATAAGGGGTTCTTTGAACTGCTGAATCTGACCATGTATTTATATTTTGAATATTGGACCATTAAAACTAAATTTAAAAAAAAATTAAGTATCTTGACCACATTCATTCTGTGTCCAAAATCTATGCTGTGTCAAATATTTAATGACAATCCAAATTTAGAGCTGTATCAAGCTTGAATGTTGTGACTATACTTGCATTACCTGTTCAGGGTACAACCTCTGCTGTGGTATCAAGCTGCCCCCGTTCAGAGTATTTTTTTGATAATGTTTTCAGTAACTTTTTATGTTTCAAATAATCAAAATATTCTAAGTCGATTTTCTTGAAAATATTCTAAGTCCAATTTGCCTTCGTTTTCATCTTAGAAAAATTCTAAGTGCTGCTTTTCCATCGTTTGCCTTCCTTAAAAATTTCAAAGTCCAGATTTGCCATCGTTTCCATCCCCCCAAAAAGATAAAGTCCAAACTTTGCCATTGATTTCCATAGATTTTCATTCTTTTCATGGAATTTCTTTCATTGCAAATATGAAAACGATGACAATTTTTGCCATGGAAAATATTTGCCATGAATTTCATGGAATTTCATCAAATTTTACATGAAAAATGGATGGCATAGATGGAATGCCATGAAAATCTAGGGATGGGATGTTTTACATCTCTGACCTCTTTGTCTCAGACAGGTTTACATGTATGAATTAGCCAGTATATCATTTTAAAGACCAGATCTGTTTTAATATATATAATTAATTAACACATATGGATGTAAGTTTTCAACCTGAATCAAAATGAAGACTAATTTCAAGTTCAGATTTATTAAGTCACCATATCTATTTGAAAATGCTTAAAATGTAAGCACTACCCACCGTCCATTATTGGTTGATAAAAGTAGATTACTCATTTAAAACTTTTTGCATCTCATTTTCAAATTTTGGCCGATTTTAGGAAACCGCTTTTGTGGTCTCATAGAGCTTGTTCGAACTGTAATAGACTCGAACACTGGCCTTATCAAATCAAAGACTTCAAAATTTGTATTTGCTGTTTCTCTGATAAGTATAGAGCATTAAGAAGTAAGAGCAAAGACTCCTCAACTCGAAGTACAAATAATGTAGGATAACATGTCTTCCTGTGCATCTTGTGAACTAACATGTTAACAAACAAGACCACCTTAAGTGAGAAATGATAATCAACATGTCAAAGATACGAATGCGGTATGTTTGAAAACAACAACACCCCATTAAGAAAAAAAAACGTTCTGTCAAAAAGAAATTATAGCTACATAGAACAGTACTGTATAATTTGTTTTTTAAATGACAAGAGATGTCCAGCATGTGAAGTGAAAGTGGGACACTATAACATCAATGACGTCTGTAGCTTAATGCAATGACTATAACTAAAAAGAGGTGGTATGAGTGCCAGTGACCCAACTCTCCATCCAAGTCACAATGTATAAAAAGTAAACAACTATAGGTCAAAGTAGCCAGCTGGACTAGCTTGCTTTCTAAATGCCGGCATATTGATATCAATGAGTAAAACAAATATAGTACAATGTATCTATCAAAGCAAAAGTGCCAGAAATTCGAAAAGGAAAAAAGTAAACATTTGAATAAAGCCTGTGTTAGATGTATGATGTGTGCTGTGATTCTGTATAATTTTTTTTATGTCTATTTTTAATACACTCTTTGTTAATGAACGATTTTTATTCCTCGAACATACTGTATATTATCTTATATGTATTTACATAAATAAATTGCAATTGGTCTTTAACAATCCCGATCAGCAGGTTCATCTAGTACAAAGAAGGATAATTTTTCATATTACATTAGCATGTTCTCATCTCATCTCTACATTTAAAGTACATTTAATATATATGAAAGAATAATTTGTGGTTAAAAAACCTCAAAATCGTCAAATTGTTTGAAAAAAATGCATGTTTATGAACGACTTAAATCGAATAGCTCTATTTACAGGCATAGGCTCATATAAATTTGTTTTTTGAAAAATTGTAATAAATCTGATGAATAGAATAAGTGTTCAGATGCTTTTAATACTTAATATATAATACTCGAAAGCATTTAAAAAGCTTATTTTTGCAATATTTAAATTGTTTAGGCCAACATTTTAACAGATGAAAATATCTTATTTAAACGTAAAAAAACCCATCCACATGTTGATGACATTAGTTTCTATAATATATGTCCACGAAACATGGCCAACTATATCATAATTCCCTAAGCATACATGTCATGTAAAGTTTTATTAAGATTGTTCAAGTCTTTCTGTCCTATTAGGTTCAAGGACACAGTTATTGACCTTTGGTTTTCGTTGTCTACGAATAAAGTCCCTAGTGTGAACAGTGTATATTTTGTTGTTGATAAATTGTCCAAATTTGTTTCTTAATATTTAATGCATGCAAAAATAAGTAAGTGGATGAAATTATATGATAAAAAAATTTGGGTGCTGAATCTTTATGTTAAGTTGTGATTTGGTCCAGTTAAAATAAGTCAAAAATAAAAAGAATGCCTGAAGCTGTCAAACTGAATGTAAGACTCCCTTAACACTGAATTGTCAATATTTTGAGATAGCTGGTAGAAATTTCTGTAATGATATTATTTGATCCAATAGTAGTAAACTACACCATAAAATATTTTTTGTGATAGAGAAGTTGCGATCTTTTTAATTTGAATTTATTGTCTAAAAGAAATGCACTACGAAATAACTGTGTTCTCGGGCCTATTGGTGTCATCAGACACATATTGCTTTTATTTTTTGTTTACGAATAATTCATCTCATATCTGTTTTAACACGTTTTAAGGGAAACATATAGCAGTTAAATTTGTTTTTATTATAGGTAACTATAAAGAAACTGAACTGAATGCAAGATTATTAAAACCATACGAAGAAGAACTAGCCAATAAGCATAGCTTAGCCAGCATTGAAAAAGCAGCCGACACTCAAGTTAAACATTCAGACGGAGCTCAGGAAACGTTTAAAGACAATACCCTCATTTTGTACAAACGTGTTGATGAATCAAATGATTCAACAGTTTTTTCTCAGCAGAGTGAAAAAACAAAACCTTCAGTAGTCACTCAAGTTGAACCTCCAGTAACCACCAAATCTAAAATAACCAATACTGACAATCAACAGAAAGAAAACCTACTACTAGCAAAGACACATAAGAATATCAAAGCCATGATGGACAAATCTAAAGTAGACTTACATGACAAAGAGGAGTATGTCAACTTTTTGTTATGGGATTTTGCTGGTGATGAAGAATTTTATCACACACATCAAACATTTCTGTCTCAAGATGCAATTTATCTTGTTGTAACAAAACTTAATGAGGCTAATGACAAAAATGCACAAAGTAAGTATTGATATACGATGTTCGTATTTGGCACAACTTTTTGGAATTTTGGATCCTCACTGCTCTTCAACTTTGTATTTGTTTTGCTTTATAAATATTTTGATATGAGCGTCACTGATGAGTTTTATGTAGACGAAACGCGCGTCTGGCGTTCTAAATTATAATCCTGGTACCTTTGATAACTATTTACACCACTTGGTCGAAGCCACTGCTGGTGGACGTTTCGTCCCCGAGGGTATCACCAGCCCAGTAGTCAAAACTTAGGTGTTGACATGAATATCAATAATGTGGTAATTTTTATAAATTTCCTGTTTACAGAACTTTGAATTTTTCGAAAAACTTAGGATTTTCTTACCTCAGGCATAGATTACCTTAAGTTAGCCGTATTTGGCACAACCTTTTTGGAATTTTGGATCCTCAATGCTCTTCAACTTTGTACTTGTTAAGCTTTATAAATATTTTGATATGAGCGTCACTGATGAGTCTTATGTAGACGAAACGCATGTCTGGCGTACTAGATTATAATCATGGTACCTTTGATAAATATTTACACCACTGGGTCGATGCCACTGCTGGTGGACGTTTCGTCCCCGAGGGTATCACCAACCCAGTAGTCACTTCGGTGTTGACATGAATATCAATAATTTGGTAATTTTTATAAATTTCCTGTTTACAAAACTTTGAATTTTTCGAATAACTAAGGATTTTCTTACCCCAGGCATTGATTACCTTAGCCGTATTTGGCACAACTTTTTGGAATTTTGGATCCTCAATGCTCTTCAACTTTGTACTTGTTTGGCTTTATGAATATTATATAATGAGCGTCACTGATGAGTCTTATGTAGACTAAAAGCACGTCTAAATTATTATCCTGGTACCTTTGATAACTATTCGATACATTTTTATCCACCATAATTTTTTACGAACAAATCAGGCGATGCCAAATAGTGTTCGTCCATTAACAAGAAAACACTGTGCTAAAAATATTTTCAAATTCATGATGTTCACCTCTGATGAGCCGAACATTTCTTGAATTAAATTTGTTTTCTTATACTGATTTTTAGGTCTATATGACTACAAAAAAATAGTTAGTGAAGACAAACATCATATTGAGCTCCATTTGTTTTTTACAACGCCCTTTTGAAAATACCCTATTTTCATGATTTTCCCATTTTTCATCATTTTTTACCTGTTTTTAGATTATAATCGTGAAAAAAAAATCTCATTTATACATCTTAATTTTGTTTTTATTCTTTCGATAAAGACGAAGTGGACCAATCGGAATAAATTAACTTAAAAAAAAATATTGGTAGGTGTTAAAATCAGAAAGTTGTATCATATTATGATCAGGCATGGGGTAATCGTAATCAGTAATCGTAATCAGCTGTAATCAATTACATTTTGCAGTGTAATCCTATGTAATCAGTAATCATGCCATTTCTGATTACAAGTAATCATAATGTAATCGATTACATGGCAAAAAACAGGTGTAATCATGATTACTTTTAGATTACTTTAAGATAACATTCATAAGATTACTTGATGATTACAAATCTTGTATAAATATGACAATAGTTTTCGATAGACAAGATGAAAATAAGAAAATGTAAAGCTTGAATGAAAAATCATGAAACTAGTAATCACAATGATGGGACCTTGTTTAATGTGATCATCTATATAACAAATTTGTTTCACCTAGTGTTTTATTTTGTTTTAACAGTTTACAAAAAAAAATTTACTGTCCAATATTTCTTTGTGAAATTTAGCTCTTTTGATACAAGAATATGCCTTGAAGGCATTTGTTTTCCTGGATTGAAAACTTCTGATATTAACTCCAATTTCATATTAGTTTACCCAATATTTTTACCAAAATACATTGAAATTCAAATGCAGAAAACATTTAGTTCCTATTTGACTTTGATTGTCACCATAAATATATATAAGCCCACTTAATTCAAAACGGAAGTTAAAACCAGGTTTCGTTTATTGACAAAATTGAATGAATTTTATTTTCTATAAATTTGTGTATAATATGTGCTTTCTTATTTTTATTCTTTATTAACTTTATTAGCCTTAAGGCTCACCAGTATAAACAAGTACATTTTGTACATGTACAGTGTATACATATGGCATAAATATTGCAAACAATATGCATAGTAAACAATAGGTGACATCAGAAGTTTCATTAATACAATAAACTGTTGCTAAATATAAAGAGAAATGAATAATTTTTCCTTAGTTACAAAACTGTTTTGTGTTTTCACCTGACAATAATTCTATTAATTTCAATCAGATCAAGTATTAAAACTTTTCAAACAAATAATGACAATCAACCACTTTTAACTTTACTGATATTGTTATTAAGACAATAAAATTTTAATACCCAAGCCCACCCATTGTTTGTTTAAAAAAATGGAAGTAGTGATTAACACCTGTAAAAACATTAGTGGATGTGTCAATTATGTCCCAACAGACAATAAAACTATACTTAATAAATTTTTCCTTATTTTTAGTTTTTTTGTTAATTAGGCAGTTGGTTACAATTTGTAGTTAAAAATAAAACTACATCTTTGACATAGAGAAAGGACACTTGTCTATAGCTATTTTATCAAATTACACATGTTACACTGTAACTGTAACTATCTTGTCTATAAATTCTTTTAAAAGATGAATAAATTAAGGCTTTTAAAAAAAAATCACCAAAATAAGCGGATAAAAAGTTATACAAAAACTTTGATATAGCAATATACAATGTAATCATAAGTAATCTAAAGTAATCATGATTACAATAAAGAAAAGTAATCTAATGTAATCGATTACATATGAAATAGGGTGTAATTGTAATGTAATCGATTACATTTTATTACCAAAGTAATTGTAATTTAATCGATTACATTTTAAAGTAATCGACCCCATCCCTTATTATGATATCTTTTGTGTGTGAAGTTACCATGTTGTCAATTTTTGTCGAGTCTGCAACTTTTGTTGCAGAAAGCTCGACATAGGGATAGTGATTTGGCGGCGGCGGCGTTAGCTAACTTCTTTAAAGCTTTATATTTAGAAGCTGGAAGACCTGGATGCTTCATACTTTGTATATAGATGCCTCATTTTACCAAGTTTACGTCAGTCACATGTCCAATGTCCTTGACCTCATTTTCATGGTTCAGTGACCACTTGAAAAAAAAGTTCAGATTTTTTGTAATGTTGAATTCTCTCTTATTATAAGTAATAGGATAACTATATTTGGTATGTGCGTACCATGCAAGGTCCTCGTGCCCGTCAGACAGTTTTCACTTGACCTCGACCTCATTTCATGGATTAATAAACAAGGTTAAGTTTTGGTGGTCAAGTCCACATCTCAGATACTATAAGCAATAGGGTTAGTATATTCGGTGTATGGAAGGACTGTAAGGTGTACATGTCCAACTGGCAGGTGTCATCTGACCTTGACCTCATTTTCATGGTTCAGTGGTTATAGTTAAGTTTTTGTGTTTTGGTCTGCTTTTCTCATACTTTATGCAATAGGTCTACTATATTTGTTGTATGGAATGCTTGTAAGGTGTACATGTCTAGCGGACAGATGTCATTTGACCTTGACCTCATTTTCATGGTTCAGTGGTTATAGTTAAGTTTTTGTGTTTTGTTTTGTTTTTGTTGAGCCTGCGACTTTAGTTGCAGAAAGCTCGACATAGGGAAAGTGATCCGGCGGCAGAGGCGGCGGCGGTGTTAGCTCACTTCTTAAAAGCTTTATATTTTAGAAGGTAGAAGACCTGGATGCTTCATACTTTGTATATGGAGGCCGCAAGTATCGAAATTTCCGTCAGTCACATGTCCAATGTCCTTGACCTCATTTTCATGGTTCAGTGACTACTTGAAAAAAAAGTTAAAATTTTTTGTAATGTTAAGTTCTCTCTTATTATAAGTAGTAGGATAACTATATTTGGTATGTGCGTACCTTGCAAGGTCCTCATGCCCGTCAGACAGTTTTCACTTGACCTCGACCTCATTTCATGGATCAGTGAACAAGGTTAAGTTTTGGTGGTCAAGTCCATATCTCAGATACTATAAGCAATAGGTCTAGTATATTCGGTGTATGGAAGGACTGTAAGGTGCACATGTCCAACTGACAGGTGTCATCTGACCTTGACCTCATTTTCATGGTTCAGTGGTTATAGTTATTTTTTTGTGTTTTGGCCTGTTTTGCTTATACTGTATGCAATTGGTCTACTATATTTGGTGTATGGAATGATTGTAAGGTGTACATGTCTAGCTGGTAGGTGTCATCTGACCTTGACCTCATTTTCATGGTTCAGTGGTCAAAGTTTAGTTTTTGAGTTTTGGTCTATTTTTCTAATACAATAAGTAATAGGCCAACTATATTTGGTGTGTGTAAATATTTCATGATCTATATGTCAGTCACGCAGATTTTATTTGACCTTGACTTCATTCTCACAGTTCATTGCTCAGTGTTAAGTTTTTGTGTTTTCGTCTGTTTTTCTTAAAATATAAGCTATAGGTCAACTATATTTGTTGTATGGAAGAATTGTTAGCTGTACATGTCTGCCTGGCATGGGTTATCATGTTTATCTGACCTTGACATCATTTTCATGGTTCATTGATCAATGTTTGGTTTTCTTGGTTAAAGTTAAGTTTATGTGACAGTTGTAATAAAGCTTTACATTTAGAACTATCAACATAAAATCAATGATTAGTAAAGAAGGCGAGACATTTCAGTGTGTGCACTCTTGTTTTCTTATACTTTATGCAATAGGTCTACTATATGTGTTGTATGGAATGATTGTAAGTTGTACACGTCTAGTGGGCAGATGTCATTTGACCTTGACCTCATTTTTATGATTCACTGGTTATAGTTAAGTTTGTGAGTTTTGGTCTTTTTATCTAATATCATATGCCAAACTTTAACTATATTTGGTTGATGGAAATATTTTATGATCTATATGTCAGTCCAGCAAGTTTTATTTGACTATGATCTTAATTTCATGGTGCATTGCACAGTGTTAAGTTTTTGTGTTTTGGTCTATTTTTCTTAAACTATAAGTAATAGGTCAACTATATTTAATGTATGGAAGCATTGTTAGCTGTACATGTCTGCCTGGCATGGTTCATCTGACCTTGACCTCATTTTAATGGTTCATTGGTCTTTGTTTAGCTATCTTGGTTAATGTTAAGTTTATGTGACAGTTGTAATAAAGCTTTATACTTAGGACTATCAACATAATATCAATAATTAGTAAAGAAAGCAAGACATTTCAGTGTATGCACTCTTGTGTAAATTTAGGACTTTTCTTAGTTTTAAGTACCAAATGCATATTCAAACATGTTTGTTATAAGTAATTGAAAAATACATAAATTTGAAAAGAAAAAAATGATACGGGATGAACATGATTCTGGTATAATCATTTCTTGTACCCTTCACCCGTTTTCTCAAAACTTTGCTAACAAGACTGACTTGATTACATTAACTTTTAGTTATATCTCTTTGAACAGTAATGGGCAAACATAGTTCTTTAAAACTGGGGTACATGTATATATTAGTTCAAATATATTTCCTTTTGTGCATTCGTCTGTAAGCCTTTTTTAGCTCACCTGGCCGAAAGGCCAAGTGAGCTATTCTCATCACTTGGCGTCCGTCGTCGTCCGTCGTAGTCCGTCGTCGTCGTCCTGCATTAACTTTTACAAAAATCTTCTCCTCTGAAACTACTGGGCCAAATTTAACCAAACTTGGCCACAATCATCATTGGGGTATCTAGTTTAAAAAATGTGTCTGGTGACCTGGCCAACCAACCAAGATGGCCGCCATGGCTAAAAATAGAACATAGGGGTAAAATGCAGTTGTTGGCTTATAACTCAAAAACCAAAGCATTTAGAGCAAATCTGACATGGGGTAATATTGTTCATCAGGTCAAGATCTATCGCACTGAAATTTTCAGATGAATCAGACATTCTGTTGTTGTGTTACTGCCCCTGAAATGGTAATTTTAAGGAAATTTTGCTGTTTTTGGTTATTATCTTGAATGTTATTATAGATAGAGATAAACTGTTAACAGCAATAATGTTCAGCAAAGTAAGATCTACAAATAAGTCAACATGACCAAAATGGTCAGTTGACCACTTTAGGAGTTATTGCCCTTTATAGTCAATTTTTAACCATTTTTCCTAAATCTTAGTAATCTTTTAGAAAAATCTTCTCCTCCGAAACTACTGGGCCAAATTTAACCAAACTTAGCCACAATCATCATTGGGGTATCTAGTTTAAAAAATGTGTCCGGTGACCCGGCCAACCAACCAAGATGGCCGCCATGGCTAAAAATAGAACATAGGGGTAAAATGCAGTTTTTGGCTTATAACTCAAAAACCAAAGCATATAGAGCAAATCTAACATGGTGTAAAATTGTTCATCAGGTCAAGATCTATCTGGTCTGAAATTTTCAGATGAATCGGACATTCTGTTGTTGGGTTGCTGCCCCTGAAATAGTAATTTTAAGGAAATTTTGCTGTTTTTGGTTATTATCTTGAATATTATTATAGATAAAGATAAACTGTAAACAGCAATAATGTTCAACAAAGTAAGATCTACAAATAAGTCAACATGACTAAAATGGTCAGTTGACCACTTTAGGAGTTATTGCCCTTTATAAACAATTTTTAACCATTTTTAGCTCACCTGGCCCGAAGGTGATGAGTAATTATCCACTAAAAAATGTGTGGCGTGACCGGGCCAACCAACCAAGATGGCCGCCATGGCTAAAATAGAACATAGGGGTAAAATGCAGTTTTTGGCTTATAACTCAAAAACCAAAGCATTTAGAGCAAATCTGACAGCGGTAAAAGTGTTTATCAGGTCAAGATTTATCTGTCCTAAAATTTTCAGATGAATCAGACAACCTGTTGTTGGGTTGCTGCCCCTGAATTGGTAATTTTAAGGAAATTTTGCTGTTTTTGGTTATTATCTTGAATATTATTATAGATAGAGATAAACTGTAAACAGCAATAATGTTAAGCAAAGTAAGATTTACAAATAAATCAACATGACCAAAATGGTCAGTTGACCACTTTAGGAGTTATTGCCCTTTATAGTCAATTTTTAACCATTTTTCCTAAATCTTAGTAATCTTTTAGAAAAATCTTCTCCTTCGAAACTACTGGGCCAAATTTAATCAAACTTAGCCACAATCATCATTGGGGTATCTAGTTTAAAAATGTGTTCGGTGACCCGGCCAACCAACCAAGATGGCCGCCATGGCTAAAAATAGAACATAGGGGTAAAATGCAGTTTTTGGCTTATAACTCAAAAACCAAAGCATTTAGAGCAAATCTGACATGGGTAAATTTGTTCATCAGGTCAAGATATATCTGCCCTGAAATTTTCAGATGAATCGGATATTCCGTTGTTGGGTTGCTGCCCCTGAAATGTTAATTTTAAGGAAATTTTGCTGTTTTTGGTTATTATCTTGAATATTATTATAGATAGAGATAAACTGTAAACAGCAATAATGTTCAGCAAAGTAAGATCTACAAATAAGTCAACATGACTAAAATGGTCAGTTGACCACTTTAGGAGTTATTGCCCTTTATAGTCAATTTTTAACCATTTTTAGCTCACCTGGCCCGAAGGGCCAAGTGAGCTTTTCCCATCACTTGGCGTCCGTCGTCCGTCGTCTTCCGTCGTCCGTCGTCCATCGTCCGTCGTCGTTAACTTTTACAAAAATCTTCTCCTCTGAAACCACTGGGCCAAATTAAACCAAAATTGGCCACAATCATCATTGGGGTATTTAGTTTAAAAAATGTGTGGCGTGATCCGGCCAACCAACCAAGATGGCCTCCATGGCTAAAAATAGAACATAGGGGTAAAATGCAGTTTTTGGCTTATAACTCAAAAACCAAAGCATATAGAGCAAATCTGACAGCGGGAAAAGTGTTTATCAGGTCAAGATTTATCTGTCCTGAAATTTTCAGATGAATCGGACAACCTGTTGTTGGGTTGCTGCCCCTAAAATGGTAAGTTTAAGGAAATTTTGCTGTTTTTGGTTATTATCTTGAATATTATTATAGATAGAGGTAAACTGTAAACAGCAATAATGTTCAGCAAAGTAAGATTTACAAATAAGTCAGCATGACCAAAATGGTCAGTTGACCCCTGAAGGAGTTATTGCCCTTTATAGTCAATTTTAACCATTTTTTCGTAAATCTTAGTAATCTTTTACAAAAATCTTCTTCTCTGAAACTACTGGACCAAATTAAACTAAACTTGGCCACAATCATCATTGGGATTACTTGTTTAAAAAATGTGTGGCGTGACCTTGCCAATCAACCAAAATGGCTGCCACGGCTAATAATAGAACATAGGGGTAAAATGCAGTTTTTGGCTTATAACTCAAAAACAGAAGCATTAAGAGAAAATCTGACAGGGTTTAATTGTTTATCAGGTCAAGATCTATCTGCCCTGATGTTTTCACATGGATCAGACAACCCGTTGTTAGGTTACTGTCCTGAATTGGTAATTTTAAGGAAATTTTTCCGTTTTTTGTTATTATCTTGAATATTATTATAGATAGAGATAAACTGTAGACAGCAATAACGTTCAGCAAAATAAGATTTACAAATAAGTTTACATGACCAAAATAGTCAATTGACCCCTTAAGGAGTTATTGCCCTTTATAGTTAATTTTTTACATTTTTCATAAATTTTTGTAAATTTTTAGAAAATATTTTCCATTGTAATTACTGGGCCAAGTTCATTATAGATAGAGATAATTGTAGCAACAAGAATGTTCAGTAAAGTAAGATCTACAAACACATCACTATCACCAAAACACAATTATGTCATGAATTTATCCGTGTCCATTGTTTAATATGCACAAGACCAAGGTGAGCGACACAGGCTCTTTAGAGCCTCTAGTTCGTAAATCTTAGTAATCTTTTAGAAAAATCTTCTCCTCTGAAACTACTGGGCCAAATTTAACCAAACTTAGCCATAATCATCATTGGGGTATCTTGTTAAAAAAATATGTCCGGTAACTCGGCCAACAAACCAAGATGGCTTAAAATAGAACATGGGGGTAAAATGCAGTTTTCGGCTTATAACTCAAAAACCAAAGCATTAAGAGCAATCTGACAGGAAGTAAAATTGTTGATCAGGTCACGATCTATCTGCCCTGGAATTTTCAGATGAATCGGATAATCGGTTGTTAGGTTGTTAGGTTGCTGCCCCTGAATTGGTAATTTTGAGGAAATTTTGCTGTTTTTTTGTTATTATCTTGAATATTATTATAGATAGAGACCCCCTAAGGAGTTATTGCCCTTCATAGTCAATTTTTAACAATTTTCTTAAAATTTGAAGATTTTCGATAACATTTTCCACAGAAAGTACTGTTATAGATAGAGATAATTGTAAGCAGCAAGAATGTTTAGTAAAGTAAGATCTACAAACACATCACCATCACCAAAACACAATTTTGTCATGAATCCATCTGTGTCCATTGTTTAATCTTCACATAGACCAAGGTGAGCGACACAGGCTCTTTAGAGCCTCTAGTTTGTTTGTTTCTAATGGTAGCTTCAGTTCACCTTTATCAAAACTTCTGTATGGATATTATGTAATAGGGGCATTTATTTGTCCAACTGTATTTGATTTGTTATTTTATAACATTATACTATATAAATCCTTCCGAAAAACAGAGTTGAAATCAATAAATATACTAGCTATGCAGTTTTAACTTATACAGGTTCAAGATTCAGCCTGTACATAATACCTATACATTATATATTTTGCATTACTATGTTATTATGTACGTATGTTCCTTTAGGTATTGATTTTTATTATTATCTTGAACATCTATCATGTATTTCCCTATTCATCTATTTGACACAAAAATATTTGATACTTATTAAATTCCTGTAGTATCATACTATAATATGATAATGTAAGCAACAGGTGGTAATAACTAAAATGAACACCTCTAGAAATTGATACATGCTACAATCATTTTTTGTAGACATGTTTCAGTTGTGGATGAATTCAATACATTGCTACTGTAGACTTGATGATCAGCAAAATGAACCCGACAGTGTTACAATGGATGAGAGTACGGAGAAAGAGGAAACAAATAAGTGTGATCCACCAGTAATTCTTGTTGGTTCACATAAAGACAAAGTCATAAATGCAAAGGGAGAAACGGTATGTGAGATCACCGGCAAACATGCATACAATATTAAAATATTCATATCAAGTAAAAGCAGAAAAAAAACATTTAATTGTATTACTGTACAAACAGGGTTAACTTTACATGAATGAATAAGATTTGGGTTACTATGATGGCAAAAGTCAAGAAATCAATATTTCCGAAAAGGAAGAGGCAAATTTGTTGAAAGTTGATTTAAATTATTAGAAAAAAATATACTTTCAAACAGTGTCATCTGGTTGTTTGAAGGAATTTAAACCTTTGTTAGTTATATTGTCCAATTTAATTTATACAATAACTTTTGTTATGCTTGTTTTCTGTGTTCTTTATTTGCTAGGACCTTTAAATTTGTTCATAGAGAAAGCCAACCCTTATTGATTTATTTACCTGAATAAACAAAGTAGTGTTTAATTAGATCAATGTATGTCTTGTTAGTTTTGCGACAAAGTTCACTGGTCTGATGCTATGCTTTGACAAAGAACAGTACAGGACAACATGTCTTTAAAGCACACAAACCCTTACAACATAGAACAATATGGTTTCAAAGCATACAAACCCTAACAGCATACTGATTTTCATTTGCATATTCACACCACATCTTGAAGGGTGTTAGATACAACAAGCTCAAGACCAAACGTTCCTTCTTTACCACTGATCGAAACGAGAAATCTAGTCTTCGAATTTTGATAACACAAAAAAAAATCTTAAATATGTATAATTTTAGTAAATAATATTAATAACTTGTGTTGGTAAAATTAACCAAAATAAGGTTGAACAGCAAAATATGAAACATCTACCAACAGTGTCATCGCCCCTGTTGTTTTACAAATAATCACCATATATACTAGACTTTAATGTAGTACTCTATACATATTAAAACAAAGTGTTAAGAGAGAAATAATCACTAAATTGATATAACATACATTGTTTCGATATCAAATTATTGTAGACATTTGGTATCGTAGTGATACAACTGATTAGATTGTGGATTAAATTGATATCTTTGACCAAGATGTATTATTGTTGACTACCAAATATGTGCTCTATGTAATTCCCTTTATTTTACATGCAATAAAATTCTAGTGATACAATTAAATGAATAGACTTTATATAAAACTAGAAGTTATTCAATTTAGTAAGAGGTGTATTTTGTTAAAAATGCATGTATTTTTGGAGACACTTAAATATTTCAGAACCTTTGTAATTGAATTTGGATAACCATACAAACGATAGTTCAGCACGTCCTGAAATAGTTCAGAAACTCCATATCTAAATTCAGGGTATCCAAACATATAATCACCCAGCATCCCAGAAATAGTTTAGGAATACATATTTGAATTCTGGGTATTCATACATATTATCATTCACCACCTCCAGATAAATTTCAGGACCTCGAAAATTTGCTTGCTGATTGCCTTTTATCCTGAAATGTTTCAGGACCTTCATTATTCTATTTGAGGATAATTCTAGTATGGACTTACACAAATAATCGATGATAGGATAGCAATTGCTTTATTTCAGGAGGCCCTTGAATTCATATTCATTAGGTATTAGATGATCAACAGAATGCGACTCCAGGATATCCTAAAGTATTGATGAAAGTCCCCAAGTATTTCAGGTCATCCATAATTTGATATATAAATTATGACGATTTAAAATAATATATGTACATAAAAGACGGACTTGAAACTTCTAGAATGCCCACCCAATATGATGAGTCAAAATTAAAAAAAAAGGTCGCCCATCGATTTTTCAAATTTTTAAAACGGTCATAAAAGAGGGACGAAAGATACATGTCAGGCAAATTAAATATACATGTAGATATCCTTCCCTTTCTAATATATTTATGTCAGTTAACCTCATAGTATAATTTTAAACATTGACATGTTTTTGTTCGGTTTCCTTTATCACATACTTAGTAATTAAAATACTTTTATTACAGATAGGGATTGAATGCAAGAAGAAGATTGAAAGCTACGTGAAAGGTGTTTCAGATGATGCCTGTGGACATATACGATCTGAATACTTCATTTCAAATACAAAAGATGATGATAGTATATTCCAAAAAATAAAACAGGACATATTAACCTTAGCCAGAGGAATGAAATCATGGAATAAAGCCTATCCATTGAAATTTACACAGCTGGAAAAAAGTCTTCAAGAGAAGATGATAGAGTTACAAATTCCAATTATAACTTTTAAGGAACTGATGAAAATCTCTCTTGAAACACCAATGCCAATGAATGATGAGGAACTTATGTTGTTTTTGAAATTTCACCATGAAATAAGAGCTATAGTTTATTTTGGGGATCTTCCTGATTTTATTATTTTAGATACACAGTGGCTGTCCGACGCTTTTAAATGCATAGTAACAGCAGAGAAATTTCAATTTGATGTAAGCAGACATAAAATGAAGGAAAAATTGGAGGATTTAAATGTTAGAGGAATATTACATACTGAGGTTTTGGACGATATATTTAAAGATGAAAGAAATGTTTTGTATAAACATGAGCAACATAAAGATGCTATCCTGAATATTATGGAGAAATTTGATATTATCATACCAGCAACCAGAGACAATGCTAATGAAAAACCTTGCTACTATGTACCTTGCATGGTCAAATCAAAACCAGAAAATGACATATATGAGATGTTCAATGTGACCAAGGATACCTGTAAGAAATCCACCTGGTTATGTTTTAAGTTTAGGTTTCTACCACCACATCTTATTAATCATTTGATTGCTTCATTGAGCAGGAATTATAAAATTGCAGTAGTAGATACCCCTAGACAGGAGAAGAGAGAAATTGCACTTTTCAGAGGTATTGCTGTATTTGAATTGGAGGAGACAATAAAGTTAAGAAAACTACTTTTAAGGACATGTCCAAATTTGATTCAAATTCAGGTTTTAGAATTCAGAAAGGAAATTAAAACCGGCATGTACAAACACATTGCATCCTTTGTGACAGAGGAAATAGACAAGATAATAAGTAGAAGATTCAAGATGTCAAATGTAAAATTTGAGAAAAAGTGGAAATGTGACCTCAAAAACCCAGACTCCGTTACCGGATTGATTGATTTTAGTGCAGAGCAAGATAAAATATATTATTGTGAGGAATGTACAACTACACACGAGTTCAACAATGAATGGTCAGATCTAGAAATAATAACGCCTTGTGTAAGTTAAAAATGTATATAGTAGTTATAGAAAGTATGATTTTTATTATATCTTATATGGTGTACTTGTTTATCTCTATCTGTACTTCCATCTGCCCAATGTTCTTTTTTTTTTCTCATGTGAGATTAAAGTCACGGCAGGCGAGACATATGTATTGCTTTTTTTGCATCAGCAATTGTTAAGTGTTCTGCTTAAGTTTGTTTGATAACAACTACGTGTGTTGGATTAATGATATTTTGAAGTTACTATCAGTTCATATCATTTTGACAATTATTTTCAAGTCTTGTCCCCAATTATCAGGACATATTAGTTGTATAAATAGTCCCAGACCATACCCTCTAGGTTATAATCCAGCATCAGGAACCATTCAACTATATAGAATGTAGTGCCGATTATATTCCCAATTAGAGAAGGAAAACACATAAATACTATACTTCAGGAAATGTTTTCGTTGCCAATTCAGGCAACTATAATTTGTCAGAGTTTTGTCGTCAACGCATCTTAAATTCTGGATAAGAATGCTGTCAACGATCGAAATTTTGTAAACAACGATTGAATTATGTGAACGTGTTGTTAATGATTTAAAAGCACAAAGCGAACCCTCTCATATACAATTGACTAACATACTATGAAAGTATTTCTTTTAGTAAAAGTATTCCCAACAAATTATAAAGATGACCTGATATTGAAAAAATTACCAAGTGGATACTTTTTTCAGTGATATATCTTAAATATAACAAGTAACACCATAGTTAATATGAAAGATAATGAATCTTCAATGACAACTCTTCTGGTTATGTTATGGGGAGATCATTTTGACGAACTAGAATTCTGACTGAAAAAAAAATGTATGATTTTGCCATAGAGTTCCAATTGTCACCTCTGTTATTGAACATTTTTTAAAGAATCTTTTCCACGGGAACAAACAGGAAAGTAGTTATATTTTTACATGCAAGAAGTTTAAGAAATTTAGAAATGGCATACAACTTTTCGATTTATCCTAATCAGGCTGTTGGTTTTCTCCTTTGAATAATTTCGAATTTTGTTCCTCCTTAGACCCTTCACATTGCTTTAGGATATGGATTTTGCCTATTGTAGAAGGTCGTATGGTAACCTGTTTAGTTTACATCCTGATTTTTTTTCTTTAGTTGGTAGTACTCTCATTTAATTGACAATCATACCACATTTCCTTTTTATATCATCTATTATTAATAATCTCCTATTTTTTAAATATGATTTGGAAGTATCACATTTCAAATAATATCAGATCTAGACATGCGATTCTCCAAGCAAGAGTAAAAAATCTGCCGATTTTCCAGCTCTTCATTCCCTTCCGTTAAAAACCTAAAGCTTCCAATTTGTTAAAATGTCATCCATCTTTTATTATCATAGATGTTAAGCTCTTATATCGATTTTGTGACAAAGAAGTGGCTATGAAATGTTTTGTTAGATTACACCTGATCATTGTTGACTGCAATAAAAGGCAGAAGAACAAACCTTAACAAAAAGAAAGACAGCAGAGAAATGAAAGGAAAACAAGGAGGTGACAAGACCGTGAAATTTACACATACATTATATTGTTATGCTTTATTATTTACTTATTAAATCTTATACATGTATCTGTTTTATTAATAGATGCTAGAAAACTCATTTTTGTGTTAAGTAATTTAAAAGGAGTTTTAAGCAATTCTCAACACGACAAAGGAAAAATTTAAGTTTACATCTATTATATCTGAATAAAAGAATACACAAGAGAAAACAGTAATAGCAAAGAAAAAGTGGAGATATAGGTTTATAATCAAATAAACACTTAAAACATTGATAAAAATCTCCAGTTATCGAGGCCTCAACCCCAGTGATCATTTTCAAATCTCCTGTTGTAACTTAACAACTCTGTGACATGTGTATCATGACTTATACTGAATACTAACATTACTAATAGAGGGTCGTTAAAAGTAAGGAAAAGCTGACAGTTTATTATTTTTCTTTCAAGATAACAGTAGTAAAATATATTTTTACTGATATTGACATCCTACATGTATAAGATGAATATTTCAGAAATTAAAAACACTACACAGTATATAGTTTGAAAATTATCTTCTTTTATTCTAAATTCAACGTCTTCAAAGTTCAAAGTTAAATTAAGACATTTTCTTAGAAAAGGCAGTTATTCACGTTACTGTCGGTAATAGCTTACATTTGATGGAACTTTAGAAGTGCAAGATGCTATATTTATGCCATAATTGAAATTATATAAACGTTAATGTGTTAATGAGGGTCCATATAATGATGTATAGTTTTAAGAAGATATATGTCTTATTTAAATGGTGGTGTGAATGTACATCCAATAGTGATAACATTTATTTTGTCATTAATTTTAGTTGTCACAGAGTTCTGAAAATATTCCAAGTTTGAATCTTAACCCAGAGAGCTCCGGTCAAATACAAAGAACTGAAACATCCACCAAGGTAAGTTAATTTTTAAAGTGATGCTTTTCTTTTTTCTTTGGTATAACAAAGATATAATTGAGCCCAAGAATTTAGAAATTGTATGGTTGGTCGTGTTGATTTATTTAACCAGTCCTATGTTTATCAAAATAGAGTGTAATGAAATGATAGGTGCTACCCACATTGCCAAGTTTTCTCTTTGAACTTTTCATGAATTTTTCTAATTATTTTCTATTGATGATGAATGACATATTTTTTTTTGCAGGTACGTGTCCATGTCCAAGCTGGTGATAGAGTGCTTTCAAATGTCAATCAAGAGGCAACAAGTACAGCCAGTGTTGCAGGGGTATGTAACACCACAATGTATTTTAAAGCCAAATTCATTTCTCAAAAATGAAAATGAATGAAACAGAATATTGTAGACTTTTCTTTCGTTCAGTTGTTTGAAAAAGTCAAACGTCTAAATCGGTCAATTTTCATGGACTTGTCCTTTTTAATCTTACCTGGCCCTAAAGGATCAATTGATATTGAGATTTTCTCAGCACTTTGCGTTTGTTGTCCGTTAACTTTTACAAAAATCTTCTCCTCTGAAACTACATGTAGGTTGCCAAATTAAACCAAACTTGGCCTAAATCGTCTTTATGGTATCTTGTTTAAAACAAGTATCCGATGACTCCGCCCATCCACCAATATTTCCGCCATGGCTTAAAATACAACATAGGATAAACTGCAGTTTTTGGCTTAAATCTCTGAAACTTTTTCATGTAAAGATCTATTTGCTCTGCAATGTTGGGTTGCTGCCCCTGAATTGATCATTTTAAGGCAGTTTTCTTTTATGTTCTTGCCTTTTATAATAGAGATAAACTATAACAACACAATTGTTTAGCACAGTAATATCTACAAAAAAGTAATTTTCAATTGACCTCATACAGAGTTATTTCCCTTTATAGTAAATCTTTTATTTTATTTGTTAAGTTTTGTAATCTTTTGAATATTATCATGAAAACTTTGATATTTAGAGAGAAACATTTATTTTTCTTTATGCGTTATAAGAATTGAATTATAATAGAGAAATAAACACTTTAAATAATTTAGGGGCCAGCTGAAGGACGCCTCCGGGTGCGGGAGTTTCTCGCTACATTGAAGACTCATTGGTGGCCTTTGGCTGTTGTGTGCTCTGTGGTCAGGTTATTGTCTCTTTCACACATTCCCCATTTCCATTCTCAATTTTACTTTAAGGTAGTACCCAACACTTTCACTAACATTAATTTGGCTCGTTTAATTTTCATAAAATTTTGTGAAAGTATTTACTATGACACTTTAACAAAATTTTCAAAAAAAATTAAAAATTTGAACCAACCGTTTTGTCAGAAAAATTACACTGGTTATATAGCAATTTGACAAACACCAATTTTGATCATTGAGAAGCTTACTATTCCCTTTACAACACAACGTAATTAAAACGTTTAGCTGACTTTACAGAGTTATCTCCCGGTAGTGTTAGGTACCACCTTAAATAACAAAAATTATCAGCAAGGCATGATCTATTACATATTAAAAAGTCAAATTTTGCCGATTTAGTTAGTAAAGTGTCACTATGATTTTCCATAAATAAGCTTGTTTACCATTTTTTGTGTTTTGAGCAAAAACTAAAGAATATAGAGAGAAACCAAACAGACTTAAAGATCAGTAATACTAGAAGCAAAAAAATATAGATTTTTGTCATAAAGTCTATTGGACAGTGTCCTTTGTATGATATGCATATACATTTGTAGACCAAGGTGAGCGACACAGGCTCTTCAGAGCCTCTATTTTAATTTACCTTCGAGTTCGGTACTCTGTTATACTTTTTTTCAGGAACGAAACACAAACAGCTTCACTGTAAACTGTCATCAAGTCAATAAACCACTATATTTGTGAATTGCGCAGTGTAGAAAGAAAAAAAAACTTATTCATTAAATTCAATCAGTATGTTTCAAAGGATACAGTTCTATATGGCCGTGTTTCTGGTCAAAATTTCCAAATTATAACTAGCATCATAAATTAATTATAGTTAAAGCAATAAATAAATGTGATATAGATCATTTTGTTGAAACAATATATATATACAAATTAAGACGTTTTTTCTTGATGTCACAACTAGTATAAATAGCAATTACATTTTCATTGATTTTTAGGAAAATAAACATAAAGCGCATTGGTCAACAACAAAGATTTATTAACATAATGTTTGTTATAACAATAAATATTTGACTCTATAATATATTTTATCAAAGGTTGTGTTGTATGTTTCATTGACCCCAATATAATAGAAATCAAAACAATTTGGTTTCACATTAATGAAGGGTATTTATTTACCTTAAATATTTTAAGGTCACTTTGGTTCATAATCATTAATAAAAAAGAATGATTTAACACGACATGTGATTTAGACTCCCAGAATTAGGTTGCGCAAAAAATTATTGAGGAAGAATTATGTTTAGATGCTAGGTACCAGCTCATCGATTTTACTTCTACTTTTTTTTTCTTGCAGGAACTTCGTCGAGTACTTGGCCAAGTTAACTGACAATTGATTCAACCAAAACTTATTTTAGATTTTATTGTATAGTACGTTTTTCATATTTTACATCGCAATTGCTTACTTTTTACTTATTTTCAGTTCACAAAAGAGGAAATTAATTTTACAAAGATGGGAATGATCGTGCTGAATATTCTGGCTGATGCTTCATATGACTTATTAAAACCAGACAGACCAAATCTACGTCCAAGGAGCGATTGTGATATAACTCACTTGTACAGTGAGCACAGGAAACTAAATAAACACATTCCTAGTAATTTATGGGGCGGGACATGGCAAACTATTCAGAATACAGACATAGCTATTGGAGATGATATTGAGCGCATAAGACTAACAAGAAACGAACTACAACACTCTCGCATATTTAAACTTGAAGACAAACGTTTTATTGAATTATGTAATATATTAAGCGACCTTTTAAAACGATTTGATCAACATAACACACCAAGAAGGCTGTATACAGATGCACTGAATGACATTTTGGCTAAAACTATTTCTGCAGAGGAAGTTAAATCAATTGAAAATGATATACATGTATTGGGTAAATATACTTTAAAGTGTTTGATTTCTGAGCCTTTATTGTGTTTTTCTTGTAATGTTCAATGTCCATTACTATTTTAAAGTATGAGTGTATGCAGACTTAACTATTTATTAAAGTTTAATTATGCCTGTTTACTGAGACCATGTTTCGGGAAACGCGTTCCTTGATCTGAAACAAGTAGTCATTATACGACCGCAAAAAATTTTTGCAGTCGTATATTTTTTTCAATTCAATTCAAAGTTTTATTGCCATATAAACTTTACAGTTTGTGACATATAACAACATTAAAAACAAATGAAGACAATAACTAAGTAACTCAATATATATATATTGGTATGACGTCGTTGTGTCGTCCGAAGACACAATGGTTTTCGCACAATAACTTTAATTTAAGTAAATGGATCTCTATGAAATTTTACCATAAGGTTCAACACCACAAAAGGAAGGTCGGGATTGATTTTGGGGGGTTATGGTACCAACAGTTAAGGAATTAGGGGCCAAAAAAGTGGCAAAAAGCAAGCATTTTTCTAGTTTCATGACAATAACTTGTGTGTAAGTGTATGGATCTGAAATTGTACTACAAGGTTCCATATCACAAAGGGAAAGCTGGAATTGAGTTTGGGGGTAATTGACCAAAACGTTTATGAATAAGGGGCAAAAACCTAAGCATTTTTCTAGTTTCCAGACAATAACTTGTGCAGGGATATACCACAAAGGGAAGGCTTAAGTACAAAACATAATATAAAAGCACTGTAAGGTTGTAATTCAAACTCATTTGAATATCTCACCTGCACTGCTTTTGAATTATTGTTAATAAATTCCATTGTAAATTTGCCAATAAATTTAGTATAATAAACTCCATTAGAAAGAAAGAATTGGCTCTGGGGATTATGGCTCAAACCTTTAAGGAATAAGGGGCAAAAAAGGGGCAAAAACAAAGGTTTCCAGGTTAATAGACAATTACTTTGAAAGTACAAAACATAGTTTAAAAGCAGTGTAAGGTTGGTAATTCAAACTCATTTGAATATCTCACCTACACTGCTTTTAAATTATGTATATTGGAAATTTGCCAATAACTTTATTGTTTATAAATTCCATTGGAAATTTGCCAATAACTTTAGTATAATAAACTCCATTAGAAATTTGCCAATATAAAATGTTGCTGATGAAGGTTTTTTGTTTAGTTTTAGCCATGACTATGATGTCATTTTCTATTTTAATAGCCTTATGATGTATTTAAATGGGCTTTTATGGTTGAAAATTTATTGGGGTTGTAATTCAAACTCATTTGAATATCTCAGCTACACTGGTTTTAAATTATGTATATTGGAAATTTGCCAATAACTTTAGTATTAATAAATTCTATTGGAAATTTGCCAATAACTTTAGTATTAATAAATTCTATTGGAAATTTGCCAATAACTTTAGTATAATAGACTGCATTGGAAATTTGCCAATATAAAATGTTGCTGATATAGGTTTTTTGTTTATTTTTAGCCATGACTATGATGACATTTCTATTTTAATACTTTTATGATGTATTTAAATGAGCTTTTATGGTTACAAAGGAATTTTATTTTTATATTGGTATCACGTCGTCTGTGTCGTCTGCGTCGTTGTCCGAAGACAATGGTTTCCGGATGATAACTTTAGTATAAGTAAATAGAAATCAATAAAGTTTTAACACATTGTTATAACCACAAAAAGAAGTTTGGGATTGATTTTGGGGGTTATGGTACCTAAGGTTTAGAAATAAGGGGCCCAAAACAACCATTCATCTAGTGTCAAGACAATTAGTTGTGTATAAGTATTTCAATTGTTCTGAAATTGTACCACAATGTTTAATACCATAAGAAGAAGGTTGTGATATATTTTAAGGGTTAAAAGGGGCCAAAAACAAGCATTTTTGTAGTTTCAAGACAATAAATTGGAGTTATCTTTCTTTGTCCAGAATGGTTGTTGAATCACCTAAAACCAATGCTTTATAAAATCTTTGAAAATTGGAGTTATCTTTCTTTGTCCAGAATAATAATTGAATCAACTTAAATCAATGCTATATGCAATATACATGCAATATTCACTTTTACTACCAACTGATAAATTAAAGCAATCTTTACCATTCAGTGATTACAAGGACTTTGATTACCATTCTAGGGTTATGCCCCTTTAAAAGTGGAAAAATTGAAGATTTTTTTCGTTTCTGTTCTTTTAACTTAAGTTTGTCTCAACTAAATTTAATAAAATGTGTATATAATGCTTATTACCTCTAAACTCAATTAAACTTCAATTTTTAGCAGCTTCACTTTTACAGTTCTTGAGTTATGTCCCTCTATAACGTTATGTGCTAGCGGGGGCATCATCTGTGTCCCTTTGGACAAATTCCCCATTTATTTTTTAGAAGTTACTATTAATTTATTTTAATTTTAACCATGACTGTATGACATCTTATATTTTAATACTTTATGATGTATTTAAATGAGTAGTTATCATTGTTATTGTTGCAAACTCCATTAGAAATTTGAATTGAGATCATTTTTGGAATAAGGGAAAGGGGGGTTCAATTTTTCTCATTTCAAATTTCAGAAAATAAAAAGAAAATGTCTTTAAATATTTTCTTTTTGAGAGGATTAATATTCAACAGCATAGTGAATTGCTCAAAAGCAAAACAAAGTTTTTAAGTTCATAAGACCACATTCATTCTGTGTCAGAAACATATGCTGTGTCAACTATTTAATCACAATCCAAATTCAGAGCTGTATCCAGCTTGGATGTTGTGTCCATACTTGCCCCAACCGTTCAGGGTTCGACCTCTGCGGTCGTATAAAGCTGCACCCTGTGGAGCATCTGGTAAGATATTACTGTAAAATGTTGCTGATTCAGGTTTTTTGTTTATTTTTAGTAGGGATGTCAACTCTGTGAAGATTTACTAATCGAGTACTCGTTAGATGATACCGAGCTATACTCGAGTTTCGCTCGGAAAAACATCTACAAAATGTAAACGCAAAATTATACGCATTTTACCTATTGTGGGTCGTTCGTTGTCTTGTTGGCGTAAAACCTTCAATATTATTACATAGGAACAGATAATAGTCCCAGGAATTTTATTCCATATCTAGTAGCTCATTAACTACATGCACTAATTGTGTAAACTGACAATTATAATATAATCAATTAATTAATAAGCATCTATAGAAAACTGTAAACTCAAACAACAGTATTTGTGATTCACATTTAGTGATCAACTAAAAGGGTAATAGTTAGGACTAACCAATGGTTTTAACCATTCTCGGGGGGTCGACAAAGGGTTCAACGAATTTGTTCTTATTTAGAAATATTTATCTTTTCAACCTTTTCTGGGACGAGCCGATTTTTCGACCTTGTAACGTAACTAACAGTTCTGCCGATAAAAATATTTTCTCTGACGGTACAGAGGTGGTGGAATGATTAACACACGATCAGCTAAAAATGTAAGCCTTCAAAAAGTCCTCTTGTTTATAGCCTACATTTATATATTGAAAGTTGTACCTCTGTTGTTTGAGGGAATTTTAAAAGACAAAATTATACGCAAACATTCAGAACGTATTTTAATTTTGATTAATTTTGATTAATGTATAATTTCCCGATTAGTCGAGTATCATTTTGGTATTCGATACTCGGTACTACCGAGCGATACTCGAGTACTCATTGACATCCCTAACTGTTAGCCATGACTTTTAGTAAGATTTATTCAAAAATTGAATTCTTGGGGTTCTTTACCATGCTGAATCTAAACATGTATTTAGATTTTTGATTTTTGGGCCCCGTTATCAAATTGGTCCACATTGAGGTCAAAAGGGTCCAAAATTAAACTTTGTTTGATTTCATCAAAAATTGAATTCTTGGAATTCTTTGATATGCTGAATCTACCATGTATTTAGATTTTGGATATTATGGACCATAATAGGTAAATTAAAAAATTGTAAGTTCTTAGACCACATTCATTCTGTGTCAGAAACCTATGCTGTGACAAATATTTAATCACAATTCAAATTCAGAGCTGTAACAAGCTTGAATATTGTGTCCATACTTGCCCCAACTGTTCAGGGTTCGATCTCTGCGGTCGTATCAAGATGTGCCCAGCGGAGCATTTTATTCTATCTTCTACTGGTTCTGCCAGTAAAAACTTTATTCTGTAAAAGTAGAATGTCAAACAAAAAGGTGACCTGGAATAGACATATGGTCACATTTGGTCTTATTAAAACCGGCAGTAAAAATGAGGTGTCCGTTTGATTGTACGATACATATAAATACGTCACCATATCCGGTCAACATGGGAACACTTAATCCAGTGTTCTGTGTAAGAACAATTGCGACAACGTTTTGGCGGGTCCGTGAGTAGCAATCCAGTGTTCTGTGTAAGAACCATTGCGACAACGTTTTGGTGGGTCCGTGAGTAGCCTATTACAATGCGTTATCCAATGCATCTTCAGTTTGATTCTAGTGGACGCCTTCTGTTTCACAGGACCTACGATTGTACTACTTGTTAATTTGTTCTCGTCCTAAACATGTATTAATAAAGTGATTTATGGATTGGTATTTAACACCACTTTCAGCACGATTGTACCAGTGTACTATTTCATGGCGGTCAGGTTTAATTGGTGGAGAAAGCCGGAGTGTCTGGAGAAACCCACGACCTTTGGCATGATTACTAGTTCTACTATTTAGACCACTGGACCATCGAAGCCCATTAACATGTATTAACTAATTGTTACTGGACGTTAAGTAACACAATCGATCAATCAGTAACATATTGTATTCTTGTATTGAATCAGTTCTGATTTATTTTATTTCATTTCAGGAATGAGGATTGAAGTTGAAATTGAACACTAAATCAAACAGTTAGTTATACACGTCATGGAAAATATACATACATTGTACTACCATAGCAACAGATTTGCAGAAGACCAAACCTTTTTGGATAGACGACAATCATCTATAATTGAGACGTTATTCTGTTGATGAAGCATTATAAAGTTAGAATGAAACTATATAGTCATAAAACTTTAGAAAGAAATGAGAAAGATGAAAAACGTGGACCACATGGAAATAATGGGACTAAAGTTAAAGATTGGATCAATACTGGATTGTATAAATTCTTTTTTTCAAATGTAATCACATACGGCAAAGACTTTATTGACTAAATGTTGATAAGGCTTAATACCATATTAACTGTATTATGTACATTAAAATGAATATCTGTTTATAAACATATATATAGTTCTAATAATTTGTATAGTACAGTGAGAAACATGAGACAACATAAAGCATTTAGGACAATGTCCTCTATGACTATGTTTCTTAATGAGAAAGATATATGAATTATTTTAAATCTTTTTGTCCTAGAGAGAATTAGGTGTAGATGTTAGATTTCCTTTAACACATACACATCTTTTTAACCTAGGCATGAGTTGATGACTAGCATATTTTTTTGTTATTTGTTTATCCCAGAAAACTGTATTTTGACCATCAGATGCTTCTAATTTTTTGTAATTGAATTGCTGTTTCATTGACATATACCCACCATCTGGTTTCATTCATAAAATAAAAATTAAAAAAAGATATGTATTAGGAAATATGTATAGTTTTAATATTTCCAGGTTTTGCTTGAAATATTTAATAGTTGGTCTATTGTTATATCAAAATGATATAAAGCAATAAACCATGAAGGGACAAATCTATTGCAATGTTTGTGTTTTAACCTGTTGAAAGAGTGTGTATTCATAATAACACACACTTTAGAGATACATTCATAGACTGGTAATCAAAAGAACTGCTTTAACCGTTTACATGGTATTACATACATGGGAAACATATACTTTCATATTCTCGAGATCAGTCAGAAATCGCCATAAACAGACAATATATAGTTATCATATACTCGAGATCGTTCATTAATCACCATTAACAGACAATAAATGGTTATCATATTATCGGAATCAATCAAAATCACCATTATCAGACAATATATGGTTATCATATTCTCGAGATCAATCAGAAATCACAATTTTCAGACAATAAATGGTAGCGTGTTCTATTGATCAACCAAAAAACATCATTATCAGACAATCATGTCTGGTTAATGTGTTATCATTTTCATAGAATATCTCACTTTCTAGAGATCAACCATAAATGATTGTTATCAGACGATGTCTGGTTATCATGGTGTATGGACAAATCAGAAACACCAATGCCATACCATTACTAGTTATCATGTTTTAAGTTTTGATAGGAAATCACTATTAACAGAAATTATCTGGTTATTATGTAAAAGGGGCCATTAGAAATCACCATTATCTGAAATAAAACAGCAGTGGCAAATAGTTCATATATTCAGTATATTCAGTACGAGAATAAGCAGCAATAAATGCAATCCATAGGTTCATAAAAAGTGGGACAAGATATCAATGGGGTCAATGTTAAACTAAACTATTGTCAGAAAGACAATACCATGGCCAAAAAGGAAGGCGTCTCAAGTCAAAGTCCAACAGCAGTCTATGAAAAGAGTACACAGAAATATAAATATTTACCTCTGAAAAAGGGATCAATTATTTCTCCACTAGTGGCGCTCATGGTTTGTACAATTTGAGTGATTCGGTAATTCAGAAAATGATGATGATGGATATTTGTGTAACATCCAGTGGCAAATATTACATACATATAAGGACGAAAACATGTCGAGATGATATGAATATCTGTGTAACATCCAGTGGCAAATACTACATACATATAAGAACGAAAACATGTTAAGATGATATGAATATGTGTGTAACATCCAGTGGCAAATATTACATACGTATAAGGACGACCACATTTTGAGATGATATAAATATGCACTAGGCCGACAGGTTGATCTTTAACGTACTAGTTCACATGATAACAGCCATCAAAAAGACATGTCACTTACCAGGGCACATTATTGTTGACTCCAATCCCCAACCACACACCCCATCATTTTTTACTCTTACTCCTAAGTGACACGTGCTTTATGGGGAATCAAGCCTTCCATAAGAACCCACCAGCTACTGTACTTGAAGCGAGTTCGATATCACTAGGCCATCGAGGCGGTTTGTTAAAATTGATGAGAAGAGGACCACATTGCAGCTAAGACAGATATTCCATAACGGTCAACCAAATCAAGGTGTTGTCCGTAAAACATTCAAAGGGATCACTTCACATCAACCATTTAAAACATTCAAAGGGATCACTTCACATCAACCATTTAAAAAAAACTTGTTTTATAGTTGCCTTGTAAACAAGGAAAGGGCAGGAAATACAAAAGTGTTTAATATAGTATCAACTGAGAGAGATACAATGACTTCTCAATACGATGTCGCTATTGGAATATATTATTACACTAAAAAGGAAATAAACTCATCATAGATACCAGGACTAAATTTTGTATATACGCCAGACGCGCGTTTCGTCTGTAAACAGTAAATTTATAAATATAACCATATCAATGACAATTCATGTCAGCACATAAAGTGCTGACTACTGGGCTTGTGATACCCTCGGGGAAATAAATCTCCACCAGCAGTGGCATCGACCCAGTGGTTGTAAATAAACTCATCATAGATACCAGGACTAAATTTTGTATATACGCAAGACGCGCGTTTCGCCTACAAAAGACTCATCATTGACGCTCAAATCCAAAAAAGTTAAAAAGGCCAAATAAAGTACGAAGTTGAAGAGCATTGAGGACCAAAATTCCTAAAAGTTTTGCCAAATACAGCTAAGGTAACCTATGCCTGAGGTAGGAAAGCCTTAGTATTTAAAATAAGTCAAAAATTTGTAAACAGCAAATTTATAAATATAACCATATCAATGACAATTCATGTCAGCACAAAAAGTGCTGACTACTGGGCTTGTGATACCCTCGGGGAAATAAATCTCCACCGGCAGTGGCATCAACCCAGTGGTTGTAAATAAACTCATCATAGATACCAGGACTAAATTTTGTATATACGCCAGACGCGCGTTTCGTCTACAAAAGACTCATCAATGACGCTCGAATCCAAAAAAGTTAAAAAGGCCAAATAAAGTACGAAGTTGAAGAGCATTGAGGACCAAAATTCCTAAAAGTTTTGCCAAATACAGCTAAGATAATATATGCCTGAGGTAGAAAAGCCTTAGTGTTTAAAATAATTCAAAAATTTGTAAAGTTCACGTTGCATTATTTCTTGACTTTGGTGAAACGAAGCAGATATCAGTGGTATTCTTTTGCTCATTCTGAGAATAAGGAGATGGGGCTTGATTGTCAGTGAGACAACTACCATCAAAGTTCAAATGAAGTGCATGTAAGCAATTGAAGCAACCGTACGACCTTCGTCAATGAGAAAACCTAATACCGTATAGTCAGTTTTAAAAGGCCCCGTCATGAAAAATATTTAACAATTCAATTAAGATAACTAACGGCATAGTTAATTACAAAACAATTAATGAAAAACAATTATGACAGACTTTCACTTAGATAGATATGACCGATATAGCAGTTAGTAACAAAATCAATGACAAGAAAAATGAAAAATAAAGCCTCGCTAGCACGTTTGCCGCCATTGAATGGATGACGAAATTCAAAATGTTACTGAAACCAACTGAAATACAAATGTAGAGTTGAAATGATTATGCTAAATTGTAAAATAGGACGAAGGACAGGCAACATAGATGTCCACTGCAAAAGGGGTGTAATTAAGCGAGCATAAAAATGTGTCTTATAAAATGTCTAGGATATATACGGACCTCTCAAAGAGTTATTATGATGCTTCGTTAACGAAGGTAGCTATATAAAGACGTGGCATATATCCTACACCAAGCAATTGATACATGTATAACATCCTCTTTCCGTGCCCACATTTCTGCGTATTTATACTTCCCATACAATAAAAAAAGATGCATTTCTTGAGAATGGGTTTTTTGTTGAAAGGCAGAAGTGGCTGCGTATTTATCCATACCACACAGTAAAAAATAATGCGTATCTTAGGAATGGGGTTTTCTTTTGGAAGGCAGACGTAGCTGCAAATTTATACTTCACAAACAGTAAAAATGATGCATTTCTTTAGAATTGGGTTTTCTGTCAGAGAAAGCAGACGTAGCTGCGTCTTTATACATCGCAAACAGTAAAAAGATGCATTTCTTTAGAATGGGGTTTTCTGTTGGAAAGTAGACGTGGCTGCGTTTTTATACATCCCCCAAAGTAAAAATGATGCGTTTCTTTAGAATGCTGTTTCCTGTCGGAAAGCAGACGTGGTTGCGTCTTTATACATCGCAAACAGTAAAAAGATGCATTTGTTTAGTATGTGGTTTTCTGTTGGAAGGCGGTCGTGGCTGTGTTTTTATACATCCCTCAAAGTAGAAATGATGCATTTCTTTAGAATGGGGATTTCTGTCGGAAAGCAGTTGTGGCTGCGTATTTATACATCACAAGAAATAAAATGATGCATTTCTTTAGAACGGGTTATTCTGTCTGAAGGCAGACTTGCCTGCGTATTTATACATCCTACACAGTCAGGAAGGATGCATATCGTTAGAATAGGGTATTCAGTCGGAAGACAGACGTGGTTGCGTATTTATACATCCTTCACAGTCAGAAAGGATGCATATCGTTAGAATGGGATTTTCTGCTTGAAGGCTTACGTGGCTGCGTATTTATACATTCCACACAGTAAAAAAGGATGCATCTCTTAAGAATGGGTTTTTCAGTCGGAAGACAGACTTTGCTGCGTATTAATACATCCTACACAGTCAGAAAGGATGTATATCTTTAGAAAGGGGGTTTCTGTCGGAAGGTAGACTGGGAGGCATATTTATACATTACAAAAAGTAAAAAGAGTGCATTTCTTTAGGTAGAAGTTTTCTGTCGGAAAGCAGTTGTGGCTGCGTATTTTTACATCACAAATTTCTTTACAATGCCATTGAGGTTTTCTTTCGGAAGGCAGACGTGGCTGCATATTTATACATAAATAACAGTAAAAGGATGCATTTCTTTAGAATAGGGTTTTCTTTCGGAAGGCAAACGTGGCTGCATATTTATACATCCCACACAGTAAAAAAGGATGCATTTCTTTAGAATGGAGTATTCAGTCGGAAGACAGGATTGGCTGCGTATTTATACATCCTACACAGTCAGAAAGGATGTATTTTTTTAGAACGGGGTATTCAGTCGGAAGACAGACGTGACTGCGTATTTATACATTACAAACAGTAAAAAAGGATGCTCTGTTATCTCTTTAGATATATTTTTTTGTTTTTGTTATTTAGATCTTCAACTGTTTCGGTTCTCATGCATCCTAGGCGTTTTCAATCAAGGTAGATACAGAAAAAGCGATTCGAACGCATGGAAATATTAGCTTGTTCTTTCATTTTTTACAGTACTTGGTCGATACCGCTGCTGGTGGACTATCAGTCCCTGAGAGTATCATCAGTTCAGTAGTAATTACTTCGGTAGTACTGACAAGATTTGTAACAAACCTTGCCAAAATTGTCCGCTGATACATTTTGAAATTATCAAGAAACTAAGGTGTCAAATCACTTAGGCAAATTGGACCCAAGATGGATTTGGCTATTTTATAAGTCCTTTCTTTGTTATATAGCTTTTCAACTGTGACGGTTATTATACATCCCATACTTTCAAATATTCAGATGTGAGCCTCCTTATGAAAGTAAATCCAGAAAAGCGATGCGAACGCATGGAATTAATAACATGTCGTTTTTAATTTTTTCTCTCTCAAAATCATGTGGCCTTTTTTTGCTTTTCGTGTTCATTTACATTTAATATATAATGGGTTTCCGTTTTGTTTATCTAGATCATATCTTAATGAATAAATCGATCACACCTGAGAGATGAACTCGAACACACCTGTGAGGGAAGAACTCGAACACACCTGAGAGAAGAACTTGATGACGAGCTTTAAGCCGTCCCGTGTCTAAATAAGAACATACATAAGGGAGTAGAAATTATGATAAATTCATTATAATCTTAATGTTGGAAAAATGGTATTGACTGTCCCATTGCTATTTTTGTAATATGTCTTTGATCAAAATTAATTGTATTATGATACAATAATCGTGTCTCAGTATAAGTTTACAATACATCGTGTATCAGTATAAGTTTACAATACATCGTGTCTCAGTATAAGTTTACAATACATCGTGTCTCAGTATAAGTTTTACACAATACATCGTGTCTCAGTATAAGTTTTACACAATACATCGTGTCCCAGTATTAGTTTACAATACATCGTGTCTCAGTATAAGTTTACAATATATCGTGTCTCAGTATAAGTTTACAATACATCGTGTCTCAGTATAAGTTTACAATACATCGTGTCTCACTATAAGTTTTACACAATACATCGTGTCTCAGTATAAGTTTTACACAATACATCGTGTCTCAGTATAAGTTTACAATACATCGTGTCTCAGTATAAGTTTACAATACATCGTGTCTCACTATAAGTTTTACACAATACATCGTGTCTCAGTATAAGTTTTACACAATACATCGTGTCTCAGTATAAGTTTACAATACATCGTGTCTTAGTACAAGTTTACAATACATCGTGTCTCACTATAAGTTTTACATTTGACTGTGAATTGGTAACAAACAGTAACTTAGACTGAAAAACTAACTTGAACGTTAGGTTGGATGTCATATAAATATCTCGGCGGGAAATACATCTTGACAAAAAAAGTTAAGTTGCGCATATTTATAAATACCAAATCATTGATACAGTTTATCGGTATTATTTTTTTTTATCCGTCTAGTCCAGTCACGAGATGTTGAACTCGCTATATTTTTTGTCCTCTGAAAACGACTTTTGTATGTGTGAAAACGGACGAGAAGATGTAAACATTGTAACATCAACATGCGAAATACGTCAATTAGACAGCAACCTGACGACACAAATAACAAAATACATCAACATACGAAAAGGTCTATAAGACAGAAACATGACGACACAAAAAACTATAATACATCAACATATGACAAGGTCAATTAGACAGCAACCTGACGACACAAATAACAAAATACATCAATATACGAAAAGGTCTATAAGACAGAAACCGGAAGACACAAATAACTATAATACATCAATTAACATGTGAAATACGTCAATAAGACAGAAAACAGACGATACACATAACCAACCTACATCGACATATAAGAAATAAGTCAATGCGACAGAAACCTGACGACACAAATGAACAAAATACATCAACATATGACAAGGTCAACTAGACAGAAAAATGACGACACAAATAACTAAAATACATCAATCAACAAACGAAATACGTCAATTAGACAGCAACCTGACGACACAAATAAACAAAATACATCAACATACGAAAAAGTCAATTAATCAATCTCGGCAATACAAAGATGCAACTGGGTATTGATTGAAAGAATTGTTTCACGAAGAAAATACCATGTAAAACATCATTAATTGGTTTGAAATTTTGCTTGAGGAAATTCGTGCGACTTCAATGATTCGGTATGTTCAATAACCTCAATCAAGCCAAACATTGATTGTTTTTCAAAACAGAAAGAATTATGGTAAACTTACAAACATTTTTGGATTTGTTATATGAGGATCAATCATGAATTTGTAAAAAAAAAATGAAGAAAATGTGTGTTGCGTTTTAAAGTCCGTCAGTATATAGATTGACACATCAGGTCAGATTTATAGTTCAAAATAGCTCCTGCTACTTCAACCGGACACACGACCAACAGTCGAGATTTTAAGCTCTTACTCTGAAATGCCAAGTGCTTACGGAGTAATGCGGGAAAGCTGCAAAAAAATATTGTAGATGGTACGGTTGGATTCGGCCGTCGTTTGTCGACCTCCGGAGGTCGAGTCAAATCTTAATAGTACAAATACCCATTCAATTTGTAAAACTGCTGTCCAAGACATTAGCCTAGGTTAACAACTGATGATTGACTTTGATATCGAACTGGACAATGTTTTACAAACTTAATGTCTCAACAAGATTCCAGTCCTCGAATTCATATACCAAAAATGGTAAAGCAAAGGTTTTTGTGCGTTTCATTCTTTACAACTTTTACTTATTTGATACTTCTTTGTTGTGCATATAATCATCATGTCATTTTTTTCTTAACTTATATTTCCACGTGCACATTCAATACATTGTCATTCAGACTTTTTTTATATTATTTTGTTAAAATATATTATTGTGAATCTTATCATTCAACACGATTTAAAATCATACAGCAGATCAAACTAAATTCATCTTAGTATACTTAGGTAATTAATTCTTATTCGTTCGGTACCCCCTTTGGTTTTATAAAACAACAGATATAATGTCGTTTTCAGAAAACTTGAACTGGTGCATACAAGTTAAGAAACTGATCCACATGATGTCCAAAGGTGCATCCGACTTTTAGACTCTAGTGTACAACTTTTAAACTGATATGCACGGAATCCAAGAACTTATGCATGTATACGACAATAACACTCTTGTAAATGACTTTATTATTGTTACATGCAACTTTGACACTAATGCGCACGACTTTTAAACTAGTTTGCTTGAGTTTCATTATAGTGCAAATTACTTTAAAAATGTCCATAAATTAACAACACGAGTTGAAATTTGAGTTTAAGTTGAAGAAAGAGTTGATTCAAAATTTGAGTGGAAGTTATTGATAGAGTTACATGTTATGTATCGATATACTTTTCCAGATAAACTTTAAGGTCAAGTATAATTTAAGTTATAATAATTCTGGGTTATTTTATTGAAGTGCAGGTACCAGTTTGTGTGATCAAAAACTTCATGGTAAACTTTAACATGAAAATGTTATTTTTTCAAACTATCCAATTTCTATTCTCAGTTTCCAATCGAGATCAAAAGCTATATCATTAACACAACATTTTAAGTGGATGTGACCTTCTTACTAAAACACTTAAACAAAAACCGTAAACCAATACTGGGCGAACTACCAAACAAACGCACAGACCAGAAAACAGCCCCCTATTTATCAAATGATGGCATTGTAAGGGATGTTAAAACAATCACAAACTCTTCATTAGTTCAGATAGGAAATATCAACTTTAATCTTTGCTTTCTAAAAGTCAACGTTTATACATCTGTTCTCAATACATGTACTAGGCTTTCATTATTCATTAGGATAAACATATACTTATAACATTTCTGACACGTGGTTTTCATTCATATTTAATTCTAAATTTGTCAAAGTTCAGGTATACTGTCTACATTTTCTCACGTTCTCTTTAAAAGAGTATGAGTTGTCGAACTTTATCCAGTCAATTTCACTGAAACGAAAGTATGTCAAAGTGTAGATACTATTCTGTACGCTATCCGGAAGTCGCGATTTTCGAAGCGAGAACTTTTTGGATCAGATTTTAAATTTGATGGATATACTGAATTGAACGGTAAGTTGATCACCTGTACATTGCTTAATGATTAAATCAGCTGACATCGGTATTCTCAAATGGTTTAGAATTAAATTCAGCACATTCATTATTCGTATCTTTGCCTTAATCAAGAGATTTTCAAGTGCATCACTAAGGTAAATCAGTCGGTGGACCTAAAAACAATCCTTTTACCCTCTTAGTGTGCAAATTAATGTATGAACCAGACTTAATTGACTAAATGAAGTAGATTTCAAGTGGGGGTAAAATTTTCAACCACATCTTTGAAGCCAGAAATAAGAAAATTACACTTGTTTGAATTTCTCACTGTACGATCAGTCTCGCTTGTATATTTTGAAACTGTATGATCAGTCTTTATTTCACTGTATTCTAGTGGGGATTTCAAAGTTATATACGATACATTAGAAGGTGGCATTTTTCTAAATAACACAAATATATTTCAATAAATTCACATCCTGGAAACTTATGAAACATGTTTTAGCTTGATAGGTTGTACTCGACTTACTACATTAAGTATAAGGATGTTTAAATGTTGCTAAAATAAGAGGAAGGTTTATTGTATATATATAACTTTCAGAAATGTCCTCCGTTATACTTAAAATTGTAAAAACACACAGATTTAATTGTTATATAAAAATGCATGTATTTACACACATTCGAGGCCGTACTGGAGCCTATAATTGATCACAGTTCCTTCACTTTGTTTTGGATGTAGAGCTGTCTCTTTGATACTCAATTGTACTTCTGTTCCACATTTCTTCTTAACAGGTGACAACAGTTCCGAAGAAATATTACAAACATTAAGTGTGATTGATTCACATTGTGGAATTATGATTGTATTGTCCTTCTTAATTTCAGCAGGTATCAGTTTGAAGTTTTTTGTTTGGGACATTTATAATAGACGGAGAAACACATGTTGCAACTTTCAACCTTAATTCTTCCGAATCATGAAAACTTGGCATTGGATTATCCTGAAAAAGAAATATATCTTTCGTTTACTTGAATGCAATACAGTATTTATATTGATCTAAATTTAACATGCACATTTCAGAAACAATTTTCAAATAACAAAGTCAGTGGACTAGATATTAATGATGTGCCTCCCTTTCACCCCATCCCAAAGTTTTCCTCAGGATCTACTTATACCAACTTTTAGCCTGAATGTTTTTTATAAATGGGGCAGATGTAAATGAAAAATGAAGATAAAAAAACATAGCCGACTCCCAAGGAAAATCAAAACAAGAGCCTTTCAGAAGACAGCAATCCAGATTTTTTTTAATTTATTTATATCTTTCATTTTTCAATCTTTCAAGAACCATCTCTCTTGAACGTTGAATGTGAAAATCATCAATCTCATACTTGACCTCCATGTTATCATCAGTAACAACATATTAAAGTTTGAAAAAAGTGTATGATTGAACGATTCATGAGTTAAAGCACGGACACGACTGGAAACACCATTTTTAAATCTTTCAAGAAGCATACCTCATGATCAGGAACAGAAAAAATCGTCAATATCAAACTTGACCTCCATTTTGGCATCAGTAACGATAAATTAAAATTTTAAAAGCATTGATTAAACGGTTCATGAGTAAAGGGCATAGACAATGTTTGGCAGCATTCTAACATCACCAAAATAATATAAATAAGAAGATGTGGTATGTGTGCCCATGAGACAACTCTCAATCCAAGTCCCAATTTATTTTAAAATTTAAGTACAACGGGTTTAACCGTTTTAATGGTCGGACCAACCTTCAACATACCAACCGAATTTTCTGTGGAAAATCCTGTTAAAAAGAGTAAAAGTGTATAAGCTAAGTATTATTATTTTCACAAGTTGCCACGCAATTAACAAATGCAATCAGTACAATGACATATATGGATTAACCCAGAAATCGCTTTAAGTAAACTGATAAAATCCTTTTCATTTTAAATTCATTCGTTATTGATACATGTAATGATTTCTGTAAACTTACCCAAATTATATCACATGAATTACCCCCCCCCCCCCAACGGCGGACGGTGTAAATAGCCTTTAAAAATGTAATAGCTAAACAGATAACTGCAACGATACACTTTTACAAAGTCCACAAGCGAATCATGTATTGCTTTTTAGGCATTTGATTTTAAATAAGACTGACGGAACAAAAATACAATTATTTTGCCGTCTACAAAAATCATCAGAAATATATTTGTATTGTCTGATGAAAGAAATTACACGTTATAGTTCCCTGGACAGTTCATAATATCACACAGACACGTATATACCTTCAAATTGCCGTTGTTGTTGTTTTTTTTAAATCATGACTGGTCATACAGTAAAAAAATCTGAAATCGCTTCTAGAATACAGTCAGTTCTAGACTGATCGTACAGTAATATATTTTGGGATCCTCAAGGAAAACATATTTTTAGGGGGAAATACGAATATTCTACTTAAATACGAAAAGAATATTGAAACAGTATATATTTAACTGTAAACTGATGCAAATATTTGCAAAAAAAGATTATTTGCTTTGTACTACGAGAGCAAAATTGTCCATCGATTTCACTTTTTTCTATCAAGTTGGTGTGATGCACACTTATATTTTATATTCTTATGCATGTTTTTGTTACAGTTACTCATATTTATGATGCTATACATACCTTGAAGATGTTCAAAGCCCTTTATAGATATAGGAGTAAACAAATGATGAGAAAAGTCACCGTATGCAAAACCGTTCTGTTAGCCAGTTGGAAATCATCGCTTCGAAAATCGCGACTTCCGGATAGCGTACAGAATAGTATCTACACTGTGGATATATTTTATCTGAGATCTGATTATTTGGAGAAAAAGTAATTAGTTATTAGATATTGGCTTTTATTAATCGTTTTGACGTGCATCTTTCTTACTCTAAAATAGTAAAAAAATAAATATAGGGTTTAGTATTCTTGTTTGTAGAAAGATCCATGAGTTTTCGAATATTTTTAATTAAAAAGAACCATTTTTAGCCCCCAAGAAATATCGAAAATGACATTTTTCTTGGAAGTCCTTTGCATAGGATCTGAGTGTATATACATGAAATCAGAGTTCAACATTTCAATGAAGTAAAACGAAATCTGAGTTATATGTACTTATAACAAAAGGCCAGATTTTTTTTTTATCTCTTTAACAAGAAAAGTTTGTAGAAAATTAGGATCGAGTGGACGAATAAGAAAAGGTGCAAAATTGGTCCAGTCGACAATAAAAAATAAAAAGAAACCCATTATAAGTAGCTTTTTTATATTTCTTTTTGTTAGAATTTATCAAAATACAAGAACAATGAAATTAGAACAGACCAGTATATTAACCCTTCTATTTATATGAATATAAAAACTACCTTTTGATTCTGAATTTCCTCTAATAAATACCCATGGCACCATTCAAATATAACATCCTCGCTGCATATACATTATAACGTATGCTGATGGTTTGTTTCTGGTATATGTTAGCATATGGCTTCTGAATATTTTCTCTTTATCGAGGATTAACTGATTAAAATGGAAAAAATGTCGATGCAATAAAAGTAGGTGGTGCTTAACTTTTGACGGAGTGTATATATATATGGAAACACCAAAACTATTCATATTAGGGCAATTAGATTTAACTGTGACTGAATGATGTCTTTTAAATATGAAAACTTCCGAAGTGTTGTTTTTTTCTCGAATACAGGAATGTGGGTTGTGCGTAAATGACATCAAGACAACGACAAAAAATAACATTTAGACTTCCCCATCGCACCTCCGAGTCCTACATGTATATTGTCAAATAACAGTTGGATACAGGTCTAGTGTGGCCATACTTTATGGTAAACTTTAACCTGAAAACGTACTTATTTCAAACTATCACATTTATATGTTCAGTGAATCATGTAAATATGAGCAAAAGCTATATCAGCAATACGATATAAAAATTGTCCTATTTTATAAGTGGATGTTACCACAACTACCTGTTAAAATATTTACAATAAAAATATCTGATAGGGGATGTACTATAAAACGAACAGCCCCTCCCCCTTTTTTGTATCGAACTCCGGCATTGTAATGAATGTTACAACACGTATAAGTTGTTCATTTGTATTTCAGATAGGAAATATCAACTTTGTAAAAGGTCAAAGTTTAAAAATCTGTCCTCAATACTAGATTGTTGTGTACTATTATTGAATTATATTTTCATCATCTATTATGAGATGTATACTTATAACATTTCCGTGTTTTCTGTCACGTGGTTTTCATTCATATTTAATCAACAATTGTCAAAGTTCAAGTACTGTCGACTACATTTATTGTGAAATTGGAAAAGTATGTTGAGAAAAGTGTTCAAGCTGCCAATTGTTTTCTATTCTATATTTTGTTTTCACTATGTTCTCTATTCTTTTTTTTTTTTTTTTTTTTGCTCTACTTTTTCTCGTTTTTACATTTCTGTAGATTTGGTTACCCTTACACAGACCCTTCTCTTACAAACTATCTCGTGGTTTCAAGTGTTTTCTGTTACGGGGTTTTCATTCGTATTTGAACAAAACATTTGTACAATTTCAAGTATTTTCTACAATTTTTGTGAAATTGTGACAGTACTCGGTAAGCAATCAAATGTTAACAATTATTTCAGCACCAGATCTTTACATTTTGCAAAGACACCTCGCTATTGTCTAAATATACTTATTTGTGTCTTTTGGTTGCTATCCCTTTGGTAAAAAGCCTATTTTCTTTAATACGTTTAAGCATAATCATTTATTGGATTATCATTTAAATATTTAATCTCAGATTGTCAAGTCTGTAATATTGTATGGAGCGCCCGTGTAAATATCGGTTGATGTTTGCTCCATCATATTTACGGTAATTGAATGATTGATAGCATGTCAAAAAAATAAACCACTATATAAATAATGTAATACAAGGTTATACCCACATCAAACATCAGTCACATTATGACAAGTGGGTATGCAATTTACGTAATCAATTAAGTTCTTTATGTAAAGCAATATACAAATGTAAAAAAACAATAAAACAAATTGAATACAATTATGTTGATATCAAGATCTAAATATTATGATACCTGTACACATGCATAGACCATAATATTGTATTGACTTAACATATCAACGATATAAGGATGAGGCTTTAGAAACAGGGAAATGCGAGCCTCTGTCGAACTTTTTCACCGTTTCGTGCGGAGTCCTTACTCAATATACCATTATTGTATTTAAACTGCAATCTAGAAAAAAAACATATCTTCAATTGTTGTTCATTATGTAGTTGTTATGTATTTGATTTAAATAAGAGAACCCCCCCCCCCCCACCCCGCCCCCCCCCCCCCCCAAAAAAAAAAACAAAAAAGGCCTGACATCTGGTGGAGAAATATGCAAAACATAGAACAGATTGAAGCGGTCGGCATGGATATTTAAATATAGTTCACGCTCTACCGTTTACATATTCATGAGGAAAAGTGATATCGGGTCAGTGACTGTATATGACATAGACATGTTTACACAGTTGACGCATTTTGACTGCTCAAATAGAACGAGTGCAGTATGCATAACACAATAAGGAGGTGTGGTTTGATTGTCATTTAGACAACTCTCCACAAGAGACGAAAAGGGATTATTATTATTAGGAACAATTAACAACTATAGGTCACGAAGTTCAGTACATTTTTTTAAATAACTAAAAATAGTCCCGAATAAACAAAATTAATGTAAAACCCTTCAAATAATTAAGCTAACGGCATAATTCATGTACAAAAGGATGAACTCTGGTGAATGTCACTGTTATTTTCCCTGGTTACAGTCACAAATCCTTTCCCTGGTGATTGACGAACAGAGCTAAACATTCAATGATCGTATTCCTTTATTTCGCGTGTTTAGCAGTGAAGAACCACAAGTATTTCAAAGTAGATGTATTTCGATTAATGGTAGATTCGTTATCAAAAACTAAATAACTTACTGTAGATTGTTCCATTAAAACTTTTCTTTTTTCCGAAAAGAGACAGAAGAGACCAAGGGGGATAATCAGAAATGCAATGAAAACATTAACACGGAGACCATTTATAAAAAACGACGAAAAAACGAAAAGCAATAGCCATAGATTTGTAAAATACACAGACAACTGAATTTTGAACAACAGTTTGTGACTCCCACAAAAAAGTCGGGAGAGCACCGGAATAGTAAAGTGATCATACACCACATGGGAACCACGTTGTGTTACTCTTACATTGACCAGACATTTGCATTTCTTAGTTATTTTACAATATCGATTTGATAATTGTATCCTGTATAACCCTAACACAATGACATAACTAATAACATAAACCATCGTTAAATGTTAATTCTCCAACCCAACCGAATGTGGAATTGTGAAATAAAAAGATTTTACAGAACGAATTAGAAACCATATATTTTTTTACTGATAGTTAACCTAAAATTGGAAAATTAATATTGCACGAAATAACACTGAAAACTATTGCAAAAAATGCATGAACCAACTTGAGGTGCTTAGGAAAGGTCAAAATGGTGCTTTAGTAATATATGTATAGCGTTCCAATATGAATTGATGTTTATGATAGCTGTATACGTAGAATAACAAGACTAAGAGAGAAATAAAAAGAAATAGTTTTTTTTTAATATCTCACTACACAGCTACTTTTGCATAGGTACTATATATGTACAAAAAATCTCTAGTACTGGGAATTTACTTTTAATATTCAGTACTATTTTGTTACATTAAAATCATTGTAATATTTAGGTACCTGTATTTTACAGTACTTGAAATTTTAGTAGTACTCATTTGTTGTTACACCGTTACATTTTCAGCATTTTGAAAGTTTGTGTATTTTTGAAATATTGCGATCACTGTTGGTATTATTTCTGTACCATTTGTTTAGTACAAATCAAGTACTGTATAATATAGGTACCTACATATTACGTAATGTAAAGATATAGTACCAAATATTAAAAGTAAATTTCCAGTACTACATATTTTTAGTACATAACTAGTACCTATGCAAAAGTAGCAATGTAGACCTAAACTATTTCTTAAAATTACAAAAATCATTTATATGAAAACAACGAATCCTCTACCTTTTTGTCTTCAACATTAAGTCAAGAACAATTATTTGTGCTTGAAGAGTGCCAATCGCTATGCACGTAAACAGACCAAGAAATAAATCAAGAGATATTGGGTCTTACGAAATAACATTACGTCAGTGCTTTTATTATTTTGTTTTCACTACCTATTTTTTTCTTCCTTTGTTCATCATTCATCGAGATGAGGCATTTAACGGCAGCAAGGCGAATTGTCTAACGTATTGCTCAGAAAGGTACATTAGTTATATAGGATAATACATTGAAATTAACCACATTTAGGGTATTTCATTTTGTTTATTTATAGGAAATTTACGTTTTTCTTATCGAAGAAACATTAAACGATAGAATTGTCTTAAATACGAAGGGTTAATTGTGTTTATCAATACTTCTGAAATATATATATATATAAAAAAGAGGGTCACGGGCCTAATTTTCTTGAAAAAAAAATGTATTGATAGTTCAATCTTTAAATTTCAAGTTGTGGGTTTTTGCTATATATTGAATGATACTTGGTAAACCATTTGTAAAACAAGTAGAATTTTTGCAACATGACCAGAAAAGAAGCTCAGAAAAAAATACACCGGATAGATCTACCTTAAACTGTGGCAAATAGTTGTCAAATTAACAATGATACCACATCTCCTTATTTTTAGACATTAGATTAGGACACAATACGCAAGATATACTGGTATAGCATTGCATTATGAACAGTCTCTTTGCCAATTTCCGAAGCAAGATTTGTCGCCTTTCTGAACTTTCTAGCGATCCTGATTTTGTTGCCGATTTTATGAGCTACGATCCTTGATTTACCTTATACTGGATACATTCAAATGAATTTACACGGGAAACATTTTTGCCATCATACAGGATGAATATATTCTCATTACATCGCTATTGGTACATTCTTATAGTAGTATACCATTACATACGTACATTCGTATAGCATTTACTTACGTACATTTATTACATTACACCTGTACATTTACATCATGACACCAGTACATTTATATCATGACACAAGCACATTTACAGCATATAACTATAATAGTACTTACATACACAAAGTTTGTGAGTTACACTTAACTATACGGATACAACATTACAATATACACAATGCTAAGGCATAACACAGGCAGTGATCTAAGCAACATGAATTTATATAAAAAAAAACTCCGATCTGTTTTATTTTTCTGAAATTCAATCATATACAGGTTCTTCTTTTCACCTTATTATAACCATTCTCAAGATGATATGTATTTGCAGATTTCTTATTTTTTATTAGTCGTACAAAAATTTAAGACATAATGGTACAAGAAACTATTTCCTTTGTTAATGAATCTCCAGCAAACATTGATACCATGATACTGCCTTGTCGTGCAGTTAAAGAAAAGGGAAAGCTATCGAAAAGGGAAATTTTAAAGTAAAATTGTAGAGAATCACGTGCACGTGTGTGAATTGGACAAATGTAATGAGTTTTGCTTTTATCTTTTTAGCATTTCCAATACTTTGGAAAATGTGATAGCCATTTATGACATTCCTGTACGGTACAATTGGTATAATAGAGTAGAATTTTTGGTGACGTTACAGTAGACACCAATCACGTCACCGAATATTTTATAATTTTCCGCTAAAAGTAAAACTTCAAGAGAACATAGCTCGAAAACTAGCACGATTGCTTAGAACTTTCTTTGCACCAATGGATTCGTCGTTTATTTTTGAATCGCATTTCGAATTTAAAAAAAATTGTATAGACCAACGAATTAAAAAAAACATTATCAACTAAAAATATCTGCCGTTTCTATGATTTTCCTTTTTATATCCTTACATTTTTGGCGTGTCATGCTGTTAGTTTTAACAGCTTGTATCTGGAAAAGATGTAGTTTTACAAGCAAAATCCACATTGTAAATTTAAAACAAATTTGTTGAGTAGTTATATTACGTACAATTCGCCTTAAAAACACGGAAAACGAAAAAAATATTACTTTAGGTAAAATAGCAAATGAGTTTGACTTTACAAGAGTTCCTAGTGTACTTTGAGATGGGAATCAAAGGGGATAGGACACATAAACTATGCAACATTGGAACTATACATTTAAAACGTCTATGTTTTAACCGTATGTGTAGCTCCTCAACCCTCCACCGTTATTTGCCTCTGACTTGATAGAAGGTCCAAGTTGATTGTCTGAATGTTCCTATTGGTAGTGACTTTACAGTAGAAAATAAGCGTTACATATGAGTGTTGCCTATTACCTTTCAAAACATCATACAGACAATCTAAATGCAGAAGGGGTGTTCAAAAAATATCTGATCTATACGAACACGTACTGGTCTATGAGAAAAAAACTAACTACCAGACGACTGTCTTTTAGCCATGTTTTGAAGGTTTGATTGTAAAACATGTTGTTAAAATACTGTGATTTCAAACGGCTAAAATTGTCTGTTCACTGAATGAGATGACAACCCGATCAAAGAGCAGATGACAAACGAAGACAACCACTGGGTCGGTAATGCAACGAGAAAATCCCACACCCGGAGGTGGGTTCAACTGGCCCCTTAATAAAGTTGTACTTGTTCAGAAAAAATGAACTTCAAATCTAAACTTCAAAACATATAAAAAATAAAAAAATAAAACATACAAGACTAACAAAAGTCTCATGCTCCTGACCTGGTATAGGCGAAAAATGTTTTGTGAGATCTGAACCGTCCTCCTATACCTTTAGCCAGTATAGAAAAAAGAAACATAATACAATATGCACAGTGAATATTAGTTTAAAAGAAGTCCGAGTCCGATGTCAGAATAGGTAACAAAAGAAACTCGTAAGCAACATGACAATGATACACACGAAATAATACTAGCAGTTACTGACATGCCAGCTGTGGACCTCAACTAAATTGATTGAAATAATATGTCTTCGTCATATGAAAATTATGCATAATCTCTCCCGTTATGAGTTTAGTATCATATCATCAAAAATGTATGAGAAGAACATAACCCGTATCATGCCAAAAACTCGTTTTAGAATTATTGTGTTTTATTTCGATGCACACATTCTATGAGCATGAAAAGAGTGAATCAAAATTGTAACCAACATATGCCATCTTTAATGACCTGACAACAGTATCGTAGCTATATTCCTTTTGATTGTGTCTGGTAAAAGGTTTGGTTAGTGTTTGAGGTAAACAGAGATATTCTTATGCCTTGTAAAGAATATTACCATAACAGGTTGAATGTGAAATACCTGTACGTATAAGGTATAAGCATGTTAATTTATATTTACAAATGATGTCCGTGTACTGATGATAAAATTTGGTAAATGTTTGAAATAGTTTGTCATATCATAAAACCTGGTGTGATATTTTTCCCGTAACACAGATATTTCTTTCGTTAAAATAAAGTACTGTGTTACATACACGACTGAATCGAACACGTTAAGATGTATAAACACCATAAGATGGTTTCAAGGGAACATTGCCATCTAACATGGATGATTAGTACATGTAATAGTAGAAATGAAAATCAGCCCTCGTATCATAATTTTTAGTATTGAGCTTCTTGTTAACGATATACAAGATCCAAGGAAGTGTTCGTTGTTAGTATTAGCATCAAATCTAAGTTGGCATATTATATCAATTAAACAGGTTTTGAGCGAGGGTAAAAAAAAATCATCCAAAAAACATTTTCTAGGACTGTTCGTTTTCCTACCATATCGGTAGACTGATTTCCATATAGTTCACATTTTATCAAGCCGAGGTCTTAATCTTGGCGGTCGAAATTTCTGGATTGTCATCATTGACAGTTGCAGTGGTCTTAAATATATCTCTAAAAATCAATCAAATATTTCACTAGCAATTGTCTTTTTAGGGTTTAAAAACGTCTTATATACACGGGCTTAGTTGTCTCACACATGGGTAGGATTGAGTCTTTCAGTATGAGTATTTGTAGGAGAGAGTACACGGGCTTAGTTGTCTCACACATGGGTAGGATTGAGTCTTTCAGTATGAGTATTTGTAGGAGAGATTACACGGGCTTAGTTGTCTCATACATGGGTATGATTGGGATTTTCAGTATGAGTATGTGTAGGAGAGAGTACACGGGCATAGTTGTCCCACACATGGGTATGATTGAGTCTTTCAGTATGAGTATGTGTAGGAGAGAGTACACGGACATAGTTGTTTCACACATGGGTATGATTGAGTCTTTAAGTATGAGTATGTGTAGGAGAGTGTACACGGGCTTAGTTGTCTCACACATGGGTATGATTGAGTCTTTCAGTGTGAGTATTTGTAGGAGAGAGTACACGGGCTTAGTTGTCTTACACATGGGTATGATTGAGTCTTTCAGTATGAGTATTTGTAGAAGAGAGTACAGGGGCTTAGTTGTCTCACCCAGGGGTATGATTGAGTTTTTCAGTATGAGTATTTGTAGAAGAGAGTACACGGGCTTAGTTGTCTCACCCAGGGGTATGATTGAGTTTTTCAGTATGAGTATTTGTAGAAGAGAGTACACGGGCATAGTTGTCTCACACATGGGTATGATTGAGTCTTTCAGTATGAGTATTTGTAGGAGAGAGTACACGGGCATAGTTGTCTCACACATGGGTATAATTGAGTCGTTCAGTATGAGCATTTGTAGGAGAGAATACACGGGCTTGTTGTCTCACACATGGGCATGATGTCTTTTACACGCGGGTTTGGTTGTCTCGCATGATTGAGTCTTTCAGTATGAGTATGTGTAGGAGAGATGCAAAATGTCTACACAATTCTCAGCATGTCAAAATACTGACTAAGCAACAAGACCCGCCTCTCCCACCACCAATAAACTCTGTGATATTCTTAGATTCTTTGTCAGAACAAGAAGATCCTGATCCACATGTTGTGTTGCGCACGTCAGAGAAACCGAGTAATCAGTCTGATTCGGTCGGTCACAAAAGTTAGGAAATTGTAAAACGACATCAAGAACATATCTGCTATCATCTGTGAAACAGATATTTGGAATTTCCATACGGTCACTCATTCCGTGATGGCGTCCATTATTATTGGCCACAGCTGTATACCCCTGTTCAAAAATCATAAATATATTAAGAGAAAACAAATCCGGATTACAAACTAAATCCCAAGGAAACATACCAAATGTAATAAAAAATTAACGGAGATGCAGAAAGACTGAACTGCAACAGAAATAAATAAAAATACGTCAGCATACATCATTAACATCGAAAAGGACTATTTGATAAAATCTGCCATTTTCCTGACTTGATACAAAATATTTTAAGAATAGAAAAGGTGCTTTGGTCCTGGTTTGATGACTAGAAAAAAATCCCAGTAATATCACACAGCTATGACAAAACTACGTGACAGGAATAAACTACATACAAACACAAGAGTACTTAGTACAGAGAAGTGCATAAATAAATGATAAAATATTACATAACAACATGTGATCCACAAATTCACAATTTTTTTCACAATACTAGTACAAATAATTATAATGAGTATGACTATTATTTTATGGAAATTAACTATACTGACAAAAACGACATGTGAACTATACTGAAACACAGAATTCAGAGGACAAGAGATAAGAAATAAAAAATAACAAAATATCCAAGAAACGTTGTTGTTGGTTTTGGTATGAGGTTTACAAGAAACATCATAAATAAATACGTGAATGCTGGATATATGAATACCGACAATACAGACATATTAAGGAACAGGTCGCATTCGGTACAGCAGACAGTCAACGCAGATGGTCAACCACAATCTAACACATGGTTAAACATTTTGTTAGTTAGTCCTTCCTTCCCGTAATTCTAGATCTGTTGGAGCAATATCTGTACAAGGAGAACACATGAATGTATGGAGTCCATATAGAGTATACGTGCACGAGCATAACGAATCAATTGAGATATATAAACACTATATAACGGGTATCCTACTGCTTAGAAATGGGAAATTGATAATTGGGAATTGAAAATTATCCCGTTTGTCATAGATTTAAATGTGATATCGTCCACCTGTGTCAATATTGAAGGAATGATCAAGGTAATTCTTAATTTCTAGCTCATTGAGATATATGAAATGCAAGTGCTGACTGAAATATAGTTCAGCGATAGGACGTCATCATTATATCTCAACATAAATAAAAGAATTACGATGTGCTTTTTCTTTTTGTGTTTTGTCTAAAGAAATTCTGCTTCATTCGAATGCAACAACGACGGTGTGTGGAATTACCAATCCTCCAACGCAACCAATGTATTGTGGAGTAAAAAGTCCAGGATTTTTATCTTTAGTGTATGTTCTGGTACAATCATTGTGGTTCCTCACAAAAAAAGATCCATCATAACCCAAAACAAGAAATTGTTATCTACGGTTCCAAAATGTTGCATTATTGAAATCATTTATGTTGTCGTTATACTCGGTTTTTAACATAACCTTTATTGTCAATTTTTAGATGGAAGTAAATGTAAAGGGGTAGACTTAACTGTATATGTTGTTACCGTTATCTCATGTTCGCCGGAATAGTACACTTTACTTTCTAAATTAGGAATTATTTAATAAGAGAACATCATCTATTAAGCAGAAAGTAACTGAAAAAGATACTGCTAACTTATTTGCTTTCTTCCTTCGTAGTTTTTGTATAAAGCCTCATATTAACAAATTGGCAAGAAAAGGGGAACAGTTGGTTTTAAAGACAATACAATTGAGAATTGAAATGGGAGCGTGTGAAAGAGACGATAACCCGACAAACGAACAGACAACAACCGGAGACCAACAAAGACTAATAAAAGGTCAGAGGCACCTTACTTGGTACAGACGCAAACATGCGGCGGGGCTAAACATGTTTTTTGGGATCTCAACTCCCCCCCCCCCCTCTATACGTATCTAATGTAGAAAAACAATCACACAATAAAACGCACAGTGAAACTCAGTTCACAAGTAGTTCGAGTCCGATGTCAGATTAGGTAACAAAAGAAACTAAACACAATGACAATGATACATAAATTAATGAAGAACAAACAGTAGTTACTAACATGCCAGATCCAGACCTCAAACTGATAGAAAAGTTATTCCGATGGTTTGTTGAAATGCGCGTTCTACAAATGTGACAAAGATGTTGTCAATCAAGAATTCAACCCAGCTTGATAATGTCAGTTTAAAAAAAAAAGTTTGAAACAGAGCGATTTTCAACCAGACTACATTCTTGTTTCTTGGATGGCAATGTTTTTTTATAAAAAAAGCAAGAAAATAAAATTGAGAATGGAAATGGGGAATGTGCCAAAGAGACAACAACCCGACCATAGAAAAAAAAAAACAACAGCAGAAGATCACCAACAGGTCATGGCTTCTTTAAAAAAATGGAAAGCCGCAAAATTTTACAGAATATGATGTGTTTACTTTGTATCTTATGCGAATGCGTCTGTTAGAAGTACCTATAATTACCTTTAATTCGTTTAAATACCAGATCAAGTGCATACCCTTAAAAATAAAAATTCTAATTTTCTTTGTAGTATATCAATATTTATTTGGTTGGTTTATTGTATCGACACTCTAATTTTATGTTTTTGTAATGCTAACTCCTATTTTTTTTTGTGGTGTTAACATTTAAGTTAAAATAAAAACAAATATTGTTTAGTTATTTAAAAAATTTCCGTGGAGACAAGATCAGACATATGCAATTACTTAGCATTTGTTTTACAGACAATGCAGAAGATATGTTTAATACCTCATAACAAAGAACATGATCAAGTGGCATTCGTATCTACCCAAGCGCACATATAGTTTAAATAAATACAACTACATTGTCAATCGATCATTTAGTAAAAAGACGCAATGTAGTGTTACTCCGACTTTATGTATGGCGAACCTTACATTTTCATAAAGTTTTTGATAATTCTAAAGATTTGTGTAATTCATATTTTCAACTTGGAGTGTAATTGAACAATGTCATGAATTGATACTCACAGGTCATTTTTTGTAGCAGATTCTAGATGCCTGGACGTAAGTATTTTTGTTTTCTTTCAGTTGTTTTGATTCGTTCATATAATTTTTTTAATATGCCACAAAACTCTTGCAATTTATAACCGCAATTTGTCATGCGATAACTGCATACCCTCTCTTATATCGATGAGAACAGAAATTTCAAATAATATTCAAAATATGTCCGTGAAGTATTAAACAAGTCAACATTCTGGTTAGAGTCTTTTAAACTCATTTCTTCAACTTTTAACCACAAAAATATTGCATTAAACATTGAGACTATTTGTGATTTCACATTGCGATAAGACATGTCACGGTACTTGTCTATCCCAAATTTATGTATTTGGTTTTGATGTTATATTTGTTATTCTCGTGGGATTTTGTCTGATGCTTGGTCCGTTTCTGTGTGTGTTACATTGTAGTGTTGTGTCGTTGTTCTCCTCTTATATTTAGTGCGTTTCCCTCGGTTTTAGTTTCTTACCCCGATTTTTTTTTCCATGGATTTATGAGTTAGAACAGCGGTATACTACTGTTGCCTTTATTTAGCAGGTATCGTTTTATGTTTTCTTCAATTGAGACACACAAGGCAAATCAAATTATAATACAGTTGTTGTTAGAATGTAATGCATCATGCCAATACACTTAAAAACTTAAAATGTAACAAAATCCGTAGCTTCTTCTCTTGAGGTATCCACGCGCTGACCAATAATTTTGCGTTCAAAGCTTCATACTAAAAATATATGAACGTTTAGCCCTTCAAATCCCTATTATTAAAGATATAAAAAAAGATTAATTTGTGTATAGTAAACAATTAAAATAAGCAGGGATTATCATGCTTATGTCATCAACAAATGAATAATGTAAAAAACCGACTGTTTGATTGTGTTTATATAATAGCTTTGTCTTAATATTTACAAAATAACCCTTACCTGCATTTATAATGGTTTAAAAGCGTTGACCAACATAAATTACGTACGAAGCTTCTTTCTACAAAAACAATTATGAACGTTTTACACGTTGCATCCCAATGAAAATATGAAAATTAAAAAAAATACAACATTTTTGTTTTATAATTATACGTTTATGCTACAACTATAAGATTCCAGTTATTCAAGATAATTCGCCATCATATACGCATCATTATTATATCATCATGTAGATTATGTGCAGTTGCATTTGACAATGTTTGATGCGGAAATAAAATATACCATTTGGGACACTTCGGTCACTCAAAATTGCAGATTTGTATCAAGCGGCCGTGTGATGCAATGTTTACTTCAGTGAGGAGTTCTCCATCAGGATATTATAGACGATTTAAGTTCACATACGCTGTTGTATGTAGTACGAAAACAAAATAGATAAACCTTAAACTGTGGTATCATACTTATGTCATCAACAAATGAATTATGAGAAAAAAATATTATATATAACTATGTTTCGTCTTCGTTTTCGTCTGTTTCCATGAGCCATAACTCAGTTTATCTTTTTTTTTTGTGTTGTGATGTGCCCTTCTTTTTTATTTTGTTTTCTTTTAATTCTCACAATAACCCATATCCTTCATTATGCTCTACAGTGCATATATTTCTTAAATACATCTACTGTAAACGGTTGATTTGTAATAATTAAATTCAAGTAGATAATTTGTACTCTAGTGGTATGGCATGAGTTTTTACGTTCTGTATGGAATATTTTGTTGTTATACAATACCAAGGTTGACTGATCTTTATCTCACTTGACTATTAAACCATAGAAATTCTATTAATATCTTCCCTATAACATTCTTCCATTCAAACAGTTATTTTGTGTATTTATAATAATAATCTTTAAATCATTTGTCTTTGTTTCGGTAGGTTTCATATTAACAAAGACTTGTGAGGCGTTGAACAATATGTTTAGAATATAACTACAATTTGTCATGCGATAATTATACTCTCTTTTATATAGCACTTGAGAAGGTCGAGCTCAATCGTTGAGATCAGATATGTAAAATAATATTAGAAATATGTCCAAAAAGCGTCCAACAGATGAACATGGTGATGCTGGTTTTAAGTCTGTTTGACGAAACTCTTACATATTTAACTATTAAAAACATTTTGCACGAAACAATTAGACTATTAACAGGTATCATTTTATTTTTCTTTGACTTTAACACAAGGCATAGCATATTGTGATACATGAGTTGTTTAAGCAAAAATTCATTGAAGCCATAGATTTGGTCAAACTTTACACATGATATTCGAATTTTATCCTGAGCATTAGCTAAGTATAAAATAAACGAATTTATTAATTATAGCAATAACCCCTATACTCCGTTATGATCTTAGGGAGTATAGGGGTTATTGCTATAATTAATAAATTCGTTTTTTTTATACTTAGCTAATGCTCAGGATTCTACAGTGCATACATTTCTTATATACAAATACTGTAAATGGTTAATTTATAATATTTGGAGTCAAGAGCATAGTTTGTACTTTAGTGGTATGAAATGATTTTTTAAAGTTTTGTATCGAATATTAAGTTGTAATATGATAACAAGGCTAACTATCTTCCTTGATTATTAGAATATTCACCCACTGTGTTATCAATACGATTGTGTTTTTTAAAACCTTCCATCAAAAAAGATATTTCGGGTTCATAAGAATAATCTTTAAATCATTGTTCTTTGTTCCTGTAGGGTTTATCTCAACAAAGACTTGTGAGACGTTGAACAATATATTTAGAATATAACAAGTGTGGACACAGATGAGTGTGGATAGTATGTTTGGATGTTTGACAGTGTCTTGTGACAAATGGGAGTTCTATGCTTTCCTATATGGTGTTATTAACTGTGTTGCACGATGACAACCAACCTGAGCATTAGGAGTATTGTTTATTTAATATTTATTTTCTATGTTCAAGACGGGCATGAAAGAGACAGTAATTACATTAGTTACCAACTGATTATGATAGAATATGTTCCACATCTTTGATTTGGGATACATTTTGTAGCCAGGAGAGCAACACATAATAGGTTCATTTTTTCATGTGTTTTTTTTTTCTAAATGGGAGATGATATATAGATTTGATAACATGATATAAGTAGCCTGTAATTCAGTGGTTGTCGTTTGTTTGTGTGTTACATATTCGCTTTTCGTTTATTTTTTGTACATAAATAAGGCCGTTAGTTTTCTTGTTTGAATTGTTTTACATTGTCATTTCGGGGCCTTTTATAGCTGATAATAGGGTTATTGGCTTTGCTCATTGTTGATGGCCATATGGTGACCTGTAGTTGTTAATTTCTGTGTCATTTTGGTCTCTTGTGGAGAATTGTCTCATTGGCACTCATACCAGATCTTTTTTATATGTATTTGCTTACTATTTGTATAGTTCTATTTATTTTATTTTGTGGTGGATCATCAGTATCATTAGTATTTTTTTTTGTTAAATTGTTCCTCAGACTAGAATACATTTATTGGTTTAATTTTTAGTAATGACAATGCCTGACATGATGCTTGGGGCTAGATGATCTAGGAAGTAACCTGTGTGCTGATTTTTATCAATTCTTTGATAATATCTCCTCCAAATCTGGTCGAAGCAAAGAAAATTTTTGACCAATATGACAATGATTTCACCATAAGAACCTTTGTGAGCATGCTTCAATGACTTACAATGTATAACTGCTCCAAAAGTAATCTGATAGAATTTCAAGTATGTCAAGTGGATATTATCAACAGCTACTTAATTAGTCTTAATATGTCTTAAAAAGTAATAGTATTCAAAAGGTTATGCAAAATAATTCTCTTTTCATTTTTTTTATATGGATACAAATATAAGTGATACATGTACCAATACAGTATTAGTTGTGGTATGAAAGTGTAGTAATTAACATTTACTGTAACAATGTTAATTCACACAAATTAAGAAATAAACAAATGAATGAAAAATGTTGAACATGTACAATGAAATATAGTTTAAGAAATCGAGTAGGCCTGATAGGCCTTATCCATTTTTTAAAAACATAATTGAAGGACCATTTACACTCAGGACCGGGTTATCAGTAGGCAGTACATATGTATTATAACAATCTAGCATCATATTGCTAGTAGCGGAAGAAGCATTGTCGGGTAAATTTGGTCTTTTTTTTTTAATTTGGTCAATGGACATATAATGTTTGGTTCAAATCGAAACAGAATGCTTTTATCTACCTATTACTTACATTGTACATAGAGGTGAAACTGCTTAGACAAATCCTTGTACATGAGAGTTGTCTGTCAAATTTTTATTTCACAAAAAATGAATTGCATAACAATGAACTGAGCTCAAAGCGAAGTACTTTAATAGTACACTTAGACAAAGAGCTAAATCCAGTGATATACTTTGTACTACAGGTCCTTCATGAACATCCATCGACCAAAACCATATATCTCAATAACATGCCATACTACATGGTTGGATCAGAAGTCCTGAAAAAGACATGATTTATTATATTCGTATTTTAAGTATATATATACAGATTAAAACTTTATTGTGGTATAATCATTCAGTATCTAGCAACTATCAATTTGCTTCATGCACAAATTGATATAGGTTGAGTACCCCTCTGTTGGAAATAAGAACACACCTCCACCTAATTTTAGTCAACTGATGAACAAACATTCAAAACTATAAAATGTTATCTAAGATTTGTCAGTGTCTATTTACCATTGCCACTGTATCAGTGATATATGTACTACACATAATTATATACATGTAAGACTAAAATTTTATAGTACATATATAAGACTAAAACTAACATTCTGTCTTTACTGACAACTTCATATCCCAAGTCATTTTCAAATCTGACTTCATGATAAAATAAGAATCCATATCTATTGTTCAACCAATGAAAATCAAATATCCCTCTAATAGACTAGCATTAAAATCCCAGTTTTCTAAAATGGTAGCTAGGTGGAACCTAAAACAATTGAAACAATATATCTTAAATATTTCAAATGTATGTACATGTAATAATATAAATTTTCCAAAATTCGCTATATTTTTCTTTTTTTTTGTCTTCTGTTCCAGACTGTATATTGACCTCTAGATGTCTTTCAATACATTCAGTTTGGTGTGGGTTGATGTTTGATTGTTGTACATATTACAACTAGATGCTCCGCAGGGTGCAGCTTTATACACAGCAGAGGTCGAACCCGGATCAGTTGGGGAACCCCAAGAATTCAATTTTTTAAGAAATCTAATAAAGTTCAGTTTAATGACGTAGACCAATTTAAAAATAAATAAAAATCAAGATTCTAAATACACGGTTAGATTCAGCATTTCAAGGAACACCAATAATTAAATTTTTAATAAAATCAAACAAAGTTTAATTTTGAACCCTTTAGTTTTGAACCCTAATTCCTACACTGTTGGGACCAAAACTCCCAAAATCAATTCCAATCTTCCTTTTGAGGTTATTAACCTTGTGTTTAAATGCCATTGATTTCTATTCATTTGCAGTAAAGTTATTGTGCGAAAACCAAGAAAAATGCTTATTTTGACCCTTTTAGTTTTAGGGCCCTTAATTCCTTCACTGTTCGGACCAAAACTCCAAAAATCAATCCTAACCTTCCTATTGTGATCATTAACCTTGTGTTTAAATTTCATTGATTTCTATTCACTTATACTTAAGTTATTGTGCGAAAACCAAGAAAAATACTTATTCGGGCCCTTTTTTGGCATGTAATTCCTAAACTATTGGGACCCAGCCCCCAATATCAATACCAACCTTCCTTTAGTGGTATTAAACCTTCTGTTTAAAATTTATAAAAATCCATTCACTAAAACTAAAGTTATTGTCTGGAAACTAAATGTGTCTTCGGACGAAGAGACGACGACAACATCATACCATTATACGACGCAAAAATTTGTTTTTGCTGTTGTATAAAAATTGTCACTTGACCAACAGAAAAACCTTACATTTTGTGTATGTCCAATGCATTATTGGAACTGATTTAAGCAAATGACTCTTAGATTCAAGTCACCTAATATCACTTACTATTGTCAGCTGACCAGATAATCTGTCCCACTTCAAACAACAATCCTGTTTCCATTGTGGCATCAGTTATTTTGTATTGTGAAGTCAAAATTTTACAGGAACCTGGGTGATGTCCTGTCATGGCGGACAAATATCAATAAGATGTTTAGGAAAACATGACCTAAATCCTCCTTCATATAAGACACAAATACATGGAAACCGAATCAAAATCACAAAATAGCTGTTACAGTAAATGGACTAAAGAGTATATGACTTTTAAAGAAATGTAGAGGAAAATGACGAGGAAGGGGCCAAAAAGTGTTCAAGGGAAGCAAATTAGAGGGAAATTTTTAAGTTACGTCATCTTTTCAAACGCAAGTTAAATGAGAGGGGACAGGACCTTTTTCGGGATGTCGGGATCACGTGTTTTTAAGTTTGGGATTTCGGGATCGACACTTTCGGGGTCAAGGATAACTTTTTTCGAATTTCGGGATGTCAGGATTTGATATTTTTTAAATTTGGGACCTCAAGATTTTATGTTTGTAAGCCGGGGATCTCTGGATCAGGACCCCTCCGATCCCCCTTCCTAAATAATGACTTATTTAGACTTACCTTCTAATTCTATATGAAAAAAAATCAGAGCAGGATCAATATGTCTAATTTACTTCGACTACTGATATGCAACCCTAAAAACAGACACAAAAATGTCATAAAATAGTGATTGAAAGATTGATTGCACTTTGAATATATACTTAAGACACGTGTTACACGAGCCGGTTTGTTCACAAATAATAATGTCACGTGCTCGCGCATTGACGTCACAATTTGCATCGATCTCGCAATACACTACACAGTTCACTCATACAGAACCAATTATTATGCAAACATGCAACGTGAATGTGATTGATTATCAAATAATACAGAAATAATGCATGTACAGTTTTAGAAGAACTTAGTTCATCAAATAGATTAGATTTTCACTTTTGACACGAATAGGTACGGTTGACATTTCTGTCATCGGGGATAATATTGAGATATATAAATTAAGACCGTCAAAAATGTATAGAGAAGCACATCTCGAGAACCTTAACATCAATAAGCCATACTTACCAAAATTACTCTATATTAATAAAGGTCTGTGTAACACTTATCAATTCATAGTTTTTACGTTCTGTATGGAATATTTTGTTGTTATACAATACCAAGGTTGACTGATCTTTATCTCACTTGACTATTAAACCATAGAAATTTCACCAATATCTTCCCTATAACATTGTGCTTTTAAAAATCTTCCATTCAAACAGTTATTTTGTGTATTTATAATAATAATCTTTAAATCATTTTGCTTTGTTTCGATAGGTTATATATTAACAAAGACTTGTGGGGCATTGAATCATATATAATTAGAATATAACTACTATTTGTCATGCGATAATCGTACCCTCTATTTTTGTACACTTCGGTCACTCCAAATTGCGGAATTGTCTGAAACGTCTGTGTGATTTAATTTTTACTTCAACGCGTACTCCATCACAATTACATATTAAGCGATATGAGTTCACAAACGTTTTGTATATATTAAGAAAACAAAACAAATACAAATTTAGCAGGAGTAATCATACTTATGTCTTTACACTAGTAGCTCGAATTCAGTCTGAAACGGTCATGTTGGTCTGATCATATCTTAATTGACTGGATTAACTGCTAGATAGAAAGTTTGGATTTTTAAGACCATTAAGGGGCCGTTCCGATCGATAGTCTCATCAGGTAAATCAGTCCGTTAAGGCATGTCAAGATTATCAAGACTGAATCTTCTACCGAGCTGTTTAGACCCGTTAAGACCGTGTCAGACCAAAACAGATCAAATCACAAAATTAACTTTCAATATTGTCAGACCATGTTTAGATCCGTCCAGTATGCCGGTATAATACCACGAGTTACGCCCCTTCTGCTTGATTAGTGCATTTTAGATTAATTGTATATTTATTTGAAGTTAAATTATTATATCTTTCTACTAAATAATAATAAAAAAAAAGTAATTAACGGTTAAATCCTCTGTTGATTCTTTATTTTTGTTGTTGTTTTGTTAAGGAACTAATAAATTATTCGTCTATTTTTGTTGCTTATTTTTCAATAAATATTAGTTTATTTATTTACAAGATTGATCGTTTATATAAATATACAGTGTTATTTTCCATTATTTAACGCAAGCGTACATTTTAGATGAATAAATTGAATGAAAACTACGGTTCCTTATTTGTGCATTGTGATTAAAAATTCGTATGTATCATTACTTTCATTTGTTTCAATGTCTAACCTTACCGTTTTAATTTATTGACATAACTGCACGACCCGATTTTCAATTAACAGTGTTAAGATAATCGTTGCAAAGAATCCTGCTCAAACTTTTGTGAAAGACGGTTTTAACTTTGAAGTGTTGCGAGAGTTTATGTTCTATGTTGAAGGCATTTGTAGTGACCTGCAATACAAGTACCGTTCCATTGAGTTTAGTTATATGTTTTCTGTGTTTGTCCCTGACCCATGTTTTCTGTATTTTGCATGTGTAGTGCATCATAAAAAAAACATTGTTACTTGTACCATGATGAACTTTCGTGCAGGACTGCTTTGTGTATTTTTGACATGGAACTCTTGATCAGACTATGACTTTTTGACTCTTGACCTATGCACTTTTGGTGTGTCATCATGATACAGTGTTTTCCGTTGTATATAACCCTGAACTAAAAGTATAATTCTAAATTGACCTTGCTTCTGATTATGTGGCATGAAAATGTATTGTCATAAGATGGTGAGTCTATTGGCAAAGAAACTTCATATGAGCTTGACCTTTGCCCTCAATGTACAACTTGTATATTTTATAGATATAGGAAGATATGGGGTGAGTGCCAATGAGAAAACCCTCCATCCAATGGACTTTGCTCATTGTTGAAGGCCGTATGGTGACCTTTAGTTGTTAATTTTTGTGTCATCTGGTCTCTTGTGGAGAGTTCTTCTTTGGCACTCATGCCACATTAGATGGAGGGTGGGGATCCCGCTAGTATGTTTAACCCGCCTCATTCTGTATGTATGTACATGTCCAAAGTCAGGAGACTGTAATTCATTAATTGTGGTTTGTTCATGTGTTACATATTTGTTTTTGTTCATTTTTTGTACATACATTTTTACGTTTCTTTTCTCGTTTGAATTGTTTTACATTGTCATTTCGGTGCCTTTTATAGTTGACTATGCGGTATGGACTTTGCTCATTGTTGAAGGCCGTAGGGTGACCTATAGTTGTTAATTTCTATGTCATCTAGTCTTTTGTTTGAATTATACGGAGAATGGTCTGATTGCACTCATACCACATCTTCTTATATCTACTAGATATATAGATATATTTGTTAGTTTTGTGTACCACGATGACCCTTTCCTCAAATCTGCTTTGTGTTTTTTTGTTTGTTATGGAACTTTTGACCAGACTATGACTTGATTCTTGACTTATGCATATTGGGTGTGCCTCTTGGTATTATTACCTTGACAAAGTCAGAAGTCCCTGGTTTTTGTTAGTCTTGTATGTTTTTAAATGTAAGTTCGGTTTTATGTTATAGAGTGTGTATACATTTTGTTGAGGGGCCATCTGAAGTCCACCGCTGGGCGAGGGATTTTCTCGCATTGTTGAAGACCCATTGGTGGCCTTTGTCTGCTTTCAGCTCTTTTGTCATGTTGCTGTCTCTTTTACATATTCCACATTTCCATGCTCAATTTTTGAGAATGTTTGGTTCAAATGAAAACTTAATTGCTTCAGTAGCACCATGTACTGCCAGTTGTGATAGCTAATTCAAAATGTTTCAATCATTTTACCTTGGATTTCATTTCATGGACATGTAGATATGGATAGTCTGTTTTTACATCTTAAAAAATCACACAGAAGGTATACGCATATCAATAAACTGAACACAGTGCGAAGAACAAGTACACTTAGACATAGAGCTCAATCTAGTGAAACACTTTTTTCTGCTGGTCACTGTCTGTTACCAAACTGCACCGAAATCCTAAAAATAAATTTTCAAGTTAATTCTATTAGAAGTAGAATTCAATGGAAGTAATTTAACTGTTTACTAAAATAAATGTACATGTATATGGGCCACAGATGCCCCTGCTTGTGAAACAAAAGACAAGTAAACTTCCACATATACTAGTAGATGCAGGATACACGTGAGTTTGACTGTTTTGTGACCATAAGCATTGTGTATAAGTTTCAAAACATTTGGTTGAGGCAAACTAAAGGTAAAGAACAGAAACAGCAGATTTAGCATTTTTCCTATCTTAAGGCTCCGTGTTGATATTGTATCATTGGTATACGTACCACACCTTCTTATATATAATAACTCATTGTCATTGCGGTGCCTTTTATAGCTGACTATGCAGTATGGTCTTTGCTCATTGTTGAAGGCCGTAGGGTGACCTATAGCTGTTAATTTCTGTGTCATCTAGTATTTTGTGGAGAGTTTTTATTGGCACTCATGCCACATCTTCAAGAGAACGGAACCGGGTTTTTTTTTTGGACGTTCGGGAAGAACGGACTAGAGTAACTCTTGATGCCCCTTTACTATGGTACCAACACAGACGTTCTAACTATGGTGCTGGTGCTACTCGTCCCACTAGCATGCTCTGTCATTAACACATACACAGTTTTATTATAAAAATATTCAATCTTAATTTTGATATGATTATTTTGGGCTTATAATGATTATATGCATGCCTTTCACAAGTAGTATCAAATCTGGCATTATCACAAAGCTATTAAATAAAATTCATTCGAACTTTAAATGTGCAATCAAATATATATGCAAGTCGTCAACTGATCAAGTGGCTAGATGCTTATTACGTTGGCCAATTGGTCCTAATTTTGTTGTTTCTCATAATTCTTTTAAGAATGGCATTGATATATATTTATGTTTTATGATATATGTAAATATTGTATTGTGTATATTAATGGTGAAACGTTAATAAACTATCTATCTCTATCTATCTATCTGTTTTAAAACTTCTAGAAATATTAACGGAAATAAGTAAATTATGAGTAAAGGGAAATAAATAAAAACAGAACGACTGAATTTAATAAAAGGATGTTCGATAAAATCAGAGACATATATTATGATATAATGTATATTTCGTTTTATTTTTAAAATCTAAACGATGCTTTATTTTTATCTAGTTTCCTAATCAAATTTTTAGAATGAGAAAATAAATACCTTACAACTTCTTTTACCGTCGATCCTGAAATGTTTAATGTTATAAAACAATTTTAGCGTCTTTGACCTACTTTATCTTTTTATTCGGATACTTGTGGTTATCTTCTCCAAGTTCAACGGGAACATTAGAATAATCAAGAATAGAACCCAGATGGAACCAAGAAGTTGGGTTGCTATAACCAAACATCCTGGATGTTGAACCAGTTACCATGGTTTCGAACCAAAGAACCCAGATTGAACCAAGGTTCAGAACCAAACGGTGACATCCTATTAGTCCGACAACCATTATTCCGACATCCCATTACTTCCACAGCCCATTATACCGACAGCCCAATACTCCGACAGACCATTAGTCCGACAGCCAAATACTCCGACAGCTCATTATTCCGACAGCCCATTATTCCGACAGCTCATTATTCCGACATTACATCAGTAATGACCACTTTCGAGTTCAACCGTCACCGGAAAAAACTCGTCAATTATGCACGCCTTTATGACGTCATTTACCAGATAGATGGGCTCGCCTGTATCCCTGCACTATTAACGTTCATCAAGCGTCTTAGTGATCGTCGTTGTGCGGGATAAACTAGAAATAATAGTTGTTTTGTAGGTACTTAATGACAATTCCCTAATGACAGCAGTGCTGATTGTCAATTTTGAGAATTCAATTTGCCGAATAATTCGTACAATATAGAATTATAGTTTTCCAACCACTCGCTCAACATTAGAATGGAAGTGACGACGCCCCTAAACGCACAAATGACGTTCACTAAAACCAGAGTTTTTGACGGAAATGCATCGAACTCGAAAGTTGTCTAATAGTAGCGGTTATTTTTTCTTTAAAAGAGTAACTCCGTTTTCGATAATATTTGTGGTTGTCCGTTTAGATTCGTTTATTCTTCTCTTACGGGATATGTGTCTCAGTGCCTTGGGTTGATACACATGCTTATTGCAAATACTGAATCCTTACCCTCGTTCCCTTTTTTATGCCTTAAAAGTTTTAATCATGTCCGTCTGTCCGTCCGTTTGTTCGTCCTTCCAAAAGTTGGTTTCTGTTTCCTAACTTTAGTTTGCGTCAACCAAATGTTATGAAGCATATACACGATGTTTATAACCACACAACACAGACCAAGTTTGATTTTTAGTGGCGCCACTGTAATCACTTTAGAGTTATACCCCTTTACAAATGGAAAAAATGCTACATTTTTCGTTTCCGTTCTCCAACTGAAGTATAATTTGCCTCAATCAAATTTTTAAAAATATAAACACATATAAAAGACAAGCACATTACTAATTACCACAAAAATCAGATCAAGTACACAATTTGGTAGTGTCAATTTTATCGTTCTTCAGTAATGTTTCTTTATAACTTTGTAAGTTAGGCAAGCAGGGGCATCATATATACCCCATGGACACATTCCCTATTTATTGTTTTACGAGTCCGGGTATTTTATTTTATTTTTTTGTTCGGCGCGGGTTTCCACTGTCCTTATTAGCTGTTCTAGTCCACGGTTTTGTTTGTTTCTCGTGATTACCCCGATCTTTTTTATCAGATCTTCGATTTCCTCACTTTTGAATCAACGGACTGCGGTTCCACCACCATTTACTGAATAGATAAATCTATCAGAGTTGGAAAACCATACCTGCACTTTCAACCGCAAAGATGAGCGACTTCGGCTTCTCCAAAGACACCTACCGTGCGTTTGAATTGTTGGGATACATGAATCCGCGAAATATAAAGACAGTTCACGTGCACAACGGTCAATCAGACATAGACATGACACTTGATATATTATGAAGTGGTACTGATTTTATACCACGAGCCTATTAAACTATTCAGTTTTATAATGCAGTTGGAGCAGGGGCGGGGAGGGGTGAACACGTTTGAGATTCAGTACTTTTTCAATGATTAGAGTTCCATTTTAAAAATGAATAAAACGAAGTCCGATATTCTAGCAAGTTGTCGACGGACAACAAGATACACGCAAACAATAACATGTACCACAAGGATAGCAAGTAGTCCCTTGTGGGAGAGGGTCCTGATGAAGTGAGTGTAAAATAATAAGATAGTTAAGCCAAAGATGTGGATGGAAAAAAACCAGTACAAACACAAGTAAAATCTTAAAGAGTTTGATGTGTTCTTTGATGTTTTTATGGGTCCTTCACCATCTTTGCGAACGTTTCAAACAATATTCATGACTATGTTATAGTTTCTACTTCGGCCATCTTATGTAGATCTATTAAGCCTCGGTCACACCTTACCATATAGCTCGAACGGACGCCTAACTGATAACTTTTTTTCAATCCGTTCATGTCCGTTAGACGTCCGATCTTATCCGTTAGACGTCCGTCCATATCCGTTAAGCGTACGTTTTATCCGTCGACGTCCGTTCTGTCCGGTGGAAAATTTTGAGCATGTTCAAAACTTTGAACGGACGTCCAACGGATTAGATGTCCGGTGAACGTCCGTTTTGTACGGTACTCGTCCGTTTCGTTTCCGTTTTGTATCCGTTACGTGTCCGTTATACATCCGTTAGAGGTCTGGAAGATAAATTCACCAACGGACTTCTACAGGACGTTTAACGGATAAAACGGATGTTGAACGGATGAGAAACGGACCTCTACCGGATGTATAACGGATAAAACGGATGATGAACGGATCTGAAACGGATAAAAGCCAATTGAAAATTTCGCGTCAGAAATGCCAATTATTGGTATGTCAGATTTCTTAAGGTTCATGAATTCTTATTATTCATAATCGATCTTAGAGTATAGGCACGTCTTCACAATCAAGCAGTTCTTATTCAGGCCAGACACTGTCCTTTGGCGGAATTTTGAAGAACACACCAAAACCAGTTACACAGAAACATTTTGAATATTTATACGATTTACATGTATTATTATTGTCGCCTTTGATTTTTCCGTATATATTGTTCATCCGTTTTATCCGGTACGCTTCCGTTAGGTGTCCGTTTTATGCGATACTCGTCCGTTAGATGTACGTTCGACATCCGTTCTGTCCGGTACGTGTCCGTTTCTCGTACGTTGCATATCCGGTGTGTGTCCGTTATGCATCCGTTACACGTCCGTTTTATTCGGTCAGTACTTCAACGGACTCCCAACGGATAACAATTTTGTCAACGGACAACTTTTATTTTCATCCGTTAGGCATCCGTTCGTACTATCCGGTAAGGTGTGACCGAGGCTTTAGAATGACCAAGAGCCCCTTTATTTTTCCTAAAATAGATTGTATGCAGTAATCCCTCGATTATGCAAATTTTATGGCAACGACCAATTGATGGAAATCTTAGAAACGTTCTTGGGTGTACTACATGTGACATCTTTTAAAAGAAAAGCAGTCAATGGTACGATGCATAGTATCTTCACCGAGATCTCCTAATCAGTTTCAATCATTAAAAACGTGCAAAATTCGTCCTCCTCGTGGCATATCCTGCCAGTTATCCCAACTGAAGGATGGCATATGTAACTTGCGGAAGAAGAGGTGGACACATTTTGATTTACAATGGTTTTAAGTACCAAAAATACAAGACTCGATAAACTACGTCGGATATGGTGGCGTCCTGCATGCAGAGTCCCACTTAGAACAAATTTGTTCAATTTCGATGAGGAGGAACCAAATATAAATGTACTTCATGTTAGTTTTATCGAATTTAACTTAACAAATCAAAAATATTTCTATATTACCAAACTTTTGTTATAAATACTTAACACCTTAGTTCCATTGACAAACTCATATAAAGTGCCAAAAAATACTACAATCGCCCGAGTTACCCGTCTATAAAACACGCACATACCAACGACGTGTAGGTTCCTGTTGTCAACGTATATTTGTTCGAAGTCCTGTTTAATCTCTAGTTTAAGGTGAGATGGGAGTATAAACCTAAAAAGATATAACTTTTTCATACTTTGCCAAAACGTAGTATTAATTGTGATATGTTTAAAAATAGAATAAAAACAAGAATGTGTCCATAGTTCACGGATGCCCCACTCGCACTATCATTCAACATGTTCAGTAGACCGTGAAATTGGGGTCAATGCTTTAAGTTGGCATTATAACTATAAACATCATATCATGGGGAACATGTGTACTAAGTTTCAAGTTGATTGGACTTTATCTTCATCAAAAACTACCTTGACCAAAAACTTTAACTTGAAGAAGGACGAACGGACGCACGGACGAACGAACAGACGGACGAACGGACGGACGAACGGACGCACCGAACAGAAAACATAATGCCCCTCTACATTTTTTCAAGCTACAGGTTATGGCACAATGACACATTTTGTATGGATTATACAGGAAAAAACATCATTATGTGATTAGAAGCTAAACTGAATGATATAATTGTAAAATAAAATACGGGAAGATAGCTTTTACAAAATGCTTTGAGAATATCAAAAGAAAAGATAGGGTTACTGTACCTTTTCTCCGGTTAAAATAAGAAATAGCAACACTTAATGCTTGCTGGTATGTATCACTATGAGGACCAACGACAACCACTAATCTACAGGCTCATGACTTGGGACAGGCAAATACAGAATGTGGCGGGTTAAACATGTCTAAAGGAGCCAACCCTCCCCAAACATGGACTAACATGCAGTTCTGTAATAGTACAAATATAAGAACAAACTATAAAATGCAGTATAACTAATTCCAATTCTGCACATACGAATAGGAAGAGGTGGTAAGATTGCCAATTGTCTGTATTTAAGTTAGCAAGGAACTGTTTCGTCATATTTCCGTATATACGGAATTCGAAGTCAATCCATACGGAAATAATTCTGTACATTATCAATGGTAAATAAATACACGATTTCTGTAAATAATATATACGTTATGATGGTAAGGTTAAAAATTAATGGTAAACCCTAGTTTTAAGTGTTTTAATGTCTTATCTCACCGTTTTAAGTTATTGACATAACTGCACGACCCGATTTTCAATGAACAGTGGTAAGATAGTCGTTACAAAGAATCCTGCTCAAACTTTGTGAAAGACGGTTTTAACTTTAAAGTGTTGCGAGAGTTTATGTTCTATGTTGAAGGCACTTGTATATAGTGACGTGCAATACAAGTACTGTTCAATTGAGTTTAGTTATATGTCTTCTGTTTCTGTCCCTGACCGATGTTTTCTGTATTTCGCATGTGTAGTGCATCATGACAAGACATTGTTACGTGTACCGTGATGAACTTTCGTGCAGGACTGCTTTGTGTATTTTTGACATGGAACTCTTGACCAGACTATGACTTTTTGACTATTGACCTATGCACTTTGGGTGTGTCATCATAATACAGTGTGTTCTTTTGTGTATTACCCTGACCTAAAAGTATAATTCTAATTGACCTTGCATCTGAATATGTAGCATGAAGATGTATTGTCATAAGGTGGTGAGTCTTGTGGCACGAAAAACTTCATATGAGCTTGACCTTTGCCCTCATTGTACAACTTGTATATTTTGTTTGAATTATATGGAGAACTGTCTGATTGCACTCATACCACATCTTCTTATATCTATATTAGATATATAGATATATTTGTTAGTTTTGTGTACCACGATGACCATTTCCTCAAAATCTGCTTTTGTGGGTTTTTTTTGTCATGAAACTCTTGACCAGTCTATGACTTTTTGACTCTTGACCTATGCATATTGGGTGGTCCTCTTGGTATGATAACCTTGACAAAGTCAGGAGCCTCTGGTTTTTGTTAGTCTTGTATGTTTTTAATTGCAAGTTCGGTTTTATGCATTGGAGTCTGAACTAGTACACATTTTGTTCAAGGGCCATCTGAAGTCCACCGCGGGGCGAGGGTTTTTCTCACTTTGTTAAAAACCCATTGGTGACCTTCGACTGCTTTTTGCTCTTTTGTCATGTTACTGTCTTACTGTCTCTTTAACACATTTCACATTTCCATTCTCAATTTTTGAATTGTGAAGAATGTTTTGATCAAATGAAAACTAAATCTTTTAATTGCCGTGAAAAATTAGAGAGAACATTTACTGCTTCAGTAGCACCATGTGCTGCCAGTTGTGATAGATAATTCAAAATATTTCAATCATTTTACCTTGGATTTCATTTCATGGACATGTAGATATGGATAGTCTATTTAAGCATCTTGAAAAATCACACAGAAGGTATACGCATATCAATAAACTGAACGCAGTGCGAAGAACCTTTAAAGTACACTTAGACATAGAGCTCAATCTATTGAAACACTTTTTTTATGCTGTTCACTGTCTGTTATCAAACTGCCAATTGTTAACTGTCTGTTATCAAATTGCCAATTGTCTGTATTTATGTTAGCAAGGAACTGTTTCGTCATATTTCCGTATATACGAACCAAACAACCCAGATGGAACCAAGGTTTAGATTTAGAACCAGAGTGCCCGGATAGAACCTTATTGCATTCGGAATTCTCATGACTTTTTATACCTTCAACGTATTTTCCAAATCATTTATTTATTTAGTATATTTATATATAATTTATATATAATTATAGATAATATATATAATTATTCTTTCTTATCTATTTTCTCTGACTGTTAATGACGTCTTATTGGATGTTGGATGTGTACTGATTGATATTTAAACCTTAGATACATGATTTTTTTTCTCCGACTGCATTTTAATGACGTTTTATTGGATGTTGGATGTTTACTGATTGATATTTTAGCTTTAGTTACATGATTCTTTTTATTAGTTGTTATTGGTTTTAACTGGCTTTCATTATCTTGGAGTACTCTGAAATCTGTACTTTGTGTCTTTAGTTGGGTTTGTTTGTGCTTAGTCGCTTTCAACTGATTTTAAAGTTTATTCTAATATCATTGAATATGTTGTACTATACATGTTACAACACTATATCAGATAAGGGTGGGATACAAAAACATGTGTAATACTGCCACATTCTGAACTGTGAATGTCAGGACTCGAGCCTCTTACTATGTGTTTGTCGGGTGTTTATTTTTTTTAATTTTTAATTTTTTTGTTAATTGCGTTAACCCTCAGGGTTTTTCAGAACACCGGATGTTATTCGGAATACTTCTGTTCTTTCTATTGCCACCTTTCATATACATGCGCAATAGCTTATCAACTGACCTAGCTGTTGAATAAGCATTAGCATCTTAAGTTGCTACTGAGATATGTTACATATGATACAAAATTTATAATGACGCAAGCTATTTTAATGAGCATTTGAATGCTTCCTTGCACGCAATTACAAGCTGCTAATATTTAACTTACATATATATATACAGTCAGAAACCCGGTTGAAATAGATCAAAAGAATCGAGGCTCTTTGTTAGAGAAGACGATAAATGCTTACTGTAATGTTTACTATAGTGACAAAAATTTTAAAAGTTAATAGAAACACACAAATGTTCTTCTCAATTACGAAGTGTTTTATTTTAACAGGTCGGGAACACTACCTTATATGGCAATGCATAAATTAGCATATTTATGTTCTCGCACATTTAATTGTTTATTTACGTGTGACGCAATTTATTTTTACCTGGGGTTTTGACCAATCCACTAAATGAGCAACAATGCATGATGGACTACTACGTGCTTACAATCAAACAAGAACACGTGTTATTTACTGAAATACAACACATTTTTTCGTGCAATGCGGAATTAACAATTTTGCTTAGTTTTTCAATTTTTGTATCCACATTTATAGTTCGTGATATAAAGTATTCGTTCCATGCTCAGATTAACGAAGAGTTGTTTCTATGCGAAGAAACAAGTGTTTGAATTACCCGATATATATAGCCATAAATATGTTTGGTGATGACACGGAAATTTTATGTATTCGTCCACCAGACAGCAACAAAACAACAGTGATAAACACCATTATCCATAAGACAAACTTAGTTTAGTAGATTGGATGGAAAGAGATCTTATTTGGCACTCATACCTTATCTTCTTCTTTCTATATATATACATTTTACAAAACAAGTTTTCAGAAAACTTAAAAGGTAATGTAGCATCCAATATTATCCACAGGGATAAGATAATTTGAGATATTGCACATACGTCAATAGGACAGCAGCCGAACGATAAAAATACCTCTGAGGTATATTTTTGGATAAAATACGCAACCGTCGGACTTTATAAATGGATGAAACTATACAAACTATGTTTAAGCTATTTACCGTACAAAATTGAGAATGGAAATGGGGAATTAGTCAAAGAGACAACAACCCAACCATAGAGCAGACAACAGCCGAAGGCCACCAATGGGTCAAATCAGTAATCTCCGCACCCGGCTGAAGAGTCCTTTAGCTGGCACAAATATGTATACTAGTTCAGTGAAAATGGACGTCATACTTAACTCCGAATTATACATATTAAACTAAGATTAAAATCAGTCAAGACTACAAAGGGCCAGATGCTCCTGACTTGGGACAGGCAAACCTGCATCGAGGTTTAACATGTTTTTTTTAGATCTTAACCCTCCCCTGATACATCTATCCAATGTAGTAAACACAAACACACAGCAATATGTAGAGTAAAACTCAGTTAAAAAGCAGTCCGAATCAGAATAGGTAACAAAAGAAACTAAACAAAATTACCATAATACATAAATTAACGAATGACTACTAGCAGTTACTTACGTGCCAACTTCAGACCTACAGCCTATTTCATTGAGTGTGTAATGAAAGGCAGAATCTTTAGCGTGCTTATTAGCTGAACCGTAAAGTCGTTATTATGTACCGGTAGTACTACCCTCCTTTTGAATAAGTTTAGACTGACAGACATGTAAATTGGTTATTATCGGACTTGTCTACTCTTAAAGGATTACCTAACCTGCAATCGGCTGTGTACTGATTGAAAGATTATATTTTCAACACTCGAATATCAAGCACAATTCCTACCCACTTTTACAACACTTTTTTTAACATACTGAATATTATGATGTTCTTACTTATAGTTCAGGTCCTGATAAAAATTTTACACATCCAGTTCAGGAAGACGTGTTTCTATGTCATTTTTTTTTCGTGGCAGAAATGTTTTTAATTGACATTATACATGTTTAAAGAGCTCAAAACATTTACGTTCTGGAGAGTGGTCACTCCATCTGAAATTTCACTGTTTCACGCCGTGAAATTAGTGCACAGGTACAATACATAACAATGGAAAAAACCTGTTCAACTACTTTTACAAGCGAAAAGTCGAATTGTGAAGCAAGTAAACAATACTTTTTTAATCTGAGCATGCAAATTGAAGATTATATTATATATATTTCAATAAACATATTTGCAAAACAAAAACATTTATTTTGAGAATCCCAGGCACAATATTATCTTTCACTTTTCCCACTAATTCCACGTGTTTTCAAGCTATAGTAAACGCGAAGTAGCCCACAACGCATTGTAGTTCATTTACTCGATTGGTCAGTTTTTCAAGGCCATCATTGGCCTTGTGTTTTGGAAATTACTATGTAAATATATTCTGACGTCAGGAAATCTAGAGTTTTCGACCTGTTTAAAAACACCACTTGCATAAGTTTTCAATTTATTTAGTACAAAGTTAAGCAGAACAATTAGATATCAAGTCGACGACATGAGTATTTTTCCAGTTGGATGTAGAAAATGCATAACCTCAGATTTTTTTTTTTAATTTACTACGAACGGAAAACATATCAATCTATTAGTTCAGTAATTTTCGTGTCTGCCCTTCCATTATGTGACTCGAGAAAAAATTCCAAAAAATGGGTAACAATTGTATCAAAAAGAAAAATCGAGTGCACCTTTTTATGTTAGAGCGTGTTTGTGTTGAATATTTTGTCTTGATACCGTACAAAGCAAGAATATTTCATACATCGTCTCGCTTCAGATTCTATCATTTTTATATATCAAAGCTACAAGTTGACTTTATAACATAAAAAAAAAATCACAGTACTAAAAGATGAAATATATGGGTCAAGTGAAATACCTATCTAATGAATCACAAATACAGAGTAGGTGTGTTCAAATAGCTATTTTTTACTTAAAGTACTTGACGACAGTCTTTCAAGTTGGATGATGATAGGCATATCTTCGAAAAATTATAATTGTTTATTTCTTAGTAAATTAATTTATTTGAATTCAAATAAATAATAGCACCAAATATAATTAAATAATTCCACGGCGATCTATTTTCATTTATCACCAACTTGAATATGTATTTTAAATGTGTGTATTAAATGCTCCCTTGTTTTATAAGCCACTGATCCGAATAAACAGTCACACCTGGCAAGGTGTGCCCTAGAGGCGTGGTTAACATGATACCGAAGCAGGCGCGGATCCAGAGGGGGGGTTCCGGGGGTTGGAACCCCCCTTTTTTTTTGGACGATCAATGCATTTGAATGGGGACATGTAATTGGAACCCCCCCCCCCCCCCCTTTGTCCTGGGTTAGGAACCCCCCTTTTTTTAAATGGCTGGATCCGCCCCTGCGAAGTGCAAATAACAATTTACCTTTCAACAAGCCATCTACGAGTTTTGACACAGAACCGTGAATACACACATCGCATAAACCTAGTCATAGCAGAGACAGTAAAAGGTCAATAAGAGTACACCAACATATTGTCTTTACAGATTATTGTACTTTAATTTGTTCACCTTATCAGTCCGAAAATGCATTAATTAAAAATAAATTTATAACTTTTTGTGTTGTCTAAAAAATTAATTTGAATATATACGTTTAACATAGAAAATTTATCTCATGAATATGTACAATTGCATGTCTGTGCGTTTTATCTTCTTATTATCGGCTGGTTATTAGATAAAGCAGAAGTCATCGACGCGCTTACGTTTACGTTAAAATATGATTAAAAACCAAGACTTTTAATGATTGTATTTTAAATCCCGGCATGCAAAAACCAGGAGAAAACGTCTAGACCTACAGGAAGTTGTTAATATTTTTTCATTGATTATTGAATTTCTCCTTTATTACTGCAATTATAGCGATAAAACTTTGTGAATATATATATTATGTCATAATGAACATATTTAAACCATAAGTAAAAAATCGCGAATTTTGCCTTTAACTGGGTCAACGATAAGACATCAAATGTCTATTTATAGACACCGAGTGATGATAGATGCAGACAGAGATAAGAAAAAAAATCTATTATATAGTTATATGGTCAGGGAACAGATAATCTAACTATATGTTCCTGTTGTAATTAAGGCTCTTCAAAATATTCGTCAAAATAAAAATAAATAATTATTATTTCTTGAAGACGATCACTCACACGATGATGAATTTTCGGATTTAATATATATATATGAAGTACGAACATGAAAATAGTGTAAGGATATTTTGAGCCATCTCACTGATCAGTAGGCTACACAATGTTCACAAATGAACAGTTTAAAACCATTCAGCAAGAGAAAAAAAAGATAGGTCAATATAAGAAACTAACAAGGAAACCGTTTAGTTCAATTTATAAAAAATGTAGATTATTCTAATGCATTTGTCAAATGTCAGAGGGAATATCTTTTTAAATGTGATAGGAATAACAATGAGGCAACTCCCCATAAAGTGTTAGACACAGTGTAGTCAAAGTTATTATAGGTCATAATACAGCCTTCATAAAAAAGACTTGTGTCACATTGGACAGCATTCTATTAAGGGCACCAAAAACACTGTTATAAAACAATTTAAACAGGAAAAACAAATATAATTTAACTTCAAACCAGAAACAAAAAGCAAATATGAACTGCAACATAAAAAGACAACCACTACACAACATGCTTCTGACTTGGGATATGTGCTTATGAATACACCTGGTTTAAAAAAATGTACATACATACCATTAGACAGTAGTGTTACTTTTCAATGCAAAATACGCCCTTTAAAAGTTAATGAACAAATCGTGTTCAGAAAAAAAGGTACAACAGTTCATAAATGTGGCCTTTAAACAAACTTATATTTAGGCGATGGGTATTCAGTTGTTATTTCATGTTTGATCATGTTAGTTTTTTTGTTGTTTTCAATTTTGTTTGTTTATCGATAAGTACAAGGTTTAAGCTGTTTTGTCTAGGCTATAAATAACTTTATTAATGAATTGGTTTCGGTCATCAAGGTGAAGAGGATGTAGTTCAATTCAAATTATATGTATTTACAATTAAACTTGTAGGCTTTTTTCATTACCCACAATTTGAAATAAAAGAAAACATCAAAATAAAAAGGGACTTTCGGAAAATATCTTCAAAGCGATTAAAGTTTTTAATAAGTTTTTGTTTTTAGCAAAAGAGGTTTGTCATCTAAAACTTTTAAGAGCACAAAGAACACAACTTAATATTGTCAATGCTTACTATCCTAAGCGTAACAAAAACCTTGCAGAGCAGGTGGAAAGATAATAATAATTATCAATATCAAATTTGAATAAAAAATAACTATTTTACAGGTTCACGTATTGCATTTCTTTAACACAAATAATCATTAATTGATTACATTTCTTCCCATTTGTATTTAAACTTTAGCCTAAAACCTAACTCTTTAAAAAAACCTTATAATGGAACATCAAGTGGGTGACTTAGCATGTTGTTTTTCGGGAGAGAGGGGGAAAAATCCTTGGTCGCGGGCAATGATTCCTTTAGCAAGAATATATCTACCCACATTGAACTGTAGTTTCATTAAGTAAACAATCAATGTCAGTTTTTAATTCATATACCACAAAAAATGATATAAAACAATACATCTTTATTAAACAATTATCTAATATTTAATGCCAAACAAGCATTTGGGTTTACGATTGCATTTCTTTTTTTAAAGAAAGCAACTTGTTTTGTACAGTTTGTCCTTGTGTCGTGCAGTTGCACCACTATTCCAGGTTAGGGGAGGTTTGAGTGCTAGCTTACATGCTTAACCCAGCCACATTATGTATGTGCCTGTCCCAAGTCAGGAGCCTGTAATTCTGTGGTTGTCATTTGTTGCTGTATATCATATTTGTTTTACGTTTATTGTCTTGTAAATACATTATGCCGTTAGTTTTCTCTTTTAAATTATTGTTCATAAATTTGTCATTTCGGGGCCTTTAAAGATGGCAATGGCTATGTTGCCGGCAACGGCAAAATAGAAAATATTGTTTCTTTTTGGCTCTGATTGAAATAACTTAATTCAAGGCGGCAAAATAGCATATTTCTTTAGAAATGGCTATCTTCTTGGCACCGGCAATATAGTGAATTTAAAGAACTGACTATTATTTCAAAAGCAAATTTAAATACTATTATAACATTTTTGATTTTTGAAGCTATGTGAATGATTTTGTTATATTGTATATCAAATTTATGATGCAACTTTTATTTTGAGGGGGGTTGGGTGGGGGGGGGGGTTTGGGGGGTCAACATACAGTTAACAAGAGAGATTTAATTCTGATGCATACATGTAACATTAGAATGTGACTGGTTTTAGAAATAAATTCAGCTACATGATTTCATATGATTTCATCATTGTTCATTGCAACAAATGGATGCTCAATATTTGTTTTTGTTTTTTTGTTATAATTTTTTGAATTATCATTTTGACTGATAAATGTATTTAAACGATTATATGTTGACAGTGCACATTTTCGTAGCAATTTCAAAAGTAAATATTAAATTTCAATCTTTACAAAGAGCCGGCGAAATAACAAATTCACTATATTGCTGTTGCCGGTAAAATAGACGCCACCTGAAGGACGCCTCCGGGTGCGGGAATTTCTCGCTACATTGAAGACCTGTTGTGACCTTCTGTTGTTGTTTTTTTCTATGGACGGGTTGTTGTCTCTTTGACAAATTCCTCATTTCCATTCTCAATTTTACTTCTAAAGAAATATGCTATTTTCCTGGCTTTGATTAAGATATTTTAACCAGAGTCGGAAATATAGCATATTTTCTATTTTGCTTTTTTTCTATGTGAAATTCATATCTACAGAACATATATGTTTGTAAGGCAAAAGTTTAATTTCAGGTCTGATCAGATGTCAGACACACATTCAACATCTCGAAAAGATAGTGACCAGTATCACGTGCCATGATACATGTATACATGAGAGTAGGACTTGGGTACCACATGACGAATGACAGTAAAATATTAGTTAAATAACGTAAACGATAAGCAGTTTACTCCATTATACGTAGCGGTAGCTACAAAATGATATATGACGATAAACAAAAATTTCTTTATAGCAATAAAAACCATGGCCGAAACGAGTTTCCTTAGTATGGACGAATTGGCAGTATGGCCGACAACTTTTTCTATTTAGCATTTTAACTCATGTGATTTTTAAAGATCAGCTGTTTATCATGTAAGACTATGGAGCAGTCACTGACATACAAAACTAATGGCGATCGAATCCAGGATTTTTGAAAAGGGGACTAAATATTCCCGAAAACTGAATCATAAACACCGAGCCGAAGAGAGTCGATTTCGTTTACCAGATATTATGCTAAAAAGTCATATAAATTATGAGAAACTCCTTCTAATTTCTCCTGGATCCCCTACTGTAAAATTATACACAAAATTGTTGAAGTCCCTACATGTAACCTTAACATTAAAAGACCGATCTGTAGGATAAGGCAAACATCGTAATTCTCATAATCATTAATACCGAATCGGTCTGTCTGTTCTTGTCTTGTATTGTGCTGACTTGTGATTTTTTTTATGACTAGACTTAAATATAGTGACAGTGCCAGGCGCGGATCCAGGGGAGGGGGTTCGGGGTTGGACCCTCCCTTTTTTTGATGATCAATGCATTTGAATGGGGACATTTAGTTGGAACCCCCCCCCCCTTTTTTTGTCCGGGTTTAGGAACCCCCTTTTTTAAATGGCTGGATCCGCCCCTGAGTGCAGTGTTATACTTTAAGTACTAGTACTGCTTAAGGTCATACGATACAGTTTTGATTCCGTATTTACAAGTTGATGAAAATTTGCATATATAGGCTATTTTTTACCTGATTAAATCAAATATGTAATAAAAAATATACCTTCATGTGCTACTTTTTGAGTTAAATGAGGTCGAAATATTGTATATTTGCTCAAAATTCGGATTTGTGGCCGTATTTTTTATTACGAAAGAATGACATAACTTTTTTGTTTTATAAGATAAACGCAAATTGTTTTTTGTTAAATAATTTGTAATTTCTGTATTTTTTAAGTATTCTAAAAATGTATGCCTTTTTTGTTCAGAAATAACTTATATTTATCAAATGGTCATGAATTGAGAAAAAAACGTAATTTTTTGCTGTATATTTATCAAAATTTAAAAAAATGCACTATTTACAGTTTTATCAAATTTGGTCCACATAATCTCCCTGCAAAACGAAACAAAATGTCGGTTTAAAAAATGGGGGTCCATGCACTCGTTTTCAGATTAAATCAGTTTGAATGATAAAAATCAATCGAAAAATGCATCTTTTCCCGATATGTCATAGTTTGACGTCGCGAAAATAACATTTTATCGACACTAGGGACCATATTGACCCGGTTTTACGGTATTTATGTTTCTTTCATTATTGAAGACCCTCCAGCAACTATCAAGATGAAGGACAGGCATAAAAACTTTGACAATTCATCATTTGTATTTTTTTCTATACATTGACATTGTGTTCGATAAGCTCCCGTGCACGTGTTCTTCAATGATATTCCTTTTTTTTCTGTTAAGGGGTCTGAACACGACTTAATGCAAATTTAACCCTTGAATGTAATTTTTACCTGGGGTTTTGACCAATCCACTAAATGAGCAACAATGCATGATGGACTACTACGTGCTTACAATCAAACAAGAACACGTGTTATTTACTGAAATACAACACATTTTTTCGTGCAATGCGGAATTAACAATTTTGCTTAGTTTTTCAATTTTTGTATCCACATTTATAGTTCGTGATATAAAGTATTCGTTCCATGCTCAGATTAACGAAGAGTTGTTTCTATGCGAAGAAACAAGTGTTTGAATTACCCGATATATAGCCATAAATATGTTTGGTGATGACACGGAAATTTTATGTATTCGTCCACCAGACAGCAACAAAACAACAGTGATAAACACCATTAGGCTTAAATTAAAATATTGATTGTTTGCCCTTTACCGACCGACCCTATAAATTCGTTGCGCCTGAAAATCTTTTATTTGTATTTACCAGCAAGATTTTATTTTATTTTATTTTTTCGTTCCTACCAAAAATCTTATATTTGTATTTCCCGCTCAAAACTATTTTATCCGGAATTCTCGGGTTTTATATTCAACGTATAAGGTCCAGTCCGTTTGGTATCACCTGAGCGTTTGACATGAACACTTGCATTTGAAGTTTCAAAGCATTTGTTTGAAATAGATGTTCAGCATGTGAACGCTTCTCTGTACCTTTATACTTAAAGAGCAGGGTTCATTTTCAAAAAAGTTCGTTTGATACAAAATTATCAACGTGTGTACAAACTAATTTGGAACGGACGTTGTATTCTATGTAGGGATGGCCTTTTGTGATCCGCAGATCAGGATGATTATGTTACGATGCCGCTATATTATTTATATCTGACATGAACCAAAAGTGACAAAACCCTGTAAAGTGGAGAATATCTGGCAGTAAAATCGCCAAGTTGTCCATACAGATCATTTATGAATGCGATGTAAAATACGTGACAATTGTCAGAGTTTTTTTAAAGTCTTGTAGCATTTTTATTGGAAACAAAGGCACACACGATGTTTTTAACACTCTAGGGACTTTTTCTACTAGTAATGTATGTCTGCCCGGACATATCTTATCAGTACAAAGTTATCTTTTACAGAAAATCTTAAGGTAAGCATACAAGGTACGTAGTACAGAATAAAAGTGCAAGTTCAAACTGATTTCCAAACTCTTCAAAGTTCCAGGCATATAAACGTGTTGAAGATATGCGGCACAGCTCTATTTTTTTTTATATTTGAAAACAAAATAGTAGTGCATATGAATTAGCTTTACATTCTACGTGATATTTTTTTTAAACTAATAGTCCCAGAAAACTTATTTGCAAAAACAAAACGGACACAAATAACATTTTGCAGAGTTTGTATCTATAAAATAAAATATTATACCTACCTGCCTACCCATGACAAATAATATACCGAGCCAAGTTATTTTTTTGGGGAAAAAAATAAAATATTTTACCTACCTACCTACCCTGTTTCAAAACATAGGGTCGGAAAAGGGCAAACAAACAATATTTTAATTTAGGCCTTATCCATAAGACAAACTTAGTTTAGTAGATTGGATGGAAAGAGATCTTATTTGGCACTCATACCTTATCTTCTTCTTTCTATATATATACATTTTACAAAACAAGTTTTCAGAAAACTTAAAAGGTAATGTAGCATCCAATATTATCCACAGGGATAAGATAATTTGAGATATTGCACATACGTCAATAGGACAGCAGCCGAACGATAAAAATACCTCTGAGGTATATTTTTGGATAAAATACGCAACCGTCGGACTTTATAAATGGATGAAACTATACAAACTATGTTTAAGCTATTTACCGTACAAAATTGAGAATGGAAATGGGGAATTAGTCAAAGAGACAACAACCCAACCATAGAGCAGACAACAGCCGAAGGCCACCAATGGGTCAAATCAGTAATCTCCGCACCCGGCTGAAGAGTCCTTTAGCTGGCACAAATATGTATACTAGTTCAGTGAAAATGGACGTCATACTTAACTCCGAATTATACATATTAAACTAAGATTAAAATCAGTCAAGACTACAAAGGGCCAGATGCTCCTGACTTGGGACAGGCAAACCTGCATCGAGGTTTAACATGTTTTTTTTAGATCTTAACCCTCCCCTGATACATCTATCCAATGTAGTAAACACAAACACACAGCAATATGTAGAGTAAAACTCAGTTAAAAAGCAGTCCGAATCAGAATAGGTAACAAAAGAAACTAAACAAAATTACCATAATACATAAATTAACGAATGACTACTAGCAGTTACTTACGTGCCAACTTCAGACCTACAGCCTATTTCATTGAGTGTGTAATGAAAGGCAGAATCTTTAGCGTGCTTATTAGCTGAACCGTAAAGTCGTTATTATGTACCGGTAGTACTACCCTCCTTTTGAATAAGTTTAGACTGACAGACATGTAAATTGGCTATTATCGGACTTGTCTACTCTTAAAGGATTACCTAACCTGCAATCGGCTGTGAACTGATTGAAAGATTATATTTTCAACACTCGAATATCAAGCACAATTCCTACCCACTTTTATAACACTTATTTTAACATACTGAATATTATGATGTTCTTACTTATAGTTCACACTGTGTCTAAACCACACCGGCAAAATTTGTTCTAACTCGATGGTATCTAACATCGGGCACAATGACGGAACATCAATAGACAGAAGAGAGATAGATTTCTCCTTATTTTCTTATTTTTTTCATGTGTTATGTTTATCTTTTTAATACTGGTTAATGAAATCATTACAGTGTGTACTGGCTGGTCATTATCGCGTATGATACGATTTTGACACGCCTACATAGCTAATAAATATTCATGACTTTAAAGATAAGATCAGCACGTGTAGCCATAAACTGAGGGTTGTAGGTTTGTAGTATAAATGTATAGATGTAGTTTTGAGAATACTAGAAAATAGTTACAAAAATATAGTTATTAATTATTAGTATCCGAGCAAGTAAAACACGGATCTATCACATGATATCAAAGAATATTTATATAATAGTTCTTGAAAAACTGGTCACTATCGTGATATATGGATTGCCCACAGGACAGTGGTATTTACTAAGATAGTGATAATGACTGAGCAGAAGGCGAGGTCATTATCGCTGTCGCAGTCAATACCACTGTCCTACGGGCAGTCCATGTATCACGATAATGACCAGTTTTTTCAAGAATTATTATGTTTATTTCATTGAGAAACCATGTTTTGCAAAATTCGCATTATTTCAAAATGCCTAAGGCAGACTTGATTAGTTGTATTATTTCTATGGCAAAGAGTGAAGACCAGTCGTAGTAATACTGCCATTTATTTTAGTGCAATTTTTCAGTATATAAATACTTAATCAAGTTATCTTTAATTTTGTTATTAAAGAAAACATATAGTAAACAATTTAGCAACTTAAATATAATATTGAAAACAGGAAAATGTTTTATCAAAGGGACATCTCTCTTCTTATCAGAAAAACCATGCCCCACCGGTCATTAACACAGAAACCACGCCCCAACGGTCATTATCAGACTGAAACCACGCCACAACGGTCATTATCAGACGGAAACCACGCCCCACCGGTCATTATCATGTAAAAGTTTGTTAACAACCGGTTTTCTGGTCCGTTTTGTTCTGTTAATGACCGATTGAATTTATTACTGAAGAATAATGAATGTCATGTGGCCCCTTTTTATCCAATAATAGAAGCTTATTCTTAACCGATATGAAATAAATATATATATACAACTATTTTCTATTGTGATATGCAATATTTTCTACAACTGTTCTATATTAACGGAGAAATAAGTAAAAATGCATGTCAAAATGACGAATTGAGTGAACCTTGCCTCGAAATTGTTTAATTTCTCGTTAAATTGTTCACATTGTACGAAAAGAAAGGTACGGGAAGATACATGTAGGTACTGACACGGAGATTGCAAAACTAGTCATTATGAGCATCTCAATACTTGTATCTCTGTGTATGGAACGAAAGAAATGGGTCATGTCAAAATGGAACTGGCCGGTTTCGTCAATGTTTACCACCCGGTTTCGTCATAGATTTCACAATGCATAACCCGGTTTGGTCAAATAAAAAAAAATCATAATCGCATTACATTATAATTGATTATTTAACTTCAGCGTTGAAAATGAGTTTTGTGGGTCGTTGGAAAACAACTTCTTTCACCGGACAGCGGCTTCTTATTTATATGAGTCTCAGATACATACCGCCGAGTTGAACAATATTTTGATTATTTTTTGCTTTACAAAATCGTTAAATACATGAATCAATATAGTTTTGGCAACCAAAGGTGGGGTCGGGGGCGTGCAACCTATACGTCTTCCAGATTCGCCACTTATCGTACAAAGTGTATACCGAATTAAAATATTGTAAGAAATGAGAAAACAGGGACACCCGGGAAATCGGATTATGTGAGTTGGATTATGTTTATTATAAACATTCTCTTTGATATTTTTAAACAAGCGAGACATAGTGATTCAAATTCATAGCGTTTTGAACTATTGTATAAAGCTGCATATGTCAAAAGTTAGAAGGTTTGACTGGAACATATACAAGTATCACGGTGGGTATGGTTGTCCTGCGAGAGAACGTTCTGTGCTGGTGATTCGGTCCTGACGGGTGCTGGTGATCAATGAAAAAATGTAAACAAAGACGAAAATGATGATTTTTGACGTTTTCACCCATAAAAAATGGAAGAAAACAGTTGAGATTTTTCAATTTTGTTTCTTATGGGTTCATATGTAAACCATTAAAAAGTTGACCCTCTAAACTGTTTCGGTAAGCGTAACACAAAAGTGCTCATTTTCAGAAAATCTAGAACTGAAAAAATAAAACAAAAATGTTCATAGAGTCCGCTTTCCATACCGCAATCCACACGGCAAAACTTTTTTGTGAAAACACATTGCAATTTATTAAAATTTAGTATTTTCTCAATTTATTCATGTCCTGATACTGTGCTGGTGGGTCCTGTCATTGTGCTGGTGGGTCCTGATACGGTGTTGGTGATTTTGGATAAGAAGTTGATCATATTTGTAACAAATGTTACAAAATCAATAAAATTGGGCAGATAATTGTTGTCAATAGGATCTATGACTCATATTTTAGCTCTTGTGCATCCATTTGGCTGTTTAATATGTGTTTTCAAATGATCGTAACTTGTATTACATAATTACATAAAAGGGCAACATCTTTCGTCCAATATCAGATAACAATATATAGTATCTAAAATAAGAATAGTTTTATTAAGATATGAAATGCCCCTTACATTGATGCTTTAACAATGATCAAAGCCCATGCCGCATAGACATGTTTGTTAGCGCTCCGCATACCCCTCCCCACTTCCACCCAACCAACCCTCCTCATTTCCTCCTTCATTGTTACAGTGGTGTACCAACACAACAATTTATCACATAAAATAATAACACAAAGACACACATTATTGAACAACGAATGCTCGCAGGTACTGAAAGCTAGTTCAAAGCCGCATTTTCAACTAATAGATAAACCATGTTCTCATATACAAAAATTCCAATCGTGTCGATTAAAAAAGTCTCAAAACTTAAGTTCACATTTTAATGTTTGATGAAGCAGAACTTTAAAAGTGTGCAGTAAATCTTGTGCTCACAACAGTTATTGTCATAATTATGTATACATACGACTTATAAAGGAATTAAGAAGGTACCAAGAAATATTTTACAGTTCAATTTAATGATCATGAATGTAAGGAAATGGTACGGAAGTTTACATAGGACAAAAAGAAATTGATGGTAATTTTTTTGGCGAAAGACTTAAACGCTTCTTTGCATTATATAGTACAGCTCTTCTATAAAAACATGCAAAAAAAACTTTGATTGACTTGCTTGCTATGTTTGCTTGGATGTTTTGAGGTAGGCGGAGTTTCAATACATACTGGGATTTGATTGGACAAATACAAACTGACAGGAATTATAGTTAATGTTTATTGTCCAAACAAATTCTAGTATATAGTAAACAGACTACTTAATACCTGTCGTTTACCAACATCCAAACAATCATAGCAAGCAATTTGATCAATGGTTTGCTTTGCATATATTTATAGAAGAGCTGTAAATTCTTAAAAAAAAATCTTTTTGTCGTAGATGGTTAAATCCTCAACAAAATCTCAATAACTTTGTTGGAACGAATAAAGGATTTTAAATCAGATTTTCGTGGACTTTTTAGCTTCCACCCTGACCAGGCATGTTAGCTGTTCGTATGCTGTTGCACCTGACGCACGGAAACTTTCACATTTCCATCTTCTTTTCTGAAATATTTTTCCCAGCTCATACTTGACAGGATTAATATCCTAGTAAAAGGTGTAACCAATGAATTGAACACAAGTTAAAAATTCCACAATACTATATAATTCATTTTATGTGTCAATTTGTTCGAAAAAAGTCGAAAAGAAGAGAGTTTTTTTAATGTCATGATTATCCGTCGCTTTCTAGATCTATGCTTAGCATTTATTTCAGATGACATGGACTCCTCACCCTGGTGACCCTGCTGCCTTTCATAACTTTATCCGTATACATATATTAATAGATAAACAAAAGGCTGCAACTGGTATTTTTGTATTTAAAATGATTCGTTGTAACGAGAATATTTGTGGTGAATGGAAACTAGTGGTGAATGGAAACTGAGAGGGTCAAAATCTTAAATTGCTTATAAATGTTGCTGGACCCAGTTTCGTTATCTGATCTGAATTTTCTGAAATGTGCAAGGTAGATATACATTGGCCTTTTGATTTTTTTACTCGGTAAGTTTTGCCCTAATTGCTTGAACTTTTGCAATATTAAAGCCGATTTCAATGAGTGTGTAGACAAAGGGAATATCTTTGGTTATCTTGCTTGCTGAACAGAAAAGTCATTGTTAGGTTATGTAAACTACCCTACTTTAAGAGTAGACTAGTCCGACAAATGACACATCTTTCTGTCTGTAGGACCAGGCTACTTCTAAAGGAGGGTAGTATACCTTACCTAACAATGACTTCACGGTTTAGCTAACAAGCAAGCTAACCAAAGATATTACCTTTGCCTACATACTCAATGGAATCGGCTGTAACTAAAAACTCGAATTCATTTTAACAGACAGTGGTCATGTTTGTTGATGAATATTGTTTTTCCTAGATTCACTCTTGAAAAATCATTTGGTAACATTTGGTCAAGTAATTTCAGAAAACATCTTTTTGTAATTGCGGACGCCAAGACAATACATGAACCTCACTCGACCACTCGACATAGATGAGCTTATATATATATGATCTTATAGCGATTCGGGTTGATAACCAGTTGAAATTAAGCCAGTTTTTTGTGTGTGTAGATTTGTATTGTTTTAAACGGTTATGACCTTTTAAAGTTAAATGTAGGTGTTTAATCTAAGAATTTCTTTTTTAAACTTATATACTTGTTTTATACTCAATTGGTAGTATGAAGCTATGAGATATTTTAATTTTTGAAATTGAAGGCACAATTAACAAAGCAAACGGTAGTTTCAAATACTTTTAAATAGATCTTTAAGGATAATGTACCCATGTGTTGATCCCATGCTAAACATAGCAAAAATCTGTACAAAGGTTATCTCGTCTTCATTCTCTGACATATTCTAGTCTGCCCTTTCATAAAATAGTGACTTTTTTTAGTGTTCTATCGAACTTTCGAAAAAATTTACCTGATAACCGTTCAGACAAAAAAAAAATTGTGTTGAAAAAATCTTACAGATACAGCAAGTGATTCTTAATAGCTATAAGATACATTTTTCTTTTAAAATACAACTTTTAAATCTTACGAGAAACTATGCCAAGCTTAAAACTTTCATTGTAATCTCGCTCTAACTTATCCCCCCCCCAAAAAAAAAAAAAAAAACCAAACAAACAAACCCGCAATACTATTGTCATTCTTATAGTCAGCACTAAATTGTTCACAAACAAATGTGTTTTAAGCTGCTAAAGACATATGTTCAAACGCTCAGAAAGTCCGTTGTTCTATATTTTTGCTCTCCATTTTTATGCAAAACCTTTTACATTTTTATTCTATGGGTTATTGTTGAAGGTCGTACGATGACGTATGGTTGTTAACACATACTTCCTTTGGTTTCTTATGGAAATTTGTCCATTGACAACAAACATACCACATCATCTACTTTATATAAGTATTGTATAATTTGCAACGTATTTTGGTGATCTTGCAAAATGATCGTAATCCCGAAAATCGTAAACATATTTTCTTATCTTAAAAGGGTGCAAGAAGGGTTCCATTAACAGGCCAATAAATAAGATTACAGTTAATTTAAAAAAAAATATAGGGGTATTTTTTCTCTCATAATAACAGTAAACAGATTCACAACAATGTCAATTTCAAGAAAGCAGACAACAGTTAATTAGCCAATAACAGTACAGCATCAATGATCTTGAATATATGCCACTTTTAACTAAAATATAAAGGCACAGAACCAGGACATAGGAGCACAGAACCAGGACCGTTTTTCTTATCACCAGCACAGCGTCAGGACAATTCCGTTTAACGAACTTGCACGAATTTTGCAATATAATAGTGTTGTAATATACTTTGCATGGTACTTATGACGCATCAGAGAAAAATTAAGCAACAAAACAGTCGTTTTATTGCCGTTCTGATACAATGTAAACAAACCCACCAGCACAGAATCAGGACCCACCAGCACCTGACAGGACCAAATCACCAGCACAGAACGTTCTCTCGCAGGACAACCATACCCACCGTGAGTATGGTACACAGATCTGATGATTTCTTTCTTGTTTATAATAAACATAATCCAACTCACATAATCCGATTTCGCGGATGTCCCTGTTTTCTTATTTCTTACAATATTTTAATTCGGTATAAACTTTATGAGATAAGTGACGAATTTTAAGTTCTTTTTTCTTAAAATGAGATGTACTTGTGACGAAAAAATTACAATACGGTGCAACAGTATCCTTATAGAAAGAGAACTTTTATTTTAATTTTATTTCTTTGCATTTCATTGAAGGGTGTGTCACTTCAATATAGCGTTATATGGACTGATTGGCCGCTCAAATTCGCACGAATTTATTATTTACGCCAAGTTATCAATCAGCCTTATTTTTTTTTTGTCTGTTCAAAGTCTGTAACATCTATGAATCTGTCATGTGTTGCAATGCAGCTGGTTAAATTCCATGCGTTTTCTTTGAAATATTAAGGCTTTTCTACCTTAGGAATAGATTACCTTATTCCGGCGTCACACATTGGCGTATAGACCGGCGTGCACCAAACGTACAGAGAAAATTGACAAAGTCGGTATACGTTAGTTGCATGCCATAGGAACGCTTAGCAATAGTTCAAAGCGCGTTGCATAAGTTTTTAGTACGTCGAAATACAAAGGTAAAATAGTGAGAAAGGAAATGGGGAATGTTTCAAAGCGACAACAACCCGACCATAAAGCAGGCCAAGGCCACCAATGGGTCTTCAATGTAGAGAGAAACTCCCGCACCCGTAGGCGTCCTTCAGCTGGCCCCTTAAAAGATATGTATACTAGATCACACAAGACTAACAAAGGCCAGAGGCTCCTGACTTTGGACAGGCGCAATATTGCGGCGGGGATAAACATGTTTGAATGGTTTTACACTAGTAATTTTGGGGCCCTTTATAGCTTGTTGTTCGGTGTGAGCCAAGGCTCCGTGTTGAAGGCCGTACTTTAACCTATAATGGTTTACTTTTTAAATTGTTATTTGTATGGAGAGTTGTCTCATTGGCACTCACACCACATCTTCCTATATCTATGTTTATGAGATATCAACCCTCCCCCTATTCCCCTAGCCAATGAAGGAAAGTAAATACGCTTGATGAACGCTACAATCACAGGACATTTGTATGTAGCATAAAAAACATACAACATACGTTTCTAGTACGCCCAATACACGCTTAAAGCTCGTTTTGCACACGTTACAAATATGATTGACAGGTTAAATGCATTCAAAATTACTAGCGTATTGGCAGCGTAAATGATTTTGAACACGCCAGTGCTACACGCTGATGTGTGACGCCGGTATTAGTTGTGTTTCCTCAATGTTTTTCAACTTCGTATTTTATTTGGCCTTTTAAACATTTTTTTCGTCACTGATGAGTTTTTCGTAGACGAAACGTATGTCTGGCGTAAATATAAGGCGTAAATATAAAATTTCAATCCTGGTATCTATGAGGAGTTTATTTCCGGTATGTATTGTCTTTTGAAATTAATATTACTTTGATATTACAGTTTTTGAAACCATTTTTATCAATTTTCAGATTCCATTGTCTAAACTTATGTTTCATTTTTCATGTGTTGTTTCCATATATTCTAGCCACTAATCTTGAGTCTATCCCTTTATTCAGATAACACCCCATATAGCAATTAAATTATGCTTGTAATGTCATTGATAACTCTTAACAGACCAATTAACAGACCGAGTTTTATACATCCGACCCATTAACAGACCACATTTTTATTAAAAATTGATTTATGTCACCAAAATACAGTTTTTCGTGTAGATTTTTTACATATTGATGTTAATATGGTAAACAAACATAATGCCTGTCTTTTTTCGATGTTCAAAATATTGCATGCAAGTAAACTCAACCAACTTGTCATTTTTGTGTACATTTTGTGTATGTAAAATGTGTATAAATTTACTGATGAGTAACTCGCCTTTTCATTTTATAGATCGTTTATTGAAGCTAGAAAAAAAGTAATTACACCACTGGATTCAGTACTCCCAATCGTTTTGTCAGACATGAATAGTTTTTATGATGTAAATATAATTAAAAAGTTATACAATGAAACATACTGACCTTGCAATGATTTTCTCGATAACACCTGATTAACAGACTTTAGCCAACCCGATTAACAGACCAACCGCCGATATAGCCGCATACTCAATATAGCTTAACCGACCAAACTCTCGGTTAGCCGAGTGTCGGCCGTGAACATGTATTAAGAAAAACATGCAGGGGCGACATCAGAGAGTGACGAGAACTGATTCAGAACTTGGTTCTTGCAAGACACTTTCCGTGAAAACAATTTGATATTAAGACAATCTTTTGCTTTAGATTCTTTTTCTCTTTTTTGAAAATTAAAAACATGAGGCATTTGCCTCATTTGCCTCAATGTAGTAACGGCCCTGAATAAATTACTTTATTTATTATTTTAAACTATTATGAATATCGTAAGAATTTCCGGAAACAAGTCCGAACCGAGCTGTATATTATGCGCTCTAGTTTCGCGGGGTTCGCGCCCCCTGTCACAAATATGTTTCCTGTTACAAAATACGAAAGAAAGGACAAAAATAGACGGTTTGGTCAAATATACTAAAAGACATAACCAAGGTATTGCGACAACTCCAAGAAGTATGTTTAAATGAGGCCCCTCATGGGGGGGTCCTAGTAATCACATAATCACCATTTTTTGCCAATATAATCACATAATCATTAAATATTTGCTTATCTTTAGTAATCAAATAATCATAAACTAAAAATACAGTCCTAGGTAATCAAATAATCATGAAATATTTGGCTTAATAATCAAATAATCATTAAAAAAACGGCCAAGTAATCACATAATCAAAAACCCCATGAGGGCCCTCTTAAATAAGACGTGTATTTTGAAAATGGCCCCAGCAAGGATTTGTATACTAAGTCTAAGATCTTACTCCCAGGGGTTGTCCCACACAAGTGTGGATAGGCCCCTTCTAGGTTTTAGATAGTGCAGCCTAGTCCAAATACGACTGGCAAGGCTATTTTATTTTTTTCTGGGAGAAAGGCGTCCTAGAAAAAAAATTAAAATATCCTTGCCAGACGTCATAATTATTTGGACTAAGTGCAGCCATGTTGAATAAGCATGATAGAGGCTTGTTTAGGGGGGGTATCAATATCCCATATCCCATTAAGTTTTTATCCCAATATCCCGTATCCATATAATGTTTACCCCTAATATCCCAATAAATATTTTTTACAAATATCCCATATCCCTAAAACTATTTTGAAATATCCCAAAAAATCATTATAAATTCATTCCCAAGCCCATTTTTTCCCTCATCATCACAACGTCAACAATTTTGATTGGGAAAGCAAACTGTGTTAAAGGAAATTTACAGTGCATACTTCCAGTGTTAAACAAGAATATATACATTGTATGTCCAAAAAATGAAGTGTTCCATCGCAGAGCCTTGTATAACAATCTCTTTTTATATGATCTTAAACGATAAATTTAGTGTAAGGGGTCTAATTTCAGACTTTTAATTTAATTGTTCAAACCATGATGCATATGACTGTAAAATTTCATTTTGATAGCATTATTCTTTCATTGATAAGAAACTTCATCCTACACGTTAACCTATGTTGGAAAGAACAGAAGGACTCAATCCTGTCTCTTGTCCGAGATTGCTCTGACATCCAACGACTGTTTTGCCAGACAAGCTGAGACTGTGGGACGTCAGAGCACGTCCATATCAAACAAAAAGTGGATATTTAGCATGCAAGTTCAATAATTCAAAATTTAACACAGGAAAGCTTACTGCTAATGTACCTACATTACACTTTAACTGTTGCAATATTTTTACAGCAGACAAATTTTGCACAGCCCTTGCTTTGCAAAGAAACAACACAACATTTGACTCTGTGATCTTGAAATTTATGAATTACATAGATCCCAATATTTTTGTTACTTTTTTTTAATTTCCTTCCTCACAACACCAGTAATAGAAAGAAAATATATTAATTTACATTGATTATTTAGTAATTATTCGTTATTAACATAGTTTATACGGCGAAATATCTACTTTTTGATATGGGACGTGCTCTTACGTCCCTCGGCCCCAGCTTGTCTGGCAAAACAGAGCAATCCGTGAAACGTGGAGACCTCTGAAGATCCTCGCCACGCAAAAAAACACTAGAAAATATCCTGTAATCATATAAAGCATCAAAACAAATAAAAACATTGACAACAATAAGGCTTAACTCATCAGATGGATACATCTAACAAAAATCTATGATTATTTCAAGAAAATTATCAATGCATATGAGCATATAATATAAAAAAAAAAGAAGAAGATGTGGTATGATTGCCAATTGCCAAAAGACCATGTGACACAGAAATTAACAACTATAGGTCACCGTACGATATTCAACAATGAACAAAGCTCATACCGCATAGTTAGCTATAAAAGGTCATGAAAAGACAAATGTAGAACAATTCAAACGAGAAAACTAATGGCCTAATTTATGTATAAAAAAATGAACAAAAAACAAATATGTAACGCAGCAACAAACGACAACCACTGAATTAAAGACTCCTGACTTTGGACAGGCACATACATACAGAATGTGGCGAGGTTAAACATGTTAGCGGAATCCCAACCCTCCCCTTAACCTGGGACAGTGGTGTAACAGTACAACATAAGAACGAACTATACAAATCAGTTGAAAAAGGCTTAACTCATCAGATGGATACAAATAGAAATACATCTAACAAAAACAGAGAGTGGACGTGACCGAGTACTTGTACATTCCATAAAAAAGACACTCAGTACAGATCTGAGAGTACTCGCAGTTACTGACAGCTAGTTCAAAGCCAATTACAACTAATAAAAAGTAATGCATCTGAGACTAAATTATCAATCATTACACATCCAGCATCCAATGGCACGGTAAACAACATCTCCGTAAAAATGAGGATGTGCTATGCCGTTGGAAATAAGTTTTCTACAGGTACAAATGTAGAACCGATCTTCAAAACCAAATCTAGAATTTAGTAAAGATTTTACGTGATTTGTGGTAACGAAATCCCTGACTTAATAATTTACCAGTAATACATATATTTCGTTCATTAAAATCCAAAACGTTACAACAGACACGGGCAAAGCGGAGGAGTTGTGTTATACAAACACCGTAAGATAGTGCCAAAGGAACATCACCATTTTAAAAAAGGAAAATTAATAATATTAGGAACGAGGTATGGAAAGCAAAAAAAATACTTTTTTAAATTATCAGTACACATGAGCATATAAATATCGAAAATAGATCAATACTTTTCGCTTGGGTTTGGATGACTTTTAAATAAAACGACCATGAACTCAATTAAAATCAACAAAGCACTAAAATGACCTTTAACATTAAACTTTTTTGGGCAATTTTATCAAGGACTATCAAGTGAGATGTAAATATTTCTGTACTTGACTTTCAAATTCCACATATTTTTTTTCATGTTAAAAGTTCAATATCCTTATAAATGCATCAATATCCCATATCCCATTTACTTTTAGGACAAATATCCCATATCCCTAAAATTAAAATGGCAAATATCCCGTATCCCAATATACCCTATACAAGCCTCATGATAAGGGGTAGATTTTCATTTAAGAGAGAAAAAAATTATTAGGAAAATACGGAAAACATCATTTATTAAAATTGATCAGTTGATGTATAGGATTTTCTGTACTTCCATCTCAAGCTGTCAGACTCTGGCATCTGGCAGTCATCTGGACTATTATGGTTCATCCTAACAAATGGACAAAAATAGCTGTATTTACACCTCGAAAACTACTCTAGAGTGCACGTGCAGACTAACCAGTCCAATTGGAAAAGTTGTAAGGCCTAGGCCAAGTAAAATAATATGTGTGTTTGACCTGTTACATCTTTGAAAAAAATAGGGTACATTGTAGGTAGGTATTTTTTTTTCTTCATTTTACAATTTTTTTTGCATTTGAGTCTATGGGAGAGAAATTCGACAGTGGTTATTGAAAAATGACTCAAAAAACTTTTAACATGTTTAACCCTTTCCTCCATGGATACTTTTTTTTAAAATACTTGATTTGCATAGGATTTTTTCAATAAAAAAAAATCAGCAGGTTTAAATTATTAATGCATTGCCAAAAACAAATATTTCATCAGTGAAATTCCAGTCATAGATTTTCATGAATATCCTTTTTCTATCAGATACAACTTTTATTAAGTCTGATGAAGTTTTTTCATAGGTGAGAAGTTTCAACTGAGGGACTACACAGGCTTCAAAAGGCGTCATCATGGTCATTATGGAGTAAAGGGGGTGGCGTCAAAAGGTGTCATTATGGAGGAAAGGGGGTGTTTCTAGGCTATTTCTAATTTATGCTTAAATTTTTACATCATTCTATGACGTTGGGTAATTCATTCATAAAAAAAAAACATATGACGTGGGAGTACGATCGGAACAGCCAATGCAATATATTTATATTTTACCACGGGTGTGTACTCAAAGCGTTTAAAGGATGTCATCATGTTAGAATGAATCTTATTGTCTATTTAGATTTTTTATTGGTGGCTCTTGTTTTTAAATTAGTCCATATTCAGCTTTGAAGGGTTCAAAATTAAAATTTTTAGTGTTTTTTTATATGCTGAATCAAACCATGTTTTTCGAATTTGGATAAATATATCAGTCTATACTAGTTAAATTAAATGTCCCTTTTCAAATTTTTAAGATCTTTAACCACATTTATTTAGTGTAATTATGTTAAAAATTTGATCCCAATCCAAATTCAGACAGTATCAAGCTTGAATATTGCCCAAATTGCCCAAACTGTACAAGGTTCGAACTCTGCGTTTGTATCAGGCTGTGCTCAGCAAGCATTTTACGTGCTTATAACTCTGAAAGCTAAAGCATTTGGAGAAAATCTGACATGGGGAGGGGGGAAATGTTCATCAGCCTATATGATATTCATTTTAAAATATGATATATTTGTTTGACTTTTTTTCCCAGAAGTAAATTTTATTTACATTAATTTTGATGACTCTCTTTACTCTAGTGTTAGTCAAGAAATTTCAATATCATGGATGCGTTCAATGCAAGATAAACTACTTTAATAATTAGATTTGGAAATATGAATTCTATTTTAGGTACATTCAAGCTTTTATAAAGTATTTAAATACTAGTAGATGTCAACTGGTTGAATTACTGTTATTGCTTCGAATTTTGGACCAAAATTATGGTGTTACGTTTAAATTTATTTGTATGCACTTTTCTTCAATACCAGAACAGTTCTTATTGCCATGAAATATCCGGAGATCAATAAGCGACCAGACATATTCTCCTACTATACATGATAAAAATGTATTCTAAATTTCCCCGTAAGAGGAAGGTCCCCTCTTTCTTTCCTTGTTCACCAAATTTAGCGGTTGTCTTGTATGTCAAAAATGTAAGTGACAGTTATTGTTTACCTACCCCTCCCCCCCCCCTAATATAACATGCTATATGCTATATAACATGTATAATCATGATAAATTTTAATTAAGTTACATGTATTTTATATTTTCAGTTTGAAGATCTGCTATTGATATTTATTTGATTCATGGTCCATACAATTAATTACTATACATTCTATAGGTGAGTGAACATTATATTTATATATATTGGACATTTAATGATTTATTTTATCAATTGAAACTCAGAAATATATTGTAAATTTTAAATGTTAAAATTCTTAAAAAGGAGACAATCCAGAGCTAGCGAATTCATTCTAAGAAGCTTTACACCAGTGTTTGTATTAAAGGGGAGATAATGCAGACCTGGTGCACTCATTCTAAGTAGCATTACACCAGTGTTTATATTAAAGGGGAGATAATCCAGACATGGCACATTCATTTTAAGTAGCATTACACCAGTGTTTGTATTAAAGGGGAGATAATCATTTTCTTGGTCTTCGCACTATGACTAGTAAAAGTGAATAGAAATCTATGAAATTTTAACACAAGGTTTATGACCACTAAAGGAAGGTTGGGATTGATTTTGGTAGTTCTGGTTCCAATTACTGTTTAGGAATAAAGGGGCCAAAAAAGGGCCCAAATAAGCATTATTCTTGGTTTTTGCACAATAACTTTAGTATAAGAAAATAGAAATCAATGAAATTTAAACACAAGGTTTATGAACACAAAAAGAAGGTTGGGATTGATTTTGGGAGTTGATATCTCAACAGTTTAGGAATTAGGGGCCAAATAGGGGCCCAAATAAGCATTTTTCTTGGTTTTTGCACCATAACTTTAATATAAGTAAATAGAAATATATGAAATTTAAACACAAGGTTTATGATCATTAAAGGAAGGTTGGGATTGATTTTGGGAGATTTGGTCCCAATGGTGTAGGAATAAGGGGCCCAAAGGGTCCAAAATTAAACTTTGTTTGATTTTAACTACAATTGAATTCTTGGGCTTCGTTGATTTGCTGAATCTTAACATGTACTTAGATTTTTGATTATGGGCCCAGTTTTCAAGTTAGTCAAAATCAGGATCCAAAATTATTATATTAAGTGTTGTGCAATAGCAAGACATTTTCAATTGCACAGTATTCAGCAATAGCAAGAAATCTTCAATAGCATAGTATTGTGCAATAGCAACAAATTTTCAATTGCCCATAATTCCGCAATAGCAAGAAATCTTCAATTGCACAGTATTGTGCAATATCAAGTATTTTCAATTGCACAGTATTGCACAATAGCAAGAAATATTTAATTGCACAATATTGTGCAATAGCAAACATTTTCAATTGGAGTTATCTTTCTTTGTCCAGAATAGTAGTTGTATCAACTTAAATCATTGTTTTATACAATATACAATGTATATTCACTTTTACTACCAATGACCAACTGATAAATTAAAACAATCTTTACCATTCAGTGATAACAAGCACTTTTAAGCTCACCTGGCCTAAAAGGCCAAGTGAACTTTTCTCATGACTTGGCGTCTGGTGTCCGTCGTCCGTCGTCGTTAACTTTTACAAAAATCTTCTCCTCTGAAACTACTAGGCCAAATCAAACCAAACTTGGCCACAATCATCATTGGGGTATATAGTTTAAAAAATGTGTCCGATGACCCGGCCAACCAACCAAGATGGCCACCATGGCTAAAAATAGAACATGGGGGTAAAATGCAGTTTTTCGCTTATTACTCAAAAACCAAAGCATTTAGAGCAAATCTGTCGAGAGTAAAATTGTTTATCAGGTCAAGATCTATCTGTCCTGAAATTTTCAGATGGATCGGACAACCCGTTGTTGGGTTGCTGCCCCTAAATTGACAATTTTAAGGAAATTTTACTGTTTTTGGTTATTATCTTGAATATTATTATAGATAGAGATAAACTGTAAACAGCAATAATGTTCAGCAAAGTAAGATTTATAAAAAGGTCAACATCCGAAATGGTCTGTTGACTTCTTTAGGAGTTATTGCCCTTTATAGTCAATTTTTAACCATTTTTTGTAAATCTTAGTTATCTTTTACAAAAATCTTCTTCTCTGAAACTACTGGGCCAAATTAATCCAAACTTGGCCAAAATCATCATTTGGGTATTTAGTTAAAAAATTGTGTGAAGTGACCCTGCCAACCAACCAAAATGGCCGCCATGGCTAAAAATAGAACATAGAGGTAAAATGCAAATTTTGGCTTATATCTCTGAAACCAAGGTATTTAGAGCAACTCTGACAGGGATAAATTCTTTATCAGGTCAAGATCTATCTGCCCTGAAATTTTCAGACAAAACAGACACCCTGTTGTTGGGTTGCTGCCCCAGAATTAGTAATTTTAAGGAAATTTTGCAGTTTTTTGGTTATGATCTTGAATATTATATTAATAGATAGAGATAAACTGTAAACAGCAATAATGTTCAGCAAAGTAAGATCGACTAATAAGTCAACATGACCAAAATTGTCAAGTTACCCCTTAAGAAGTTATTGCCCTTTATAGTCATTTTTTAACAATTTTCATAAATTTTTGTAAATTTTTGTAAATTTGTAGAATATATTTTACACTGTAATTACTGGGCCAAGTTCATTATAGATAGAGATAACTGTAGCAAGAAGAATGTCCAGTAAAGTAAGATCTACAAACACATCATGATCACCAAAACACAATTTTGTCATGCATTTATCTGTGTCCATTGTTTTTAAAATATGCAAGCACATAGACCAAGGTGAGCGACACAGGCTCTTGAGAGTTCTAGTTTTAATATTTTATGATGTATTTAAATGAGAAGTTATTGTTGCAAACTCCATTAGTAATTTGAATTGAGTGCAGTTTTGGAATAAGGGAAAGGGAAATGTGAAAAAAAGGGGCTTGGGGGGGGGGGGGGGGCGTTCAATTTTTCTCATTTAACATTTTTATGAGAGGAATAATATTCAACAGCATAGTGAAATGCTCAAAGGCAAAAAACAAATTTTAAAGTTTATTAGACCACATTCATTCTGTGTCAGAAACCTATGCTGTGTCAACTATTTAATCACAATCCAAATTTAGAGCTGAATCCAGCTTGAATGTTGTGTCCATACTTGCCCCAACCGTTAAGGGTTCAACCTCTGTGGTCGTATACAGCTGCGCCCTGCAGAGCATCCGGTTAATGTTGATGCAACAAGATTAACACAACTTGTATTCAGCAGCTGTTGTATAAGGGGAGATCTAGACAAAAAAATAAAATGACACAATTCAAAAATTAATTGCATTTGGGAGTTGATCGAAGCTTAATTAACCATTGCAAGCATTACAAATAGAGATGTAAACTAAGAAATCAATTGTTGTTTTTGATTGTAAGATGGGAGGTCTTTGTCAATGAGACAGCAAACAATCAACAAAAGAGGTCAACATTTTATTTAGAAATAGATTAGTGTCTGTAACATGTTGTTTTTATTTCATTTATATTTTCAGTTGGAACATCATCTATAATGTCAATTATCGATATTTATTTGATAATTGTCCAGTCCTTGGGATCATTGAATGTAGAATTTTAACTCTGACAGGGGGCAATAATTAACAGATATCATAAATTTCACATTCAAAATATCATAACACCTGTCTTTTTAGCTCACCTGGCCCGAAGGGCCAAGTGAGCTTTTCCCATCACTTTGCGTCTTGTGTCCGTCGTCGGCGTCCGTCGTCGTTAACTTTTACAAAAATCTTCTCCTCTGAAACTGCTGGGCCAAATTAAACCAAACTTGGCCACAATCATGATTGGGGTATCTAGATTAAAAATTGTGTGGCGTGACCCCGCCTACCAACCAAGATGGCCGCCATGGCTAAAAATAGAACATAGGGGTAAAATGCAGTTTTTGGCTTATAACTCAAAAACCAAAGCATTTTGAGCAAATCTGACAGGGGGTAAAATTGTTTATCAGGTCAAGATCTATCTGCCCTGAAATTTTCAGATGAATCAGACAATCCGTTGTTGGGTTGCTGCCCCTGAATATGTAATTTTAAGGAAATTTTGCTGTTTTTGGTTATTATCTTGAATATTATTATAGATAGAGATAAACTGTAAACAGCAATAATGTACAGCAAAGTAAGACCTAAACAGAAGTCAACATGACCAAAATGGTTAATTGACCCCTAAGGAGTTATTGCCCTTTATATAGTCATTTTTTTTTTAACAATTTTCACAAAATTTGTAAAATTTTACTAACATTTTCCACTGTAACTACTGGGTCAAGTTCATTATAGATAGAGATAATTGTAAGCAGCAAGAATGTTCAGTAAAGTAAGATCTACACACACATCACCATCACCAAACCACAATTTTGTCTTGAATCCATCTGTGTCCTTTGTTTAGTATTCACATAGACCAAGTTGAGCGACACAGGCTCTTTAGAGCCTCAAGTTATAGTAAACAAGACACTAAAAACAAAGAATGCATCTTGTAAAAGTAAAGGTTAAGAGGCCTTTATCGATGAGACAGCAACCAATCAATGAAAGAGGTCAAAATGGAATCAAACAATAGACATGATAGACAAGTATCTTTATAACATGTTAATTATTATTTCAACCTAAAATAGAAACATTCTCATTTTATACATCTATCATCAGTATTCATTCACATGCTGTCGATTTGAACCTAGTCACGTCAAGTTGATCCTTGTCCAGTGGATTTGATCCTTGTCCAGTCAAGTTGATCTTTGTCCAGTCAAGTTGATCCCTGTTCAGTCAAGTTGATCCTTGTCAAGTCAAGTTGATCCCTATCCAGTCAAGTTGATCCTTGTCCAGTGGATTTGATCCTTGTCCAGTGGATTTGATCCCTGTCCAGTCAAGTTGATCCTTGTCCAGTCTGGTGAACTTGATCCCTGTCCAGTCAGACTGTTGTTATAGGTAAGTACTTCATATGTTAACTTTATAGGATCATTTACTACTGAAATTTAATTCTAATATAAAATATTCAAACTCTATAAGGGGAGATAATCAAGAAATAGTTTGAACATTCAAAATACCCAAAACCAATACATTATTGTAAACAAGATGCACAAATCAAATTGTATTGCAATGTTTAATGATTTATTTTATCAACAGTCTTCACGCTTAACCACAAGTCCTATGACCATGATGACCCAGGCTCGTAAAATTGCTTGCAGGCTTGTACATTTTTTCTCTACAAGCCGACAGAAGACAACTAAAAGTTTTAAAATTGAGCTTATGACTTGTGGACTCAAAACTTTATCGTGGAGACTGTATTGATTGAAACTCGGAAATATATTGAAATTTTAAATGTGAAAATTCTTAAAGGGGAGATAATCCAGAGCTATAGGATTCATTCTAAAAAAGCATTAAACAAGTGTTTTTATTAATTCTTTTTGAAAAAGATTAACATTTTGCATTCTGCAGCTTTTGTACAAGGGGAGACAAAAAATAGAATGACATAATTCTGAAATTAATTGCATTTGGGAGTTGAAACTAATTAAACATTGCAAGCATTACAAATAGAGTGTTAACTAAGAAATCAAAAATGTGTTTTATGATTGTAAGATGGGAGGTCTATGTCATTGAGACAGCAACCAATCAACAAAAGAGGTCAACATGGTATTTAAAAATAGACAAGTGTCTCTATAACGTGTTTTTATTTCATTTATATCTTCAGTTTCAACATCTATAATGTCTATTATTGATTTTTATTTGATCATTGTCCAGTCCTCGTAATTATTGTCCAGTTCTTGGGATCATTGACTGTCCAGTCAATTTAATGCTTGTCCAGTCAATTTAATGCTTGTCCAGTTGAGTTGTTATTATAGGTAAATGCACATTGTATGTGAACTATATACAATCATTTATTATTGAAATTTATTTCAAAAGAGTGAATGTTAATTTTAACTCTGACAGAGATAATTGACCGATATATTTTACTTTTAACATATCACAAGACCTGTGTTTTTATACAGTAAACAAGACATTAAAACAAAGAATGCATCCTGTAAGAGTGAAGGTTTAGAGGCCTATATCAATGAGACATCAACCAATCAATAAAAGAGGTCAAACAATACACAAGCATCTTTATCATTGTTTATTACATGCAATTATTATTTCAACTTGAAATAGAAACATTTATATTCTCATTTTAAGCATCTGTCATCTGTATTTATTTGATCCTTGTCCGGTCAAGTTGATCCCTGTCCTGTTGATGTGATCCCTGTCCAGTCAAGTTGATCCCTGTCCTGTCAAGATAATGTTATAGGTAAGTGTTCAGTGGAATATTCAAGCTCTTAAAGTGGAGATAATCAATAAATAGTTTTAACATTCAAAATACTAAAAACCAATACTTCGTAGTAAACAAGACAAAAATCAGAGAACATGATATCATTGCAAAATTATTTTCCTTCAAAAATAGACTGGTTGAACTTAAGTATGAACTTGGGGTAAAGGAAAACAAAAAATGTGAGGTACACAAACATGTATCTGCTGGAGCTTAATCAACTATAAATGTAATATAGAAAGCAGAACACAGCCACACTGTTAAACGTTTACTTCATCTAAATGGAGTGCTAAGGCTACATCCCACACTGACATCAAGCCTATATGAAACAGGTAAAAGAAATCATAACTCCCACAATATTTTCAACAGTATATGTCAATGAGAACGCAACCCAAAAAAGTAAGAACGGAAATATGTAGATGTCAATATATATGTAACGAAAAAAAAAATATCTTCAAATGACAAGGTCTACATTTTCATGAAGCTGGCCATAAGGCCTAGGTAAGGATTTATTCATGTTAATGAAATAATTAAAAAATATACCTTTACTGTTCATAGTTACTTTGTTGAAACAGGAAATAACACACAAACATTGATATGTTTATAAGATAAAGAAACATCCATATATATATCACAACAGTTACTGAAGAAGTACCGATAAAGTATTATTAAGTGATACATATATTTTACATATATCAGACTTAAACAAGTAAAAATGATCGATTTATCCATATTTTTCAGAGATGCTTTAGATGAAGGCACTTTCTTACTGATAAATATAGCTGACCTCAGTTTTAATTAAATTAGTATGTATTGTAACATATATGTTTTAGTTCACCTGACATTCTCATCACTTAGCGTCAGTATTCTCTCGTTGACTCGAGTAAAAAACAGAAAATGCAGGCAGAGAAAGACCGGGAATATAAAAATTTACAACAATTATTATACTTCCCCAGGGACAAGAGCTCACAAATAATATTTCCACACACATGATATATTTATAAATTATTTGCTAGTGTCTTTTGGGTTTTGAATGTTTCTGCCTTTTTGAAAAATCTTAATTTTGAAAACTCTGTCAAATTGTAAAAATCCGTCTCATGTTTGGGAGGCTGATGGGTCAATCCATTGTCCAGTAAACCCATAATTAAAAATTTATATTTGCTGCTGCTTTGCCTTTCTAATATTGTCACAAAGCTGTAGTCAAAAATTAAAACCTGGCTTGGATGGTTTATAATTCAAATATGGATTGTTTTGTTTAATACTTTGTTGATTTCATGATAAAAAAGAATATAATTTTGTATAGACTTAAAATATTCAGAATACTAGTAAGATAAAAAGGTATAGGTAATTAGGGTATTTACTTCTCATTGTTGAAAGCTGTGCAATAACTTGTCCTTTTGTCAAAGTACCATACACTCTTTAATAGTCTGACTTTTGTAAGACTGATGAGCTGTAGGATGTATGAATGATCTGTCCAACCCAAATAGCATTGCCGTATATAGATATATGAAGATGTGGTATAAGTGCCAATGAGACAACTCTCCATCCAAGTCACAATTTATAAGTAAACCATTATAGGTTATAGTACGGTCTTCAACACGGAGCCTTGGCTCACACTGCTCAGCAAGCTATAAAGGGCCCCAAAAATTACTAGTGTAAAACCATTCTAACAGGAAAACTAACGGTCTAATCTATATAAAATAGGAAAGAAACGAGAAACACTTATGAACCACATCAATAAACGACAACTACTGAATAACAAATTTGTGACTTAGGAAGGGTGCAAACAATTGCAGCGAGTTTAAACGCAATAATCACTCAACAGATTTATACATTTATTTTTCTATTTAAGGAAATATGGAAGATTGGAATGAGGTAAGATTTTTCTTCTTTATAGTCAGTCAAGTGATGTTTGTCGAGCCTCCAACATTTATGTTGCGAAAGCGAGACAATGTGATCCTAGATTCCCTCGACGGCGTCAACATTAAGGTTCATTCTGTTGTTAAATTTTTTTTTAGACATCAATTTTTTTTGTCAAACCTTCATGGAATTTTAAGAAACTTGGACAGAAGCTTTTTTATGAACAAAATACTGTAACCATTATAACTCCTGCAATAAAGCATTATATTTTTTAACTGCTCGCTCAACATGGGAAAGAAGTGACGAAGACCCCTAAGTGCATGAATGATGTTCACTAAAACAAAAAGTTTTTGACAGAAATGCAACGAACTCAAAAGAGGTCTATTCATTTTAATTACCCAAGCTTACCTATTGTTTGTCATAAAACTTGGAAGTAGTGATTAACACCTGTAAAAACACATAAGTGTCAAATATGTCCCCACAGGTGATTGTTCCCCACTGACAAAAAGGCTACTTGATCATTGAATACTCACTATTTATTAATTTCTTTTTCTTGATTGTAAATATGTTTTTAGGCTAAAATATTAAAAAAAATCCTGTTATTTCTTTAACAGAGAAAGCTTAGAGACATTAAAAGTAAATCTGTCAAATAAAATTATATCATCAAACATACAAATATTACACTTCTCCTTTCCAAGTTGTTATAAATTACATGTTTATATTGAAAATATTGAAACACAATTTTCACTCAGATTAGCTTTATTATGTGAGGATGAAATGTTTTAAAAAAAATCTTTTTCTTCTTCAAAACTTAGGAACAGTATACAATGTAATCATAAGCAGGATTTCCTCTGGGTCTATTTTCTTTTTCACCACTGCTTTTGCCAAAACAATATATATTTTTCACAGCTTTCAATTCACACCCCCTCCCCCTACCCCAACTAATGTTTGTCACATTATTGTATTCAATAGAGTACATTTTCTCCCTTGTATTAACCAATCAAAATCAGTCATTCTAAAATATAGTTATTGTCTGGCATTAGCGTGAAAAACATTTAAGTTACTACACTTTTTACATTCTGTTAAATGTAAAATCTATTTCTTACTTACAGAAACTTATTGAAGCTGCTAAAGAAGGAAGAGTAGAAGAATTGAAGCTTTGCCTAGCAAACAGAGCAAACATTGATTATCAAACGGTAAACCTTTAACATTGATTCCCAAAAGGTAAACTTGTAACATTGAATATCAAATAGGTAAACTTGTAACATTGAATATCAAGTAGGTAAACTTATCATGACACAACAATGGTGTTCAACACAAAACATGATACATTATGACTTAACACTGATTTTCAACACAGAACATGAGACACATCATGACACTACAGTTATGTTCAACACAAAACGTAAGTCACAGAACATGAGATACACATGATACATGACACAACACTGATGTTCAACACAGAATATGGGACACACATGATACATGACACAACACTGATGTTCAACACAGAATATGGGACACACATGATACATGACACAACACTGATGTTCAACACAGAACATGGGACACACATGATACATGACACAACACTGATGTTCAACACAGAACATGGGACACACATGAGACATGACACAACACTGATGTTCAACACAGAACATGGGACACACATGATACATGACATAACACTGATGTTCAACACAGAACATGGGACACACATGATACATGACACAACACTGATGTTCAACACAGAACATGGGACACACATGATACATGACACAACACTGATGTTCAACACAGAACATGGGACACACATGATACATGACACAACACTGATGTTCAACACAGAACATGGAACACACATGATACATGACACAACACTGATGTTCAACACAGAACATGGGACACACATGATACATTACACAACACTGATGTTCAACACAGAACATAGGACACACCATGACACAACACTGATTCTTATCACAGAACAGGAGCCACATAATTACAGAATGTTGAAGATCAACATAGAACACGAGCTACATCATAACATAACTGTTGTTCATCACAACAAATGAGCCACATCACATGAGACATATTGTGACACAACCATGGTGTTTAACACACAAAATGATGCATCATGACACAACATTGATGTTCAATACAAAACACGAGACACATCATGACAAAACACTCATGTTCAACTCAGAACACGAGCCACATCATGACAAAACACTCATGTTCAACTCAGAACACGAGCCACATCATGACAAAACACTGATGTTCAACACAGAACACAAGACACATCATGACAAAACACTCATATTCAACTCAGAACATGAGACACATCAAAACACTTATGTTCAGCACAGATCATGAGAAGGCACATAATGACAAAACACTGATGTTCAACACAGAACATGAGACACTATTTTATAACAAACCACTGATGTTCATCACAACACATGAGCAACATCATAACACAACATTGATGTTCAACACAGAACATGAAACACATCATGACAAAACACTGATGTTCAGGGACTAAACTTAACGCTAGCTGAGGCGCCCAAGGCGACCAGAGTCTCGGCTTGGCAATATATTTAATCATCCTGATCGCCCAGCTGGGGACTGTAAAAAAATTGAAGTAAATCCCCTTTGTACCCTTTCCCCCACGATATTAATATAGACTGTTCCCAAAAGGAAACCTGTTTGTCTTTTCAAAGCAATATAGTAATATATTTCCGAAAACCAGTAGGTTCTTTCTAATAACCTAAACCCAGTTGGACAGCTCTGTTTTCAATCCGTAGTCACGATATGGCATATAACTCTTTCTTTCCGCATGTTTTCTTAATTCTGCTAAATTTTCTACGATTATTTCATTATTGAATAGTGTTTTATTCTAAACTGTTCAATCATGTCAATAAGCATTGCGAAAGGGATGTTTTCGTATTGTCCTGGGAGTCATTACAAGCCTGTGTTAGATGGTAACTTGTCCCTGATTCGCTAATAACAAAAATATTTGATGAAAAAATGAAACACAAAATCTCGTAAATAAATATCTTAAGGATGTTTGCTCCTCCATTTTTTGATTTTTTTGCCAGATTTTCGGAATCCTCTGGTTTTATCCATGTATTGTTATTAAAACATTTTGCCCACTAACCCCTACTTTTCTTTTCATAATTTTATTAAATAAAGTTTAAAAAGCCATATTTCAAAATTTTATAAAATTCTTGTTATTTTTTCGTAGTTTTTGAAACAAATAAGGTGCCAATGTTAAACATATGAAAAATCTAAAGAGAATTATTTCCCGCCAAATTTTCAATGGCTTATATCTCGAAAATTAGCACACGGACCCTCCATTTTTTTTCTACTTTTTGAGTTTCTTTATTAATATACTATCAATTCATAATAGTCTTTTAAAAAGCTTGTTATTTTTTAACAGAGTAGCGAACATCCTTAATATCTAGTTTGATATCCAATCTTCATTAAAAACTATTTGAAAAATATATTTTGATAAACACTATTAGACATGTAAGAGGATGGATTGGATTGAGATAGTATTTAATGTTCAAAGAAAGAGCCATATTGTCTACATGTCAACAGGAATTGAAAAAATTGAAGGGAGATAATTTTGTTAGGAAATGACCTAAAATAAATATTGTCAAATCTTATGATCCATTTCTGGTGGCAATAAATCAAATATTATAAACTATAAAGGTTACCACACAAAAACATTTTCAAGACTCAAAACTTTCAAGTAGGATTCCATAATAAGGCTTCATTAGAAAAACTGTTTTGTTTCATACCATGAACATACATCATGTACATTTAAAGAAGAATCAAAGAAATTTGTATTTGAACATAAATAAAAACTGTACTGCCTGTTTTACTACTTGTATTTATGAAACAAATGTTTTTGCTTTTAACAATTATGGAGAATTAACAGTTTTAAGATTGTGCAATATATGCAATGCATTGTTGCATCAAACTAATATGATCCTCTTGGCTTAAGTGCCTTTTCAGAAAACTAGCACCCTTCTGCCCTGAGGTTCAAGCTGAAACACTGTTAGTTAGTATATAAAAAGTAATTTTCAGTTTTATTTTCTGTTATTCTTTTAGTATAAAGATTTAGTGGGCTCCTAGAATTTCAAGTGGGCCCCTGAAAAAAATATCTTAGGGGCCAGCTTGGCCCCTACAGAAAAACAGTTAAGTCTAGTCCCTGATGTTGTTCAACACAGAACACGAGACACATCATGACAAAACACTTATGTTCAACACAGAACATGAGACACATTATGACAAAACACTTATGTTCAACACAGAACATGAGACACATCATGAAGAAACACTGATGTTCAGCACAGAACATGAGACACATTATTTATAGTATAACTAATCGCCGTATTTGAATATCAAAAATAAGACAACGCGTTCGGTCACAAGTTGTCTTATTTTTGATATTCAAATACGACGATTAGTTATTCTTTTTATTACATTGGCAAAATTGATGGCTTTTTTTTATGAAATTAATGTAGAAAATGTAAGGAACTATATCTTTTTCCTACGCATTGACAATTTGTTTTGATTCAACGTTATCGACGTCTTGACAACGCCTATTGTTGTATGACGTCAGAGAGTGAAATAACCACGTTTTTTTCACATGTGAAATTATCGGTTTTTATCTAACTGGGAAATCAATGTAATTCATTGCAACCAATGTAATAAAACAGTATAATAACAAACCACTGATGTTCATCACAACACATGAACAACATCATGACACAACATTGATGCTCAACACAGAACATAAAGACAAATCATGACGCACCACTGATGTTCATCATGACACAACATTGATGCTCAACACATAACAAGACAAGAATGTGTCCAAAGTACATGGATGCCCCACTTGCACTATCTTTTTCCATGTTCCATGGACTGTAAAAATTGGGTAATAATCTAATTTGGCATTAAAATTAGGAAGATTATACTATAGGGAACATATGTACAAAGTTTCAAGTTGATCGGACTTCGATTTCATCAAAAACTACCTTGCCCAAAAACTTTAACCTGAAACTCCCACTTTCATTTTCTATGTTTAGTGAACCGTGAAATTGGGGTCACAAGTCTAATTTGGCTTTAAAATTAGAAAGATCATATCATAAACAACAAGTGTACTAAGTTTCAAGTTGATTGGACTTCAGCTTCATCAAAAACTACCTTGACCAAAGACTTTAACATGAACGGACGGACGCACAGACGAACGGACGGACGCATGAACGGAGCCACAGACCAGAAAACATAATGCCCCTCTGCTATTGTAGGTGTGGCATAAAAAACATCATGACACAACTCTGATGTTCATCACATAACATGAGACACATCATGACACAACACTGATGTTCAACACACAGCATGAGACATATCATGACACAAAACTGATGTCCAACAAAAAACATGAGACATATTATGACACAACACTTGTTTTCAATACAAAATAGGAGACACATCATGAAACAACATGCATTTAAAGACAACATGTGACATATCATGACAAAACTGATATTCAACACAGGACATGAATCATATGACAGAACATTGATGTTCAACACAGAACATGAGAGACAACAGGACACAACACTTATGTTCAACACAGAACAAGACACATATTAGGACACAACACTGATGTACAACACCGGAACATGAATCACATGACACATTACTGGTGCTCAACACAGGACATGAATCATATGACAAAATAGTAATGTTCAACAAAGAACATGATACACAACAGGACACAACACTGATGTTCAACACAGAACATGAGACACATCATTAAACCTCACTGAACTATACATGTAATCAGAGTACTGCACTAAATGTGAAACCTACCTTTTTTTTTAAAGCATAACACTGACATACTAATACTAACATATGTTCTGCACCTGACAACTCAGAGTAAATAGACAAACAAATATAACAACACACAACACATGGTCTGGACCTGACCTGACTACTCAGAGTAAATAAACAAACAAATATAACAACAAACAACACATGGTCTGGACCTGACTACTCAGAGTAAATAGACAAACAAATATAACAACACACAACACATGGCCTGGACCTGACCTGACTACTCAAGTAAATATACAAACAAATATAACAACAAACAACACATGGTCTGGACCTGACTACTCAGAGTAAATAAACAAACAAATACAACAACTAACAACAAATACTTTGGACCTGATTTCTGAGATTAAATAGGCAAACAAATACAACAATACACAACACATGTTCTGGACCTGACTACTCAGAGTAAATAGACAAACAAATACAATAACACATTGTCAAGACCTGACTTCTCAGAGTAAATAGACAAACAAATATATCATCAGACAACACATGGTCTGGACCTGACTACTCAGATTAAATAGACAAACAAATATAACAACAAACAACACATGGTCTGGACCTAACTTCTCAGAGTAAATAGACAAACAAATATAACAACAGACAACACATGGTCTGGACCTGACCTGAGTACTCAAAGTAAATGGACAAACAAATATAACAACACACAACACACGGTCTGAACCTGACCTGACTACTTAGAGTAAATAGACAAACAAATATCACAACACACGGTCTGAACCTGACCTGACTACTCAGAGTAAATAGACAAACAAATATAACAACACACAACACACGGTCCCACAACAAACTACACATGGTCTGGACCTGACTACTGAGAGTAAATAGACAAACAAATACAACAACACACAACACATGTTCTTGACCTGACTACTCAGAGTAAATATACAAACAAATACAACAATACACAACATATGGTCTAGACCTGACTACTCAGAGTAAATAGACAAACAAATATGACAACACATGGTCTGGACCTGACCTGACTACTCAGAGTTATTAGACAAACAAATACAACAACACACAACACATGGTCTGGACCTGACTACTCAGAGTAAATAGACAAACAAATATGACAACACATGGTCTGGACCTGACCTGACTACTCAGAGTTATTAGACAAACAAATACAACAACACACAACACATGGTCTGGACCTGACTACTCAGAGTAAATAGACAAACAAATATGACAACACATGGTCTGGACCTGACTACTCAGAGTAAATAGACAAATAAATATAACAACAAACAACAAAATAAAATTGAGAATGGAAATGGGGAATGTGTCAAAGAGACAACAACCCGACCAAATAAAAAACAACAGCAGAGGGTCACCAACAGGTCTTCAATGTAGCGAGAAATTCCCGCACCCGGAGGCGTCCTTCAGCTGACCCCTCAACAAATAAATACTAGTCCAGTGATAATGAACGCCATACTAATTTCCAAATTGTACACAAGAAACTAAAATTAAAATAATACAAGACTAACAAAGGCTAGAGGCTCCTGACTTGGGACAGGCGCAAAAATGTGGCGGGGTTTAACACGTTTGTGAGATCTCAACCCTCCCCCTATACCTCTAACCAATGTAGAAAAGTAAACGCATAACAATACGCACATTAAAATTCAGTTCAGGAGAAGTCCGAGTCTGATGTCAGAAGATGTAACCAAAGAAAATAAACAAAATGACAATAATACATAAATAACAACAGATTACTAGCAGTTAACTGACATGCCAGCTCCAGACTTCAATTAAACTGACTGAAAGATTATGATTTCATTATATGAACATCAGGCACAATCCTTCCCGTTAGGGGTTTAGTATCATACCATCATAACATATATGAGAAGAACATAACCCGTGTCATGCCAACAACTGTTTTTAGAATAAATGTGTTTAGTTCCGATGCAAAGACCTTATCACATGTTCTGGACCTGACTACTCAGAGTAAATAGACAAACAAATACAACAACTAACAACACATGATCTGGACCTGACTACTCAGAGTAAATAGACAAACAAATACAACAACTAACAACACATGTTCTGGACCTGACTTCTCAGAGTAAATAGACAAACAAATATAACAACACATAACACACGGTCCCACAACAAACGACACATGGTCTGGACCTGACTACTGAGAGTATATAGACACAAATACAACAACTAACAACACATGCTTTGGACCTGACTACTCAGAGTAAATAGACAAACAAATACAACAACAACCGACACATGGTCTGGACCTGACTACTCAGAGTAAATCAACACAAATACAACAACTAACAACAAATACTTGGGACCTGATTTCTCAGAGTAAATAGACAAACAAATACAACAATACACAACACATGGTCTGGACCTGACCTGACTACTCAGAGTAAATAGACAAACAAATACAACAACTAACAACATATGGCCTGGACCTGACTACTCAGAGTAAATAGACAAACAAATACAACAATACACAACACATGGCCTAGGCCTGGACCTGACTACTCAGAGTAAATAGACAAACAAATATCACAACTCATGGTCTGGACCTGACCTGACTACTCAGAGTAAATAGACAAACAAATATAACAACAAACAACACATGGTCTGGACCTAACTACTCGGAGTAAATAAACACAAATACAACAACTAACAACACATGGCCTGGACCTGACTACTCAGAGTAGATAGACAAACAAATACAACAACTAACAACACATTGCCTGGACCTGACTACTCAGAGTAAATAGACAAACAAATACAACAACACACAACACATGGTCTGGACCTGACCTGACTACTCAGAGTAAATAGACAAACAAATACAACAACTAACAACACATGGCCTGGACCTGACTACTCAGAGTAAATAGACAAACAAATATCACAACTCATGGTCTGGACCTGACCTGACTACTCAGAGTAAATAGACAAACAAATATAACAACAGACAACACATGGTCTGGACCTGACCTGACTACTCAGAGTAAATGGAAAAACAAATATAACAACAGACAACACACGGTCTGAACCTGACCTGACTACTCAGAGTGAATAGACAAACAAATATAACAACACACAGTCCCACAACAAACCACACATGGTCTGGACCTGACTACTTAGAGTAAATAGACACAAAAATAACAACACACAACACATGTTCTTGACCTGACCTGACTACTCAGAGTCAATAGACAAACAAATATGACAACACAAAACACATGGTCTGGACCTGATTACTCAGAGTAAATAGACAAACAAATATCACAACTCATGTTCTGGACCTGACTACTCAGAGTAAATAGACAAACAAATATGACAACACACAACACATGGTCTGGACCTGACTGACTACTCAGAGTACATAGATAAACAAATAAAACAACAAACGACACATGGTCTGGACCTGACTACTGAGAGTAAATAGACACAAATACAACAACTAACAACACATGCTTTGGACCTGAGTACTGAGAGTAGATAGACAAACAAATACAACAACACACAACACATGGTCTGGACCTGACCTGACTACTCAGAGTAAATAGACAAACAAATACAACAACAAATAACACATGGCCTGGACCTGACTACTCAGAGTAAATATACAAACAAATATAACAACAAACAACACATGGTTTGGACCTCACAACTCAGATTAAATAGACAAACAAATAACACAACTCATGGTCTGGACCTTACCTGAATACTCAGAGTAAATGGACAACGAAATATATAACAACACACAACACACGGACTGAACCTGACCTGACTACTCAGAGTAAATAGACAAACAAATATAACAACAAACGACACATGGTCTTGACCTGACTACTCAGAGTAAATAAACACAAATACAACTACTAACAACACATGGTCTGGACCTAACTACTCAGAGTAAATAAACACAAATACAACAACTAACAACACATACTTTTGGACCTGATTTCTGAGAGTAAATAGACAAATGAATACAACAATACACAACACATGGTCTGGACCTGACCTGACTACTCAGAGTAAATAGACAAACAAATACAACAACTAACAACACATGGCCTGGACCTGTTTACTCAGAGTAAATAGACAAACAAATACAATAACCAACAACACATTGTCGAGACCTGACTACTCAGAGTAAATAGCCAAACAAATATAACATCAGACAACACATGATCTGGACCTGACTACTCAGAGTAAATATACAAACAAATACAACAACACACAACACATGGTCTGGACCTTACCTGACTACTCAGAGTAAAAGACAAAGAAATACAACAGCTAACAACACATGGCCTGGACCTGACCTCACTACTCAGAATAAATAGACAAACAAATATCACAACTCATGGTCTGGACCTGACCTGACTACTCAGAGTAAATAGACAAACAAATATAACAACAAACAACACATGGTCTGGACCTAACTACTCAGAATAAATAAACACAAATAAAACAACTAACAACACATGGCCTGGACCTGACTACTCAGAGTAGATAGACAAACAAATACAACAACTAACAACACATTGCCTGGACCTGACTACTCAGAGTAAATAGACAAACAAATACAACAACACACAACACATGGTCTGGACCTGACCTGACTACTCAGAGTAAATAGACAAACAAATACAACAACTAACAACACATGGCCTGGACCTGACTACTCAGAGTAAATAGACAAACAAATATCACAACTCATGGTCTGGACCTGACCTGACTACTCAGAGTAAATAGACAAACAAATATAACAACAGACAACACATGGTCTGGACCTGACCTGACTACTCAGAGTAAATGGACAAACAAATATAACAACAGACAACACACGGTCTGAACCTGACCTGACTACTCAGAGTGAATAGACAAACAAATATAACAACACACAGTCCCACAACAAACCACACATGGTCTGGACCTGACTGCTTAGAGTAAATAGACACAAAAATAACAACACACAACACATGTTCTGGACCTGACCTGACTACTCAGAGTCAATAGACAAACAAATATGACAACACAAAACACATGGTCTGGACCTGATTACTCAGAGTAAATAGACAAACAAATATCACAACTCATGTTCTGGACCTGACTACTCAGAGTAAATAGACAAACAAATATGACAACACACAACACATGGTCTGGACCTGACTGACAACTCAGAGTACATAGATAAACAAATAAAACAACAAACGACACATGGTCTGGACCTGACTACTGAGAGTAAATAGACACAAATACAACAACTAACAACACATGCTTTGGACCTGAGTACTGAGAGTAGATAGACAAACAAATACAACAACACACAACACATGGTCTGGACCTGACCTGACTACTCAGAGTAAATAGACAAACAAATACAACAACAAATAACACATGGCCTGGACCTGACTACTCAGAGTAAATAGACAAACAAATATAACAACAAACAACACATGGTTTGGACCTCACAACTCAGATTCAATAGACAAACAAATATGACAACTCATGGTCTGGACCTTACCTGAATACTCAGAGTAAATGGACAAAGAAATATAACAACACACAACACACGGTCTGAACCTGACCTGACTACTCAGAGTAAATAGACAAACAAATATAACAACAAACGACACATGGTCTTGACCTGACTACTCAAAGTAAATAAACACAAATACAACAACACACAACACATGGTCTGGACCTGACCTGACTACTCAGAGTAAATAGACAAACAAATACAATAACCAACAACACATTGTCTGGACCTGACTACTCAGAGTAAATAGACAAACAAATATAATATCAGACAATACATGATCTGGACCTGACTACTCAGAGTAAATAGACAAACAAATATAATATCAGACAATACATGATCTGGACCTGACTACTCAGAGTAAATATACAAACAAATACAACAACACACAACACATGGCCTGGACCTGACTACTCAGAGTTAATATACAAACAAATACAACAACACACAACACATGACCTGGACCTGACCTCACTACTAAGAGTAAATATACAAACAAATATCACAACTCATGGTCTGGACCTGACCGAACTATTCAGAGTAAATAGACAAACAAATACAACAACTAACAACACATGGCCTGGACCTGACCTCACTACTCAGAGTAAATATACAAACAAATATCACAACTTATGGTCTGGACCTGACCTGACTATTCAGAGTAAATATATAAACAAATACAACAAGAAACTACACATGGCCTGGACCTGACTACTGAGAGTAAATAGACACAAATACAACAACTAACAACACATGGTCTGGACCTGACTTCTCAGAGTAAATAGACAAACAAATATAACAACACACAACACACAGTCCCACAACAAACGACACATGGTCTGGACCTGACTACTGAAAATAAATAGACACAAATACAACAACTAACAACACATACTTTGGACCTGACTACTGAGAGTAGATAGACAAACAAATACAACAACACACAACACATGTTCTGGACCTGACTACTCAGAGTAAATATACAAACAAATACAACAACACACAACACATGGTCTGAACCTGACCCGACTACTCAGAGTAAGTAGACAAACAAATACAACAGCACACAACACATGTTCTGGACCTGACTACTCAGAGTAAATATACAAACAAATACAACAACACACAACACATGGTCTGAACCTGACCTGACTACTCAGAGTAAATAGACAAACAAATACAACAACTAACAACACATGGCCTGGACCTGACTACTCAGAGTGAATAGACAAACAAATTTGTCGGGTAACTTATGACAATAAGCATTTGACGTCTTGAGCCGAACAGTTTTATCATTTTTACACAATTTAATCTACTGTGTGATGGTTCATATTCTGGACGCCAGTCTTTGCTCCTTTGTAATAAATCTACATACCAAAAAACAAATATGAAGCTTAGAAATGGAAAAATATTAAATACTAAACTCGTTCAAAGGGTATCTACACGTCTCAATCTTCAGAATCGCTTATCTAAAAATACGACCATAGCTAACGTTTTTAACAATAAAAATCGTGGTTACCCTTCTATCGATAAGTGTCATGCCAAAAAATGACTTACGTGTCCCCGTCTTTCCACCAAAAATACAGTAAGGTCCACATTTAATGGTCGCACATTTTCTCTAAATTTTGAAACTGATATTACTTGAAAAACAAACAGTATTATTTATTTACTCACATGAAACAAACCGGGATGCGGTATTCAGTACGTAGGTGAAACTGGGCGATATTTATCTAAACGCACGCAAGAACACCTGTATCGTTTTAAAAGACCCAATAAATTCAAAAGTATCATTTATCAACATCTTAAGAAGCACAGTCATCCTATTAAATATTTAACAGTTCAACCTTTAGAAGTAGTAAATAAGCAGCCTGGTGAATCTCATTCCAAGTTTGTACGATCACGAAAAATAAATGAATTAAATTGGATTAAAAAATTACAGACAGTCTACCCTCTCGGTCTTAATGATAATATCATGGGAATTGGCAATATATCAAGAACCGATTCTGTTAACATTTTGGATATAGTTTCTAAAACTGTTCGTAAAAATCGTTCTCATGGACGCAGAAAAAATCGCAATCAAAGAAAATTTCGGACCAACCATACAAATATTTCGGACCTAATTTCCATTTCAAAAAACAACGGCAGACATTATCTGTTAACCAAACTTTGTTCTTTACCTATAAATAAATTAAATAAAATTTTAGAGGATTGCAACACAATTGCATATTACAGTCCTAAGTATGAAATTGTCCAAATTATAATGGCATATTGTTATTCTAAACTGTTTCCTAAAATTGATCGCCCTGAAGATCATAAAAAACATTTTATTAAAATAAAGTATGTCAATAAAGGTTTTGATTTTGTAAATATTGCCGGTATTTTTAACGACCATTCCGTTAAAGACAAAATTCCTGGATATTTTGATAATATTGAACTCCCTCTCATTTGTTATATTTACAAGAAATCTACCCGAAAATATGTGTTTAATTATAGCCAATTGTGTAAAGATGTAAATGTCACTGAAAATACACCTATGTCGTGTAATTGCAGTAATTCAGAATACACCTATGGACCAATTTCCCATGTTATAACAGGAGACCTTAACATCGTTCGCGACCGAGAGTTAAAATCATTCCTCAGTAAAGGACCTAAATATCGTCCCCCGTCAACTGTTAACTGGAATGAGTGTCGTAATATCATCAACGACTCACTCCGCGCCTACTGTTTGAAATGGGTAAAACGGGAAAAAGCTGACAAAAAATCTTTGGACTCTTTTTTTAATTCAGTAATGAAGATAGTTGATATTCGAATACAACATTTTAAAGAACATTTTACCCTCAACAAAAACTATAAAAACCCTATTTCGCGTATCAAAAATAAACTAACAGAACTAGCCAAGGAATTTGTTTTTGTCCCGGCTGATAAAGCTGCTAATAATATCATTATTGTTTGACGTAAATTTTATATAGAGGTTCTGCAAAAGGAAATCACGAATTCACCAACATTCCAACTGACTTCATTTTCAGAAAACGACATCTGTAACAAACATAAACTTTTAGCTACTTCTTTACAAGCAGAACCAAACACAATGAAAGTCCCAACTATGTACTGGCTTCCGAAGCTGCACAAAAAACCTTACAAATATAGATTTATTTCATCTTCCAGCCATTGTTCAACTACTAAATTGTCTGTTTTACTTACTAGTACACTTGGTACAATAAAAAACCTGATAATAAATTGTTCAAATAAGGCCTTTGAAAATAGTGGAATTAATTACTTTTGGAGTGTCAAAAACTCGTTGGAAGTACTTGATAAATTGCATGCATATATTGGTGATTTTGAATCTGTTCAAAGTTTTGATTTTTCTACCCTATATACCACTTTGCCTCATATTCTTATTAAGAAAAAATTCACATCCCTAATTAACTGGGCATTTAAAAAGTCGGAATGCGAGTACATATGTTCAAACTCTTTTAGATCATTTTTTAGTAGCAATAAACAAAAGAACTATGTCAATTGGACATGCTTTGATACTATTTATGCACTTGAATTTTTACTTGATAACATTTTTGTTCGCTTTGGAGATTCCGTATATCGTCAAGTTATTGGAATTCCAATGGGGACTAACTGTGCACCACTTATTGCGGACCTGTTTTTGTATTGTTATGAGTTACAATTTATGACTAAAATTAGCAAAGACCCATCAAAACAACATTTGATACAAAAATTTAACAATACTTTTAGATATTTGGATGATATATTGGCTCTAAATAATGACGACTTCAGTATGTATACTAAAGAAATTTATCCTGTAGAACTTACTTTAAATAAAGATAATGATAACAATGACCACTGCCCTTTCCTCGATCTTGATATCTATATCATAAACGGGAAGCTTAATACAAAAATTTATGATAAAAGAGATGATTTTTCATTTCCTATTGTTAATTATCCATTTTTAGATGGTGACGTTCCCTTGTCACCATCTTATGGTGTTTATATATCTCAACTTGTACGATTCGCTCGTGTATGTAACAATGTATTAGATTTTAGCGAGAGAAATTTATGTATTACTGAAAAATTATTACACCAGGGTTTTCGATATCACAAACTGGTCAAAACATTTACTAAATTTTATCACCGGTATAAGGAAATAATTCGTAAATATAACTCAACATGCAGACATCTTATACGTTCAGGTATTTCACATCCAAAATTTTATGGAAATATTCTTTATAAAGCACAAAAATGTCAGTATTCTCCTCAGAAACTAACAAAACCTTTAAATAGACTTATTAAAAGGGGATATAGTTACGATACTGTTGTCAGGTCATTAAAGATTGCATATTTTGGCTTTAACATTGATTCACTGATAGGGTCTTTGCATCGGAACTAAACACATTTATTTCTAAAAAAAAAAAAAAAAAAAAAAACAGTTGTTGGCATGACACGGGTTATGTTCTTCTCATATATTTTATGATAGTATGATACTAAACCCCTAACGGGAGGGATTGTACCTGATATTCATATGATGAAGACATAATCTTTCAATCAGTTTAATTGAGGTCTGGAGCTGGCATGTCAGTTAACTGCTAGTAGTCTGTTGTTATTTATGTATTATTGTCATTTTATTTATTTTCTTTTGTTACATCTTTTGACATCAGACTCGGACTTCTCTTGAACTGAATTTTAATGTGCGTATTGTTATTGTTTTACTTTTCTACATTGGCTAGAGGTATAGGGGGAGGGTTGAGATCTCATAAACATGTTTAACCCCGCCGCAATTTTGCGCCTGTCCCAAGTCAGGAGCCTCTGGCCTTTGTTAGTCTTGTATGATTTTAAATTTTAGTTTCTTGTGTATAATTCGGAGTTTAGTATGACGTCCATTATCACTGTACTATTATGCATATTTTAGGGGCCAGCTGAAGGACACCTACGGGTGCGGGAATTCTCGCTACATTGAAGACCCATTGGTTGCCTTCGGCTGTTGTTTGCTCTATGGTCGGGTGGTTGTCGCTTTGACATATTCACCATTTCCTTTCTCAATTTTAAATACAACAACAGACAACACATGGTCTGGACCTGACTACTCAGAGTAAATAGACAAACAAATATAACAACTTACAACTGTTTTTCAACAGAATTTCTGCATTCCAATGGGAACAAACCGTGCCCCTCTACTTGCCGACTTGTTTCTTTATTATTATGAGGCTGACTTCATGCAGGAACTTCTTAGGAAGAAAGATAAGAAGTTAGCAATATCCTTTAACTCTACTTTTTCGCTGTATAGATGATGTTCTTTCACTAAAAAAATCAAAATTAAGTGACTATGTGGAACGCATCTATCCAATCGAGCTAGAGATAAATGATACTACAGATACAGTTAAGTCGGACTCATATCTTGACTTACATCTAGAAATTGACAACGAGGGTTGGTGAAAACAAAACTTTACGACAAAAGAGATGATTTCAGCTTTCCAATTGTGAACTTTCCATTTCTAAGTAGCAACATTCCAGCAGCACCTGCATATGGGGTATATATCTCCCAACTGATACAATATTCCTGTGCTTGCATTTCCTATCATGATTTTCTTGATAGAGGGTTGCTGTTCACAAGGAAGCTATTAAACCAAGAGTTCCAAATGGTGAAGTTGAAATCATCCCTTCGTAAATTTTACAGACGCCATCACGAGTTGGTTGACCGTTATGGAATAACCGTTTCACAAATGATATCTGATATGTTCCTTACGTCGTAACTACAATCCCCTTCCCTTTCATGAATGTGACCTACCGAATTAGACTATTTACCGAATTTGTTATCACATAAGCAACACGATGGGTGCCACATGTGGAGCAGGATCTGCCTACCCTTCCGGAGCACCTGAGATCGCCCCTAGTTTTTTGGTGGGGTTCGTGTTGTTTATTCTTTAGTTTTCTATGTTGTGTCGTGTGTGCTGTTGTTTGTTTGTCGTTTTTTCATCTTTAGCCATGGCGTTGTCAGTTTGTTTTAGATTTATGAGTTTGATTGTCCCTTTGGTATCTTTCTTCCCTCTTTTACAACACATGGTCTGGACCTGACCTGAGTCATCAGAGTAAATAGACAAACAAATATAACAACAAACAATACATGCTTTGGACCTGACTACTCAGAGTAAATAGACAAACAAATATAACAACACACAACACATGGTCTGGACCTGACTACTCAGAGTAAATAGACAAATAAATATAACAACACACAACACATGGTCTGGACCTGACCTGACTACTCAGAGTAAATAGACAAAAAAATATAACAACGAACAACACATGCTTTGGACCTGACTACTCAGAGTAAATGGACAAACAAATATAACAACAAAGAACATGTGGTCTGGACCTGACTACTCAAGAGTAAATAGACAAACAAATATAACAACACACAACACATGGTCTGAACCTGACTACTCAGAGTAAATAGACAAAAAAATATAACAACAAACAACGCATGGTCTGGACCTGACTACTTAGAGTAAATGGACAAACAAATATAACAACAAACTACTCATGGTCTGAACCTGACTACTCAGAGTAAATAGACAAATAAATATAACAACACACAACACATGGTCTGGACCTGACCTGACTACTCATAGTAAATAGACAAAAAAATATAACAACAAACAACACATGGTTTGGACCTGACTACTCAGAGTAAATAGAAAAACAAATATAACAACTTACAACACATAGTCTGGACCTGACTACTCAGAGTAAATAGACAGTTAATATAACAACACACAACACATGGTCTGGACCTGACTACTCACAGTAAATAGACAAACAAATATAACAGACAATAAATATAACAACATACAACACATGGTCTGGACCTGACCTGACTACTCAGAGTAAATATAACAACAAGCAACACATGATCTGGACCTGACCTGACTACTCAGAGAAAATAGACAAACAAATATAACAACAAACAACATATGGCCTGGACCTGACTACTCTGAGTAAATAGACAAACAAATATAACAACAAGCAACACATGATCTGGACCTGACCTGACTGCTCAGAGTAAATAGACAAACAAATATAACAACAAACAACACAGGGTCTGGACATGACTACTCATAGTATATAGACAAACAAATATAACAACACACAACACATGGCCCAGACCTGACCTGACTACTCAGTAAATAGACAAAACAAATATAACAACAAACAACACATGATCCAGGTTGTCTTATTTGGTACGGGCACAAAATGTGGAGGGGTTAAACCATATATGCTTTTGTACCATTCCCCCTTGGCCTATCCAGACCATTGGTATTAGAAATAAAAGACACAATAATAAAACCTGCACTATTCAATTACCATTGGTCTGTATGTTAACTGATACTTAGTCATTATACTGAAACAAGATTAAATCAAAATTCTGAATTAAATTAGACAGTTTTTATGGAAAAATGCATGGTTTGATTTTAAAATATTTCTCTTTTTGTTTGAGTTATGGATGGTGAAGTTCTAATTTTGCTTCTTGACATGAAACAATTTTTTACACTTATGTTTCACTTGATGTTGTGTTAACAACTTTGGTCAGGTAGTGATATGTATACAGATCTAATGTAGAAATATCGTGTAGAAAGGACAAATAGTCATTAGATTCATATAAAATGTAATTCCGTTTTACTCATATAATTGTTCTGAATCTGAAAATACTACTCTTTTTCACTTTTCTTTGTTTTGTTTTTTTAGATCAATGATTATACTGAATCTGCACTAAGTCCTGTTGTTAATTAGACATGTTTAATGGACAACAAATGCTTGTTTGAATAATAATAATAATGATAAAAATAATAATCTTTATTTAAACATGTTAAAGAGGATCTCACTTTCTTTATGTTGTACTAAATCAGGAAATAACACTTTTTTCATGCTTTTTTGAATAATTTATTATTAATGGAATCTACACTAAATCCTGTTCTTAATTAGAAAGGTTTAATGGACAACAAATATTTGTCAGAATCATATAAAGTGGGGTCCCATTTTACTCATAGTATTGTTCTGAATCAGAAAATATATCTTTTTTTTCATTTTTCTTTAAAAAAAATATTTTCTTAAAATTTATGATCATACTGAATCTACACTAAATCCTGTTGTTAATCAGACAGTTTAATTAATGTGACTATTTATTTGTGTTTATATTTATTACACAACATTGTTCAGTTTATCAGACAAGTTTTGATGTCAGTTGTATTATTCCAGGTTAGAGGATGGACAGCATTAATGTTGGCAGCCAGGTGGGGATATGTGGAAGTGTCTCGACTTCTCCTGGAGAACAAATGTAACAAAGATATCACAGATGTATGTTATCTACTAAATCTGATCACATTACTTTTAATCAACAAAATCATGTTGTTAATTAGACAGGTTTAATGGACAAATATTGGTAATAATTATATAAAGTGGGATCTCATTTTACTCATAGTATTGTTCTGAATCAGAAAATATAACTTTTTTTCATTTTTCTTTGAAAAATTTACTTTTATAAAATTAACGATTTTACTGAATCTACACTAAATCCTGTTGTTAATCAGACAGTTTTAATTGATATGACTGGTCATTTCTGTTTATATTTATTACAAAACATTGTCCAGTTTATCAGACAAGTTTTGATGTCAGTTGTATTATTCCAGGTTGATGGATGGACAGCATTAATGTTGGCAGCCATAGGAGGACATGTGGAAGTGTCTCGACTACTTCTGAAGAACAGATGTAACAAAGATATCACAGATGTATGTTATCTACTAAATCTGATCACATTACTTTTAATCAACACAAAATAATGTTGTTAATTAGACAGGTTTAATGAACAACAAATATTATTTGTTAGAATCATATAAAGTGGGGTCTCATTTTACTTGTCTCCTTGTACTAAATCAGGAAATGTAACTTATTTTCATATTTCTTTGAAAAAGTTTTTTTTTTTTAAATTGATCATTATTCTGAACCATGTTAATCAGACAGATTTAATTATTATATCAACAAATACTTGCTAGACTTATATAAAGTGAGATCTCATTTATCTCTGTGCATTGCACTGAATCCCGTGATATAAATATTTTATGCATTTCTTGAAAAAAGGTTAACATGACATTTCTGATGGAAGTTCTGACATCCCACAAAAAAACCTTGTTGTTTATTTGTTGTTTATGTACAATATAAATACAAGTGTGACTGGTCATTTTGTTCAGTTTTGACCACTGATTCATGTGACAGGGTTCGTACGGGTCCTTGAATCCTGGAAAAGTCATGGATTTTTATTTTTGGGGGAAAAGGCCTTTAAAAGTCATGGAACGCTATATTTTCGTGAAAAGTCCTTGAAAAGTCCTGGAAAGTTATTATTGCTTGAACTGTAAACTTTATTAGGTGTCTATAAACATTTTGCGTAGTTTTTGTCGAAACTGTTTCCTCAATAGAGCTACAAACAAGGTCCCAGTCTTGGTAAATGTAAAATAAGGATTTAAAAATTCGTTTCTTCATAATTTTAGGTGAAAATATATGACCGAATCTGGTTCCCTGTAATCCCATAATTTTTGCAGTTTGCTTAATTCAATAACATTATCAGTATAAGATACCATTTATAGGAATATTTTTAAAAAATGGCTTGATTTGATCAGTTGATACGAGAAAAATGCCAGGTAACTGCCATTTTCAGTTAAAATGGTTGGAAAAACCAGAGTACAACAAATGGCTAGTGAGAGGGAGTAACGATTCAAAGGTAAAATGCAGCCTTTGTCTGAAAGAGTTTGACGTTTCAAACATGGGAGAATCTGCCTTGAAAAGCCACTGTAAGAGCTCCAAACACATCGAGCTCTCAACTAAATCAAAAAGTTTGAACATATCTGAATGGTTTCAAAGTGGGTCTCCAGTTACCAGTAGTGTATCCAAACAGCTATCGAAAACTTTGGATGAATATTTCAAAACCTGAATAAATACTTTTATACTGATGTGTAGGTCATCCTCTTTCAAAGAATCTCTATTTTACCCTTTGGTTTCCTGTTTTTCTGGGTATGGAAATTTCATAAAACATCCTTGAAAAGTCATGGAAAAGTCCTTGAAAAATGGAACAAAAAAGGTGTATGAACCCTGATGTGAGATACATTTTGTTTTTATTTATTACACAACATTATTCAGTTTATCAGACAAGTTTTATATCAGTTGTAGGATATGTTGTATACTATTTATATTGGTAACAAAGTAGTATCCATAATATTTACATGTTATTTGGTATTATTATATAGAGAGATGGTAAAACAGCTCTACATCTGGCTGCTGAGTATGGAGAGCTACATGTCACAAAATGTCTAGTAGAAGAAGGAGGCATCAGTCCCTTTGTTAAAACAAATGAGGTAATATATTATAGTAAAGGCTCAGTATTCAACTAGTAAATAATGCATCACAACTTTATAGTTACATATATGTCATATGATACTTGAAATTGAACTAAAAATATGAAAGTGTTTTATAGACTTGTATAGCTTAGTTTTACTATAAAACACATGAACATAGATGATCATATAATAGAAATCCAGTATTTGTTTTCAAAATCTTCAAAAATAAAATGATTTTGTTTATAGACCACTAATACATTTTGGGTGATTAGTTATACTAAAAGGGAATAATTTTATTATTCCATAATTTGTAAGCCAAAGTATATGAATATCTCAGTTTTAGGGAAAAGAATCAATAGTAATAACCTATAAGTAAATGGATAAAATAGTTTTTGATATCAAAAATTATAATTTGTATTGATTCAAAGTTAGACCTGGCAATATCATGAATATGGCACTTGTTGTCATTAAACAAAATGGAAACAAACAAACTGTCAAAAGACCCATACACCAATCCATTGTCGTAACAATGATAACAAAATTATTAGATAGTATCAAAATTGTCTTGAGCAATACATTAAATAAAGGCAACTGTTACAGTAGTATACCGCTGTTCGAAATTCATAAATCGATAGAGAAAAAAAGAAATCCGGGTTACAAACTAAAACTGAGGGAAAAGCATCGAATATAAGAGAACTACGATACAACAGAAACACAATATTAAAATGTAACACACACAGAAACGAACTATAATATAACAATGGCCATTTCCCTCACTTGGTACAGGGCATTTTAAAATAAAAATGATGGGCATGCCAAACCTCCCGCTTTAATGGCGGTGTTAATTATAACATTAAACTGACAACATTACAAAACAGGACTACAATACAAATAAATTGGAGAAAATATAGGACAGAGAAACAAATGAATAATAGCCAACAAAAGGTACCAGGTTAAAAATTTAATACGCCAGTCGTACAAGTTCATCATATATTTATAATTTAATAGTTAAAAAAACATATGATTGTAACAGTTACTTTATCTAAGTTATCTCTCCTTATATCGGAGTTATCTCCCCTTATATGGCAAAGTTTAAAAACAATTAATAAATCTGTTTTTTGTCAAATATAGCAGTAAGTATGATAAATCACATTATTTTCTATATTAACATGAAAAGTCTTGCACATAAATTACATACAACTTTCGAAATTTGCACATTTTATTAAAGATCTCGACTGTTTATTGTCTGTTTTTTTCAAAATCCAATTTGGAGGAAGACACCCCAGCCTCATTAAGACTGCAAATTTCTTCAAATTCTTGTTTTTAATCTATATAGTTGGAATAGTTGCAGAAAAAACTCTTATCTTTGCCATACCGTAGATACTCGAGTATAAGTCGATCCGCTTACAAGTCGGATGCCCTTTTCAGCTTTAAAATCTAAGGATTCAGTCTTGACCCCCTATAAGTCGGTTTAAATTGGGACTTTTTTCTGCAGCAGAAAGTAACTGACCATCGGCAAAATCAAGAAATTAAATTGAGATTCATGTATTTAATGAATGTTTGTTTCTTTAAATAAGTACATGTAGAATTGATGTTCATCCTGATAATTTATTCTGTTGATGATAATTATAATGAAGATGTATTCATTTCTTGTTTCTTGTTTTTGTTCACTGTTTTACCTCATATTGTTTACGTAATGCATCAATGATTTTGTAGTGTATGACCAAACACCTATTGTTTGAAAAAAAAACGAATATAAACCAACATAAACCTTAACAAAATAAAAGTCAGACGAAAAAAATAAATTAATCCAGTTAATCATTCATAACAGACTAGTCATAGTAATAAATAAACTGAGACATAGGATAGACACCATCAATTAATGGATTATAGAAATCAAGGGACACTAACTAATTAACCTATTAACCTGTCACTGATATTTTTCACACCTATAGTGAATACAACTCTTTGTCACTTAAATAGGGGTTATTCATGGATTATGTTGGCTTGTCAATCAATGTTGTAATTTTTAATAAAACAATAATAACACAATTAGTCGGTTAGATACATTCTTTTTATATATTAAGTACATTATTATCTTCTTCTGATTTCTGGTTCTTGGCTCTTCCTTTGGGATGATACAAAACCATGTGACCATGAAAAGTCAATAGACAAAACGGAAACAGTGGGAAATTCAACACAAATGTTAACAGAGAGCAAATAAAACACAAAGACAGTATTGTAGTCCTTTATTTTCCACAAAACCTATTTATTTAGAGATTTATGTAGGTTCGGCTATCACAAACATAATTTTGGTCAGGAAATTCACATCTGACCACCTTTCTTCAGCTTTGATTCTTCCTCTGGTCTCAGGATCTCGCTTATAAGTCGGTACCCCTCTCTTGATTCTGAATTTTACTCCCAAACTTCCAACTTATAAGCGAGTACCTACGGTAATTTATGTATTTCCTTATCTATACAATGTCAGTGTTAACACTAAAAACTATGAAATCTGTAAAATAACAATATACAGTTATAGGAGGGTATAGACAGGCTACAGAATAGAAAATCATGAATGATAGAAAAAACTTCAGGAATAGAGATCTAGAGAATTGGGCAAAAAGATGACGAATAGAAAATAATGGGGTGCAAAAATATAAAGAATAAAAAAAAATGCGGTGCTAAAATATTTTAAAAAAAAATTGAGAATAATTTGTCCAAAAAAAAAAAAATAAAAAAAAAAAGTAAAAAAAAAAAAAAAAAAACTCGTACAACCCTCATCTTGACATCAAGGATGCATTAACAGATTTTAAAAAAAAATACATAAAAAAATAGACTAAATGCTGACAGATTTAAATTATTTCATATGCTTTAAAAAAAAGTTAAAAGCCTTCTTCAAGGCTACAGGAAAAATGATAAAAATATTCAGAATGTTGTTCATGAGTTATATTTTATAATTAAAAATAATATGGTTAGCACCTGTAAAAACAAAATAACGCACCACTCAGCTGCTACTGGTCTTGTTTATTGTATGATATGTGTAACACAAGTCTTCTTTGTAATAATCAGATAAAGGCAATATAAAGATTTGTCTGCATTTCAGGGTAAGACTCCATACGATCTGGCAGCAACAGGATTTTACGGGCAGTATAAAGAAGTGATGGAATACTTACAGGTACATATACTTTTGAATTACAAATGCTTACATTAAGAATAACTCAGGTAATTTACCAATATAAAGCTTAAGAGATATAAAGCTAAAAAAAAATCAAATGCCACAAAACTCAGGATACTCCAGGAGTGTACACACAAACTTTTAACATTTTTTAAGTCTTGAAATAAAAAATTCAAATTATAATGCAATTTATTTTTTTATCACAATTTTGATTAAACAACATCATATATTAGAGGTGATAAATTCCACACTTTATCAGCTTTTAAGTAAGAGATTCTGCCATTTTGAATTCAGGAGTTTATCAGTATGTGATTTCTTCAATATTAAACAAAATTAGTTGATGTCTCAAGAGTAAACATTGCATCAGGCGAGAACAATTTTTGAAAATTTCTATTTAGGAGATTCTAACACTGACAGTATGTCTTAAATAAAATGTTTTGTTAATTTTGCATTTGAATGAATAAAAATGGAGATAATTAAACTGTATTGCACTTTTAACTTGGCATACATAATTTTTATGCCCCACCTACGATAGTAGAGGGGCAATATGTTTTCTGGTCTGTGCCTCCGTTCGTCCTTCCACTTCAGGTTAAAGTTTTTGGTCAAGGTAGTTTTTGAAGAAGTTGAAGTCCAATCAACTTGAAACTTAGTACAGTTAAACATGTATAAACCGGCCTGTTTGGACAGTGAGCCGGTTTATTCAGGTTTCAGTTTTGACCGGAAGTTAATGACTTGTGACGTCCGACATTTTGCATGTAAAAGTTCTCTCTGATTATAAATTATATCTGATAAATTAAAATACTTTTACTTCGTTTTTCATTGTTTGCATTTGCATCATAATGCTGCGTTGTTTGGATTGTAAGACAAGAGTTTCGATTTACTCCCATGATCAATAATTTGTAATGTTTGAATGGCCGATTAACAAGCCAGAATATTATCAAACGTAATTTCATCACTTTCGAAACGTTGTCGTACAGTGTACAATATCCATTGATTGTTGTCATCCGGGTGTTTTTCATTATCAAGGTCATTTGTTTAGGGGTTCACAACAGGGAACCCAGGATTTCGAAATCACGATGTGAATTTCTTACTCCGCGATTTTAATTTGTTTATCCAAGTTAAAACGTAAGTTCAATCTGAGATATATTCGGTGTGTCTTTTCGTTTAATTGACACGTTTAAAATGTTTTAATAAATAATACAGCTCACTACTGTACGATTGTAGGTTCACAGTTTGACACCTGACTAATTAATTATCACGAAAAGCCATATAAACAAATATGTTTTGATTGTATATCGATCATTGAAATTAATTAGACAAACCAGTTTTGACAGGTAATAATTAATGTAATTAAGAGTATTGGGACTTCATAATTAGACCGGAATTCGAAATACACAGGCTCCGGTTTACAGAGAGTATTTTAACAAAGAATTTGAATGGAAAAATATGGGACTTTCATTTTTGGCCAGAATGGACAGGAAACCAGTTTATTCAGGGTCCGGTTTAATCAGGTTTGACTGTACACTTGTTCCCCATGATATGATCTTTCTAATTTTAATGCCAAATTATAGTTTTGACCCCAATTTCATGGTCCACTGAACATAGAAAATGATAGTGTGAAGTTCAGGTTAAAGTTTTTGGTCAAGGTAGTTTTTGATGAAGTACATCATTTTGAAAATTAGTACACATGTTCCCTATGATATGATCTTTCTAATTTTAATTCCAAATTAAAGTTTTGACCCCAATTTCACGGTCCACTGAACATAGAAAATGATAGTGCGAGTGGGGCATTCTTGTACTATGGACACATTCTTGTTTTTATTTCTTATGCAGCAAAAATACTGCAATCTGGTTGGTTAATTACCGCAGTGTAAATAATACCCTACCCTTGTGAAAATTTTGCCAAAAAATCAAAGAAAAAAATCAATAATTTGCCAATATATAAAAAAAAAATCGAAACTAAATAATTATATTTGAGGATAAAAATTATAAAAAAAAAAACAATATCCAGAAAAAATTAAAAAAAAAACAAATTTTTTATGAATTTCCCACCAAAACAGTATTTGACAATATGCAGCAACATCTTTATTGAATTTCCATAAGCACTTTTCAATTTCACATCCCGGTTTAGAAAGGAATAAAGGAATTGTTTCATTCGTCTTAACTCGGCCGATTCCAAGGAGAGTAGTGGATTCTACCGAGGATTGCCGTATGGGAACTGTTCATAAGAAATAAATGCACCTCAGGGTGTATGAATTTTCAACAACTGTGTAAAATTCTGTACACCCCTGATTACACCAAGATAACTAATATTACTTCCTCAGGAATATTTTTACATAGCTCCACATCTTTAGGTAAACTCGATTAGCGATTGTAAAATTTTTAGTAAGCCAAGCTTAAAGTACAATGCAGTATTCTACTAAATACCTAGTACAATCATGAAAGTGTGATAGAATTTGCTACCAGGTTTGAGGTATACTCTGTGACTTGTATTTATCAAACAGTGGTCCTCAACTCTGCAGTAAATAGAGTTATAACAGTGATGCTAAGCCTACTTATTTAGCACACCTTTCCAATAGGGCCTAGTGAGCTTTTCTTGTCCCTTGGCGTGGATGGCATTTGCAAATCAACATGAAGCAAGTATATGTCTACAAGGGGATGATCCAAATTAAAAAAAACACCTGTACACTTCAAACTATATCTCTCTTTTTACTCTGGGCCACATATTTCCTGAAAAATTATGTTTCATATAGATATATTTGGGAGGGTTGATATTTTATAAATCTAATAGTTCAACAAGTTCAGTGTCTGTGAAATGAGTAATATAAAAAAGAAAATTTGGTATGATTGCCGATGAGAAAACTGTCCACAAGAGACCAAAATGACACAGACATTAACAACTATAGCTCAACGTACGGCCTTCAACAAATACAATGAGCAAAGCCTTTCATACCGCATAGTCAGCTATAACAGGCCCCGATAAGACAATGTAAACATATATTGACACTGCATATTCCTTGTTTTTTAGACTGTCATGTCGGAAAAATCTTCAGGTGTGACTGCTGGAATAGGGTTAGAAGGTAATTTTTATTTCATTATAAGTTGATGGTTACTCTAGGAATTTCAGAATAACAACACGTTATAAATGATCTGTATGACGTCATGCAATTAACTGCAATGTATTGATGAGATTTATCACTATAAAATAGATAATAACAAACTATGGAGCTATATAGTGCTAGCAGCTTTCCAATATATGATATACACCACATAGTAAGTACCATCCCATATATGGTCTTCTGTAGGAAGTTATAGTACATGTTTATCAGTACTTGCAGGCAATATTCTACCTTTCTAGAATTATTTACCCAAGAAAAGGGGAAGCCATTATAGACTACACTCTGACATAATATTGTTAGAAACCAATAATGTTTGTTTCACCTGTGACAAAGACCTATAATGTGAGACGTAGGGATTACAATCCATTCATGTCATTGATCACCGATCAAGGTACATTTTCCGTTGTCTAGTCAGTATATCAGCTGCTATACACAGTAGATAAACTATATTTGATTGATATAGTTGTTGTAACGTGAACATGTCTGTCTGGCAGTTTTCACCTGACCTTGACCTGTTTTTTATGTTGAATTGGTCAATGTTGAGTTTTTGTGTTTAGATATAAAAAGATGTGGTATGAGTGCCAATGAGACAACTCCCTATCCAAGTCACAATTTGTAAAAGTAAACCGTTATAGGTCAATGTTTAGTTTTCATAGTAAGTGTTTGTTTCCCAGGTACTTAAAGCATTAAGTCATCTTGGTATTTAAAACGACTGAACGGTGTACATGTCTGTATGGCAGAGTTGGTGTAACCTTTTTATGTCGGGGAGATCATACCACATCTTCTTTATTTTATTTTGACCTCAATTTCATGGTTTATTGGCATGATTGGTCAAAGTTAGTTTTTTGGTTATGTCTATTTCGCAGATACGATAAGCAAAAGGTGAACTATGTTTAGTTAATGGAATAAAAATAGAATGTTCATATATACAAAACAAACTCATCATAGATAACAGGACTAAATTTTGTATAAGAAAGACTCATCAGTGACGCTCTCATCCAAAAAGTTAAAAAAAAAAGCCTAAAAAAGGTACGAAGTTGACGAGCATTTAGGACCAAAATTTCTACAAGTTTTGCCAAATACAGCTAAGGTAATCTATGCCTGAGGTAGAAAAGCCTAAGTGTTTCTAGAATGCAAATTTTTGTAAACAGTTAATTTATGAATTCAACCATATCAATGATAATTCATGTCAGCACAAAAAAGTGCTAACTACTTGGCTAGTGATACCCTCGGGGAAATAAATCTCCACCAGCAGTGTCATTGACCCAGTGGTTGTAAATAAACTCATCATAGATAACAGAACTAAATTTTGTATATTTGCGCCAGACGCGCATTTCATCTACAAAAGACTCATCAGTGACGCTCTCAACCAAAAAAAAAACCTAACTGTTTGCAGATACTTGATATTTTCTCTCAAATACTGCAAAACAGAATACCTTCATATTTGGTCAGCAGCTTATTTGATGAGTTGTAACATGTTTACACTTTTATTAGCTCACCCGGCATCTGTCGTCCTTCATCGTCCGTCGTCGGTAACTTTTACAAAAATCTTCTCTGAAACTACTGGGCCAAACTTTGCCACAATCATCATTGGGATATCTTGTTTAAAAAATGTGTCCGGTGACCCTGCCAACCAACCATGATGGCCGCCATGGCTTAAAATAAAACATAAGGGGAAAATGTAGATTTTGGCTTATAACTCTGGAACCAAAACATTTAGAGCAAATCTGATATGGGTAAAAAAATTATATCAATTTAAGGTCTATCTGGCCTGAAATTTTGAAACTGGTTGTTGGGTTGCTGCCCCTGAAATTTTTAGATGAATCGGACAACTGGTTGTTGGGTTGCTGCCCCTGAAATTTTTAGATGAATCGCACAACTGGTTGCTTGGGTGCTGCCCCTGAATTGGTAATCTTAAGAACATTTTGCTGTTTTTGGTTATTATCTTTATTATAATGATCAGTTGACCCCTTAAGGAGTAATTGCCCTTTATAGTCATTTTTTACCAATTGTTCGTAAATTTTTATAATCTTTTACAAAAACCTTCTCCTGTAAGACTACTGGAACAAATTTAACCAAAATTAGTCATAATCATTTTTAGGGTATCTTGTTTAAAAAATAAGTGCGGTGACCCAGCCAACCAACCAAGATGGCTGCCATGGCTAAAAATAGAACATAGGGGGAAACTGTAGATTTTGGCTTATAACTCTGAAACAAAAGCATTTCAAGTTTGTCACGGTGTTAAATTGTTTATCAAGTCAATCTATATCTGCCGTTAAATTTTCAGATGAATTGGACAACTGGTTGTTGGGTTGCTGCCCCCAATTGATATTTGTTAAAGAAAATTTTGCCTTTTTGGTTATTATCTTAAATACTGTATAATCATAGATAGGGATAAACTGTAAACAGCAATAATGTTCAGCAAAATAAGATCTACAAATAAGTCAATGTGACCAAATGGTCAGTTGTCCCCTTAAGGAGTTATTGCCCTTTATAAAAAATCCTTTTTGAATTTTCCTCGGAGTTCAGTATTTTTGTGTTTTTACTTTTTATAGTCATTTTTTGACTATTTTCATTAATTTGGTAAATTTTTGTAAATTTTTACAAAATATTATCCTCCTTAACTAAAGGGCCAAGTTTATTAATGATAGAGAAAATTGTAAGCAATGTTCAGTAAAGTAAGATCTACAAACATATCACCATCACAAAAAGACAATTTTGTCATAAATCCATCTGTGTCCTTTGTTTAATATGCATATAGATCAAGGTGAGTGACACAGGCTCTTACGAGCCTCCAGTTTAGTTAACATTAGGCATTTTTTGTTATTGAATATTTTTGTTATATAATCATTGTATATAAATATTGAATATATATTTTTCTAAAGTATGCATAATTTTTTGCACTTTGACTGAATTTTGAATGAATGGCAAAAAATGAAGAGTAACCATGGTAACACTTACAATCAAGCCACAGTAAAGAGCTTAACATCTAAAACTGCTCAACAAATTTGAGACAAACTTCGAATGAAAAAAATACTTAGTTTGCCAGAAAATAGATTGTTATTCAATTTTTTGTTGATCATCTAGCAAGCATGCCTGCTGAAGCTAAATTAAAACTGGAGCTAAATCAAATAGTTATCCAATATGTTTGAAACTGCAGTATGGTTGAAAAGTTAATCAAAATTGTCAAAAAATTCCCTATTGAAATTATTTCCCTTTAATAATCAACAGTTTAACTTAAATACAGAATTTTTTTTTTAAATGGAATAATACTATTTAGCCACTGTCTATTTCTATGGTGTAGACACAGATTTTTTGGACATCATCAGCAATACATTAATAATTGGAAAATTTGTATTTATACAGATTCCATCCGATCTACCATGTTGAACAAGTTGCTTGGCAGTGGAAGCTACGAATCATTTGACATGCGCTGTATGGTAACCGGCCAGTTTTCGGTTGGGAAATCAAGTTTAGTCAAGCTTTTAGTTGGGGATAATGTTCCAGAAGGGCGACATGCCACTGATGGGATTACCCTCATTGAAGGTCGCTGTGGACTTGATATAGAGACAAGAAATTGGATCATGATTGATCCAGGTAGGAATACACATTTACATATATATGGATTTAACATTGTATTCATTTAAAGTATGCATAAGGTATTGTTTTACAGGTAATTGAGGTAGGCAAGTTATATTTTGTAAAGAAATGGCTATGGTCAGAAGTTTCAGTCGTATGCCAGTCAACCTTATCTCCATCATCTCTATATGTTCCTGTTCCAAGTCTGCAATTCCCTGATTGCTGTTGGTTGCTTTATGTTATTTCTGTTCAGCATTAATTGTTTTATCATTAGTTTGGCTGTTGGTTTATTATGCCCCATCTAGGGGCATTATATTTTTTGGTGTGTGCATCTGTTCCTTCGTCTGTCCATCGTCAGGTTAAAGTTTTGGGTCGAGGTAGTTTTTGATAAATTAAATTATCTTTGCATTATGATTTACTAAGCATATTATGTAACACTCCCAAATGTGTCCATCCCCCAAATATAAACGTGTCCGATTCCCCCAAACGTGTCTGATAATTGTTATTTGCCAAAACGTGTCCACTATTGAATGCTAGAACGTTACATGTTTTTTAGCGCTAATACATGTTTGTCGTTTACGAAGTGAATACATCATACTTCCATTAGGAAGTTTTATCAAGCACCAATTTTATAGTTCAATTGTTGATATTCACCCCACATTTACCAAGTTTTAGAATAGTTTAATTGTTTTACAAGGAATTTCTTGGTGTTTCTAAACACAGACAGAAGAAGTAATCGTATCTACAAAATTATTTTTAATTTACTTGTGTTTTTTTTTCAAAGCTGATGTTATTCTGAAATTGTTTAGCATTTCACAGCGGTATAATATAATACTTTTACTATAATTATTCATCCCTTATTTTTATTAACTTTGTATTTACATTGTATCATAGATCAAATTTAGTTTGTTACCCGGGCCCGATTTTGTTTTTTGTCCATGGATTTATGAGTTTTGAACAGCGGTATACTACTGTTGCCTTTATTTATTCGTTCAGTGTATGTTCATTTGGTCAATACGTCTTTTGATTCAGTTAAGTCATTCAAATTGATATTTTATAGTGTGTCTTTCTATGTTGTGATGTTACACTATTGTTTCAGATAAAGGTGAAGGTATGGTACCATTAAAACGTTTAAACTTGCTGCAATTCTTTGTACCTGTCCTAAGTCAGCAATCTGATGTTCAGTAGTTGTCGTTTGTTGATGTGGTTCATATAAAGGTTTCTCGTTTCTAATTTTTTTAACATAGTTTAGACTGTTAGTTTTATCGTTTGAATGGTTTTACACTAGTATTTTTTGGGGGCCCTTTATTGCTTGTGGTCGTTGTGAGCCAAGGCTCTGTGTTGAAGACCGTAAATTGACATATAATGGTTTACTTTTATAAATTGTGATTTGGATGGAGTTAGTTGTCTCATAAGCACTCCTACCATGCTTCCTATATATCTATTGTCCTCAATGAGGTCAAAAACGTTTACGGCAATTGCATCAGGGAACATACAAATAATGTTAGTACAGCTGAATTAGTCGTTTACTGAGTGAATAATTTTGTACTATTAAACTCCGATGATCCCTTTTTTTTTATATCATTCCTGTCTGCGACTATTGCACAGCGGGCTTTCAATTATAGAATTGAAATCCCCTTTTTCAACAGTTCTGAGACAAACTGGTCTACAGGCTTTTATTTAAATTTTAGGTTTCGACTATCATCTTTGGGGTATCTCATTTAAAAAATTGTGTCCGGTGACCCGTCCATCCAACCAAAATGGCTGCCACGGCTAAAAATAGAACATAGGGGTAAAATGCAGTTTTTGGCTTATAACTCAAAAACCGAAGCATTTAGAGAAAATCTGACAGGGTTGAATTGTCTATCAGGTCAAGCAAGATATTTCCGCCCTGATATTTTCACATGGATCGGACAACCTGTTGTTACTGGTTACTGCCCTGAATTGGTAATTTTAAGGAAATTTTGCTCTTTTTTGTTATTATCTTGAATATTATTATAGATAGAGATAAACTGTAAACAGCAATAATGTTCAGCAAAACAAGATCGACAAATAAGTTTTCATGACCAAAATAGTCATTTGACCCCTTAAGGAGTTATTGCCCTTTATAGTTAATTTTTAGCATTTTTCATAAATTTTTGTAAATTTTCAGAAAATATTTTCAACTGTAATTACTGGGCCAAGTTCATTATAGATCGAAATAATTGTAGCAACAAGAATGTTCAGTAAAGTAAGATCTACAAACACATCACCATCACCAAAACACAATTATGTCAGGAATTTATCTGTGTCCATTGTTTAATACGCACCTAGACCAAGGTGAGCGACACAGGCTCTTGAGAGCCTCTAGTTTTATATCATTCCTGTCTGCGACTATTGCACAGCAGGCTTTCAATTATAGAATTGGAATCCCCTTTTTCAACAGTTCTAAGACAAACTGGTCTACAGGCTTTTATTTAAATTTTAGGTTTCGAGCATCGCTAAAGACACACAAACAAGATACATAAACATCCAGTGACACATATTTCATGCATTATTTGAACGACATCACATTAACAATAAATACCATAGATAGGTTCTATAATTATATCAGGAATTTTTGATTGGGCCTGAATTTTTACGGTTATTCAAGCATGTCAAGATTAATACTAGGTAGGATATCAATCTAAAAAAGGAGAAGGCCTGGTAATGGCTAATTTCGGCCTAAAATTTACAGTACATCAGACATGTCAGATGAAAGATTTTTGACATTTTTTATTCACTCAATTGGTTATTGTAATAGGTTTTGACTGACTTGGTCATTAAAAACTCTCAAACTCAAGCATTTGTCTAGCTTAAATATGAAAAAAAATTCTATCAAATATACCATTTAAAGTCACTTTGCAGATGATTTTTTGTCAAAATGGAAGTAGCCGCATTTGTGTTCACTCTCAACATTTATATATAATATGTATCATTATTGTAATTAAATACAACATATATTTAAATATTAAGAATGAACACAAGTGTGGCCACTTCCATTTTAGACAAAAAACGTCTTAAAATTAGCATAAATGTGACGATATAACAGTTTTTGCATGAAAAAATGATGCTAGTACCTGATGCATGTACATTGTATTATCAATAACAGCCCATATTCATGTTACAAAAACATGTTTCTTTCCAATAAATAAGTAAAAGTTAACAATTAAACAACTTTGTAAAAGCACTATATTTTGGAGCCAAACAGGGGTCTTACCGGGCATACTCCTTTAGTAGCGAGTACAGACCGATTGTTTACGATTTCAGTAAGACACTGCTTCAATATCCGTTATGTAGTAGAGACCATTTTAAATACCTTGTTGAATGGACGCCCATTTAAACCCAGGTTATACTGCTGGTTTAAAAAAGACTTAAAGTTTTTTATTTCTATTTTTTAATAAAATAGGAAAATGAGTATACGTTAATGAGACAGCAATAAGCAAATAACAGAAGTATTTATAATATGGACACGAATAATCTTTCAGTAAAGAAAAAACATTAAGCTTGATATAGACATGTTTGGGGGATTGGGTATGTTTGGGTGTTGATTAAAAAATGGACATATTTGGGTGTTCATACAAATGACACACCTTTGCACCCTTTTCCGTTAAGAAATGTTTCACAGTTCAGTGACGTCATGTGGACACATTTGGGTGGATGGACATGTTTCTAAGTGTTACATACAATGACATATATGTTATTGTGGTGTGGGTAGTTAAGTTATATTTTGTAAAAAAAAATGGACGTGGTCTGAAGTTTCAGTTATATGCCAGTCAACTTTTCCCCAAAAATATTTGTATGTGCCAGTTCCAAGCTTAAGTCTGCAGTGATTGTTGTTATATCTGTTTATCATTACCCCCGCTTTAAAAAAGGGGGGTATACTGTTTTACCTCTGTCTGTCCGTCCGTCCGTCCGTCAGTCAGTCCGTCCCATGAAACTTTCGTCACATTTTTCTCAGGAACTACACATCCACCCTTTCTGTAATTTGGTATCAACATTTATATATGTTCGCCATACCGTGTGATGCGTTTTCAGATTCATCACTTGACAACTTCCTGTTTACCGAACACTTGTATGATTTTACACATGATAGCCAAGTTGAAAATTTTCGTCACATTTTTCTCAGGAACTACAATACAAGGATTTCTGAAATTTGGTTTCAGGGTTTATCTAAGTCAGCTATACAGTGTGATGCGTTTTCAGATTGATCACTTGACAACTTCCTGTTTACCGAACACTTGTATGATTTTACACATGATAGCCAAGTTGAAAATTTTCGTCACATTTTTCTCAGGAACTACACATCCACCCTTTCTGTAATTTGGTATCAACATTTATATATGTCAGCCATACCATGTGATGCGTTTTCAGATTCATCACTAGACAACTTCCTGTTTACCGAACACTTGTATGATTTTACACATGACAGCCAAGTTGAAAATTTTCGTCACATTTTTCTCAGGAACTACAATACAAGGATTTCTGAAATTTGGTTTCAGGATTTATATAAGTCAGCTATACCGTGTGATGCGTTTTCAGATTCATCTCTCGACAACTTCCTGTTTACTGAACACTTGCATATTTTTACACTATTAATATTATCCACTTGCGGCGGGGGTATCATCAGTGAGCAGTAGCTCGCAGTTTCACTTGTTATTTTTATGCCCCCACCTACGATAGAAGAGGGGCATTATGTTTTCTGGTCTGTGGCTCCGTGCGTTCGTTCGTCCGTCCGTCCGTTCGTTCGTCCCGCTTCAGGTTAAAGTTTTTGGTCAAGGTAGTTTTTGATGAAGCTGAAGTCCAATCAACTTGAAACTTAGTACACTTGTTGCTTTTGATATGATCTTTCTAATTTTAAAGCCAAATTAGACTTTTGACCCCAATTTCACGGTCCATTGAACATAGAAAATGAAAGTGGGAGTTTCAGGTTAAAGTTTTTGGTCAAGGTAGTTTTTGTCGAGCCTGCAACTTTTGTTGCAGAAAGCTCGACATAGGGATAGTGATCCGGCGGCGGTGGCGGCGGCGGTGTTAGCTACATTCTTAAAAGCTTTATATTTTAGAAGGTGGAAGACCTGGATGCTTCATACTTTGTATATAGATGCCTCATGTTATGAAGTTTCCGTCAGTCACATGTCCAATGTCCTTGACCTCATTTTCATGGTTCAGTGACCACTTGAAAAAAAAGTTCAAATTTTTTGTAATGTTGAATTCTCTCTTATTATAAGTAATAGGATAACTATATTTGATATGTGCGTACCTTGCAAGGTCCTGATGTCTGTCAGTTAGTTTTCACTTGACCTCGACCTCATTTCATGGATCAGTGAACAAGGTTAAGTTTTGGTGGTCAAGTCCATATCTCAGATACTATAAGCAATAGGGCTAGTATATTCAGTGTATGGAAGGACTGTACGGTGTACATGTCCAACTGGCAGGTGTCATCTGACCTTGACCTCATTTTCATGGTTCAGTGGTTATAGTTAAATTTTTGTGTTTTGGTCTGTTTTTCTCATACTATATGCAATAGGTCTACTATATTTGTTGTATAGAACGATTGTAAGGTGTACATGTCTAGCGGGCAGATGTCATGTGACCTTGACCTCATTTTCATGGTTCAGTGGTCAAAGTTAAATATTTGTGTTTTGGTCTGTTTTTCTTATTCTATATGCAATAGGTCTACTATATTTGTTGTATGGAACAATTGTAAGGTGTACGTCTAACGGGCAGATGTCATGTGACCTTGACCTCATTTTCATGGTTCAGTGGTCAAAGTTAAGTTTTTGAGTTTTGGTCTTTTTAACTAATACTATATGCCATAGGTCAACTATATTTGGTGTATGAAAATATTTTATGATCTTTATGTCAGTCGCAAAGGTTTTATTTGACCTTGACCTCATTTTCACGGTTCATTGCACAGTGTTAAGTTTTTGTGTTTTGGTCTATTTATCTTAAACTATAAGTAATAGGTCAACTATATATGTTGTATAGAAGCATTGTTAGCTGTACATGTCTGCCTGGCATGGTTCATCTGACCTTGACCTCATTTTCAAGGTTCATTGGTCTATGTTTAGTTATCTTGGTTAATGTTAAGTTTATGTGACAGTTGTTATAAAGCTTAGCTTTATACTTAGGACTATCAACATAATATCAATGATTAGTATAGAAGGCGAGACATTTCAGCGTGTGCACTCTTGTTGATGAAGCTGAAGTCCTATCAACTTGAAACTTAGTACACTTGTTGCTCATGATATGATCTTTCTAATTTTAGTGCCAAATTAAAGTTTTGACCCCAATTTCACGGTCCACTAAACATAGAAAATGAAAGTGGGAGTTTCAGGTTAAAGTTTTTGGTCAAGGTAGTTTTTGATGAAATTGAAGTTAAATCAACTTGAAACTTAGTACATGTTCCCTATAGTATAATCTTTCTAATTTTAATGCCAAATTAGATTTTTACCCTATTTCACAGTCCATGGAACATGAAAAATGATTGAGTGGGGCATCCGTGTACTTTGGACACATTTTTGTTTTATCATTAATTAGCATACTGCCAACTGCAATTTGCGATGGAGGCTTCCAAAGGGAAATTTTGAAAGAGCAATTTTTTCCACAGTTGATAACATTTAATTAACTTTACCATTGGTATATAGGACTGTTGAAGTATGAAGAAGCAAATAAACAACATTAAAATTAATTTGAAGGTTCCTTTAAAGATTTTCTAGAACCATGAGAGCCATCTTTCACATACAAATGTTTTTGAAATGTATGAATTGGGCCGTTGTTTTTTTCTGTAAATTGTTTCACTTTTTTTGTGTGTTTTTGTGTCAATTATTTAACTTTTTGTCTTTTCATGACCTTTTATCATGTGTATAACTGACAAAATGAAAGATATGTATGGGATTTACTCAATGTTGAAGACTGCAATGATATACAATTCATTAAAACCTGGTCAATTGGACTTTGTGCAATGAAGAGTTGTACTATTTGCAATTATACCACATCTTAATTTTCACAAAATAAGAAGAAATTAACTTTTTCCCTGCTTCAATGATCAACTTTGTTTTATGCTAAAGTAAGATTATTAGTTACTTTGAGTGACTATGTCACTGTAAAGTCTTTACCAAAGTTTATCTATTTGTATGTAATAAATAACATCAATTTTGTTTTCATACAGCAACTTATAATGCCTTGGATGTTGTGTACAATAAGGTATTAATGACCTCCATAGAAGAAGATGAAAGTAAACAAGCAAAAACACCAGAAAATCAGGAACCAGATGCAAAACCTGTTGATAGTCAACATGCAGAAGATAATCCTTCTCAGAAGTCACAAGCTACCAAGTCAACATCTTGGCCTGTGAACGACTCAAGTGAACCCTCTACACAGCCACAAACAGCCCAATCTTTATCTCCACAAACGTCCTCTAGTGAGTCTAAAAAACAGCAAATGAAAAAGAGAATGACAACTAAAATGACCAAAAAAGAAATAAGAAAGAGAATGGAGAAAGTCCTCAAAAGTGGGAAATATAAAATAAAAGTTGGCAGACTCATCTTCTGGGACTTTGGAGGACAGTATGTCTATTATACAACACACCAGACATTCATGACTTACAGAGCTTTGTTTCTAGTAGTTTTTGATGGTAGTAAGAGATTGAATGAAGAAGTTCCTGATGTACTGTGTTTTCCAGGGCAGCACATGACTCCAACCCCTGCAGGTAATTAAATTGTACCTTCCATATTACTAAAAATACTTCATTTTAAGGGAAGATAATGACGATAATAAAAGAAGAAAGAAAATTCTACACATATTTTTAGCTCACCTGGCTCGAAGGGCCAAGTGAGCTTTTCCCATCACTTTGCGTCCGTCGTCGTCGTCTGTCGTCCGTCGTCGTCCGTCGTCGTTAACTTTTACAAAAATCTTCTCCTCTGAAACTGCTGGGCCAAATTAAACCAAACTTGGCCACAATCATCATTGGGGTATCTAGTTTAAAAAATGTGTGGCGTGACCCCGCCAACCAACCAAGATGGCCGCCATGGCTAAAAATAGAACATAGGGGTAAAATGCAGTTTTTGGCTTATAACTCAAAAACCAAAGCATTTAGAGCAAATCTTACATGGGGTAAAATTGTTTATCAGGTCAAGATCTATCTGCCCTGAAATTTTCAGATGAATCAGACAACCGGTTGTTGGGTTGCTGCCCCTGAATATGTAATTTTAAGGAAATTTTGCTGTTTTTGGTTATTATCTTGAATATTGTTATAGATAGAGATAAACTGTAAACAGCAATAATGTTCAGCAAAGTAAGATTTACAAATAAGTCAACATGACTGAAATGGTCAGTTGACCCCTTTAGGAGTTATTGCCCTTTATAGTCAATTTTTAACCATTTTTCGTAAATCTTAGTAATCTTGTAGAAAAATCTTCTCCTCTGAAACTACTGGGCCAAATTTAACCAAACGTGGCCATAATCATCATTGGGGTATCTAGTTTTAAAAATGTGTCCGGTGACTCGGCCAACCAAGCAAGATGGCTGCCATGGCTAAAAATAGAACATAGGGGTAAAATGCAGTTTTTGGCTTTTAACTCAAAAACCAAAGCATTTAGAGCAAATCTGACATGGGGTAAAATTGTTTATCAGGTCAAATCTATCTGCCCTGAAATTTTCAGATGAATCGGACATTCCGTTGTTGGGTTGCTGCCCCTAAAATGGTAATTTTAAGGAAATTTTGCTGTTTTTGGTTATTATCTTGAATATTATTATAGATAGAGATAAACTGTAAACAGCAATAATGTTCAGCAAAGTAAGATCTACAAATAAGTCAACAAGACCAAAATGGTCAGTTGACCACTTTAGGAGTTATTGCCCTTTATAGTCAATTTTTAACCATTTTTCGTAAATCTTAATAATCTTTTAGAAAAATCTTCTCCTCTGAAACTACTGGGCCAAATCTAACCAAACTTAGCCATAATCATCATTTGGGTATCTAGTTAAAAAAATGTGTCTGGTAAATCGGCCAACAAACCAAGATGGCCGCCATGGCTAAAAATAAAACATGGGGGTAAAATGCAGTTTTTGGCTTATAACTCAAAAACCAAAGCATTAAGAGCAAATCTGACAGGAAGTAAAATTGTTGATCAGGTCACGATCTATCTGCCCTGGAATTTTCAGATGAATCGGATAATCAGTTGTTAGGTTGCTGCCCCTGAATTGGTAATTTTGAGGAAATTTTGCTGTTTTTTTGTTATTATCTTGAATATTATTATAGATAGAGATAAACTGTAAACAGCAATAATGTACAGCAAAGTAAGAACTAAAAATAAGTCACTATGACCAAAATAGTCAATTGACCCCCTAAGGAGTTATTGCCCTTCATAGTCAATTTTTAACAATTTTCTTAGAATTTGAAGATTTTCAATAACATTTTCCACAGAAAGTACTGTTATAGATAGAGATAATTGTAAGCAGCAAGAATGTTTAGTAAAGTAAGATCTACAAACACATCACCATCACCAAAACACAATTTTGTCATGAATCCATCTGTGTCCATTATTTAATATTCACATAGACCAAGGTGAGCGACACAGGCTCTTTAGAGCCTCTAGTTTTCTAATTCTATGGAAATTTATCTCTTTCCGAAACTATTGTATAAAAAAATTACTCAACATGTCATTGCCTGTGATCTCAAAAGATGATTGGATGATTTTTAGGGTCATAACCTTTTTAGCTAACTGGATGAATCTGTCAACATATATTTGATCCACCTAACAGAAGTTCCAATGGAAACTTTGTTATAAACATTGTCATAATATCTATTCCTGTTGTAACAAATGTTCTATACCATTTATTCCGTTAGGAACATATACTGTAATATTTATTCCTGTGGAAATAGTATTCCAGAATATCTTTTCTTTTTGGAACTTGTATTATGATGGAACTTCTATTCTGTGACAATCAAAATGTGCTAACAGGTGTTAATGAAATCGACAATTTCGTGGAATGTGAAAGGCACTCAAAGGGGGTTTTCGTTTAACAAAAAAAGATTATTTTTTTTTAAATCATTAGAGAAACAGATTCTTACATAGTTACTTGTGGATTATCAGATTTATCCAATCTCGATAGTTAAATTATAAATTTTAAAGTCCTCGCTGAGGCTCGGACTTTAAAATTGATAAATTAACTATGTTGATTGAATAAATCCGATAATCCACTGATACCAATGTAAGAATCTATATATATATAAATGCTTCAAGTTGGCATATAACTTACAGGCAGATTACAGTGTTAGTTATCTTCATATTTTTAGCTCAAATTTCTCGCCAAGTCAGCTCTTCTTATCATTTGTTGTTAGTTGTCCGTCGTTGTCTTAGCTAACTTTTTACAAGTTGCACTTCTTCTAGAGAACCACTTAATGGAATGAATTGAATCTTTGTAGGGGAACCATCATCCAAGATGGCAACCAGCTGGGGACTTAGTTTAACAAAGAACTCGATAGAATATATTTGTATATATACAAATGTCTTGTTCTAGACAACAGCTTAATGGGTTGAAACCATAGCATGGCATGAATGTTCCTAATGAGGTGCTAACGAAGTGTTTAAGGTGATCCATCATCCAAGATGGACGCCATCGGGAAACTCCGTTTAACATAGGAACTTATGGGCAATATATACATATGTCTTTTTTGAGAGAACCACTTAATGGAATGACACTAAACGTGGCAACATTGTTCCTATTGTGGTCTTGGCTACATGTTGTTACTTTGTAGCCATTCAATCGCCCAAGATGGCTGCCTACGGGAAATTCATTATAACAACTTACTTGTGAAATATGTGAAATACATACAAAAGTCTTGTGTAGCAAATGCACCAAATATGATGGCAGCCAAGGGGATACTCAGTTTAACAAAGGACCTCAAGGGAATGAAACCAAACATGGCATAAATGTTTCTTATGATGTGCTTGAAGTGTTTCTACTTTGTTGCCGATTTAATGTTCAAGATGGCTACCAGGATTTTCTATTATATAATTGGGCCAATATTAAACCAAATTTGGCCTCAATCCTTATTAGGGTAAATGTTATGACTTTAATCAATTTTTACATGATTTTCATAACCAAAGTAGAATCAGGTGAGTGAAATAGGCTCTTGGGAATCTCTAGTTACTTTTCACTGAGATTGGAAGCAGTTTTAAGAGATATACAATGCATACCTGTAACTTGACATTGCACAAGGTCATGTTTTTCTCTGACTGTTTATGACGTCTTTACAATAAATCCATTGGATCTTCAATGTGTACGGATTGATAGTTTAGTCTTAAGATTCATGATTTTTTTTAATTAGTTGTTAGTGACTTTGAACTAGCTGTCAGATAACTGTGAGTACTCTCAGATCTGTTCGTTGTGTCTTTTTGTTGTCAGATGTACAAGTACTCCGCCACGTCCACTTGTATTTTTGTTCATCTTATGAGTTAAGCCTTTTTCATCTGATTTGTATAGTTCGTTCTTATGTTGTACTGTTATACCACTGTCCCAGGTTAGCATGGTTTAAGGGAGTGTTGGGATCTCGCTAGCATGGTCAACCCCGCCACATTGTTCATGTATGTGCATGTCCTGAGTCAGGAGCCTGTAATTCAGTGGTTGTTGTTTGTTTATGTGTTGTATATTTGTTTTTCGTTCATTTTTTTATATAAATAAGACCGTTAGTTTTCTTGTTTACTTGTTTTACATTGTTGAAGGCCGTACAGTGACATATAGTTGTTAATGTCTGTGTCATTTTTGGTCTCTTGTGGATAGTTGTCTCATTGGCATTCATACCACATCTCCTTTTTTATATAGACATGAAGGCACATCTTAAAATGCAACATAACAAAAAATGTTCACTTGTCTTGTTAAAAGTTTAACGATTGTTGCCAATATCAGTAACTGGTAACTGGTTTGGAGCATGTTAGTATACACCCAGGTTTTGAGGGGTTCTCAATCTTTCGTGTTCCCTATAGTGTTTTGTTGACAGTTGTTAGATTTTTTTGAATTTTGTATTTTTTTGTATTGCCTTCCCTTGGTCAAATGGTACAATTTATACAATTAAGCTTAATTAGTAAAATTATAAAAGAAAAATCTGTTGTTCGACGTGTTGCCATTTTCTTTCAACGTGATGTTTTACTCTATTTCTAAGCTTCTGGTTTTTAATTGCCTTCCTTTTTTATGAAAGTGATAAAATTAAAATATATTTGAGACAAATTACACATCTGATTACATTGCATTTTAGTTTTATTATACTTTTAGTCTTCTTACTACACTGGGTGAACTCAATACTGACCTATTGTAAGGTGGTGTATGCTGGCATACCTAGGATCTTGTTTGTTGCCACCCATAAGGACAAGATACCAGTGGTAAGTGAAAAAGATATATGTAGGTCATTTATTGAGGTTTTCCTTAGATCTTGTTTGTATTCACTAAGAAGGACACAGTACCAGAGTGTTCTCATAGTAGCAACATGTAGAACCAAGCTTCATGGGAACATGTTATACTTGGTGATGCATCATCAGGTTCATAGATAAACCATTGTCTATTTTACAGGTACTTTATACATGTGTTATATGTTTAAACATAATGGCTTTTAAAAACACAGGGTCATATATTTTGTAAAAGCATACATTCCTTTACAAACTAGTTTGACTCCAGAAAATAACATACAAAAAGAAAGATGGTAATGCTGACTGCACTGATATTGCAAATATTGTGATTAAAAATAACTCTTTTCCAATGGTCAAAAATAAGATAAAGAGGACAAATGTGATTTGCTAAACATATATGTTGATTTAATATCCACATGAAGAAATTTCATACCACACTGGTGTGTTTGTGTATTAATCCTTGATAATTTTGTTGACTTGAACAGTTGATGATGTGTCTTAATACTTTTTTTAATCATTTGACAATGAAAATGTAATTCCTATTTTTGTCCAAGATGGAACCACCAGCTATAAAGTAGTCAGCACTTTAGTGTTGACCTGAATATCAATTATATAGAAATTTTTATTATCTTACTGTTTGCAAAACTATAACTTATTCGAAATACTATGGATTTTTCTTATCCAAGGCATAGCCATATTTGACACAACTTTTTGGAATTTTTGATCGATCCCAATTCTTTTCAACTTTGTACTCCTTTGCTTTATAACTAGTTTGATCGGAGCGTCACTGGTGAGTCTTATGGAGACGAATCGCGTGTTTGGCGTAACAAATAATAATTCTGGTACCTAAATTGATGATTTTGTCTCAATCTTCATATTTTCCATGGTTTAGACTTAGTGGAGGATATAAGCTCAAGAAATACATGATAACTATAATCTATATATATGTTACAGTAAAAAGGTGAAATAGGGAATTACAAGTAATAACTAAACAATTCAGTAAATACATGAAATTACTACTCATTTAGGAATTACATGTATTTACTGATTGTTTCAGTGATTACAGGTATTCAATGATTTTTTTAGTAATTTTTACAGTTATTTACTAACTTAAGATATAAAATAAGGAAGTAACAGGGTAGGGATTGTTGGGATCAGTTAAGGGTTAGGGAATCAAAGCTCCTTCAACACTGCATGCTCTTTAGTTCTGTTTGTGAATTGAAACAGGAAAATGATTGTTATATAAGTTTTGAAACTCACTCAAAATCTTTGCAACATGCATGCCAATGATATAAATTTAAATATGAGAAATACATTTGTAAGAAGTTTTGAGGCAAATTCTGCTGTTCTTTTTGGTGATAGACATTTGATTATGCCAAATTTGGTTAAATGATCTTGATAATTCATAATAAAATTAAAATTTCCATTTGACATACTTTGCATATCATTTAGAATAATTTTACATATGAGGTGATTAAATTCCTTTTACAAAATAGGTTTAACTACAACTTCTTTTGTCAGAACTTTGTGATGAAGCGGACATTCGCCATAAATAAAATTATATTTTTATGCCCCACCTACGATAGTAGAGGGTCATTATTTTCTGGTCTGTGGCTCCGTTCGTTCGTCCGTCCGTCTGTGTGTCCGTTCTTCCGTCAAGGTTAAAGTTTTTGGTCAAGGTAGTTTTTGATGAAGCTGAAGTCCAATCAACTTGAAACTAAATTAGTACACTTGTTGCTTATGAGATGATCTTTCTAATTTTAATGCCAAATTAGATAATTACCCAATTTCACGGTCCATGGAACATGGAAAAGGATAGTGCGAGTGGGGCATCCGTGTACTTTAGACACATTCTTGTTGTGTGTCTTTTTGATGACTTTCTCTAGACCTCCAAACATAGTCTGCAACAAAATTGTATTATACAAGTCATACAGCAGTTATCCCACCTTTTGTGTAGCAAATATAGATATCTATTTAAAATTGAAATAAATGCATAAATAAGATAAGATAAGATAAGATATTACTCCAATTAAAGAGTCAATGAAGAGCATAGTAATTTATTAAAATGATTTTGGTAATTGACAAAATAATGTTGATATACATCATGTATAAATTTATTCGATATTTAGTGGCTATTGACATAATGATAGTGTCGCATAAGAAGCAAAGAACACCTATCCTTACAAAGCACCTGGTCTTGATTTGCAAACAGACAGACACAGACGGACATTATTATTTCTGGGTAGGTTTGATGCTTTTTGGGCGGAGTTTTACAATGTGTTTACTGCTGTATTTTTTACATCATTAATCACAAATTTAAATTATGGTGGGAGGGGTATATTCAACAAAACTAGTGTACCCCAGCATATAAAGAAGGAGCCTGTTCCAAGTCCTTAGATGGGTCCAGGAAAGGGACCTGGTAGGATATTCGGTTTAACAAAGCAAGAGGTGCATATGTATCCACTTAGCCCCCTCCGCCTTTTACTACAGCTTAGCCCGTTGAACAGGACTGTTAAATAACTTGTATAGGTTGAATTACTTTAAGTACAACAGAAATGTCATGAAAACCATAACTTACCATGAGAGAATATAGTTATCAAAGGTACCAGGATTATAATTGTGTACGCCAGACTCGGGTTTCATCTACATAAGACTCAACAGTGACGCTCATATCAAAATATTTATAAAGCCAAACAAGTACAAAGTTGAAGAGCATTGAGGATCCAAAATTCCAAAAAGTTGTGCCAAGGTAATCTATCCCTGGAATAAGAAAATCCTTAGTTTTTTCAAAAATTTAAAGTTTGGGAAACAGGAAATTTATAAAAATGACCACATTATTGATATTCATGTCAACACCGAAGTGTTGACTACTGGGTTGGCGATACCCTCGGGGACGAAACGTCCACCAGCAGTGGCATCGACCCAGTGGTGTAAATAGTTATCAAAGGTACCAGGATTATAATTTTGTACGCCAGACGCGCGTTTCTTCTACATAAGACTCATCAGTGACGCTCATATCAAAATATTTATAAAGCCAAACAAGTACAAAGTTGAAGAGCATTGAGGATCCAAAATTAGAGAAGATTGTAATCATCGCATGTCTTTTTGTAGTATCATTAACAATTTTTTCAATTTGCTATATTATAGGGTTTAGCTTTTCCCTTGGCATTTAGACTCTGTCACCTTGTTAATTAAACAATTTCAATAACTCATGTTTAGATATCTATTTTTTTAGTCGTGCATTTTCAAAAAAACATAACTAGTATTCAATGGGGTCGAATTTTTCACTTGCAAGTGAATAACTCATCAGCCATGTTTTTTTAAAGTACCACAAAAGCGAACTAAAATCTCATTCAACAAAAAAAAATCATATCTAACTTTTTGTATTAAAGAGCAAATGCCCCTTTAACAAAAAGGTATATTTAAGGATTATTAACTGAGTTTTGGTCAGCTGACTGAGGGTATCACAAGCCCAGTCATAAGTCAGCACTTTTTGTGCTGACATGAATTGTCATTGATATGGTTATATTTATAAATTTACTGTTACAAATTTTTGAATTTTTTGAAATACTAAGGCTTTTCTACCTCAGGCATAGATTACCTCAGGTGTATTTGGCAAACTTTTAGGAATTTTGGTCCTCAATGCTCTTCAACTTCGTACTTTATTTGGCATTTTTAACTTTTTGGGATTCGAGCGTCACTGATGAGTCTTGTAGAAGAAACGTGCGTCTGGCTTATATACTAAATTTAATCCGGGTACATATGGTATCTATGATGAGTTTATTTTGATCAGCTGACCATATTACAACATTGATTGACAGCTGTTAGTAAATAGATGACAAAAATCATTTAAATATTAGTAATTATTGGTAATAACTAGGCAGTTTAAGGAATTACTTGTATTAACTAAGTGCAATTTTAGTAATTACATGTAATTCCTAATTTCAACTATTTACAGTAACATATACATTATTTTATGTACATGTATTTAGAAACAAAGTAACAAAAGAAGATGTTACAATGCAGTGTAGTTTTGTTACTGTCAATGACAAATATCCATAAAAACAAAACAAAAAATAATTGTACAACAGTCTTTTGTAAGCACTTAAACCAGTTCTTTGAATAATAATTATATCATATTCCTCTACAAGTATGACGTCAATCATTTGCAACAGCTTCCTATTCAGCCTTCACATGTGTACTTAAAGATGATTATTTTTGACAGGAAGATGTGGAAACCAGACGTGCACTATTGTACAGCGAAGTAGAGGAACTATTTAAGGATCACGAGGGAAGAAATCATCTTGTCCTCGACAAACAAATATTCGTCAATGCAACTGATAAAAATGATCAAGAAATTAAATCCCTGAAGGAAGCCATCACAGAGCTTACTTTCGATCATCCTTGTTGGGGGGAGAAGATGCCAAACGCATGTGTCCCACTAGAACTGGAGATTGCTGAAATGGTAGCTTCAGGAAAGCAAATCCTGTCATTGGTAGAACTTGAAGAATTGAATTCAATCAGCGAGGTGTCCGTCCTGGATTCAGAACAACTTCATGACTTCCTACACTTCCAACATTCTCTTGGGAAGCTTATCTACTTTGATACCATTCAGCTCCAAGATTATGTTATAATTAACCCGCTACTCATGGTGGAGGTTATGAGATCCTTTGTGACAGGTATTTATCAATTGAAAACTAAGAGTTACTGTCTTATTTCATATAGATGTTATTGTTGTAAATGATTGGACCATTGGACAAAACTGATTTATGGCTTTTTATTTTGTGTTTATGCTGATAGATATTGATTCTTTAATGCCTTTATGAATTTTTTTGTTATCCTGGGATGTTGCCCACAATGTAAAAGGTAATGGTCTCTGTTTGTATGTGCGTCTGTCCATATGAAACACTTCAATATTCAGACACTGTTTGCCATCAGAATTTGTTTACTTGGTAGGATTGGCTGTCGTCATATTCTCTGTACTGTGCTTAATCATTATTTTTGTTAGACCATTTTTGCAGGAGTAAATTGATCCATACTTGGTTAAATAAGTTGTTATCATATTTCACCACCATGTTTTATCGTTATTTTATTGGACAATTTTAACTAGAGTAAATTAACTCATACTTTGTAGGATTAGTTGTCATCATATCCTGTAACTAAAACTATTATAGAAAGCTTTTATAACTGGTAGGATTGTTTACCATAGTGTAGTTTTATTTTTACAGGACTCTTATGAGAATTTCAACAATTTTTCAGCTTTTCTTATCATTTGGCATGTTTGGTACTAGTTGTTTGTCTTCTTTGTTGTTTGTTAACTTTGACAGAGATCTTCTCTAAAAGTATGTGGCCAAATTTAACCAAACTTTTCTATAATCATGCTTAGGGTTATTTTAATGTCCCAACTTTATGCATTAGTTTTTATACGACCGCAAAAATTGAAATTTTTTTGGTCATACATTGGTATGATGTTGGCGTCGTCGTCGTCATCGTCGTCCGGATACTTTAAATTTTCGCACTCTTAACTTTAGTAAAAGTGAATAGAAATCTATGAAATTTTAACACAAGGTTTATGACCACAAAAGGAAGGTTGGGATTGATTTTGGGAGTTTTGGTCCCAATGTTTTAGGAATTAGGGGCCAAAAAGGGCCCAAATAAGCATTTGAATAATTGGGGTTCTTTGATATACCGAATCTAAATGTGTATGTAGATTCTTAAGTTTTGGTCCCGTTTTCAAATTGGTCTACATTAAGGTCCAAAGGGTCCAAAATTAAGTTTGATTTTAGCAAAAATTGAATCCTTGGGGTTCTTTCATATGCTGAATATAAAAATGTACTTAGATTTTTGATTATTGGTCCAGTTTTCAAGTTGGTCTAAATCGGGGTCCAAAATCTTTCATCAAAAATTTAATAATTGGGATTCTTTGATATGCCAAATCTAACTGTGTATGTAGATTCTTAGTTTTTGGTCCCGTTTTCAAATTGGTCTACATTAAAGTCCAAAGGATCCAAAATTAAACTAAGTTTGATTTTAACAAAAAATGAATCCTTGGGCTTTTTTGATATGCTGAATCTAAACATGTACTTAGATATTTGATTATGGACCCAGTTTTCAAGTTGGTTCAAATCAGGATTCAAAATTATTATATTAAGTATTGTGCAATAGCAAGAAATTTTCAATTGCACAGTATTCAGCAATAGCAAGAAATCTTCAATTGCACAGTATTGTGCAATAGCAAAGAAATTTTCAATTGCACAGTATTACGCAATAGCAAGAAATCTTCAATTGCACAATAGCAAATATTTTCAATTGCACAGTATTGCGCAATAGCAAGAAATATCTAATTGCACAATATTGTGCAATAGCAAGAAATTTTTAATTGGAGTTATCTTTCTTTGTTCAGAATAGTAGTTGAATCAACTTAAATCATTGTTTTATACAATATACAATGTATATTCACTTTTACTACCAACCAATCTTGACCATTTAGTGATAACAAGCACTTTATTTTACATTTTAATATTTCATGATGTATTTAAGAGTAGTTATTGTTGAAAACTCCATTAGAAATTTGAATTGAGATCAGCTTTGGAAAAAGGGAAAGGTAGATGTGAAAAAAAAAATGGGGGGGGGGGGTAAATTTTTCTCATTTCAGAATTTATAAATAAAAAGAAAATTTCTTCAAACATTTTTTTGAGAGGATTAATATTCAACACCATAGTGAATTGTTTACTATTATGCTACACAGACTTCTGACCTAGAAAGCCATCGTTGAAAATTGATCAGTGAAAGATTTTTTTTTAGCTCACCTGGCCTGAAGGGCCAAGTGAGCTTTTCTCATCACTTGTTGTCCGTCTTCCGTCGTCGTCGTTAACTTTTTACATTTTAAACTTCTTCTAGAGAACCACTGAATGGAACGAAACCAAACATGGCATGAATGTTCCTTATGAGGTGCTGACCAAGTGTTGTTACTTTGTAGCCAATCCATCATCCAAGATGGTCGCCAGCGGGGGACTTACTTTAACATAGGACCCTATGGGAACTGCATACAAATGACTTCTTTTAGAGAACCACTGAATGGAATGAAACGAAACATGGCATGAATGTACTTTATAAGCGCTGACAAAGTGTTGTTACTTTCTAACTGATCCATCATCCAAGATGGCCGCCAGCAGGGGACTTAGTTTAACATAAGACCCTATGGGAAATGCATACAAATGACTTCTTTTAGAGAACCACTGAATGGAATGAAACCAAACATGGAATAAATGTTCCTTATGAGGTGCTGACCAAGTGTTGTTTCTTTGTCGCCATTCCAACATTCAAGATGGCCGCCAGTGGGGGGACTTACTTTAACAAAGGACCCTATTAGAAATGCATAAAAATGACTTCTTTTAGAGAACCACTGAATGGAATGAAACCAAACATGGCATGAATGTTCCTTATGAGGTGCTGACTAAGTGTTGTTACTTTGTAGCGGATCCATCATCCAAGATGGCCGCCAGCGGGGGACTTAGTTTAACATAGGACCCTATGGGAAATGCATACAAATGACTTCTTTTAGAGAACCACTAAATGGAATGAAACCAAACATGGCATGAATGTTCCTTATGAGGTGCTGACTAAGTGTTGTTACTTTGTAGCTGATCCATCATCCAAGATGGCCGCCAGCGGGGGACTTAGTTTAACATAGGACCCTATGGGAAATGCATACAAATGACTTCTTTTAGAGAACCACTGAATGGAATGAAACCAAACATGGCATGAATGTTCCTTATGAGGTGCTGACTAAGTGTTGTTACTTTGTAGTGGATCCATCATCCAAGATGGCCGCCAGCGGGGGACTTAGTTTAACATAGGACCCTAAGGGAAATGCATACAAATGACTTCTTTTAGAGAACCACTGAATAGAATGTAAGCAAACATAGCATAAATGTTCCTTATGAGATGCTGACCAAATGTTGTTACTTTGTAGCCGATCCATCATCCAAGATGGCCGCCAGTAGGGGACTTAGTTTAACATAGGACCCTATGGGAAATGCATACAAAAGTCTTCTTTTAAAGAACCAGTGAATTGAATGAAATAAAACATAGCATGAATGTTCCTTTCCTCATGAGGTGCTGGCCAAGTGTTGTTACTTTTAGCCAAATTTTATATTTTTTTATATGATTTCAAAAACCCAAGTAGAATCAGGTGAGCGATACAGGCTCTTGAGAGCCTCTAGTTTCTTAATAATGTCATTCCTCTAAAATAAATGCTCCTTCTTTTTCAGATGTAGGATTTTGGCCAAAGAAAAAAGGTTTACAGGAGACTTTCCAAAGAATGTCAGAAAGTGGGATCATACAACGAGAAGACCTGTATCAGATCTGGAAACAAAAGGACTTCCAAGCCTATTTACCATACAAAGAGTTTATATTCAACATCCTCATTCATTTAGATATTCTGGCAGAGCAAAGGAGATATGATACAGCTACAGGAAGTCGGTTGCCAGTAGAGAACTTCTTTGTTCCCTGTATGGTCACAGAAAGAAATACCACCAGCTTCATGGAAAAAGAATGTACACTAGAGAGAGCAATATGTTTAGCGTTTGTTTTCAAAGGCACTGTCATACCACCAGCTTTGCCCAATCGTCTAATCAGTGCGTGTCTGAGTATGTGGACTTTGAAGCAGTATGAAGGGAGACTGCTCCTCTTTTCAGGATTTATTGTAGTCTCATTTGACAAGGCACATGATGTTGTAGTATGTGTTGAAGGCAACAAGATTCTTCTTTATATAGTCCATAAATCTTCGGCTGGACTAATAGTACAAGATGTAGCCACTGGAGTTAAGGAATGTTTGGTTACAACAATGAAGAGAATATCAGATTTCTATCGGTCAACCATCCATGAAAAACACAGCCAACAATTACCTTTTCACCTTGAATATTCATGTTCTCAGTTGACATGCTTCATCAGTGAAGAGGAAGCTGTGCAAACCAATGTATGGGTTTGTGACAAACATAGTCAAACACACAGATCAAGAAACTGGGAGGTTTGGAACCAAGATAAGGTATATATATTTTATATAGTCAGGCCACAATTAAAAATATTTTGGTTTGCCCAACCCTACCCAAGGTTAAGACAGTGGGTAGGTAGTTAGGCTTTTTCTTTTTTTTTAAGTATTAGATGTTAATGAGTCTTCATGCATATCTGATTAAAAAAAAAAATTCAAATCAGGACAATAAAAGAATTTGAATAGGCTTCTTTTTTCTGAGTAGGTAGGGTTTGGGCAAACAAACCTATTCTTTTTTATGGCCTCAGTAAGCAGAATGAGCAAATTAAAAAAAAAAATCAAACACAATAACAAGGACAATTTAAAACTTATTTTTGTACGAATTTGACACAATAATTACTATAATTAAAAATAGTTCCTTTATCATTACCTTGCATAGATCTAATATGACTAAATGTTCTTTATATTGTTTACAATATATAGAGAATAATACATGGCAAAATCCGTATCATATGTCGTATCATCCCGAGACATCAATATCAGCCCAAGGGCCTTTAGGCCCGAGGGATGATATTGGTTGAGGGTGATACGTCATGTGATACGGATTTTGCCATGTATTATACACTTTATCATATATTTCAACAGAAGAGTATTATATTATATGAACTGTTTTCTGATCCATAGCACTGGGTTACCTTTAGTTCTACTTTTGTCCTGTTTCAAAGGCCTTAAAAGAACTGCTCAATTACTTATCCGAAGCACCTGGGTTACCTTACAATTTGCGTGCTGTTGTTTTAAACATATTTTGTTTATTATTGTATTAATTTGTGTGTTTTGTATTTTTCATAGTTGCATTTAGTGTGCCAAAAAATATGAAAACTTGACGTTCGTGACGTCACATACAATATGAAAACTCGACGTTCGTGACGTCACATACCAAACAATGACGTCATTCAAAAAATTTACCTATTTTGAGGAAATTTTTTCTTAAGCAAAAAAAAACCAAAACTGACTTTATGTAAAAAAAAAAAAGTAGGGGTGTGATAAAGGGTAGGGGTGTGATAAAGGGTATGCGATAAAGGGTAGGGGTGTGATAAAGGGTATGCGATAAAGGGTGCGCATCAAAGTTGCGCGATATGGATTAAACAGCAGGCTATTTATCACATATGCAAAACTACTGTATTTACTACTAAACATATGATAAATAATTATAAACAAAAAGACAGAGAAACACGACATTTGTATATTTTCTGTGTTGTAAACGTTAACGTGGTGATTAAGAACTATTCTGAGTGTTATATTTATGTCCTGTTTGTTTCTTGTTGCTAAGTTTATCAGTGTTCCTTCCTTTTTTGCCATGATGATATGTTTCTTTCTCTAGCTTTTATTTTTGATTTTACCCTTTAAATTTTCTGATTTGTATACTTTTAAACAATGTCAAATAATTCTATGTTTGTATTTCATTTCTACAGAGGAATGAACAGTGTGAGCAGAATTGTCCAGGTAAGATATCCCATGTATACAAAGTTAGGATCCGTATAATTTTTTCCCCCCTGGCATACGTAAGTTTTATTATTGTAGAGAAAGGATGATAGGAAAAATTGTTTAACATTTTAAATGTCCAAAGACAAGATTTGAAGGTGTGTATTACCTCATTTCCAATTGAATATGTCTTTTTAGGTACATTAACAGGATTTAAGTCCAAATATGTGTTATCGAAAATAGAATCTAGAATATCAGTGATTCATTTAAACTTTTTTTTTTAATGTGGGAATTTTAAAAATGAAATAGCAGGCCACATATGAACTATCTCAAGTCATTCAACAATGAAATGTAAGTCAAGTTTCTTAGTAAGCTTTGTTTCCAACGTACCTACCTGATGTTTATCACCTACGATATATACCTTATTTAAAAAGGTCAACAGTCATCCAAGCGAAAAATGTAGTTTGTTTAAATGCTCTTAATTATCTAAGAGGCATCCATCAATAACTTGTTATTAGCATGTGATGTTTACAAACATAGCAATAGACCGAACAGAAAACCTTAGCAAAGTTGGGGCTTGGATGTACTAAAATGTCCAAGAAGAATGTATTCAATGACTTAATGTCATTGGAGTGATTTTTAACCAGCATATAGATGCAAAAGAATTGGATACTTTTAGCAGTCAAATTTATGGAGAGATATAATTGGATACTTTTAGCAGTCAAATTTATTTTGAAATAACATCATGAACATATTGATGTGTTACTGAAGACTTCCCCGGATTATAAAATAAAAATGACATGATTTTCCCTCACAACGTTAGCTTTGTTCAATCTTTCTCGTTATACTTAGTGTGTAGGTGGGTCGGATCAGTTAAAGGTGTACGTATCATGTATGATTTTGAAGAAAAAAATACAATTTTTTTGTTTGGTGCATTTATGAAAACGAAATATTCATATACATGTAGCATTTCAATATTAGCAAACTGTTTGGTTCACTTTTGTCCCAAAACAATGCTGATGTATTTTTAGATAGCAAGACAATAGTTCAACCTCATTTAAATCTGTATTCGTACAAACTTTGATTTGACTATTCCCTGGATATGGGTAACACATATGATAAGAGTGATTAATTTAAAAAAAAACTGATAAAATGAGCATTGAAATGTGATATAAGGGTTCCGTGTTCATATCTCTTACATGTATCTCAAATTTGTAAAAACAAAAATTTTATATATTTTATTTCCAGATATATTTAGAATTATCAAAAACTGTCATTGTTCTGTGATGTGTATGTTTTATCGAAATTTGTAAATACTAAAATTTTATCTGTGTTCAAATTTTGGACGAAAGGAAAGACCAAAAAAGATATCAAGGATATAGATAATAGAGCCATAGTCATTATATTAGTCATTATCATCACTTAAAGTCGTTTGAATTCATATTTAGTATTGACATTATACTTTTTTACAGTTTTTTACTTCATATTTAGTATTGACATTATACTTTTTTACAGTTTTTTACTTCATATGTTATTCTGAATTCACATTTGATAAACCGAAATTACTTCTGTCTATAAATAGTTACCAAAGGTACCTGGCTAATTGTTTAATAAGCCAGACACCCGTTTCGTCTTAATAAGACGCTTCAGTGACGCTCAGATCAAAATAGTTATAAAGTCAAACAAGTACAAAGTTGAAGAGCATTGGGGACCCAAAATTAAATAAAAATAGCTATAATATTAAATACATTTTTATAAAGTGGAGGATTTAAAGACGACACGATATAACGCCGTAGAAAACATTTCAATTGCTTTACAGATTTTTTTAAATAAACAAATCAAGATGGATATTTAATACACCATAAAACGATTTGACTATTTTCTGCAAATGTTTCCCCCTCAGCTGCCACTATATGTAATGCTAAAATTGAAAGAAAAAAATTGTTTTTGACTTGTCACGAAAAACATAGATTGTTGTTTTTCGCCATAAGCGAAAAAAAAAGTTTGTCCAGAAAAAAAATCCATAGCCCCCTCCCCGAAAATCAAATGGTTGCTGCCATATTGTAAGGCAAGTAACATTTTCAGACAAATGTTTAATTTCAGGTTTAAGTGATGATGCTTTAAACCAAAGACCAAGCGATACTGAATTATTGCGTTTTTCAATAAAGTGTGCATCAAGCCAAATGTATAAATTAGTGACATATCTTGAAATGTCTGAGGAATGGGAGGATATCACACACAATTATCCTAACAATATAAAGGTAGCAAAATTTTTGGTTCTATCAAAATGGAAAGAGATGAAAGAGGAGAGCAATTTCAAAGACTTGGCAGAAGCTCTGACAAACATGGATATATCAACACATGTTTTGTGTCAAGTAAGTTTTTAAAAATACATTCAAATCTGTAAACCCAGTTTATTTTCGCAATTACCTTATATTGCTTTTACCCAAAATTTTTAGTCCACTTCGTGGTTATTTAATTTCGCAATTTTCTAGTTTACTTGATGTACCGGTAGTTTATTTAGGAAAGATTTGAGTTTTACATTTCGCGACAATTTATTTTTTCGCGTTATATTTTACTCACGATAGGCGAAAATTTTGTTTTAAACTGTCTTTGACATAATGATTTAAGTAGTGTATATAGTAATTGTTTAATGTTTCTCTTACTTGTTAACTCATACAACGTTGTATACATTTTAACATTTTATAGTGGATATAGAAGATTGTATTCTCTACAAACCTTGTATCCCCTGAGATGACTATGTACTCCGCCTTATAGGATTAAACATATTTTTTCTAGAGGTTAGTGATGTGTAAACCGGGGCGATTAACTCCCAAACTTACTAAAAGTCTGAAGTTCATTCGAATGACGTCATGTTTTGCCATGACGTAAATTCACCAAATCATTCATGAAATTTCGTGGAATTTTATTTAAATTTTATTTTTATACATTTTCGAAGCGTAAGTGCATTTATTTATTTATATATATATATATATTCGATAGAAACAACTATTATACATTTGTTTTTAAATCTCGATTTGTTAAAAATCCCAGTATTCCTGATAAGCATGTGTATCGTGCATGAATAGATTACGAACGTAGTTTTGGAAAACATGGTTTATCGAAGTGAAAAAATCTAATTGACCAATCCAATTCAAGTATTTATAGATATGCAAATCACACAAGAATTATAGAAAAATATTCGTCATCACTGTTTTCAATCTGAATTAATTAATTTTTATGCTTGAATGTATTGAGATTGTTTATGTCCGCATCATTCATATTTAGGTCCAGTCTGGGTGAAAGTGTTGCTAGATATGGTTAACTTTGTCAAACTTTCAATAAATGTTAGGAGATTTGAAAAGAATCTTGTTTATGACCAAAACACATTATCAGAAACTAAATGTTTTGAAAATGATTATGTTTGTTTTTCCTCATTTTACTGATACTGTTACATCATTGATGAAATTGATTTGTTTTTACATTTACCAAGTAGACACTGTCGGTGGGTTTTTTTTTCACATTAATTACTTTGTTCAATTTTGATACCTTGATAGCTAGAAGTTTTTATTTCTTATGATTTAGAGATAATATTTGAAACAATTGTTTGAAAAATAAAGTTATAGAATGTTGTAGGATTAATTATCCTGTTACCCACATTTTATGTCCATTGAAAACAAAATTGATTTGTGTACCCACGATGCTTTGTTACTGCTTTGGAAAACTGTCTGAATAATCTACTTCAAAACAACAGATGCACTCATTATATTGCCATGTAAGAATTTTTGGTTGCATTTCTGTCTAACATAAGAGACAACATTGCGATGATCAATCACTGAAAGGGTGATACAAGTTAAGAAGAATGTGGTATGCATGATGTACGTGTATTCAATTATAAATGTGTAGATAGAACAAATTGTTTTGGAGATATCATACTGTATACCTATAACATGAACTGTATTTTTTATTTCTCATTATATATGCAGGTAAGAAGAATGAAAATAGCAAAAACTGGTAAGCAATAAACAATAACAAAACCAATACAAACTTCAAAACAAACTAAAGGATAACAAACGCAATACAAACTTCAAAACAAACTAAAGGATAACAAAACCAATATACACAATAAAACAAACTGAATGAAAACAAAACTTAATATTACAGATGATTGTAACATAAATGACTAATTGCATTGCAGTTCTCTTGGAAGTATGTTATTCTCTAGTGTAGGGTGTCTTGGGTTTACACCCTGAATGACTTCTTTGCTAAGCATGCGAAATTAAAGAGTCAGGGTAAAGACTGCATGGTCGGATTAGAGTTTGAATAGTGTGTCTGGGTAAAGGAACATGTATTCCTGTGAACTATTACTTTGTTAATTAGTATGTTAAGGATTCAGCTCAGTGTGTGGGTCTCATACAAAAGACGGTTAACATTTATATTACATCAACATGTTCCCGTCCTCAAATAGCATATTAATTTGGCACAGAATCTTTAGAAGCAATTTCTCAAAATTCGTTTGATCTATTATAATGTATGTGCTTGTTATATTCTGTTCAGCTCACATGGACGACAGGTCCACAATATGCTTTCACCATCACGTTGTGTCTGTTAGTCACCTTTCAAAGAATTGGTCTACCGTCCTCTGAATCCACTTTTACATTTTGAACAACTTCGTTTTAAAAAGCATGAATGTAGTTTAAAAATAATACGTTCAATGATATTGCTAGTGAAAACAACAACTTGGTTATTGATTTAAAAAAAGATCAAACTGCTTAGATAAGATTGTTACACATCAATAAATGTGTCAAACATACAGTTTGATGAAACTTTTTGAAAAATATTTTTTCTAAAAGATAGTTTTTGTTTTTATAGTTAACATTTACAGACACTGGAAATACATTTGTTGCGAAACTTTTCAAACTTTAAATCAAATGTACTCACTTTTTAAGTCAAAATTAATTATGCTTTTAAATTGACAGCTTCATCAAATTCATTATAATTTGTTTGTGTTTTTAACTGTGTGAGAGTATTAGCAGATCTTAAAATATTTAAAGTCGGTCGGAATATAACCTTCATTCCCAGCTAGTGATTCCAGCTCCCTTGAGCCTTTAGTTTTCATAATTTTTTAGGGACTTTTTTTCCATTTAAATCATTTTGAATCATTTCTATCGATCGATCGATCATGTCTATTATGTATATATTTCAGATATTCCATTGGAATACCTCGATTGTATTCCGACAGATGAGATGTTGGATGCATTAGCACCACAAATAGGTCAGATATTTTTTCAACTTGGTGCTGAATTGGGGTTGTCAATTGCAAACCTAGAAAATATACAGAGCAATAATTCCCAAGACTTAGCAGCTCAGAACAAAGAAGTACTGTTCAAATGGCTAGAAGACAGAAAAACTGTTAAACCTACAATACGGGTATTGGTTCAAGCTTTAGTAAACATTGGGAGAGGAGCATATTGCTTACAAGAAATTCTAAAGAATGTGGATCTTAACACCCTTGGAAGATCAGAAGTAGTGAAAGATAAAAGTTCAAGTCAGAAAACAACAAAGATATGTTCGATATCTTAAATGCAGGAACCAGAGCGATGAAGTGTAATCCAGTCCTTTTGTTTCCAAGATGAAGAATGTTTACACGTTTCGACTTCGTTCCATATATTCCAGTTGCAGCAAGGGAAATAGGTATAGTCTTCGCCTGTCTATTTACCATTCCTTTTGATAGCACAATGCTAAGAGACTGGTTGACAGAAAGCTGTCATTCATTTAATTTTTTCAATTATGTTGATGTATTTGTTTTCCGTACTGAATATTATTTTAATTTGACAATTTGCATTGGGGCTATGTAATATTTTTTTTCATAATTGTTCATAGTTTCATAGTTTATTAAAGAAAACTCAGCAGCAGGATCATATTTTACAAAATAATAACTACATCATAGATTCATTACATATATTTTAAAACTAACATTCTTATTAAACTTTCTTTTTAAAAAAATTACGATCTTTGTTTTTGATACATTAACAGTGAGTTTCCACAATACTACTCAAAAATATCCAGAGCCTGATGTAACCCTTCTGTCGACTCCGCAAAAATAATTGTGTCATTGGAGTACAGAAGAATAAATAACTTGATATACAAATCAAGATTCTCTGTAAATTTTTCATTCATAAATTTTAGACAATCCATAGAGTTTTCATCCAGATATTCCTCCAGGTCATTCAGGTATAAGGCAAAGGGAAAAGGTGACATTTTTTTTCCCTGTCTTACACCTACCTCACACGAGAAAAATCTGTTTTGAGTTCTCCATTTTTAGCACAAGACTTAAAATATGTATGCATGCTCAATATAACTTAAACATTTTCCCACCAATGTTATATTTAATAGTTTTTGCCATAGTCCCACCCTCCATATTCGATGACAATCTCATCTCCCACTGGGGCTTTTCCATTACATAATTTTTAACAGCTGACAATATGTCGTCTTCTGTAATTTCCTTATCTATAATTTCAATAAAACACTGACTTTTTATACTTTTAGCTAAATCCTCATAATCAATATCATCATCTGGAACATCGCTTTTATTCAATGACTTAAAATCCTGATATAATTGATCAATAGTAATTTGGTCAATGGATATCTTTATCTGACCCCTCTCTATCAAATCTTTTCAAGATTTCCCAAAATTAACCAGAATCTTTTTTTCAAAAGTTTACACAAGTCAGATTCTAGTGCATGTTGAAAACTCTCAAAACTTTTATTCATTTCAGTAAACTTTCCCGCACTTTTTCATTTCATCTTGGTTCTCTCTATTTTTATTAGAACTGTAATGGTGTTTCGCTTTATGGAACACCTTTAATAGGAAGTACACCACTAATTAATGGCCCCATTGCTTTCTATGTTAAATTCCTCAATTTCGAGTGGTCACAGCTCTTTTATCTCAAGTTCAAATAAAGTGACAATCATTGCATGTCAAAGCAACACCTTCTGGTGTCCTGTACTGAAAAAATCAACCTACCTTACATGGCATATAAGAAAGAACTGGTTCCCGGAACTTCGGATGTACCAAAACAGGTACTTACGATCTGACAAAAAGGCAAAATTTACCCTCCTTTTTAAATTTCATGCCATTTTTATACGACCGCAAATTTTGAAAAAATTTTCGTCGTATATTGCTATCACGTTGGCGTCGTCGTCGTCGTCGTCGTCGTCGTCGTCGTCGTCGTCGTCGTCGTCGTCGTCGTCCGGCGTCCGAATACTTTTAGTTTTCGCACTCTAACTTTAGTAAAAGTGAATGGAAATCTATGAAATTTTAACACAAGGTTTATGACCACAAAAGGAAGGTTGGTATTGATTTTGGGAGTTTTGGTCCCAACATTTTAGGAATTAGGGGCCAAAAAGGGCCAAAATAAGCATTTTCTTGGTTTTCGCACTATAACTTTAGTTTAAGTTAATAGAAATCTATGAAATTTTGACACAAGGTTTATGACCACAAAAGAACGGTTGGGATTGATTTTGGGAGTTTTGGTCTCAACAGTTTAGGAATTCGGGGCCAAAAAAGGGCCCAAATAAGCATTATTCTTGGTTTTCGCACAATAACATTAGTTTAAGTAAATAGAAATCAATGAAATTTAAACACAATGTTAATGACTACAAAAGGAAGGTTGGTATTGATTTTGGGAGTTTAGGTCCCAACAGTTTAGGAATTAGGGGCCAAAAAGGGACCCAAATAAGCATTTTTCTTGGTTTTCGCACCATAACGTTAGTATAAGTAAATAGAAATCTATGAAATTTAAACACAAGGTTTATGACCATAAAAGAAAGGTTGGGTTTGATTTTGGGAGTTTTGGTCCCAACATAATCAGGGGCCCAAAGGGTCCAAAATTAAACTTTTGTTTGATTTCATCAAAATTGAATAATTGGGGTTCTTTGATATGCTGAATCTAACTGTCATGACTGTGTATGTAGATTCTTAACTTTTGGTCCCGTTTTCAAATTGGTCTACATTAAGGTCCAAAGGGTCCAAAATTAAACTTAGTTTGATTTTGACAAAAAATGAATCAGTTAGGTTCTTTGATATGCTGAAACTAAAAATGTACTTAGATTCTTGATTATTGGCCCAGTTTTCAAGTTGGTCCAAATCGGGGTCCAAAATTAAACTTTGTTTGATTTCATCAAAAATTGAATAAATGGGGTTCTTTGATATTCCAAATCTAACTGTGTATGTAGATTCTTCATTTTTGGTCCTGTTTTCAAATTGGTCTACACTAAAGTCCAAAGGGTCCAAAATTAAACTTAGTCTGATTTTAACAAAAATTGAAATCTTGAAGTTCTTTGATATGCTGAATCCAAAAATGTACTTAGATTTTTTATTATGGGCCCAGTTTTCAAGTTGGTCCAAATCAGGATATAAAATTATTATATTAAGTATTGTGTAATAGCAAGTCTTTTCAATTGCACAGTATTGCGCAATGGCAAGAAATATCTAATTGCACAATATTGTGAAATATCAATTTTTTTTTTAATTAGAGTTATCTTTCTTTGTCCAGAATAGTAAGCAAGAAATATCTAATTGCAAAATATTGTGCAATAGCAAGATTTTTTTTTAATTGGAGTTATCTTTCTTTGTCCAGAATCAACTTAAATCTTTGTTATATACAATATACAATGTATATTCACTTTTTACTACCAACTGATAAATTAAAATAATCTTTACCATTCAGTGATAACAAGCAGTTTTTTTACATCTTAATATTTTATGATGTATTTAAATGAGTAGTTATTGTTGCAAACTTCATTAGAAATTTGAATTGAGATCAGTTTTGAAATAAGGGAAAGGGGGATGTGAAAAAAAAATTGGAGGGTCAATTTTTTTCATTTCAGATTTCATAAATAAAAAGAAAATTTCTTCAAACATTTTTTTGAGAGGATTGATATTCAACAGCATAGTGAATTGCTCAAAGGCAAACATTTTTTTTAAGTTCATTAGACCACATTCATTCTGTGTCAGAAACCTATGCTGTGTCAACTATTTAATCACAATCCAAATTTAGAGCTGAATCCAGCTTGAATGTTGTGTCCATACTTGCCCCAACCGTTCAGGGTTCAACCTCTGCGGTCGTATAAAGCTGCGCCCTGCGGAGCATCTGGTTTTATTATTCAAATTTATCAGTCAAAAATTGTTCTGCAATGATCACCAGTCATAAAGCTTTCATTTGATACCAAAATTAATAAAATATTCTAAATATTTTGAAAGTTATGTCCATGCGTAGGAACTATTTTGTGTTAAATATGTACTACTTTCTGGTATGTGCTTTCTGGCCGGGCCTGAATTAGTGGTGTTACACCTATAACAGAAACAAACTTGCTATATTGACTTGAGAATTACTTTATTTCATTCTATGATCTATTTCAAGCAATAAAAAACATATAAAGCTTTAGTCAAAATACTATTTTATTAATTTTAAGCTCAAATTGGACTGGTAGTAACATATGGGTTATTCAAAGAAAACTGCATATGGATATTACCATTGGCCAATATACCTTTTTTATTCTCAATATTATTGTTTTATTTATTAATTTCTATAAGAAAGCTATGTACTTACTAATAGTCATATTTTTATCAGAGGTTCTTCATTAAATAAAAATATATCAGTTTAAACTTAAGACATCAATGAGAAATTATCCCCCCTTTTTTCTTGAAACTGGAAAAGGGCTTTTTTTTTGTATATACCATAATTCTGTGGTAAAACATAGATAAATAAGAGCAATTTATATATCCCTCAGCTAGATAACTTGCTAAACTGGTTCAAAATTGCATGTACAGTGAGATTTTAGAATTCTTATATGAGTATGTACCATTTGCCTTGATTGTAAAAGGCTACCATAAGAAAAACAAAAAAACTTGAAAAATCATAAGATTATTTTGACCAAGAGCTATTTTGTTCCATATACAAGTCATAAAATACTTGTTTTATTGATTTCAATCAGAAAAAATGCAAAAATAAGAACTTGGAGTCAAGTCTTAACTGCATGCTTGCTGTATGACTATAAAAGGCTAACATACTTGAGTATGCCAATTTAATAGCTTAAAATTCCCATAAGCAGGACGGTTGACCCAAAAAAGATGATTAAACATGATTACTAACATCAAATTGGCCTTATTTTCATTGGAATAGGTACAACTTCTAGAAATTGGATTTCTGGTGATTCTCTGTAATAGGAAGTACACCACTAATTAATGGCCCCATTGCTTTCTATGTTAAATTCCTCAATTTCGAGTGGTCACAGCTCTTTTATCTCAAGTTCAAATAAAGTGACAATCATTGCATGTCAAAGCAACACCTTCTGGTGTCCTGTACTGAAAAAATCAACCTACCTTACATGGCATATAAGAAAGAACTGGTTCCCGGAACTTCGGATGTACCAAAACAGGTACTTCCGATATGACAAAAAGGCAAAATTTACCCTCCTTTTTAAATTTCATGCCATTTTTTTATTATTCAAATTTATCAGTCAAAAATTGTTCTGCAATGATCACCAGTCATGAAGCTTTCATTTGATATCAAAATTAATAAAATATTCTAAATATTTTGAAAGTTATGTCCATGCGTAGGAACTATTTTGTGTTAAATATGTACTACTTTCTGGTATGTGCTTTCTGGCCAGGCCTGAATTAGTGGTGTTACACTTTTATATTATCCCTACATTGTTTATTAAACCAAAGTTGGTTAAAAATACCAGATGGATTGAATCTTCCCTTTGGTTAAAATGCACGATAAGTGGTGCTTTTAAAAATATCACATATTTTGTCAACGATTCATTCATTTGGACCACTTTTGTCCTCCGACAAAAGCATTGATAACTTGTCTAATTTTGTAATGTCACTAACGAGTGCCTCAATGAACTGGTTTGTAACACAATGACATTTTGTGAAAGTCAGTATCCTAGAAAGCTTTTATATCTAACGGGGTTCATTCCTTTCATGGTGTGTCTTTTACAATACTTATGATGAAATGTTTTTTTTTACTTTTGAAAGAGTTATGGGACATCCACCCTCTATTGACTTTGTATGAAGCCATTTGACTGACAGTTTTCCAGTAGAGAAAGTTGATCATAATGAACAATCTTTAAAATATTTGAAACTTTTAACTGAAGTTATTGAACAAAGAATTTTATATTTGTTTCCGGATAATACAGGGAGAACCTCTTTTTGAAATTTATACAATTTATGCAAAATTCAATTGCATGTTTAAGACATCTAAAGACATTTGAAAGTTGATTTTCGTCGTTTTCACTCTATTCGCTCTGAAGTTATGGAACTTCTTTGTTGAAAAACATTTCTTTTCTGGGTTTCCAGATAATAAATGGAGACGAATTGAGTGAAGTTTTTAACGGAATGATTTTAATCAGAAAAGACAGATTAAAGTTCATTTGTAAGGTTGTAATGTTTTTTTAAACATGAAAATGCAAATTATTTGGTTTATCCATACTGAGAATATTGCATTGACTTCAGAATTGTATATTTGAAGCAGTTGCCAATTATACAATTTTTAATTAAAACTGGAAACTAAATTTCATTTCTGCAACAGCAATAATACTAGTAACTAAAGTGAAGTAAAGTGTCCTCTTCCTGAACAAGGGATTATCTACTTGGACTTGGTAATGATCTCGATATTAAAAGAGAAGAAATTTGGTGTAAATGTATTTCTTCATATTTTGATTAAACAGTTGTAGCTTACCAGACTCTAATGTTTTGTTTTTTTATTTCCATATTTCAAAAAATAGAGACCTGTTTGTGTTATAATCACTGGTTAGAAGATAATTTTGATTACCAATGACAAAAACTTATCCACCCAATGGTAAAAAATCCCGCTCTACATGAAAAAGGTGAAACAATTCAAACTGATTTATGATAAAAACATTAAACTCCTAAAAGGGTGGTGTTTAACGACATTGACTTCCCATAATGGTCCAGAAGCTTGTGTTTTATTTATTTTTACAATGTTATCTTTCTTTATATAGGACCACCAATAAGTAAACATTGAATTTATAAAAATAAGTACACATTGTATTTATAACAGATAATTTCAAATTGTATTGATAATATAGTTTGCATATTTTCACCATAATTTTAGCTTATAAAAAGCTTTAACAAGCTAAAGTGTTTTCAATGTATGATTTTTATTTTGGTATGTTTATCATGTAGTATTATTAATATATTAAAATATCAACATTATTTGACATTTTGTTCTTTGAATTAGATATCTTTAATGCACCTGTATTTTACTAATAAAACCACAGTTGTGCGATGATACTTTTCGTTAAATTGATTTAAAGAAAGAGGATGAGCTTAATATTTGCACAACTATATACATTATGAACAAGAGGGCATTACAAAAGTTTGCACACATTCCGAAATTGAAAATAGATACAAAGGGCGCATTAAACAATTGTGTTCAGAAAATCAGAAAAAAATGATGAAACATAAAACAACAGTACACACAATTCTATACAGAAAATATAAGACTGAGAAACAAACACCTGCACCAAAAAATGGGTGATCTCATGAGTTTTAGAAGAGTAAGCAGATTCTTGTCCACTAATGACACCTGCCATGTGTTCCCAAAGTAAACATTAGATGATGAGTCGAACACGTTGATGTGAAAAGAAAACTTTATACAAACGTATTATTTACTTTCCTTGGTTATTCTGTTTAAATGAAACACAATGGTATCCTTTGTCGTTCTGTTATTGAAACAAAGGTTGGTGTCCCTTGTTCTGTTAATGAAACAAAGGTTGAAATTCATGGTATCCCTTGTCATTTTGTTATTGAAACAAAGGTTGAAGCCAATGGAATCCATTGTCGTTCTGTAATTGAAACAAAGGTTGAAGCCAATGGTATCCCTTGTCGTTCTGTTATTGAAACAAAGGTTGAAGCCAATGGAATCCATTGTCGTTCTGTAATTGAAACAAAGGTTGAAACCAATGGTATTCCTTGTCATTCTGTCATTGAAACAAAGGTTGAAGCCAATGGAATCCATTGTTCTGTAATTGAAACAAAGGTTGAAACCAATAGTATCCCTTGTCGTTATGTTATTGAAACAAAGGTTGAAGCCAATGGAATCCATTGTCGTTCTGTAATTGAAACAAAGGTTGAAGCCAATGGTATCCCTTGTCGTTCTGTCATTGAAACAAAGGTTGAAACCAATGGAATCCATTGTCGTTCTGTAATTGAAACAAAGGTTGAAGCCAATGGTATCCCTTGTCGTTCTGTTATTGAAACAAAGGTTGAAGCCAATGGAATCCATTGTCGTTCTGTAATTGAAACATAGGTTGAAACCAATGGTATTCCTTGTCATTCTGTCATTGAAACAAAGGTTGAAGCCAATGGAATCCATTGTCGTTCTGTAATTGAAACAAAGGTTGAAACCAATGGTATCCCTTGTCGTTCTGTTATTGAAACAAAGGTTGAAGCCAATGGAATCCATTGTCGTTCTGTAATTGAAACAAAGGTTGAAGCCAATGGTATCCCTTGTCGTTCTGTCATTGAAACAAAGGTTGAAACCAATGGTATCCCTTGTCGTTCTGTTATTAAAACAAAGGTTGAAACCAATGGTATTCATTGTCGTTCTGTTATTGAAATAAAGGTTGAAACCAATGGTATTCCTAGTCGTGTTGTTCTGTTAATGAAAGAAATCTTAAAACCAATGGTATCGCTTCCTTGCCTTTGAACGATGTTTGTATTGATACTAGACGTGTAATTTGTGTATGAAATACAGTAAGGAAGATTAAATAGAAAGAAACAACCTTTTCTGGATGTTCTCTTTTGTTACATGTGTTCCAAGACAGGTTGAACTTGAATATTTTGCAATCCAAAATGCAGGAAATAAATGCACCGGAAAGACATGTAGAGGGCAGCATATACAATTGAACATTCTACAAATAACAAAACTTGTATATGGGTTTTACAAAACAATGACTATTGGAACAACGATGACAGAATACAAACTAATGAGGTTCTAAAAAATAGTCAATCGAGTATAATAGGCATACGGAAACATAACAAGTATTCTGTTAGTATTGCATTGCAATACATAATCCTGTATTGTATAAAAATTCCTTGTATTGGAACAAACTTCTTACTTGATCAATAACTTCATGGTATAAATTATACAACATGTATAACAAATATGGATTCAATATTTTCAAGTTCGAAGAAAAAACGTGGAATACTGATATGCCAGACTCACGGATGGATAGACAGACGGAGAGAGTGCAAACCTAAAGTACCATTCGACCTCGTCGGTAGGGGACACTTAAAAAATGACCTACAAACTACAGAATGCGGAAATATATCTTGCTTTACAAGCGATATAGATGTCAATCAACGAAGATTGTCTATCGCAAGTAAAAACATATTAGGTTGTTATAAAAAAAAGATGTGGTATTATTGCCAATGAGGCAACTCTTCACAGGAGACATAATAACACAGAAAGTAAAAACTTAGGTCACTGTACGACCTTCAACAATCAATAAAGTCCATACCGCATAGTCACCTTTAAAAGGCCCGAAATGTTGAACACTTCAATCTAAAAAAAAATAACGGCCTGATTCATGTACAAAAAATGAACGAAAAATAAATATGTAACACATCAAGAAACGACAAACACTGATTAAAGTTGCTTTGTTAACCAAAATAAGATCGTATGTAGGGTTTTATAATACGTTTTGACTGCAGAGGGTTGATGTCGAATTGACATATACATATATACGCGACAAACTTAATTATCAATTAGGGGTTACGTTCTTATCAAATAGAATTATGATTCAAACGCACTTAGGGCCGCTACTTTTTGTACATTTACTTGTATAAGTCAGCAAATAAAGAAGTAATGAAATCAAGCTCGGTTTGTTAATTATGATTCGGAACACCTCCTAACCTTATATGGTTAAATAGCAAGTATAAATGGAGTAATATTAAATCACATTTACAAGTAATAACACCAAGGTGTATCAGATCAGAAATGTGGCTAAAGGCAAATTGATTTAGTAGTTAACCAACGAACAAACGTCAAGGTATTTGTAATGATTTCTTTAAAGCAACTATACATGGCCCTAACGTGGAATAGAACATGTATACAGATGGACTGGAAATATCACTTCTACTTGTGTGTTGACGCGTGGATGTATTATCTTATTAGACATTTGCAGAAACTAGGTCTATACCTAGGATTACACTTTAGACTTACGATTACAGGTGACTAAAATAAAGGGTCATCTCAAAATACAAAAACAAAACCACAATACAGATACAAAATAGCAAATGGTGTTTTCTATATAAAAAAAGAAAAGATGTTAGCAACAACGCGTTAACATTACATGTTTCTGAAGCGCTTTTCTGGATTTACTATCAGGACCGCACAAAGCCGAATATTTGAAGAAGTATACGAAAACTAGCAAAAATATTGTTCAGAGGATACTCAACAAACTATTTAATTTGAAATATTAATGTTGATGTCGTTTTTTGTAATGCACGATTACAACTTTGTATCCGCAACTGCTACCTTGCCGACTTAAATAGATTCTGATTTTTATGCCTCATTCATGGGCATTATGTTTTCTGGTCTGTAAGTCCGTGTGTCCGTGTGTCCGCTTCAGGTTACGTTTTTGGTCGAGGTTGTTTATGATGAAGTTGAAGTTCAATCAACTTGAAACTTAATCCACATGTTCCTTATGATATGATCTTTCTAATTCTAATGTCAAATGAAAGTTTTTATCCCACGGTACACTGAACATAGAAAATGATAGTGCGGAAGGGCATCCGTGTACTATGGGCACATTCTCAATCTAACAATTTCTTCTCGCCTGCTACACTTTTGAATTTTTTTATCCCTAACAATCAATTGTTTTGATTTACGTATAAACTTTGTGTTGAAATGAACAACGTCGTAGTGAGAGATCACGGGCTGTTACTGGGGTTGGAACACCCCTGTTCTTGCCGATCAATGCTTTTGAATAGGGACATATGGTCGGACCCTCCTTTTTTATCTTGGGTTGGAATCCCCTTTAGAAAATTGCTGGATCGACCTCTTCGTCGTCAGTGCACTCTATAATTTATATAACAATTTCATGAAAATAGTACCAGTCTCGAAACAGGGATAAAAGCTCGTGTTTCGAGCATACTAGTCCCACCCATGTTCATGGGGGATAATTATCGACATCGCGAAAAAAAAAAACGTCCATACTTAATGATTCCCAAGATCATTCTTATAATAATTAGATAAAAGAAAAACAACTTGGAACTCTTTTGTCATTTTTTGTTTGTTGCTGTTGAAAACAAATATAGCAAGGTTTTAACTATTTGAATACACCTATTCTTACATTTCAACTGAGTCTGGCGAACAGTCTAAAATATATTTCCAACATAGAGAAGTTCGTTGACAACTGTTTTGTTTTTGTTTTTTTTCTAGGATAGTTGTGATTTTTTTCTATTGAAACCAAAAACGTAAAAAAAAGTGTTTGTCCTATTCAGGCAAGTAAAATTTTATGAAGAATAAAATAGCTCAAAACCACCAGTCCGCTGTATTTTCCTTTTCTTTTTAAAAACTAAATAAAAGAGAGAAAGTATGTCTTACATTGTAGCATACACATGCTAAAATGGTTCATGGTTGATTGCACCTTTCTTAACACAAAGTATTGCTGACTTTTTCCAGCAATTTTCCCAATCTAGCCACTTCAATGACAATTGCGATATTTTTTGTGACTCATGTTAAATTTATTTTAAAAATAATGTTTGTTTATTCTATCACACCTCGAACAATTACAGCATTTTCAACCTGGATAACACCGTATACAATAATTAATATTAACACATTGCTGCAATATTAGAAAAAAAAATCGTTGTTCAACTACAGAAAAACATCACTATCGTAACATTGTTTTAGATCGACGGTTTATTTTTGCACTTTGAGAAATCCCAAGATTTACATGCTACCTGTAAGTGTAATTGTAATCTCAATCGTAGGTGTATGACAGTTTCCGCAAATGTCTATTATGATAAGTTACCTACTCGAAATAATAAAGTATGAGAATAGATCAAAACTATTTTACATTTGCTTTTTCTTAGCGCGGAATATAGCATGAACTAGTATAATGAAAGAACATATATTTTCACTTATTTGCTGACCGCAAAAAACATTAATTCCACACAAAGTGATATTTTTTTAGGTTGCATGTTGTCAAGTACTTGTTTTTTTAATCTTGTTTCAAAGGTGAGTTCTTGTCTTGTTGATATTTGATGATCAGTAACAGTCTTTTTAATATTTGGTTTTGACACAAAAAATATCTCTTATGTTATCCTTCAAATTTATCATACGAAAACAGAAGTGATGAATATAATGCGCATTGCATTACTATCAAAAGTAGAACCGGTTTGATTTGATTAGTTGAAAAGTTTATTGTATTACTTAGTATCTTATGAGAACGAAGTCATTTTTAATTTTCAGTTGACAGATGTCTTAATCATAATGGTCAACCGTGTTTGATTTTTCATAAAAAGTTTGCACTACTTAGGCCGTGTTCATATTGACCCAAACTCGGTGTTGTATTAGTGTAACTCACACCTAAACTAAACATAATTACGTTCCTATTGATAAAACTCAATGTTTATATGTAGTTTAAATCATGTTTTGTCTACATGCAGTCGATAGTCGATGTAGGCCTTGTGTAGGTTAAGTGAACACAAAACTAGGCATTCAGAACTTTAATTTTCCCATGTATATTTAAAAAAGAAACGATTTTTATATAAAATTGATACTTATAAAAATTATTAATAAAGTTCTTTACAGAAATATTTGTCTAAACTTGATATACTTATTTGTTATAAAAGCACTTTACACTTTACGTAGCCTTATTAAACCTTTATCAAGACTCATCCATCATCATTGCCAAACATATAATTCATTTGAAAAGGTCTTCCCGAATCGACTGGACGTAAACACTGACAGAAATACTTGTCACTGGTCTTTACTAAAACAACGATTCACCCATAAATGCATAACTGAAAAAGAGTGAGGTTAATTGTTTGTTTGTGTTGTATCTCAGATCCGTTAAAATACAATTAGAAATACAAAAAAAAAACATTACTTCCTCCCTTTGCCAAATACTCCTTGGAGAAAAAAAATACCATTTGAAACAATCAGAAAAGATAATTAATGTAGTGATACTTAACATAGCAATTCTTTTTCTTCCTCATTATGCACGCCGATGCAGCCTACATTTTTTATGCGTAATCAAGACATCTTTAAACTACTGTAAATTGTCAAAAATAACTTTCTGAAAGGAGCAACCACTTTACTTCAAAAAAAGGGGTTGGGGTGGTCTGAGTCAGAATTTCTTCTTGCGCTAAAGTTTATGTTTAGCTTTTTTTTCGAAGGTACCAATATAGTATTTAACACTATAATAATGTATGGGGAAACTTTTGATTCAGATTATTTTTTTACTATAATCATCTGTATGACCCGATTTTTTTTAAAACAAATTGTGGAAAAATCCATCCCCCTTTTTTTAAGTCAAATGGTCGTTCCCTAATTGCTAGAAAAGTTTTCCGAAATTTTGAATTCGGTTCTACGTAATTACTTCCCAGCTCCTTTGTTCTAACAGGGGTGATTTGAGGCGGATCACTCATACCAGATCACGCCAGTTTGAGTTTCTTTGTTATGCATGCTTTCCTTTGTTCTGTAACATTTTGGCGGGAATGTCAAATCCACTATAAAACTGTTAATTAATTATACGGGAAAGACTATCTATCAAAAATGACGTAGAAAAAATCCAGTGTATTTGCTGGGATTACGTACTAATAGTAATTTACCATACTTTAAGGAAGCACGATCTTTTTATAAGTGGGCGAGTTGGCAGACCTTTATGCATTGGGGTTTAAACCTTACACTCTTTCAAAAGTTGAGCGAGTCGGTAAACAAGAGTTAGGCGATTTTTTTTAATAAAGTGGCGATACATTATGGGCCGATTGGCAAGTGGTGCGAGTTGAAATTGTTTGATATCTACTCATCGTGCTCGGGGGTCATAAAGGGTATACATCATATAATAATATATAAAGTGTATTATAATGGTTCTGTGGCGTTCTAAACTAGATTTTATGAATTGTAAATGGTTTTTCGTCTAATCTAAAACAGCTGGGATGTAAAATAGTTATCCCACACGGACTTGGTGTGTCAGTGTTAGATCACCCTCTGGCCTCCGGCCATTGGGGTGATCTTACACTGACACACCGCGTCCTTGTGGGATAACTGTTAATGAACATGTAAATGACATATAGTTTACAAGTGTGATCAAATCTTATGTACAAGTAACTAAACTAGGTGTATAGATGTGAACAAATTTAATGTGAAACTAGTGTACATTAAACCAAATGTAAACATGTTTACAGTACACGACGTAACTCTTCTCAGAATCAGACTTGTGAGATAGACCAATAATAACAACTTGATAATGAGGACAGTTCGCATTATTAAATTTTTGCACCGCTTTGTATGCTTAGATTTTTTTTTATATTGTCATGTATACATATATATTAATTTGTCCATAAATGATTTACTTAACTGTACAGTACTGGGTCAATACCTCAATATAATCAGTGAATTATGACAAGTTTATGTAACAACCCTCTGCGGATGGAGTATCCGTGTCCGAGAATATAATCAGTGAAGTATTGACAAGTTTATGTAACAAACCTATGCGGATATAATCAGCGAAGTATTGTCATGTTAATGTAACAAACCTCTGCGGATGGAGTATCAGTGCCCGAAGGTATATTCAGTAAAAGTACTGACATGTTTATGTAACAAACCTCTGCGGATGGAGTATCAGTGCCCGAAGTTATATTCAGTAAAAGTACTGACAAGTTTATGCAACAAACCTCTGCGGATGGAGTATCAGTGCCCGAAGGTATAATCAGCGAATTATTGACATGTTTATGCAACAAATCTCTGAAATTACGAAGAAACTAAGGATTCATTTTCCTCAGGCAATGTTGTGGTGGTATAGCTGTCAAGGAGAATCTAAATATACATTGTGGTGGCATAGCTGTCAAGGAGAATCCAAATATCCATTGTGGTGGCATAGCTGTCAAGAAGAATCCAAATATCCATTGTGGTGGCATAGCTGTCAAGGAGAATCCAAATATCCATTGTGGTGGCATAGCTGTCAAGGAGAATCCAAATATCCCTTGTGGTGGCATAGCTGTCAAGGAGAATCCAAATATCCATTGTGGTGGCATAGCTGTCAAGGAGAATCCAAATATCCATTGTGGTGGCATAGCTGTCAAAATATCCATTGTGGTGGCATAGCTGTCAAGGAGAATCCAAATATCCATTGTGGTGGCATAGCTGTCAAAATATCCAATGTGGTGGCATAGCTGTCAAAATATCCATTGTGGTGGCATAGCTGTCAAGGAGAATCCAAATATCCATTGTGGTGGCATAGCTGTCAAAATATCCATTGTGGTGGCATAGCTGTCAAAATATCCATTGTGGTGGCATAGCTGTCAAGGAGAATCCAAATATCCATTTTGGTGGCAAAGTTGTCAAAATGTTTCGATTCTTTTAAGTCCGTGGCTTCCAAACTTTCGACTATGAACTGTCCTTATGAACATTAATCCAGAAAAGTGTTTAGGACTCATGAAGTTTATGATGTTTTGTTTAATATTTTTTTAAGAAAAAGAAATGTTTTATTTAGATTTATGTCAGCTTCTCCCTGACGATTTCAAATGGTTATCGATGTTGGTATTTGATGTGTTGTTTGGACTCTTTATCTGTTATATCACGGAAAAGGAAACACATTGTCAATATCGATTCTTATGATGAGACTTCTGTTAATTTCGGCGATCTGTTTTCCTGGTGTGTTTACTGTCTAGTTATATTATATTTTCAAAAGAATAGCAAAAAAAAAACAAGATGCTCCTAAGATCCAGGTTCGTTCTTGATTGTGCTCTTCAAACATATCTATATATTTTTCGAGTAAATAAACAAAAAATGGATTTTCTCGTCTGTATCTTATTTTCATAGTAGAACTGCAATGATACTATAACATGTAAACTATAAAAAAAATCAAGTCAATGAAATATCACTGAAGGTTCAGAAGTATATGCTTTTTATTCAAGTGAAATGAATAAATGAAAATACAACTGCTTACTTATATGATTGACTAATCATAATGATTCCCTAAAAACTGACATAATCTCAATTTATAGCATGTAAATTATGCATACGTTTCTAAGGTCAATAGGCATGGCTAAGACGATAGAGATTTAAGAGTGCTGATAAAAATACACATCTATTATTTTTTACTTACGAAAAGAAGCTTATCTAAAGCGGACCAAATAACAAACTTAACAAGAGGGTACTTGAGAGGCTGTTCAGATTTGATCACGAATCACAGGAAGAAGAGGAAACATATAAAGGGCATTCTTTACCGAAATGCTTGACTAAATAATTTACCGGTTAAAATGTACATATTTACACTTAGCATTGTCATTGAAATTCATAACGTCGCTATTGTCACAGTACCCAAATTGCACTCATTTAAATGAACTGTTCATTAAACACAACTCTATGAAACGTCGTCATGTGACGTTCATAAAAATTCAACACGAATGAACAGTAGAAATAGGTAAAATCATGCGCCGTTTATTAAAAGTCAACGTGAACAAACAGTAGAAGTAGGTAAAATCAAGCGTCGTTCATAAAAATCAACGTGAACAAACGGTAGAAATAGGTGAAGTATAGGTACACAGTCATGCACAACGAACGAGCTGAAATATATAAACACCATCAGTTTGTGCCCAAGTAATCTCACAAAGGAAAATTAACAACAGGTAACGCAAAATTGTTCGTTTGTTACTCATTATACTATACACGTTTTTGTCGAGCCTTCGACTTTAGTCGAAAAAGCGAGACTAAGCGATCCTACATTCCGTCGTCGTCGGCGTCGTCGTCGTCGGCGGCGGCGTCCACAAATATTCACTCTGTGGTTAAAGTTTTTGAAATTTTAATAACTTTCTTAAACTATACTGAATTTCTACCAAACTTGGACAGAAGCTTTTTTATGATCATAAGAAAGTATCCAGAAGTAAATTTTGTAAAAATAAAATTCCATTTTTCCCGTATTTTACTTATAAATGGACTTAGTTTTTCTGCGAGGAAGCATTACATTCACTCTGTGGTTAAATTTTTTAAAATTTTAATAACTTTCATAAACTATCCTTGATTTGTACCAAACTTAGGCAGAAGCTTGTTTATGATCATAAGATAGAATCAAGAAGAAAATTTTGTAAAAATAAATTTCCACTTTTCCGTATTTTACTTATAAATGGACTTAGTTTTTTTGCCAGAAACAAAACATTCACTCTGTGGTTTAAGTTTTTAAAATTTTTATAATGTTCTTAAACTATCCTGGATTTCTACCAAACTTAGACAAAAGCTTGTTTTTGATCATTAGATATTATTCAGAAGTAAATTTTGTCCAAAAAAAAATCACTTTTTCCGTATTTTACTTATAAATGGACTTAGTTTTTCTTCCAGTTAACATTACAAACAGTCTGCAGTTAAAGTTTATAAAACATTTATTAGATTCATAAACTATCCTGGATTTTTTACCAAACTTGGAAGCTTCTTTTAATCAAAAGACAGTATCGAGAGGGAAATTTTTATTGATGTTTTTCCTCATTTTTGTTGAGTCTGCGATTTACAGCAAAAGTAGGTGAGACACTGGGTTCTGTGGAACCCTTACGAATTTTCTTACATTCTGACCGAGTTTTTATTCGAGATTACATAACAGATATATACGACTTACTAGTCAAGCCTTGCAGAGTGAAGAAACGCTGTAGAATGACGCATTCAATCACCTACGTTTTATTTACTAATATACAAACGTGTTTGAGAGTTGTTTCATTGAAACTCATACCACATCTTTGTATAAACATAAACACATATAGACATTATTTATTCATATTCACACAAAATATTAAAGTACTATTACTGGATCGATACTGCTGCTTGGTGTAAATACAATATCAGGTCAGTTTTAGAAAAATATTAACTTTTTTGAATGATACAGGAAACATGGGGAAGAGCAAGGCTTTACCGAGCCCTTCTCGAGTTGTGTGCCGAATACAACAAAGTTTATATTTTTATGACATTGGCCTTATACTGCAACTTGAATTAAGACATTGATAGAATTTTGAATCATAACATAAACTTCAAACTTATTTGCATCCCTTAAAAACCCCTGTATGTGGAGAAATTGCTCCAAGATGAAATGTATTTTGCACAAACTATAGTTGTGTTACTATATTTTGGAAATAAATACAACAAGTTGCAGTATAAATTGAATAATTCATTCATGGATTTGACTTTAAATTTTTGGGTTTGTGCATTCCAGTTAAAGGTAAATAAATAAAAAAACGCTTCGGACACACACAGTACATATTAATGGTTTGTTTTTGTTTCTCGTTTTGCTGTTTGTTGAATTTTACAATAAGTTGAATGAACTTTTCGTCACGCATTTCTCATATATAACCAAATAGAATAACTTTGTATTTTGTAAGCAGCCACCGGCATTCTACTTTCGCATACTGATTCCTTGAAGATCGAGTTTGTCTAGGGTTTGCATTCTTTTGAGATTCTCCATACAATATAATTTTTGACCAAATTGTGCTCTTCACATTTAAGATATTGCTAATGCAAATAAAAAAATCTTTATTGCAATATCTCCTTAAGGAGTCTATACATTTGCTTAATTATTCCTATATTTCCTTTATTCGTTGATTTGGGTGATTATAAATTTTGCTGTTTACAGATTTATTGCCTTTTTATAAGACATACTGGAATACAAGTAAAAAATACGAATACAATGTCATCATTTGTCATTACCTAATTGGTCATTTATATGTCTTAGATTGGGATGAAACATTTTTATGCATTTAGAGATCTTTCAATCTAATCTGAAACATTGAAAAGAAAATGCATGTTACATTGATAATTCCACGATGAAATGGGAAAGAAACAGCTCAATATGTTCATTTTTAACTGCAATTTTCGAAATTCCATAAACACACCTATTAAATGATATTTTTATTGCTGTAAATGTTTCATTTTTAACAATAAGAGAATTTAAGGGGTCATTGTATTTGCTTTCCCGGTCTTAATCATTCAAACATAAATATAAGTGACGATGGAACATGAGTTTTGCAACGTAATGCCTTCATGACGAAGCGAACATTTTCTTGATTTCTCCAAGCTACACATCGACACCGTTTGCATTTGATTATAGAACAAAAAGTGAACTTCATATCATTAGAACTAAATGTTTGCACTAACTTTTCTTTTCAAATATCCAATTCTGTTGATAAATTTTTTGGAGAAAACTGAATTCTTACGTACATCATATGGATTTATAGGTCTTTTTCAAAATATTTAATTAATGTATCTATTTTTATTTTAATGTTCTAAATTTTTGACATTCAGATTCAATTCAACGAGATTTGAAGAAATCCAGGCAAGGGAAGAACACAAATGCAAATTAAACCCTGTTGCGCTGATATTTAGTGCAATTACATATAATATATATATAAATAAAGTAAAAGACATAAAATTGAAAACTACGTCATATATTTATTCAATCATTATAAAACTAGTTTCTTCACACTTGTCCATTTAGATCAACTGATTTTAGTTTATAATTGTTAGTGATATCACGATCGACGCAAACAGATTATACCGTTTACAATATCAGAACTTGACTTTGCCAAGCAAAATAGTTAATGACATCATTATTGTCCAATGAAAAATAAGCATGAAAAAGTACGGGAAAGATGATTATGAAACTATTAACCGGAGTAATAGTCCTTGAAACTATTGACTGGCAAATCAGACGTGGATTTAAGAGGGACAGGGGGCCTGGGGCCCCCCTTTTTGGGAAAAAAATTGGTTGCTTATATAGGGAATCATTGAAGCGTGACTGGAGCGTGCCCCCTCTTAGGTCAGTCAGTGGGCCCCCCTTCTGGATCCGCCACTGCAAATAGTCTGTGGAATGAAATAACAAAACTATGTCACTATTCCATAACAAAAGATAGCGATTGTGATGTCATTGATTTTTTTGTAAACTAACAAACAAATTTGCAGAAATGAAACTTTTTGAGAAAGAACAATATATAAAGAACATTTTGAGCAATGAGTTTGAATAAAAACTCCGAAATATACTTTGTTAAGATAACCATAAAAACAGGGGTTAATCTTAATATCAGTCACTCTTAAATAGTTTTGGTTTTCATACATCTTCAGCTTTCAAGTATTCGGTTTTGGCCGTTCCTGATGATGCTTAATCCAGAAAAGGATTCGGGCACATACAATTACTAACGTGTTTTTTTTTCCATTTTGTACCATCTGATCATCGATGCTTCACTACAAGCATTGAAACATTGGTTGAAAATTGCCATATTGAAATGTAATACATGTACAATTCGGAATATACCTGGTTTCTATGATAGTTAACTTTAAGGTAAAATATTTAATCAGCTGTAAAAACTTGGTAGGCTAACACCTTTAAACCATAGTAATGACAGCTACATTGTTGTACTAAGATTGAGCTAAGGTATAAATATAACTATTACTCATGCCATTTATAGGTTAGACAATACTTCGTCATGTTTTATGAAAATTTAAGACCAAGTATTGTCTGACCAATTTAGAACATATTCACAATTTCGAGTGACCTTATAAAATTATCCTTTCTCATTGTAATATTCAAACCTGAATACGAGTTCACTTTTCATAATGAACTAAATGTAAAACATAGGTAATCATCATTTCAATTGATGAAATGAAAAGGCTCGGACATAGTTTGTCAGGACCGGATGGATAAATTGTTTTTTCTTCTGCTTTAGGTAAAATTTAATACTTATATATCTTGAGGTTTTTTATTTTAAAAAAGCAACACAATGGTATATAAATTCACGCTTTTTTTTTCTTTTTTTTTTATAGATATAAAACTCTCTTTATAAATATTTAAGTTCAGACCATTCAACATTAAATGCTTACTTTTTATTGATAAATTTACATGTATTTGTGTTTCTCCGAAAACAATTCTTTGCTTTATTTATCAGCAGTCTGGCATTTTTCTTGAGAAAAAAAATCCCTCAAATGTCAGGTATATAAATTAAATCAGAATTTTTTAGTTACATCCTTACACAAATTGTTTATTCGCTTTATCTGTATTGTTAGAAAATGCATGAAAATTTGCAAAATTCAGAAATTTTTGTTTAATTTTTGCTCTTTCATTTTAATCAGTAGGTTCTATTCCAATGGAAAATGCCTCAGGGGATTGTACACTTCGTTAGTGCAGTAATTAAGAGTTCACTGTCATAATTAACTGACAATGAAAAGTCATTCATGTATAGCATTTCATAGTGCATGGAAAACCATGTACTATGAAAATTAGAGGGTGTAAAACTGACTTTTCATTGGACAAGAAGGGGTGAGTATGTTCTAACAATCGATTCCTTATATGAATTTTTGATTCATTCCAAGGTTATTTTTGGGAGATCCTTCACTTCATGTTCTGTGATGCGAGAACTGACATACAGAGAGATGAACTGACAATTAAAAACAAGTACACAGTAAACAGTTAACCAAGGTAAAACAGATGGTTACCACATCTTAGTATACAAATATAATTTTTACAACATACAACCCATCAAGTTGAAAAAAAACAGAACGTATTGATAATTCACAAATATTCTGCATACCCTGTTTTATGCTAAACAAAATAAGGTATTGGTCATTCTATTCTACCTTTGAAAAATATAAGCTTGGAAACTAAAAGGGAAAAACTTGTAAATTTACTATTTATTGGGTTATGTACATTAAAATCATGTGCAATATTATTACTATACAACATTAGACAATTTCAGAAGAAACAGTAAAAAAAACCCAGTAAAACTATAGGTACTGCGAGTAAAGATCCCAAAATGATATCCTAATCTCATATATATCAATGGCAATATTCAAGATTTGCTTAGGGAAATCTAAAACAATACTCTGATACAAAACGAGAGGTTCTCAAAAAGATTACTTGGTAAGGATTCTCAGATAGTTTAAATATATTCCAATTATTTGTGTTATAGTGGAAACAAAAATGTATTTAAGATATGGACATGGCCATTGAAAGGAAAATAAACACCATGTAAGTGCAATTACTTCTATAAAAAGTCGTCTGACAGTTTTGACCTCAATAGACAATAGGTACCGCTCAACATTCTAAACTCTTGTGACCCCTTAAAATATTTTTATTTATGGCGGTTTTCAATATGATAGGCAAAACCGGCACCCCCCCCCCCCCCCCATCTTCTTTTTTTAGCCCTGTCGACCACCTTGATTAGTAGGCGGGTCATCGGACATATTTTTTTCAAATTAATTACAAAATGATGATTCTGTTTGTTAAGTATCGTTCAATTTGACCCAGTAGTTTCAGAGGATAAAACTGTTATAAAGTTAACAGACGACGGAAGACAGACGCGAAATGATAAAAAAAACTGAATAAGTATCTCTACCAGATGAGCTAAAATTACTAGTGTACTAGAACTGAAGGAGCACACAGTTCGTGCATTCACAGTTTCGGAATGATATTCAGAAGACGGATGACAGATGCAAAATGAATTCAATTTGGTTTTTCTGCCAGGTGAGCTACAACGTGTACTAGAACTAAAGGAACGCACATATCATGCGTTCACAGTTTAGGAATGATATTCAGAATAACAACCATGTTGATAACAAGCACAAAACTTCAAACATAAAAAGAAGATAAGGTGGTTTGTTTTTATTAATATATATTGTTTGACGTTGAAATAGTTATTTACATAATGGGCGAAAATGGTAGCCTTTTTTGGTTCCATAATTTTCGAAGTAGTATGAATGAAAAACTGTCCTTGCTTATAGAACGTATTGTTCATTATATAATTGAATTAAATGAGGCCACTAGCGTACTTTGATTTTGTTTTATTATATAGAATTTGAACTTTCTCACTCGCAATACTAAAAAACGTGATTGCAGCATCTGTTTAACTATATACAGACACTTTGATTATCAAATAATAAAAGGGAAGCAGAACTTAAATTTAATTCTAGCTATTGTCTATGAATCAATAGACTATGTTGTACCCGTCATATTTGTTTACTACCTTTACACATGTTTTGTTATCTTCTTTTACACAACATACAACATATCAGGTGTTTTTCCACACCATATGTTTTCTTCACAAAACTAAGTCCTTTCGCTGCTTTAATATGTTTTAAAGCTACCACAAGTCGGTATATTGTTGGTTTTACCACCTAGTTTCATTGCAATTCTTCCATTTAATGAGAAGATCATGAACCTGACCATTCACATCCCTAGGAAAATTGTATAAAGTACTCCTAATGTTCCAAATGCTAAGACACAATTAAAGTCCTAAATGAACAACGCAATCACCAATCAGGTTCTTTTCTGTCAAAGTATCAATTACAGCATCTGACGGAACATCTTGTAAGCGGCTATGGGCTTGTTCTGAAAAGAATTTAAAGTTAGTTAAACTGATTGGAAATGACACAATATAACAATATATCAAAAAAGTACTAAGTCTTGAATCATTATATATATAACGTCAAAAAAGAGCTAAATTACAAAATTAAAGTCTTGTCCTTAACATAAGTCTCTAATGGACATTCTTAAATTACCAACAGTTTTATGTTCGTGCGTACTCAAAGAAATGGAATTTTGCATAATATGAATTTAAAAGTGATGTCCATGAATCAGCAATTAAAACAATAAGAATAGATCTTCCTTCTAAAGTATGATCCTCTCTGTGTATCTGAAATACATCAATGAGTAGAAGTCTATGATAGCATCAAAGATCAAAGAGAAACATACACCCAAAAAATGGTAAAAGACAACGTATGATAAGGTCACTTTTTTATCTTGAATATTAAAATTAAGATTAAACGAAAAACCATTTACAATTCATAAAATCTAGTTTAGAACGCCACACAACCATTATAATATACTTTATACATTACTTTATGATTTATACCCTGTTTGACCCCCGATAAGTAGATATTAAACAATGTCAACTCGCCACTTTTTGAAGAAAAAAAATCGCCCACTCTTGTTTACCGACTCGCCCCACTTTTAAAAAGTGTAAAATCAAACTGAACAATTCCGAATTGATTTTCCTCTGAGTTCAGTATTTTTGTGATTTTACTTTTCACTGACAACTCACTTATTAACGAAAGGGGTTTAAACCCCATTGAATAAAGGTCTGCCAACTCGCCCCACTTATAAAAAACATCTTGCTTCCTTTAAGTATGATAAATTACTGATAGTCCATATCCAGTCGTCCTGGTGTAGTGGTTGTGTTGTGGCGTGATATGCTAAAGGTCTTGAGTTCGAATCCCAGCATATACACTGGATGTTTTCTACGTTAATTTTGATAGATAGTCTTTTCCGTATAATTGTATATTTAATTATAAGTTTTATAGTGGATTTGACATTCCCGCCAAAATGTTACAGAACAAAGGAAGGCATGCATAACAAAGAAACTCAAACTAGGGTGATCTGGCTCAGATCACCCCTGTTAGAACTGGTATGCAAGATAACAGATTATGAATGCAACCTCCAAAATATTAAGATTTTACAAAATATTAAAGTGAATCCCGTATCAATGAACTATGATCAGTAATTTGATTTATATTGAATTTCGGTTTATCTATTTTTTTTATTTTTACATTTCTGGTATCCAAACTAAAAATATGATAAGACCTTAACCATGTTAACATATTCCAATCAAGTTGTTTAGTCGTTGCACACACTGTACGTTTATAGTTAACAATTAAAATAAAAACACAGGGCATAAAAGATAATATAGATAAAAGAGGGACGAAAGATACCAAAGGGACAGTCAAACTCATAAATCTAAAACAAACTGACAACGCCATGGCTAAAAATGAAAAAGACAAACAGAAAAACAATAGTACACATGACACAACATAGAAAACTAAAGAATAAACAACACGAACCCCACCAAAAACTAGGGGTGATCTCAGGTGCTCCGGAAGGGTAAGCAGATCCTGCTCCACATGTGGCACCCGTCGTGTTGCTTATGTGATTACAAATCCGGTAAATAGTCTAATTCGGTTGGTCACATTCATGAAAGGGAAGGGAATTGTAGTTACGACGTAGGGAACATATCCGATATCATTTGTGAAACGGTTATTCCATAACGGTCAACCAACTCGTGATGGTGTCCGTAACATTTACGAAGGGATGATTTCAACTTCACCATTTGGAACTCTTGGTTTAATAGCTTCCTTGTGAGCAGTAACCCTCTATCAAGAAAATCATGATAGGAAATGCAAGCACGGGAATATCGTATCAATTGGGAGATATATACCCCGTATGCAGGTGCTGCTGGAATGTTGCTACTTAGAAATGGAAAGTTCACAATTGGAAAGCTGAAATCATCTCTTTTGTCGTAAAGTTTTGTTTTCAACCGACCCTTATTGTCAATTTCTAGATGTAAGTCAAGATATGAAGCCGACTTAACTGTATCTGTAGTATTCTTTATCTCCAATTCGATGGGATAGATGCGTTCCACATAGTCACCAAATTTTGAATTGTTTAGTGAAAGAACGTCATCTATATAGCGGAAATTAGAGTTAAAGGATATTGCTAACTTCTTATCTTTCTTCCTAAGAAGTTCCTGCATGAAGTCAGCCTCATAATAATAAAGAAACAATGAACTGTTATCAGATGATATAAATTTGTTGAAAAAAAATGCAAACTTTTATCATGTTTATATTATCAAGAAAAAGCTTACTTTACAGTGTCCAATTTACATATATATAGTTGATTCATAAGAAGTGTTATATATATATGCAACCCTGAATGTCTATTTTTAGAAAATGACTCATTATATCACATGACAATATCGCAAACAAGTATGTTAAAACTCGTCGAAGTTCATGCTTTTATTTGTTTTTTTAAATCCGAATTGTTATATAGCTTAACGTAGTGTGTCTTGTACACAATATTATTGTAAGATCTTAACTTAAGATTGTCTTATACGCAATATAATTATTAAGTAAGATGAATACGTGGTCATATTACAGAATAATGCTGTTTGTTTACAAACAACGTCCCACGTGTTTGTGTGTCATCTAGACGTAATATGATTGGTTATAACTAGAATAGATTAGAATATAATAGAATGGAAAAGAACAGGATAGAAAATGATAGGATATAAAAGAACCGAAAAGAATAGATGATAGGATATAAAAAAAAACAGATTTTAATAGAATAGGATAGAATATATTAGGAATAACATTATACTAGTTATAAACTTCTTTTCGAATATTCAATGGGCACACATGGGCAATATGAAAAAATTACAATTATAACATATATACAATTATCGAAGAACAACCAGACTCTTGATTGAATGATTATTTCATAAATGAAACAAATAGGAAAATATAACTTCATACATGTACAATAATAATTTTGAAAACTTTGTCTTGACTATTTTAGATCGTGCTTACAGATCTTTGAATACAATTGTTTAAAGTGACGGCTCCATTGGAAAGCGCGTACTATCAACCTCTTCCACAACCCAACACATCTACCCCTTGATTGTAAAAAACAGCTATTTTTGGAAAAAAATCTTCTAATAAAATTTTCTGCACTTATGTCTCCCTACTTAAAAAAAAATCCGCTTCATTTCATGTATATTTTAATTTCTACAGCATTTATTGTACATTTTGTGGGACATTTATTGTCGTTTGTGGTCGTTATTTTGATAATAATTAACAACATGTGCTAGACAACTGATTCTCAAAAAAAAATCCCTACATATTGTATGTTTCGGGAGGAGGGAAAAGACCAGTAAAAGATCGATAAAAAGTTAATCGGGTTTTATTTGTATAAATATCGTAATCGGCCGGTCCCTCCTCCCTTCCTCCAACTCCGGCCTATCCCAAATTGGGGGATCACAATATTTTTTGGTAAAGAAAAAAAAATAATTTTGAAGTTAAATGGTCGTTCCATAACCATGATAACAGTCGGAGATTGTCTTATTTATTTTTATTGGTTGTTTTCTTTCTCGAAACATTTTTTTTAGAGATTTGTATCCCCGCCAAACATTATTAGAATAATTATTATAAAATAAACAAAATAAATTGAAATAAAATTCATTTAAATCAGATCATTTGGTAATGAATGATTGAGAAAAAAACTTAAATTCGAAACGAATGGAATAGCTGAAACACGCTATTGGTACACGTTTTCACCGTATTATAACTCATTACCATATATTGCATCAGTTTTGATTTAATTTTAGCTTACCTTTGATACCACACTAATGGTGTATGCATATGTCGATAAAATAATTTATCTTACCTCCTATACATTTCCAGGAATATGATTGGTTAAAAGCGTCCGCGTGCAAACCGTGTATATTTGATATTAGGTTAGTAGGGAGGCGGGGCTTATCTCATACACGGTTAGTAGTGGAGTTACGTCCCTTTATATTCCTTATTAGGTAAGAAGGGGGCGGGGCTTATTTCATACACGGTTAGTAATGGTGTTATGTCCCTTTGTAAAAACAAAACGGTACTGAGAAAAATTCTTAAATGTTCCAACAGACGAAGAAATTGATGATTAAGATTGAAACAAATTCATAAAACACATTTAAACCTTACAAGTCGTTATTGTTGGCATCTGTTTTTGTAGGATCAATGGAAGTATTTTCTTAGCGCTAACAGTATTGAAGACTTGCTCATTTTGAGAATCACTAGTCTTAATTTCACACGTTCAGATAGTCGGTAAGATAAATTCGTTACATAGTGTGCTAGTGACGTAATACGGTATATACGGGGTCAGTAAATTCCATATGGGGATTCGAGCTTCGCTCTCACCCCATATGGAATTTACTGACCCCATATATACCGTATTAGGTCACTAGCACACTATGTAACTAATAGTATCTATATTTATAGAACGCTAACGTAGAATATTTTTTTTCGGATGACTTATAAATAGATCGGGTATTTCTTGGGATATACCTTGTACGTTGTGTAACATTGTTTAAATATACACATTATAAAGGTCTGCATATATAAATTCTGAAAAGCTAAAACGTGTAATGAAATCAAAATATAAGATCAAAATTTTATCGTATCCGACGAATAATTTTCAATTATCGGAAAAAATAGAAATGTTGTTGAAACAAGGATTGATATAGTAGTATAGATTTATATCCCTTTTGAAGTAATGAGTAACGGAAACGTCTCTTTATAAATTATAATCAAGTACTTTTCTTAAAGCACTTCATTACTTGTCGTTAAGGTTTAACACAACAATTGTCCCCCACTGCCTTAGCCTTACCTTCAATATCAATATAAAATTTCACAAAATTTTCGATGCTGTTTTTTATATCTAGATTTTTCAAAATGAGGAAGAAGCTGATTATGTTGAGTTCTGCTTAATTCACTTAGTAAACTTTGGTAATAAATTGTGACACATGTATCAGGAAAATATATTTATCATATGTTATTGTTTAAATTTCATATGAGCAAATTTCAATACGTTAATTTGTTAAATACAGGTAGTACAATCATTTGCCTTGTAAAGGCCGATAATTAATCCGTTCATTTTTAGCTGTCTTTTTCTAATTTATTTTATAAAAAGAAAGTAACAACATATATGGAGACTTTGATTTCTCACTTCATCTGGTGACTCTTGTTATCGTCATAAAATTTTTAACGCCATTTTTGTCACTTTCCAAGACACAGCAATAAAAAGACGAATAAAAGAAGACTAGAATAAAGAATAAGCACAGAAAAATTAAAAATAGCGAATATTGGCCAAAACTAATAAAGAATAGAGAAAAATAGAAGGACATCAAATCCAAAACAACCACAAATCTGACTCTGCTATATCATTGAATAAAGTAGTTACTTCTTGATGGTTTTTTTTTGTCATGTTGTTGTCTAGATCATTTCTACATTAGTTTTGTCCCAGCAACTGCTCTTGCTTATATTATCATATGAATGATTAAAAGAAAACTATATTTCCAGGAAAACGACCGTCAGATACTGTATAATTGTGGTGATGTCACTCATAATTTTTTAATAAAAAGATGCTTGACAGCAATTCAAGAATACTATTCAAAACCAGAATTAACCACGTCGAGCATTTGTCCAGATAACATTCAGACTATACCCAGATAGTCAAGTATTCAATCAGACTTAGCATGGAAAAAGGCCAAATAACTAACGAAATTGAAGAGCATTGGGGTTTCAAAATTCTGTAAAATTTCGCCGAAAAAACAGCTTAGCTATTCTTAAATTCAAACTTTTCAGACTATCGCAAAATCAAAACGAAATTTTAACATTTTTTTTAAAAATCAATATATTTAATATTTAATATTTAAGGGTAGTGGTGGGAAGTTAATTCTAACTCTTTTTTTCTAATTTGCTAAGATTAGAATTTTCGTCATTTAAAACTAAGTAATGGTTAATAACGAATTCAAAATAAGGTTTTTTTTCTTTTTTCTTTTTATTTTACAGGAATTTACTTTTAACAAAAGACACAGATGTTCTAATCTCAGGTTCTAATGTGTTATCAATCAAATCATGGATGATGGGTCTGTTACACCACTGGATCGATGCCAGGTGCACTGCTGGTGGACGTTTCGTCCCCGAGGGTATCACCAGCCCAGTAGTCAACACTTTGGTGTTGACATGAATATCAATAATGTGGTCATTTTTATAAATTTCCTGTTTACAAAACTTTGAATTTTTCGAAAAACTAAGGATTCTCTTATCCCAGGCATAGATTACCTTAGATGTATTTGGCACAACTTTTTGGAATTTTTGATCCTCAATGCTCTTCAACTTTGTACTTGTTTGGCTTTATAAATATTTTGATATGAGCGTCACTGATGAGTCTTATGTAGACGAAACGCGCGTCTGGCGTACTAAATTCTAATCCTGGTACCTTTGATAACTATTAACACTTCAGAGGAGTTGATTCCAACTTTATCCTGTTACACTTTTATTGAATAGATTCCTCGTTAATCACGAACTCTCTATCTTGAAAGGTGGTCGTGATAAAAAGCGCATATATCCTACGAATATAAAATGAAGTTGACGGCTACATGTCAACAACTATGCGCATCTTCATCATGACAAAAACCCATGTCGTACATCCTTGTTATAGGGAAAACGGTAGTATTACATTTTCCCAGCATAAGGTTTGCCTTTTGTGTACCCAAGACAGGTGAAGGAAGTCAACTTAGGAGAGCTGTGATTGGATGTAAAGGTACAATATATTTTTTTTATTTATCTATCAATAACTGTAGTGTGTAAATTTAAAATATAAATTTTAAAACCCATTGAAATATTTTCTAGAGAATTATTCGAAAAGGCTTTCAGAATTTCATAAATTTGGTGCAAAATGACGGTGGGCATGGATAACATAAACAAGCTCCGTTAGAAATTGGTCATGATACTATTCGGATTCAATTTTTAGAATACAGTAATAAAGTACTAACACCACACATAACTGTTTTATCCAGGTTTTTATTATAAAAACTGGTAAATTTAGAAAATGTTAGTATTGTCGCCTATGGAAGAATAAATAGTACCGTTTTCCCTGTATTACATATTAGAAATTTTAAATGCACGCTACACTTGCTTTTGGTAAATTGCGCATCTATACCATGTATATGGCGTAATTACAAATAAGCAGCCTCTTTATTACAACCTCTTTATTTCAAAAGAGGATTATATCGATTCGTTGAAAACACATTAGTGGACTTCGGCAGTTATCTGCGCTTTGTTCGGGCTGTGTCCCACATTTCGTTTTTCTATTTTATACTAGTATAATATAAATATACCTGTACATACATGTTACACAGGTGAATGACCTAGTTTGTAACTTGGGTAAGAGATTACTGTATCATTCACATTTATTGTACATGTTTTATTTTCTTAACATAAAGTAAATCTGGATAAAGGCGATTGACAAACTGAATATTTATACGGAGAGTTAAAAAGTTGTAGTTGTAAGTCAAAACGGTGAAACCAATAGCTTATTAAATAAATATTATACGCACTTAGAGACAGAACATTTTGTTAACCTTGCCTTTGCTTCCAAAATCCGTTAATTTTTGTCAATTTTTTTTTTTGCCAAAATTTTAGTTATACTCACACAAAATAATTGTAAGAATCATTAGAATCAACGACTTCCTTCACGATCCTATATGTCATTCTGTATATCTAAAAACAAATTGCGAAAGAAAACCTAACGGAGGTCAAATGTTGCGATTGGATAATGAAAGATTTGGTACAGAATCGTGAAGGCAAGCTTATCGAGAAGACATCTACTGATCTGTTTAAATGAACTATACGGACTAATTAACTAAAAAACCGCAGAAGTCGAACCTTGAACAGAATGGGCAAAGTTGGATTTAAATAGTTGACACAACATAGGTTTCTGACACAGAATGAATGTGGTCTAAGAACTTAAACTTAAACTTAAAAGTTTTAAATTGGACATTTACCTATTATGGTCCAATATCCAAAATCTAAATACATGGTAAGAATTCAATTTTTGGTGAAATCAAATAATGTTCAATTTTGAACCCTTTTGGACCCTAATTCCTAGGACCCTTTGGACCTTAATGTAGACCAAAAATTAAGAATCTAAATACCCGGTTAGATTTGGCATATCAAAGAACCCCAATAGTTCATTTTTTGATGAAATCAAACAAAGTTTAATTTTGAACCCTTTTAGACCCTAATTCCTACACTGTTGGGACCAAAACTCCCAAAATCAATCCTAACCTTCCTTTTGTAGACATAAACCTGTTGTTAAAATTCCCTAGATTTCTATTTACTAATACTAAACTTATTGTGCAAAAACTAAGAAAAATGCTTATTTTAGACATTTTTTGGACCCTAATTCCTACACTGTTGGGACCAAAACTCCCAAAATCAATTCCAACCTTCCTTTTGTGGTCATAAACCTTATGTTAAAATTTCATCGATTTCTGTTTACTTATACTAACGTTATTGTGCGAAAACCAAGAAAAAATGCATATTTGGGGCTTTTTGTGGCCCCTGATTCCTAAACTGTTGGAACCAAAACTCTTTAAATCAATCCCAACCTTCCTTTTATGGCCATACACCTTGTGTTTCAATTTTATAGATTTCTATTTACTTATACTAAAGTTATAATGCGAAAATCAAATGCCTTCGAACGACGACGACGACGACCACGCCAACGTCATACCAATATACGACCGTTTAAAATTTTAAACATTATTATCTGAATCTCAGAAAATGTAGACTAAAAGATAAACAATTTTTCAAATCTACAAAAGGCAAATTGCTCCTCGGTATTTCAATGACATTAAAAATGTAAAAAAAACATTTTTTGTTCTACGTACACGTAGTATGATAATGCTTTTAAGCACATTGGGTGCGCAAATTGCACATATGGAAAATACACAATGTAATCAGTTACAGTGCAACGTTTAAGGAGTAAATATTCAGAAATAAGTAAAACTCATTATACTTCAGTCCGTACTTGAGAATGATGATGTTGGTAAGACTAGACTAATTTCATTACTTATAATATATGTTGTCGATTTCCAAACATCTTACGAAAAACATTGGACGTAAATAGTTATCAAAAGTACCAGGATTATAATTTCATACGCCAGACGCGCGTTTCGTCTACATAAGACTCATCGGTGACGCTCAGATCAAAATAGTTCAAAAAGCCAAATAAATACAAAGTTGAAGAGCATTGAGGACGTAAGTTATTCTGAAAATGTTATTGACTAGCAAGTAATTTTACCCCTTAAGATTGTATGTAAAAAAAGTAATGGAGAATATGCACAAGAATTAACATATGCAATATATATATCTGCAATAGTAGTATACCGCTGTTCGATAGAAATCGAAAAAAAATGTGTAAAAAGCGCCCTGGTGTTCACGTGGTAAGGGTGCTTGCCTTGACTCAAAACATAGGGAGGACAACCCAAATATTTAATAATTGGTATAAATTATGTTGGTTTTTTTTTTTTACAGATTTTGCAGTATTGAGTAAGACTAAAAACTCTGGTTGGTTAAGATTCAGAATAGTACGTGGCAATGCTTATATGTATGTGGTAAACATAAAGTTAATAAGTTCTGGGTCATTATACTTGTCAAATTCCTGTAGCATCGCTTATAAATAACAAGCTTGGTACCACATGTTCAAAAAGATCAGACATTTTGCTAACAATATGTCAGAAATTAAGACGGACTAAGGGTCAAATGGATGAACATTAATAGAAAGGCTCAAAGTCAGGAGATAGAAAGACAAATCGACGGGTGATAGACAAACGATGTTATGTGGAAAGAGGTTGTTACATACACCTTTGGAACAAGTGCGTAATTCTTCTATTTAAGCCAGTGATGATAAACAAGGACTCATGCTTAAAGAAATTGGAATATACAATCATAACAATTGACATTCGAAAATTATATAAAAACACATGAGGCGCTGAATATTTTGACTTAATCGAATAAGAGGTAGCAACAGTAGTAAAACGCTGTTCGAAAGTCATAATTCGATTAAGTGAAAACAAATCCAGGTTACAAATTAAACCCGAAGGAAACACATCAACTATCAGAGGAAAACTACGAAATACATGTAACTATAACACTGAAGGGCACCAAAAACCAAACGACAATGCAACACACACCGGATATAAGATATTTTCCTGACTTGGTACAGTAAGTTTAACTAATTAGTGTGAAATCATCAAACTTGATATTTTTTCACAGAAATAGTACCATCCAAGGTTTAAATTAATAATTAAACACTTGCTCAATAAATTTTGTTGTTGACTCATTCATCATTTCAATTGAACTAAATATTGTACCGTCTCAATGGATGATGAATACACTTTAAATGATAGGCGTGATATACACATATATATTAAAGATGTTAAATTATTGTCATACGCCTAAAAAATTTCAACAAGGAAATAGAAACGAAGTGAATCAGTTCAATGAAACATAAATATATCTAAACAAATTCAAATAGCTGAATAACTATTAAATTAACAAGTTATCGAGGGTCTAGATGTGAATCCTTCTTTTCTTTATTCTTTAATGTCAGAAGTAGTTTTTCTCCATTATAAAAATTGTATTATTATTCTTTTTTCTTTATTTACATTGCAATAGATCCCCATTGATATTATATTTTTATGAATGATCTATGTTTGTCTCTATTCTTTATGTTTTTTGACAACTTTAACGTTGATTTGTCCCATTGTTTAACTGTAAACCCTATTTAGACCCTAATTATAAAATTCCATGGGTGTTCCATTGTATATTAATACTATTTTAACACATAAAATTGGGAAACGAAATGGGGAATGTGTCAAAGCTACACCAACCCGACCATAGAGCAGACAACAGCCAAAGGCCACCAATGGGTCTTCAATGTAGCGAGAATTCCCGCACCCGTAGGTATCCTTCAGCTGGCCCCTAAAAAATATGTATACTAGTACTGTGATAATGGACGTCATACTAAACTCCGAATTATACACAAGAAACTAAAATTAAAAATTATACAAGACAAACAAAGGCCAGAGGCTCCTAACACCATATCTTCTTCCTCTTTTTTACAGCATTGATCAAATCAAACAAGTGGAAAATAACACACAAACAAAATGCGAATATCAAAATAATTTAAACAGTTGTTGCGTCTTTGACTATTGCAGAAACATGTCAATTAAAGGCAGCAGTAGTATACTGGTGTTCAAAAGTCATAAATCGGTTGAGTAAAAACAAATCCGAGTTCCAAACCAAAAATCAAGGGAAATCCATAACTTTTAATAGGAAAACAAATGAACAACAGGAACACCGAAGTGCAACAAAACACAAACGACAACAATCATAGAAACGAACTATTTGATAACAGCTATAATATTCCTGACTAGGTACAGTACATTTCAAAAAACCAATGGTGGGTTGAACCTGGGTAAATGGCATGCGAAACCTTCGGCGTTTTTACAATGATAAATGAATGCCGATAAAATTGACAGAATTACAGCTAAAAAACAAGCAATAGTAGTCATTACAGATCTATAGAAACTCGCAATCAAATAATATAATTGTCGGCAGATCATACAAACCACAGAACAAAGGAACATATTCACTGTACATTTCCTTCGTAACAAAAAAAGTTATCGACAAAATTCTTTTTCTAAATTGTTTGTTGCATCCTCAGAAATATAAGCTTGAGGTAAATGACTGTTTTCTATAAAAAAAAAAAGCCTGTCACCAAATATCAGTAAGCTTTTATTTGTAGTACTGCCCAATGAGTGTATACGATTGATTAATTGATTGGTTTTTTTTTGCTTTTCGTTTTAATGGCAATGCATGTACATGAAGAGAACAATTTGACATAGACCAATAGAGAGGTACAGTCAAAGTATTCGACAGGGATAAAGGGCGGGAAGAATTCCGATGCCACTAAAAGGGAAATTATATTGGATAGAGACAGAAATTAGGCCTTGCAACAGGCCAACCACGGACCATACAAAAGTCAATTACTGTGCAAACACAGTACTCTACCTACACCTTTCTAATCGGACGGGATATTAACGATCCTACTTTGCAGCCCTATAGAATAAATTTGATATATTTTTACTTTACCTGTACGGTATTCATGTGCCAGACGAACGTCTTGAAATTTAAGAACACTATCGGACCAGTCTACAATGACTATAGATGGAGGAAAAAATTGACTGCTAAATGGATAGACGAAGTACAGGTTGATAGATGTACAAAATAACCCTCTCCTGAGCAAGGAAACAATTAATCCATGTAAGCGAGTGATGCCAGCTCATGACTCTTCCTTGGAGAAATTGGAATGTACAATTTACATTCGGAAAATATAATAAAAACATATACATGTATAACAAAAATGCTTTTAGTTATAAGACAATTTGAACAGATATCACAAATAGTTCAATAGCACAACGCATGGTTTATCTGAGGTAACATGTAGTATATGATAAAGGAAGACTAATAAACAACCGTTTCAAATATAAACTAACAATAATAAAAAAAATATTTATCAACTGTGTATTAACGATAATAAAAAATCGTTAAACTGTGTCTAAACGATAATAACAAATCGATGAACTACATGCATGAATAACAGTGATAATACCAAATATATTAACTACATGTACTCACAATATAAGAACACACCGGATAATGAATATCAGTTCAATATAAGAACTTTATTTTTTTTAAGTCGACATATATACGACGCTTGTCTTAGATTTCAGAGCGCATCACACTTATTCATAAAACATTCTACAATTATATCAAAGTTAAGAATTCGGTAGTGCAGATAAACAATGGATTTCAGAATAACAACGAAACATATTTAATCAATGCCCAGTGCAAATGTTTCGTGAATAATCATTTAAATAATAAATATCTATATGATACGTCGGTACTGCAAAAACGCCACATAAAATGAAATTAAATTTGATAGAGGTAGTAATCCATTTGCAATTAGTTTATATATATACAAGACGAAGATGGATTATCAATTAACTCAATAGGAACATCGTTATATCTATTAGGTAGGTCGATAAGACGAGAGCGTAACATTTTGACCTTACCGAAAAAGAGGTACTAAAAAGCGGAAGACATTCAAATATGAAGCAACATACAGAAAACTTATGCGTTATCCCAAGGGTTCCTTTGACATACAGAGTATATGGCATTCTTCCGTTATGAAGTATCGAATTCAACGTACCAATTACGACCGGACGTGCCTGTGAATTTAACATATGCACAACCTTTAAGACAATCTACTTCCGCAAAAGTTAAACATGTTCCAACGGACAGAAGAACTACAGGGATGTTCAAAATTATCTTGGTCAATCCTTATGATTGAACTAATTTGAAATTGAATCTTCTGAATAATATATTTTTAATGTTTCATTAACAAAGGAGTAATTCAAGTTGGTGAACACAATAGCAAATTTATTTAATAAAAATAACAGCAATAAAAAAGTAACAAATATTTGCAATTGGATATTAAAATATGAACAATGACAAAAATACTGAAAGAAAGAACAATATTAACAAATATTGATATAAAACAATGGTTAAAAAATTGTTTTCATAAACAATAGCACGTGCATTTTTCTCGTGCAGTAACGTTACGTCAGGTGACCATGTATAAAGTGTATCACAAGTAATAAATAAACAAAAAATATGAGTGTGTCTTACCTGAGTTATACATGTTATAACCAACAAAAGTATTAAAAGTCTTAAAACATTTTTAAATATTATAATAATATGCCCTAGCAAGATACATAAAAATCAACCTTAAGAAAAACAATAACAAAAGTAAACCTAATTTAGGTAAACATGATAACATGGTACGCATTTAACAAAAAAAATAAAAGAGTAAAACAAAAATTCTGAAAAACTTGGATCATTTTTAGAACACAAAATATTAACATTGATGAAATAGTGTCCTAGCCTATGAGAAAATCGTTTTAAAATCAAGTTACTTCCCAAATAACTGACATCTACTTTACATGTGTATATGTCTCATCCCCACTTTGAAGATGTAGATTTGGTACATATATCATAAACGTCTGACTGCTTTTGCAGTGTGAATGCGTCACTCATGACATAATTACATATATAAATCTATATTTAGAACATTACACATATAAACCTATATCTAGAACATCCGAAATTGATGAACTGTGATCGTTAACAAAAGCTATCCTGTATACTTGACTAATATGATAGATATACACTGATATTTCTATAAGGTTATTTTTGTATGTTGAAACTCTTTTTAACTTTTCTAGATTCGAGCGTCACTGATGAGTCTTTTGTAGACGTAACGCGCGTCTGGCGTATACATGGTATATGCTAAATTTAGCCCTGGTATCAATGATAAGTTTATTTAAGTGCTTTTTTCTATCACATTCTTAAAAATTTCGAAAAATATTTATCATTAAGTATGAAGGAAATCGAGAGGAAATGAGTTGGCGGATAGACACGTGAATAAATAATATACAAAGCTCTTTATTACAATGATTAGGTATGAAGGTATGAAGTATTTGAACAGAAGCTATGAAAGACTCAAATGTGCAATCAAACAATTAAGACTATTTAAGATCTGCATCGTCAAAAATAGTTATATTAGTATTTGAAACATATTACATTACTAATATATTATATTGTATTAATAACATTGTAAATCATCCCATTTTGGATCGAACCATCAAAACTTTAAACACAGAAGTACAATATGACAATAAATGCATATATTCAATTATAACAACAATACAATAGAATTTCACAAAATATAAATTTCAAAAATAGTAAATAAATTTTACTTTTTAACATTGATTTTGGCACATGATTTGGTGGTCATTTGGATCATTTTACATATGGATCCACAAAGTAATAACTTATGCGAGGTACGTTTTTACGTTTCCTGTTTCGTATCTCCTACATACGGGACATTTTCTAATTGCAGGTTGATTTGGTAATCATCGTTATCATTTTCTTTATAGAATCGCTGAAAAGTAACTTATGCAAGATAAGTTTTTACAGTTCCTTTCACATACGTCCTACATACGGGACATTTTCTCATGGCAGGAGCGCAGTCAATACAACACACAATATGTCCGCATGGTAGAAATGCAATGGATGCCTCTAGATCTAAACACAGTTTACAGAGTCGCTGGTCCCTCAATTGTCTGTTTTCCTCTATCAGATTTTCTGTATCTGAAATAAGAAAAAACAGAGTTTTTGTATTTATGTAAAATGCTCTCTTGTTCTTGTTTAATTGCTAGTTCATACTATTTTAGCCAAGAAAGAAGAAGAAAGTCAGTACTAATGTCAAATTGCAAACTCTTAATATTTAGCTTATTTTACTGTATCAATAAACAGCTGCGACATGAGCCCATGATACGCCCGTCGCTATTTGAAAGAATAAAGTTCAATAACTTCTCAATGTCATATCACAAATTCTTCATTTTATAGTTTTGAACTTACTTGCTGAAAGGTATTACCTATCAATCTGAAATATCTGTTATACTTTAATTTAGTATATATCCTTGCTTTGACAATTTAATTGTTTACAAAATTAAGAAAATAAATAGAAAGCATACCATCAAACAGTAAATTTTCCTCATTTACTGTGTTGTCTAAGCCATTGCACTGAGTACTGGTACTATCTGATTTGTGGTCACCTGCCGTGTTCGTGTTATTTTCATGTTGAGTCACGTCTGATGTGGCTCCTTGCTGTTGAGGATGAGCTTCATCATCTAGTAAAATGTGCATAACGTCTGTTGCTGATATGCTGTTCATATCTGAAATGATTATGAATAATTATATGATATTGCATATTTCATGTAAGCGATCAAAACAAGAAGTATTGCGCAGCAGCTGTGAATTTCACCAATTCTATAAACATATGTTTTTGATTCATAAAGGTGAAATATAAACTTGTTAATTTCTTCATTTCTTTTGACTAATATTGATTTCATTTTATTAATTGTGAAGTTTTGTGATAATGCTTAAGGCTGCAAATCTAAAATGCTTTTATCTTCTTATGTATCATTCGTATCATGTCGTTTTACACATCTAATAAAATTGCAAGAGTTCATACCTTTTCCGGAAGTCGTCAGATGCCGAAAAGCATTTATAACCTGTTGATCTGTATATCCCATTTCAATGACACTTCTAGCTGCAACTGTTTGTAGTATGTCAATGTGTGTTGTTCTAGTAGTAATGGTATTAACTGCAGAGGAAGAAGTTTGAGCTCTCGATGTTGTCTCTTGTGTATTTTCATTTGTTGCATTGGTTTCTCGGGCCTGAAACAGGTAAAAAGTCCATTTTAGAAATGTCAATGCTTAAAATTTAGGAGCTCGTGAATAATTATAAATGTAGCAAACTGGTATAATGATCTTTTGTGTTCTTTGGAAAGCAATCCAACGGCATGTTGCATACTGTAACTCAGAAGAACAGCAACCAACCATGTAATTGATCCAAAAAAAGAACACTATCGGAATGTACAATTTATCTACCACACATCAAATCGCATTGCACTCCATAAGAAGTCCCTGATTACTAAAAATAATTCCGATTTGGGGTTTATTTTTTTTATATATCAGGGGAGGGGGTTTCATGTTTTGCATGTAAACGGATAAGAACGTCCGTTTTTTCATTGAAATCATCTTTATGTTTGTCAAGTTGTAGTATCATAGTTATCATTTTTATCATTGATATCATAATAATTGGGATTTTTTCCATAATTTTGCTTTTATGATTTGCTTAGCAATGTACATTCGGGTTAATTGAATTGTGTTTAACATTTGTACTTACTATTTCTGCTTGTCTTTTCTGAACGGCGTTAATGAACTTTTCTCCCTTGTTTTGTTTCAGAAAAGTACATTTCGGAAACCATCTGGCATGTTCAACCCATGGATCGTCACCTGCTTCCCAGTTTCGTAGTCCTCCACCACAGAAAAAGCATCTTGTGTAATCATGGTAACCAGCAAACAGAAAACCAGCCAAAGCCATCTGACGTGGTGATTGGTCTAAATATGACGGCCAGCCTTTAAAGGAACTGATTCTAATAGTCAAGCAGGCATATTTAGGATACTTAGGCTTTTCTAGGTGTATTCCAAGTGATTCGAATTCGGTGTTATGCTGGCATGAACTGGTTTCAGTAGCATTATGGTTTTCATTGGATGTCTGTGTTTCTTGACTATTCTCGTTCCCCGTTACAGAGCTAGTTCTGTCCTTATGAGATGGTGAACGTATTTGGTTTCCTGGTCTTTCCTGTACATTGTTGCTGGTACTATTGTAAGATGAACTTATTTGTAATCTAGGTTCAGGTCTTGGTGAATCATTTTCTGACTGATTCAAACCTTGACTTGTAACAGTTGTTGTGTCAACAGTAGAATCAGTATTATTCGGAACAACCGTTGTCTGTTCTTCTTGATTTGCAGACGATGAGAATGTGGGTTCGGCTAGGAGTGCACATGATGGTGACAGTATTTTATGTATAACAACAGGATCGTCTCCCGATTTCCATCTGTCATATGTAATTCCACAGGAAAAGCACTTTGTTTTTCTTCCGTCAATGTAATAAAAACCAGTCTTAGCCATTTTAATTAGATTTATACTAATGTCTCGTGGGAAATTGCTATACGATGACACTCTCAGAAGTTCATTTGACATTGAATCGACGTGAGATACTGGCGTGTCACTTGAAAAACTCTCAAAATAAGTTCTTAAACTGAGTGGACAAAATTGTGATTTAGACTGTGTGAAAATGTGTACTCGCAATAAATCGCCAAGTACGTTGTAGCTTTCTTTATTTTTTTGTAAGCTTGATTCATTTTGAACTTTACTGACGGTGTCAATATTGTTTAAAGCAGTACCATAGCTTATTGCCGTAAACTCCTGATGGTTTATAATGTGTTCGACATTCGAAGACATTGTTTTTTCAACCATTGTTTCTAGTCTTTCTATGGTCAGTCTTAAATTTGTTGAATTTTCTTTAATTTTGGCAAATGTTTTCAGTCTATTTATAATTTCTGGTATTTGCACTGGACCCGAAAGGTTTATTTCTGAAGTCAGTTGCTGTATCTTTAAGTTCTTTCAGGTCACTGCAAACTTTTTCATATCCTTTATCATCCTCTGTGTAACTTGTCATATCAATTTTATGCGTGTCGTCAGTATCTTGTAAACACGTGCTTTCTTGTGTTAGGTCAGTTTGTACAGAACGAGAAAGCATGAGAGGCCCTTGTCCGGTATCACTAAATGATCTTTGGAATACTCTTGGTTCGCACATTCTTGAATCAATGGCTCTGGTTTGGTGTTTTCCTTGTAGAACAATATCTGAAGTTTCTGTACAAGACATAATTGCAGAAAAATCTAGAAAACAAATAGGACAATTTAAGTAGTAAAATGCATCATAATGTCAATAAAAGTGAACTAGCTATAATGCCTGTCTGTTACCATTATGAAAGAAAAAATAACCAAAACTAGCTGCTCGATCCAATCTCGTCTGTGCTTTAATGGTTTTATTTACAAATATATTTAACCACTTTTCATATCATTTAAGTTTACTATATAGAGATACTATACAATACTTTCAAAAATGGACTTGATAAGTAGTAGGAGGAAGATGAACTTTAAAGTCAGTTAGAAAGGTCAAATAGGGTTTTTGCAGATCGCCTAGTCTAAATATTATAAATAGAATTTTTATATTCCTATTTTTATAGTATACAGACAATTTTTATCTTTTACACATAAAAGGATAAATAAGTATCGTAATTTGAACTGTGAACTGTGTACATAATGCTCATAGTGTAAATATATTGATGGATTAATATTCTATACTATTGCGGTGGTGGAACTAATTTTATTGTTTTACTCCATATAACGGAGGTATGCCTATATTGGCAGAAATTCATTGGATACAGATACAGATACAGAATGATGCGCGTCGTAGTTTATGATTGTATTGGTTTTGTTTATAAGAATAATTATGACTTTTAATCCATAGCCAACTATTGTCCTCAGTGTATGCCAGTACGAGTTATCGCGCATGATTTTGATTTCTTATCCGTCTGATAAGTCTTTTCTGTGTGTGATATCTTATCAAGACAACATGCTGAGTTTGTAAAGGCAATGTTGACACTCGTAAATAATTTGACTACCCTAAGTAAACAATATTATAAATATATGACACTGTAGCATGCTAGGTTCCGCGGCATGAATACGAGTTGTATAAAGATTATAAACTGACTTTATTTCCTGAAAGATATACAATTCGATTTTACCGAATATCAAACCATGCATACAAAATAAAAAGTCGAAAAAGGACAAATATGAGATCATGATTACCAAACATATATATATATCTTTCGACGTAAACCCGAATATGAGACAGCGTAGAATTGGAATATACATACACAAACACAAACTCATTGCAACATTTTGCTTTTTTATTAAAAGAATAAATTCAGTCTCTGGTTTTACTCTTATTTTCAGTTACCTCCCAGAATTGTTTGTTTATCAATATTTACTCTAACTTTTCAGCCATGATTTCTGAGAGAAAAATTGGCCTTCAACACTAAATACTTAATAGTACGTTTGCCCGCGACGATGCAGTTTAATAGTACTTTTGCCCGCGACGATGCAGTTTGTTTATAAATCACAATGGAAAACACGCTACAGTACATCAACGTATTGTCCTTTAAATAGCTTTAATTTTGCTATGTGAAAAAAAGACAAATGTCGTATTAATAATGAATAAGTATAAATGTACAGCTAAATTTTCAAATTTCTTTAAAAATGTCTTCAGTTAAGACAAACTGTTTAACGATTTGAAAAGCAGCATCTTCTATGTAAAATAAGATTGCAGATTTTGGCACTTCTATCACATTCACTGGCTACCTATAAAACAATAGACAATATTTCAAATTGGATTGTTTTTTTAAAGTTTGGATGTTCCGAAGTGACAAAGTTTTTTTGTAGGTGATCTTAGAATGGACACTATATCAATACATATTTCTCAGTTTCAACAATGTTTATACACGCTTCACATGTTCGTTGATGGATGGAAAGGTCTCTCACTTACAATAATGATATAGTCTTAGATTACTTTTTTTTTAATATAGATATAAGCCAATCGAAGCACATACTAATGAATTTATATACTGATATTCTCAAATTTTCCTAAAACCGTAAAGAAAGTCCCACAGAAAAAGTGTTTACAATAATGTTCCGAGTATAATATATAAAAAGGGGGGGGGGAATACCCTTCCCGGAAAATAATATTACTGATATGTATAGGAAAGTTTAATCCACGGATTTGACTGAACTTGACAGTGTTATCTGAAATTCACAACAGGTGATCAAATGAATGATGAAATTTGTGAACTTCACACGGATATCTTTAGAAAACATGCTAATCGAAACTACAGGGGTCGCAGGCATCTGTTTGCATGTATAATAATAAATTTTAACGATTCCAACTATCTCATTCATTCGATAAATAAAAAATTATGCAAATACATGTACAATATAAATGCAAGAAAATCCGGGGATGAGTTGGTATGAGTTCCAATGAGACAGCTCTCCGTAAACTTTACCTTAACAGAACAATAATTAAAATAAGTTTCCTTTTTAATACAAATTTTACATAAATGTTCAAGTACAAAATTAAATATATTTCCCGATAGAAACTTCTGAAAGGAGAGAGACAAATTAAAATTAATTTTATTTTGTTCTATGCGATTTATTTTTCTCAGTAACAGTTAAAATGATAAAAGGAGAATGTACACCAAACAAGCAATAGACTAGTATACATCACATGTACATGTAAGATAGTACAGCGATTCATATCGCCAATCAAAAGCAGTGAAAAGGTATAAAATTGATGAAAGAAAATTTGACGTTTAAGATTTCATTCCAAATCCATCTACTAAAAAAGATCTTCTGAAAGTGTTACTGCATCTGAAAAATTTAAGATAATGACACTTTTCCTGTTTCATCAAAACTAATTGGTCTTTTTAGAACATGAAAATAATATATATAAAATATGTATCTATTTACTTCTATGTAAATCAGATGAGCATGTTTAAGTATCAAAATTGTTTAGTTACGGCCGCCTAATTATTTTTAAAAAAACTTTTAAAAAGATATTTAAGAAAATTGCAAAAGAAAAATATTTTCAGATGGAATTTCAATTTTTTTAATACGCTTCACGAAAAACATCCAAAAGTCTGAGTTAATGTAGTAGTGAAAGATTTTATATTATCAAAAATAAAGAAAACTGTCGGCTGGACAAAAAAAAATCTTTTAAATTAAAAGTTACACTTCTTTTACTTTATTTACTGAATTTTTAAATTCATGATATAAAACATTGTATTAAATGAATAAATATTTTATGTGCAAATAGATTAAACTTTGTTTTGTGACTTGTGATCGAGCGATTTACTAGGTAGGACCATGGAAGTACTATATCAATATAATACTTCCATGGACTTAGAATTTTTCTCGCAATCTTCAAACAATGACAATAACTCCAGTTTTGGATAAAAAAGGCCCCGATTCATTAAATTTTCTAAAATATCAAATATATATCATTGGAAAGATTATAAAGCAAAGAATATATATTTATGCCAATGAATTTATTTCTAAAAATAGTGAAAGATGTAATCATATATGAAAACTCCTTTGCAAACGTTTTTGATTTTGAATTGTATGAAGTGATATGGAATGAACCACTTTTTTAAAAATGAAAATGGCCGTAACTTCTGCTATCCCGATTCAATTATAAAATATGTCATTAGAAAGCTAAGAAAATGTATTTTCTAATGTGATGCCAATGAAAAAGATATTTATTTTTGTTTACTGTCAGCTAACCAAAATTCAATATTTCCTTTAATAATCTAAAGTAAATTTATCGATATCGATTGCGATCAAATTTAGCGCATGCGCACTGCGGGTGCTGATAATAGTTGCGTATGCAAGCGTAATGTCTTCTGTACAGTATTAACGTTATACGGTCTTATATACAATCTGAACGTTAGATTGTCTTACACACAGTTTTAAGTAAGTTGAAAACGTTTCCATGTTTACAGAATATACATTGTAAGCTGTTTGTTTACAAACAACGACGCACGTGGTTGTGTGTCATAAATACGTAACCTGATTGGTAACTCCTAGAATAGATTAGAATATAATAGAATGGAAAAGAACAGGATAGAAAATAATAGCCTAAATAGGATATAAAAGAACCGAAAATAATAGATGATAGGATAAAAAAAAGAACAGGTTTGAATAAAATAGGATAGAATGTATTAGGAATTACATTATACTGTATTAGTTAAAAAAAAAAATTCAAATCAATACACATAGTCCAAATAATCATGACGTCTGGCAAGGCTATTTTATTTTCTTTCTGGGACGCCTTCCTGCGACGTCAATGTGGGATCAACAAAAAGTCAAAATCGAAAAATAACCACAGCAGACGGCATAATTATCTTGACAAGGGCACACAAGGGGCAATATGGAAAAATTACAATAACATATACAAATATAGTACAATCAGACTCTTGATTGAAAGATTATCTTATTAATGAAACAAATAGAAAAATATAACTTCCTAAATTTACATTATAAATTATGAATACTTTGTCTTGTATATTTTAGTTCGTGCGTACAAATCATTGCATAAAGTAACGGCTTCATTGGAAAGCGCAGAGCGGGGCGTTCTATCAACCCCTTTCCCAACCCAACTTCTCCACCCCTTGATTAAAAAAAAGGTTATTTTTGTATAAGATTTTCTGTATTTACACGTCTCCCCACTTTTATTGCTGTTTTTGTATCATCATTATTATCATCAACAACACTTGCTGGCCAACTGATTCTCCAAACATTTTTTTCCTAAATATTGTATGGTAGGGATAGGAAAATACCAGTAAAAAACGATAAACAGTTAATCGGGTTGTGTTCGTAAATATGTCGTTATCGACCCCCCTCCCCCCCTCGCAAAAAAAAAATACTCCACATCCTGGCCCACCCCTTTTGAATTTACAATACATTATTATAACACTATGAGGTAAAGGAAAAAATTAGAATCGGAATATTTTTTTTTTTGTTACAGCTTAACCACACTAAATTTTATTTTCAAATTGGGGATCACAGTATGATTATACCAAAGAAAAAAAAATCTTTAATCTTAAAGTTAAATAGTCGTTCTATAACAGTCGGAGATTGTTTATTTTAATTTTTTTTATTTTTTCCTGGTTGTTTTCGTTCTCGAAGATTTGTTTCCACGCCAAACATTATTAAAATGATTATTAACAATATAAATTGAAATAAAATTCATTAAAATCAGAAAATATGGTATTGAATGATTGAGACCAAAAAAAATACAACTTCAATTCGAAACCATTTTGATATTGAATGAAATATTGGAAACGCGCTATTGGTACACGTTTTCACCGTTTTATAACTCATTACCATATATTGCATCAGTTTTGATCTAATCTTAACCTACCTTTTTCACACTTAATTTGTCTATCGATACATATACAAGTCGATAAAATAATGTATCTACATTTATAGATTGCTAACGCAGAATTTCTTTTTTCGGAAAACTTATAAATAGATCGGGGATTTATCGGTTTAATTTTGGATATACCTTGTACATTGTGTAACACACGTTTATATATATACATTATAAAGGTGTGCATGTATAAATTCTGAAAAATTAAAACGTGAAAAAGATCAAAGATCAATTATTTAAATTGATTTAATCGTATTTCCGACAAATAATTTTCAATTATCGGAAAAAATATCAATTTTGTTGAAACTAAATAGTATAGATATATATATCATGTATATACATTTCTGTTTGAAATAATTAGAAAAGGAAACGTCTCATTTAAAATTATAATTAAGTACTTTTCTATTGAAAAAGCACTTACTTTTTCGTTAAAATTTAACCCAACCAGAAACAGTCGCCCACTGTTGCCCACTGTTTTAGCCTAACCTTAATTTTCAATATGATATATATTCATACAAAATTTTCGATGCTGATTTTTGGTATCTAAAATTTACAAAATAAGGAAAAAGCTGATTATGTTGATGCTTCAATGCACTAAGTAAACTTTAGTAATGAATTTTGACACATGTATCAGGAAAATATATTTGAAGAGGTAAGTCCCTGAAATGTATTTCACTACAACCAATTTTGATGGCGCTTTGCATCATATATATAATTTAACGACTACTACAGCTTCGTTTACAATACTTTTAACATGTTAGCAAATACTAATACGTAAATTGAATATAGTTATTTATTAATTTTGCCTTGTAAACACTTAAAAAGAGGGAAGAAAGAGACCAGAGGGAAAGTGAAACTCATAGATTGAAAATAAACTGACAACGCCATGGCCAAAAGAAAATTACAAACAGACAAACAATTATAGTACAAGAGACACAACATAGAAAACTAGAGACTAAGCAACACGAAGCCCAACAAAAAACTGGTGGTTATATCAGGTGCTCCGGTAATTACTTTCGTCCATTTTAAGATTCCATGCACTGTATTCTAAATTGTTCGTTCTTAAAAAGAATGTTACAAAATTTTCAGATTTGATTTCCCATTTTATCAAACTTTATATCTTATAATTCTACAACTTTATTTGATCAAATTTGAAAAAAAGAAACTTTATAAAGTAACATTTGGGATCATCGAACTTTCTATTTAACAACTTGTTGTATTGAATGTCGGAGCCCCATTTTACAGTCTCCCGAAGGATGAAATAGCTGGTAATCATCAGCAAATATGTATAGTGTTTCACTTTTCTTTCGTATGGTCTTAAGTTATAGTTGAGAGTGCTGTCCTTCTTTTTTAGGGATGATTCTAATACAGTTAATAATTACAAGGAAAATATATTTACAAAACGCTTGAAATTTCGACATTAATCCTACATTCCTTACGTATGGACATCTCAATCGTAAATTATGACAGAAATAAACTTGTACAGCATTCAGGCGCAGTTCAATTCGGGTTTCAACCATACAAAAGCATGAGATGTCAAACCCCCGGACCCGCGCCCGGACCCCCCCCCCCTTTCCTATGTTTCTCCTTGGATACTCATCTAAACATTTGTAATTAGTGATTGCACATTTTAATGATTTGTCTGATTAATGAGAGACAATTCAATGTGCATAATGTTGCAATCGTCCTTACACTTGCTTACCACTGGGAACAATACAATATGTTCTTACTTAACATAACGTATGAAAAGCATGAATAATGTTAAAGTTGTATAGAAGTTTCAATAAATAAGTATTGGAAATATGATATTAAGTTTGTGATTTCATAATTTTGGATTGTAATTTGAGATACTGTATATAGCCGACACATAGTATGGGATTTTCTCATTGTTGAAGGCCGTACAGTGGCGTAGCTATATATATTCCTTACTACCACTCTATTTGAACTCTGATTGATATATATCTCGTCGCAAGTTATACAACATCTCCTCAATTTTATACCAAAAGAAGAAAGATGAACCGCCGAAAAAACACGATACAAAAAACAAACTGTCAATCGAACATTTTAGTACAAAAAAAATCCGTCTCAAACCCGTGGTTAAACAAGATGACCTGAAAGGGTTCTTAATTCCTAGTTCACAACATTCTACAAAGGTCCCTTTTCATGGGTGGATCCGGAGATGTCTAAAGAGGTTATTCCCGATTATTGAAAATCAAATTGGATGATAGTATTCTAAAAATCAATATATATATATCGAAAGAAAATGATTTTTTTTAAACTTAAAGCGATCAAGGGACGATCCCCTTCTCCCTTTTGAACTATTGCGCTCATTCGATGAATTAAAATGGCTAGGAAAGGAGAACGGTATTGCGGATTCTACATGTCATTTTCAGTGGTCATCTGCGACACAGATATTCCAATTAATGATCAATCAAATCATGGACGAGTCCATTACACTTCCGAAGAGTTTCTTCCCACTTTACCCTGGGATACTTTGATTGAATAGTTTCCCGATACCGTGTTATAACCTAGTCGAATCCCGTTTCTATTCTCAGTTTTTATCATTACGTATAAGTAATTTAAATGCACGCAACATTTGCTTTGAGAAACTATATGCATCTATACCATGTATATACGTAACTATAAGTTTGACTGTGATACAGTCCCTCTAGTCTCGATGCACCAGAGTTGTCGTTCTTACAGCCAACAATAACTACATATTCATCTGGTATCTTTCGTCCCCCTTTTTTATAGCAATCTCTTTATTTCAAAAGAGGATTTTCTCGTTGCGTTGAAGACCCATTGGTGGCCTTCGGTTGTTATCTGTTCTTTGGTCGGGTTGTTGTGGTTTTTACATATTCCCCATTTCCATTCTTGATTTTATATACTAGTATATACATGTGTAGTGACATCCATGTTACACAGGTGAATGACCTTGTTTGTAATGTAGTTTGTCTACAAAACCTGAACTTAGGTAAGAGATTGTTGTATCATTTACATCTATTTTACATGTTTTATTTTATTAAGTTAACTATATAGTATGTTAACAAAGTAAATCAGGATAATATATACTATATATATGCACAGATGCAGGCGCTGCTGGAATATTTCTAGATAGACATTGAAAGTTCACAAATTAGGAAGCTCAAATCAATCCTTTTGTCGTAAAGTTTTGTTTTCAGCCGAACCAAATTGTAAATGTCTAGATGCAAGTCAATAGATATTAGTATGAGGTATATTTAACTGTATCTTTGGTGTACTATATTTTAAATAACATGATCAAATAAGATGGATACAGTCAATTTAGTTTCGGTCATCTAACGTACTTCATGAGAGGATGCATCATCTTTATAGTGAAACATGATACTAGATTGTTAATGTTCCAAAGAAGCTCCTGTTTGAAGTATGTTTCATATAAACTAGTAGAACACACCCGCGAAATCGCAGGCATTTAGAGCTTGTTTGAAAGTATGTGAACTGTTGTAAGGAGAATTTCTGTGAAAAAAATTATGTCTGGATAATTTCAGAAAAGGTATCATAATTCATAGGTACTTGGAAACAGTTTAAGCCCTCTTCCTTGCTTCCAAAGTCCGTTATTATTTTTTTCTGTTAAATTCCATTATTTTCTCGTTTCTGTATACTATGAACATACATATACTATAATTAGAGTGTATTTGCTATCAACTATCAAATTCAAGTTTCTTTTCCTAGGCGATTACTGCTTTATATATCCTCCAACTTAGACTCAAGGCAATCATCATACACGTATAGACTGGTTCGCCTGTCTAGATCAATGTGCATATTACATATTTCATATATCAAGGTGATTATATATAGCGGGATCCCAGTCTACATACACGTACTTATAGTTCATCTAAAACAAACGATAACATAACACCTACATCCTCCAACTTAGACTAGAGGCAATCATCATGTATAGGGAAACGGTAGCGTTCGTTTTTGCAACGTTGAGCAGAACTGATAAGAACGACGTCCAGCTAGTTTTTAGAACGTTTCATTTGGGAAGTCTAAATAGTTTCGTTTTAATTGAAATCAAAATGGATCAAAATAAGAAAACTTGACCAAAGTACAAAAAATGTAAATGGATTGTGAGAATGAGGTCATCATTTCAGTTGACACCTGTCAAACTGCGACATGTACACCTTACAAGGAATTAACACACCAAATATTACCTACCATACCTAATTACGGAGAAACTGACTTATTCACGGACACTTGATCCTGGTCACTGGACGATGACAATGACCTTAAGGTCGGTACCTTACAACACATTCGCAAACCACATATTATGGACCTATCATATCTAGTAACCACGAAAATTTGACCCTGGTCACCGACAATGAGGTCAAACTAACCTAGTCGACACATGTTAGACAGACATGTACACCTTATGACAAATGCATACAGCAAATATTGATCTACCATACCTAGTTACTGCCGATGAAACTGACATAAACACAAAAACTTGATTGTGAGGTCAAGGTCAGTTGACATATGTCAGACTGACATGTACACCTAACATTGAATTTCACACTTTAAATATTATTGGCCTATCATACCTTGTTACTGAGAAACTGGCCTAATCATGATAACTTGACCATGACAATGAGGTCAAGGTCAGCAGATATGTGACCGACTGACAAGCTTATGCCTCAAGTTACATTGGCACCAAATTTGGTGGTCCCAGGTCAAAAATTTCGTGAGATATATGCATTTAAACAAGAGGCTCTAGCGAGCCTGGTTAAAGAAGTAGTTAGTATGTTTTTTCTTTTAGAGTTCTATGTTAAACTATATTTGGCCATGGAATCCATGTTGGATTTGCAGTTGCCATAAAAATCATAAAATTGTCAAATTCAGGACCATCATTTGATCATTCCTGCATAAAGTAGATTCATTGTACCCTACGGATGCTCAAAGAGAGCAGTTCACATGTTTTCCCTTATGGTTCTTAAGTTTGTTAAACTGTTTCGGCCTGTGGCGACCATCTTGGTTCTCCAATCAGCACCGAATTCATTAAAATTATTAAGGACTATTATCTGATCATTTATCCATAAACTGGAATCGATATGTCAAAGTTTCTTTGTAAAAGTTGTTTGTACAATTTTTTCCTATATGGTTCTATGTTAAATTGTATTTGACCATGGAAGCCCTGTTGGATTTACAGCCGACACCAAAATCATAAAATTTATCAAGAACCTTTATTTGATCATTCATGCATATATTGGATTCATTTTGTAATATGGTTTCTATTCAATATTGGATTCAATATGTCAAAAGTTATCTGAAAAAGAGCCGTTTTTATGTTTTCCCATAGGGTTCTATGTTAAAATAATTCCTGCGGTGGCGGCCATCTTGGATTACGGATCGGCACCAAATGAACAATCTTTGATGAGGTCTACACAAGGAACATTCCTGCCAAGTTTGGTTTGAATTGGCTCAGTGGTTCAGAGAAGATGTTTACGTACGACGACGACAGACGACGGACGCAAAGTGATGACAAAATCATATGGTCCTTCGGACCAGGTGAACTAAAAAGAGCAGTTTACATGTACTGCCATATGGTTCAATATTAAATGTCCATCTGTGGCAGCCATCTTCGATTTCTGATCAGCACCAAAATCATAAAATTTATTACGAATTAATATCTGATCATTTATGCATAAACTTGAATCAATATGACAAACGGTTTCTCCGTAAAAGTTGTTTGCATTATTCTTTATAGGGTTCTATATTAAACCATGTCCGGCTGTGGCAGCCATGTTGGTTTTCCGATCGGCACTAAAGTCATAAAATTATTTGATCATTCATGCACAAGGCCAAGACAAAATATATGTTTCCTATTACACACTCGGGAAAAATAGTGTAGGTAGGCAGGTAGGCAAACATTTTACTTATGAAATAATTAAGAAAGATATTCCTTTGCCAGTGCTTCTTGAAAAACTGCAAGAAAATGTTTAGGGTAGGTGATAACAATTAAGGTAGGTAGGGAAATAGGAAACATTGGTATATTTTGTCTTGCCATGACCTAAACTGGAATCAATATGTCAAACGATTTCTCGGTAGAATTTTTTTTTTGCATGCTTTTTCCATTGGGTTGTATGTTAAACTATGTTCGGCTGTGGTGGCCATCTTTGATTTCCAATCGGCACCAAAATCATAAAATCAACGAAGGGCCATTATTTAATCATTCATGCATAAATTTGATTCAATATGTCATAAGGTCTCTCAAAAAGAGCAGTTTTCATGTTTTCCAATAGGGTTCTATGTTACACTAAATCCTGTGATGGCGTCCATTAATGCAAAATCCGAAAGGCTTCGGTTTATCGTAAGAATCTAGATGCCATATAAAGTTTGGCCCTTCACCATTGTATTCCCGTCTCTTAAGTTTTCGCTTCAATCTGTTATTACAAATGTAACACCACCAGGATTTAAAGCACGCATTAAAAGTCGCACGGTTTCTTTTCTTATGGTCAGTCCACTGTGCAAACATTTTAGGTGCATCCAGCGGTATCCATTCAGCTGTCCGGACTCTTGTACTTGTTCATGAATAAACATGGCTACGTCTAGTATGTTTTCCTTCTGTATAATCCAAAGCTAGCCAACAGCCTTTTTTATATTTTATGTGACACAAAGAAATACCAATCCTGTGTTTTTCATTAAGGGTTTGTAATATTTCCTTGTAATTAAGTCCAAGGTGAAAATACACAAAAATAAGTTGATCCCTTTCTTGCATCCTTATTTGCAACACGCTATAAAACACGATTTTACATTTCTAGCGATAGGCTTTACATTTCCAGCGCTTGACTTTACATCTTCAGCGCTGGACTTTACATCTCCAGCGCTGGATTTTACATCTCCAGCGCTTGACTTTACATCTTCAGCGCTAGACTTTACATCTCCAGCACTTGACTTTACATATCCAGCGCCAGACTTTACATATCCAGCGCCAGACTTTACAACTCCAGCGCTAGACTTTACATCTCCAGCGTTTGGTTTTACATCTCCAGCGCTTGACTTTACATCTTCAGCGTTTGATTTTACATCTTCAGCGCTAGACTTTACATCTCCAGCGCTTGATTTTACATCTCCAGCACTAGACTTTGCATATCTCCAGCACTAGATTTTACACATCTCCAGCGCTAGTCTTTACATCCTCAGCGCTAGACTTTACATCTTCAGCGCTTGACTTTACATCTCCAGTGCTAGACTTTAGATCTCCAGTGCTGGACTTTACATCTTTAGCGCTGGACTTTACATCTTCAGCGCTAGACTTTACATCTCCAGCGCTTGATTTTACATCTCCAGCGCTTGACTTTATATCTCCAGCGCTAGACTTTACATCTCCAGCGCTAGACTTTACATCTCCAGCGCTTGATTTTACTTCTTCAGCGCTTGACTTTACATCTCCAGCGCCAGACTTTACATCTCCAGCGCTTGATTTTACATCTTCAGCGCTAGATTTTACATCTCAAGCGCTTGATTTTACATCTCCAGCGCTTGACTTTACATCTCCAGCGCTAGACTTTGCATATCTCCAGGGCTAGATTTTACACATCTCCAGCGATAGACTTTACATCCCCAGCCAAACGGAACAGACAAGTACCGCAAAAACGGACGCCTACCGGACGTTCAACGGACACTTCATCCGGTGGACGTCCGTTCAAAGTTTTGAACATGCTCAAAATTTTCCACCATACAGAACGGACGTCAACGGATAAAAAGAACACTGAACGGACATTAAACGGATAAGAACGGACGTCTAACGGACATGAACGTATTACAAAGAAGTTATCCGTTCGGCGTCCGTTCGCGCTATCCGGTAAGGTGTGACCCAGGCTTAACATTAATATAAAAGGGTCTCAGTATTATGATGGTCACTTTTGGTTTTCGTACTCTTTTAAGTTTTATATGAAATAGGTTTTTTTCATTTTGTCTATCTTAATCATACATTCGGTCTTCCCTACGAGAAGTACTTGTCAAGTATGAATCACGAAGTGTTGAGTATATGTTTTAAGAAATCAACCCAACTACTAAAAAATACATCTAAAGGTTAATATACGACGTTTACCATGATAGCCAAGTGGCGAAACAAAATGTCAAAGGCTACAGAATTTGTAATTTGTGGTATCAGCATACTTAAAATTTTGTTCAACTTTTATGAAATATAATGCTTTCTGAATACATTTGCATATTAATGTCACACATTTCTGTCACTATTTTTTTCTTCTTCGGACAAATGAAAAAGAAAACTAGAAGAAAACAACAGTTTATACATTTAAAACGAATATTTCCAAAATATTTTATCTATGAGACTGCATTAAGAATAATAAATGTGTAAATAAAATGTAGAGGACTAAGAAGGTTCGCCGCCATCTAACATGCTGAACCCTGCCAAACTCTTTTTGTGCCTGTCCAATGTCAGAAGCCTGTACTTCAGTTTGTTTTTTGCCTCTGTATATCATGTATATGGGTGTTTTTCAATAAAACGTACTTTCTTGTCCCAGCCACTTTAAAAAAAAATGTGTTTGATCTTTGCAAGTAATTTTTTGTGCAGTCAGTACATTGAATTAGATATAACATTTTTAAGCAAAGAAACAGTTTATTTTTTAGAGAGATTGATAAGATATTGATTCCTGAATGGTCCAAAACAACCAAAATGGCATGTCCCTAGACCGCCTGTTCAACATTCATACTCTCAAATATCGTAAAAAAATGAAGAAATAAATATTAATTTTACTTAATATAAGTTCTTTAATAATTCAAAAGTATGTTTAGAGCTAATATATTTTAATAAACAGCTTTTAACATAGGATTTTTTATTTTAGAAGGTGTGTCCCTAACACAATGTCCACTCCGAAACGAAGTCATTAAAACTTGCTTATAAACAGTTTTATAAAATCAATTTGATTTTTTGTTTGCAAGATATAAACATTAGGGTCTTACAAAAGAAGTGATGCTTTTATAACGGCAATTAAACTGTTGGTAAGAAAAATTGAGCACATCAAATGGACCAGAGTGATACCGTATTTTTGTAAATGTCCACTACTGTACGAAACGGGTCAAATCTCCCTCAGTAACTGGTTTTAAAATTATGAAAAAAATATCAGTGTACAGCTTAATAACGCTTTGATGAATACAGTCAGTCTTGTTACTATTGCAATATTGGGGTTGTGAGAAAAAAATAAAACATGTGCATACGTCCCCTACGAAACGGTCCCCTACGAAACAAGTTTGGGAGAAAAACGTTTCGTAGTGGACACTACCACTACCATGCAGTCTTTTTTTACTCTTTTTTCAATTATATTCGTGGAAAGCAAATAACAAAGGTTAGTTTCATGTAATTTTTATTATGTTTTTATTAACATAGAATAGGGTTGATGTCAACTACGAAACTTTTTGTCCACTACGAAACGGTTTTGTCAACTACGAAACGCATCAAAATGTCCACTACGTAACATGAGTTGTACCTTCATATGTGAAGTACTGTCTAATCTTTATCAATAAAAAATGGTTCTCCAATTCAGAAAAAATTGAGATTTTTCTAGTATATAACATATACAAACTGGAATGTCTATAGGAAACTTTTAAAATTGCAAAAATATGTGTGTTTAGAAGCAGTTTCGTAGGGGACAAAAGTCCCCTACGAAACAGTACACAAATTATGAAAATAATATCATTTTAAAGAGTATTTAAGATTGCACTTTTTGTTTACAAACAGGTCTATAATAGAGGTATTCAAAATAACTCTTGAAAATAAATTTTAGACTAGTTGATTTTCCATTTTTTTTTTAGGTCTGAAAGGAACGCTTTTATTGAAAAACGCCCATATATTTCGTTTATTGTTTTGTACAGTCCGTTAGTTTTCTAGTTTGATTTGTACTAATATTCGTCATATCGGGGCCTTTTATAACTTCTTTGGTATGGGTTTTGCTCATTGTTGAAGGCCGTATGGTGACCTACTATAAACGGATCGGTGAACATTTTTCCGGATTTTTTTCACAACTAGTAACGCATCGATCTGTTTAGTAATAAAATTACTCAGCTCTATTATTTTACGAAACCACCAAAATTAGTTAAATACCAACGATTACAAAGAGGGATGTGGTTTATTAGTTAATCATGTTAATGAGATAGCAACCGAACGACACAAATATACAAAAATACATTTATAGAGCCAGAAGTCAGCATACAGTCTTCAACAAAACGTTTGCTGTTTTGTATGTAAATCAGGCCGTTGGTTTTCTCGTATGAATTGTTTTACATTTTGACATGAAGGAGCCTTTTAATCAAAAGTAGCTTGCTATGCGGTATGGGGTTTGCACATCGATGTAGGCCGTATGTTTGTATCTGTAGACAGAATATCATGTACTTAATATATTTGTAATCGTTATTTTAGGACACCGAGGAAGATTAGGTTTAACAAATGCGGTTATATCTTTTTTTAATAAAGATTATTCATTTATCTGTTTATTTATATGAAGTTCAAAAATGTATTTCATAAACAGATTCCGAGATGTCTGTGTATGATTGTCTTGGATTGTTAAAATGTATTTGTTTATCTATCTTGGTTATTTGTTATATGATCGAATGCATGTCTTTACGTATTGGTCACCTCGTGTCATTTCGAGGTATCTAACACGGCCATCAATTTGTTCTGTGTTGGTTCCGAGGATTGACAGTAGATTGTTCCAAGAAATGGAGCGAAATCACTTAGTAACAGTAACGTAAATGTCTGAGCTACCGTGGTATAAATATATAAGACAAGTTATTGGCGTAACATCGAGTTTGAGTTACTTGTCGGGTTCAAGTTGAAGCAGAGCATAACTCTCAAAAGGATACCCCCGCCACTGGCATTGTTCAAGATTTGCTGAGGATTCTTTCAATAATAATTTGGATGATATGAATTGAAACAAAATGGGGGGGGGGGGAGACCGTGGCATTATATAAGAAAGATTCTGAAACAAATTCTTATAAGAAGAAAAGGAGTAGAAGTTGATATAGATATAGTAGTGTTAGGATATTTCATAGTCCACATCTCCCTTAAGTTGGCCAAGAAATATAGTAGTGTGTGGATATTCCATACTCCACGTCTTCCTTAAGTTGGCCAAGAAATATAGTAGTGCGTAGATATTTCATAGTAGTTGGTCCGGAAAGATAGTAGTGTGTGGGTATTCCATAGTCCATGTCTTCCTTAAGTTGGCCCAGAAATATAGTAGTGTGTGGATATTTCATAGTCCATGTCTCCCTTAAGTTGGCCCAGAAATATAGTAGTGTGTAGATATTACATAGTCCACGTCTCCCTTAAGTTGGCCCAGAAATATAGTAGTGTGATGATATTCCATAGTCCACGTCTTCCTTAAGTTGGCCCAGAAATATAGTTGTTAGTAGCTATTTCATAGTCCACGTCTCCCTAAAGTTGGCCCAGAAAAAAAGTAGTGTGTGGATATTTCATAGTCCATGTTTCCCTTAAGTTGGCCCAGAAATATGGTAGTGTGCGGATATTTCAAAGTCTACGTCTCCCTTAAGCATGGTAGGTTCGCTCAGAAATATAGTAGTGTGTGGATATTTCATGGTCCATGTCTTCCTTAGGTTGGCCCAGAAATATAGTATTGTTTGGATATTTCATAGTCCACGTCTTTCTTAAGTTGGTCCAGAATTATAGTAGTGTGTGGATATCCCATAGTCCATGTCTTCCTTAAGTTGGACCAGAAATAAAGTAGTGTATGGATATTTCATAGTCCACATCTTCCTTAAGTCGGCCCAGAAATATAGTAGAGTGTGGATATTTCATAGTCCACGTCTCCCTTAAGTTGGTCCAGACATATTGTAATGTGTGGATATTTCATGGTCCACGTCTTCCTTAAGTTGGCCCAGAAATATAGTAGGGCGTGGATATGTCATAGTCCACGTCTTTCCTAGGTTGGCCCAGAAATATAGTAGTGTGTGGATATTTCAAGGTCCATGTCTTCCTTAGGTTGGACCAGAAATATAGTATTGTGTGGATATTTCATAGTCCACGTCTTTCTTAAGTTGGTCCAGAATTATAGTAGAGTGTGTGGATATCCCATAGTCCATGTCTTCCTTAAGTTGGACCAGAAATAAAGTAGTGTGTGGATATTTTATAGTCCACGTCTTCCTTAAGTTAGCACAGAAATATAGTAGTGTGTGGATATTTCATAGTCCACGTCTTCCTTAAGTTGGTCCAGAAATATAGTAGTGTATGGATATTTCATAGTCCATGTCTCCCTTAAGTTGGCCCAGAAATAAAGTAGTGTGTGGATATTTCATAGTAGTTGGCCCAGAAATATAGTAGTGTGTGGATATTCCATAGTCCACGTCTTTCTGAAGTTGGCCCAGAAATATAGTAGTGTGTGGATATTCCATAGTCCACATCTCCCTTAAGTTGGTCCAGAAATATAGTAGTGTGTAGATATTTCATAGTCCACGTCTTCCTTAAGTTGGCCCAGAAATAAAGTAGTGTATTGATATTCCATAGTCAACGTCTTCCTTTAGTTGGTCCAGAAATATAGTAGTGTGTGGATATTTCATAGTCCACGTCTTCCTTAAGTTGGCCCAGAAATATAGTAGTGTGTTGATATTCCATAGTCCACGTCTTTCTTAAGTTGGCCCAGAAATATAGTAGTGTGTGGATATTCCATAGTCCACATCTCCCTTAAGTTGGTCCTGAAATATAGTAGTGTGTAGATATTTCATAGTCCACGTATTCCTTAAGTCGGCCCAGAAATATAGTAGTGTGTGGATATTTCATAGTCCACGTCTTCCTTAAGTTGGCCCAGAAATAAAGTAGTGTGTTGATATTCCATAGTCCACGTCTTCCTTAAGTTGGTCCAGAACTATAGTAATGTGTGGATATCCCATAGTCAATGTCTTCCTTAAGTTGGCCCAGAAATATAGTAGTGTGTAGATATTACATAGTCCACGTCTCCCTTAAGTTGGCCCAGAAATATAGTAGTGTGATGATATTCCATAGTCCACGTCTTCCTTAAGTTGGCCCAGAAATATAGTTGTGTGTAACTATTTCATAGTCCACGTCTCCCTAAAGTTGGCCCAGAAATAAGGTAGTGTGTGGATATTTCATAGTCCATGTCTTTCTTAAGTTGGTCCATAATTATAAGGGTGTGGATATCCCATAGTCTATGTCTTCCTTTAGTTTGTCCAGAAATAAAGTAGTGTGTGGATATTTGATAGTCCACGTCTCCCATAAGTTGGTCCAGAAATAAAAAAGTGTGTGGATATTTTATAGTCCACGTCTTCCTTAAGTTAGCACATAAATATAGTAGTTTGTTGATATTTCATAGTCCACGTCTTCCTTAAGTTGGTCCAGAAATATAGTAGTGTATGGATATTTCATAGTCCATGTCTCCCTTAAGTTGGTCCAGAAATAAAGTAGTGTGTGGATATTTCATAGTAGTTGGCCCAGAAATATAGTAGTGTGTGGATATTCCATAGTCCACGTCTTTCTTAAGTTGGCCCAGAAATATAGTAGTGTGTGGATATTCCATAGTCCACATCTCCCTTAAGTTGGTCCAGAAATATAGTAGTGTGTAGATATTTCATAGTCCACGTCTTCCTTAAGTCGGCCCAGAAATATAGTAGTGTGTGGATATTTCATAGTCCACGTCTTCCTTAAGTTGGCCCAGAAATAAAGTAGTGTGTTGATATTCCATAGTCAACGTCTTCCTTAGGTTGGTCCAGAAATATAGTAGTGTATGGATATTTCATAGTCCACGTCTTCCTTAAGTTGGCCCAGAAATATAGTAGTGTGTTGATATTCCATAGTTCACGTCTTTCTTAAGTTGGCCTAGAAATATAGTAGTGTGTGGATATTCCATAGTCCACATCTCCCTTAAGTTGGTCCAGAAATATAGTAGTGTGTAGATATTTCATAGTCCACGTCTTCCTTAAGTCGGCCCAGAAATATAGTAGTGTGTGGATATTTCATAGTCCACGTCTTCCTTAAGTTGGCCCAGAAATAAAGTAGTGTGTTGATATTCCATAGTCCACGTCTTCCTTAAGTTGGTCCAGAATTATAGTAGTGTGTGGATATCCCATAGTCCATGTCTTCCTTAAGTTGGCCCAGAAATATAGTAGTTTGAGGATATTTTCATAGTCCATGTCTCCCTTAAGTTGGCCCAGAAATATAGTAGTGTGTAGATATTACATAGTCCACGTCTCCCTTAAGTTGGCCCAGAAATATAGTAGTGTGATGATATTCCATAGTCCACGTCTTCCTTAAGTTGGCCCAGAAATTTAGTTGTGTGTAGCTATTTCATAGTCCACGTCTCCCTAAAGTTGGCCCAGAAATAAAGTAGTGTGTGGCTTTTTCATAGTCCATGTCTCCCTTAAGTTGGCCCAGAAATATAGTAGTGTGTAGATATTTCATAGTCCACGTCTTCCTTAGGTTGGCACAGAAATATGGTAGTGTGTGGATATTTCAAAGTCTACGTCTCCCTTAAGCATGGTAGGTTCGCTCAGAAATATAGTAGTGTGTGGATATTTCATGGTCCATGTCTTCCTTAGGTTGGCCCAGAAATATAGTATTGTTTGGATATTTCATAGTCCACGTCTTTCTTAAGTTGGCCCAGAATTATAGTAGTGTGTGGATATCCCATAGTCCATGTCTTCCTTAAGTTGGACCAGAAATAAAGTAGTGTAGGGATATTTCATAGTCCACATCTTCCTTAAGTCGGCCCAGAAATATAGTAGAGTGTGGATATTTCATAGTCCACGTCTCCCTTAAGTTGGCCCAGAAATATTGTAGTGTGTGGATATTTTATGGTCCACGTCTTCCTTAAGTTGGCCCAGAAATATAGTATTGCGTGGATATGTCATAGTCCACGTCTTCCTTAGGTTGGCCCAGAAATATAGTAGTGTGTGGATATTTCATGGTCCATGTCTTCCTTAGGTTGGCCCAGAAATATAGTATTGTGTGGACATTTCATAGTCCACGTCTTTCTTAAGTTGGTCCAGAATTATAGTAGTGTGTGGATATCCCATAGTCCATGTCTTCCTTAAGTTGGACCAGAAATAAAGTAGTGTGTGGATATTTCATAGTCCACGTCTCCCTTAAGTTGGTCCAGAAATAAAGTAGTGTGTGGATATTTTATAGTCCACGTCTTCCTTAAGTTGGCACAGAAATATAGTAGTGTGTGGATATTTCATAGTCCACGTCTTCCTTAAGTTGGTCCAGAAATATAGTAGTGTATGGATATTTCATAGTCCATGTCTCCCTTAAGTTGGCCCAGAAATAAAGAAGTGTGTGGATATTTCATAGTAGTTGGCCCAGAAATATAGTAGTGTGTGGATATTCCATAGTTCACGTCTTTCTTAAGGTGGCCCAGAAATATAGCAGTGTGTGAATATTCCATAGTCCACATCTTCCTTAAGTTGGTCCAGAAATATAGTAGTGTGTAGATATTTCATAGTCCACGTCTTCCTTAAGTCGGCCCAGAAATATATTAGTGTGTGGATATTTCATAGTCCACGTCTTCCTTAAGTTGGTCCAGAAATATGGTAGTGTGTGGATATTTCATAGTCCACGTCTCCCTTAAGTTGGCCAGAAATTATTCAAAAGAATAACTGAAACTATGAATGTTAATGTACATAATTCTCTCAATCGAATGGGGACCAGAAGAGGATACAAAATGGGACGGAAAGACGAACAGTATACGAATGCCGCTGGAAATGTGGGTATGTTAGGCAGAGATTTAGCCACACAACAGGCCACCTACCGGTGAACCCCTTAAAAAGTTGCTTCCAGGCCGGTGAGTTCAAGTGCAGGGAGCCAATAAAACTTCTTTCTCTACACGAAGCATCGAATGGAACGTCCAACTTCTAACCGGACGTGTCTAGGTATATATACATCAGCACAGCTAAACGGACACCCCATCCTAGCAAAGGGTCAAGTTTTTTTCGGAATGGGAGAAGTCATGGTGACAATATTTCTTTCCCTCAGTCAACAAGGTCAACCCTTGAGATGTTCTTAGTTATATCTCAGTACTATGTGCAATAAGTTTTAGTTAGCATAGATTATGAGTGGTGATTATTTAACACAGGGGTTTTATTGCAATATCGTTACATCGGTATCGCAAATTCCCTATTGTGAAATTCATATGGCTACGGGACTTACTAAAATATATATTTTCCCCCTCTTTGATAAATGAAATATTGTCATAGTATATGGTGTGTGTCCAATTATACTGGTAGCGATATGCCCTTAGCAGTCCCTAAATTGCTTCATTACACACATATTGCATTCCATTTGTGATGATTTTTGCTTCGCATCACGGTGCGGAGCTATTAGTTTCAGTCGATACACACGCCATCTTGAAATAATAGTGTATACGTATCACAAAAAGATTATGATTGGTTGCTATTTGATGCGGCTGAGATACAGCAACAGCTATTGGCTGAAAAAGAATTACAGACCTTTCTCGTATCAGGATAAGACATCAAATGCCGGAAAATTTATTATCATAATAACTATTACAATTCCGATCAACTGTCATTATTTCATGTTCGTTTTATTATGCATAAAATTATATTTCACACTGAAACTCAATATTGACATATCAATTATTTTAAAATGCGTGTTTATTTGATTGGTTAATCTGCAATATGCACCATTTGTTTTGCTAAACATGCATATCTGTATTTTATAACGTCTGTCAATCTATGCACACCTCCAGAGTCGTCTTTATTTGTAATTGTTTTACTTTTCAACAAGTAAAGTGAAAATTTGTTGTTAAAGCATGAGTGTATAGCGCACACTCTTATGGTAAATCCAATTAATGTCAATCAATATCTAAAAATACTACATTTCTAATACTAAATCAACAACCATATGCACATATATTACCTTAAATTAGGATAGAGCGAAGCAGTCCTCAGCTTTTTGAAAAGCTCAAACTTGTGTATCTTAGGTCCGATAGTTTACCCAAGTTACAGTTCGGCAGAAGCCTAATTTTATGTTTTTGTATATACTTTAATAAAACATAGAAAAGAATAAGATATTTGGAGGGTAAATCGTCTGTCAGGTCAAATGTAAAGGGTGTTCCAGTGGAAGCTCTAATACGAGTAATGCGGCAATTTGGAATACCTCTCCTTCAAGAATGGTACGGCTACCATTGTGGTATAAATATAAGCAGGTGACGATTTCCTGCTCTTTGTCATTCTTCTGCTGTCTACGAAGACGATGGCCATGATACGTAGGTGATTATTATAGAGATAGATTATCGAGATAGATTATCGAGATAGGATATTTGAGATCGTTGTCTCTTATACAAGATATTAATTCTTCAAGTGTAATAAAGAACAGGTTGGTACCTGTTAGTTTTCTCTAATATGGAATGCATTCATGATTGTAATGCATCAAAGGACAAGGTTGGTGTCTGTTCTTTAAGACTTGTACAACTTGTAGTTTGTCAAGTATGAATTTTTCCGTATGAAACAAGTCGTAGCTTGTAGGGTACCAAAATGTACCATTAGGACAAGTAGTAGCTTGTAGGGTACTAAATTGTACCATTATGACAAGTTTGACCAAGGACAAATTAGAATTTGTACGTATCATTTGTATAAAATATGATTAATGTATACTAGTAGATGAATTGAACTGTTAAAGCAAGTCAGGGCACTTGTATATATGAGGCTCCCGCAGGGTCAAAAACGACCTGCGACCTCTGGGCTTTTTAGAGGCGACTTCCGACCTGAGGGCCTTCTAAAAATGACCTGCAACCTTTAAAATTTGGAAAAAACGACCTCCGACCAACTTCCATCCTCTGTGTTAGGAAAAAAACGACCTCTCGACGAATTAAAAAGCGACCTTGCGACCTGATGGGGGAACCCTGTGGGAGCCTCATATATTTTAGTTCATTGACATAATTTGATGGGTATACCTTATTTGGTGAATTTATTCGACATATACTTTGTAAATAGAACATTTCAGACCCAGTATCAAGCTGGTAACGAACCTATTCTAAAATAGAAATAGACACGCTTACCCTGTGTACAAGTTACACATTGAATAGTATTGTGTTACATACTAGAGACCCGTATCTAAAAATGACTTGGCGACAATCGGTTATGTCTGTGTGATTATATATATAACGAAAGTGGAAATTCTTTTTAACAAAGAGGACACTTTTTTAAAACATTTTAAAGGTAATTTTAACTAACTATGTTTTGTATATGTATAATGATACCATATTCAGACAGTAATTGAATTATCGTATATTCTTTAATGTTGTTTAACGTTATATGATACAAATTCGTTAACATGGGCGTTTCAGGGATTGTCTATTTTGTATTACTTTTGTTGAGTTGCCGGGTCCCCTGCTGTTATATGAGCCTCTCTGAACCCCCTCCCTTTTCGAAAGTCCTCGATCCGCCACTGTGAAATTTTCATAAGTGTGTTTGTGGGGGGGGGGGGGAGGGGCTCTGACTGCCTAAGAAGGGTCCCGCTCAAGTCATGCTTCAGTGATTTCCTATACAATCAATCAATTTTCCCCACAAAAGGGGGGGGGGGGGGCTGGCCCTCTAAATCCGCCTCTTCGCCACAGGTGAACGGGGTCTCATATGTTACATGTACACTTATAGATGCCACTCCTTTTTGAGACCTCATTAGGAAATTGATAATAATGCAATGTTAATGACATTTGTAACTCTTTTGACGAATTTTTATACGTTGCAAGTAAGTATTTTACTAAGTTATTTAACTCAATTCACAGTAAACTAAATCAAATAGAAAAGATGGACTTATTTATACAACCTTTTTTGCAAGATGCACAAATTTATTCGTTTAAAGAAACTTATTTTTAAACTAGTTTAACAGGTTTTTTAATCGTGTTTGGTTACCGTCTCGTTTAAAAAATAATTCGATTGGCTAGTTAAATAGCTATTAGTATTCTTTCAATTGGTATTGCTAACAAACTGAGGTAATTTGAAGGTCCATCTAACAAAGAAGTAGACATAACTTCCTTCTGTATTGTAAGGTACACGCACAGGTATCTATTGATTATAACATTTAGAAATGATCCAGTCAGGTGAACTAGTAAGACACAAGTTATTGGTTTATTTCTATATGACAAAAGTTAAACACCTATTAAAATTACACAAGAAGTAAAACTTTCGACACAGGTAATTTCATTTAAAATTATTAGAAAAAGGTAAACAATATTGACATGACATAGTAAATATACATAGTAAAGGTAGCAATATACTGTAAGGAAAAAATATTAAAATTTACTTTATTTTACCATCCCCTTTTCCTCGCTTTCTTGCAAATTAAGCTTACCGTTTGTAGTGTCATACATGTGCATAATTATGTTTGTAATCAGTATCTTCCATAGATTTGATATCCTGTGGTTAAAATGGTAAAATATAATTTCTTTTTGGTGTATCCATGGAAACAATCTGCATTTATTGCTATAAAATATTGCAAAAAAGGGGGTAAAGAAGTCAAATATTTCCCACAAATTTTGCCGGAAGTAGAATTTCAATCCCTTGGAGTCGTACCTTTTCTGAAACTGTTTCACATATCTATCAAGAAATCCAATAAAAAGCATTTGTCTTCAGGGGCGGATCCAGGATTTTACTTAAGGGGGAGGGTCGCAAACTTAAATTTTCGCCGAGCGTATCGAGGTGAAAAAAATTTTGAGGTTAAATTATCGAAATATTTTGCTTAAATGTACATGAATAATGTTAGCGCTCATCTGTATATTATGAACATTCATTACTCTGAATAAACATGATAAAGTGTAATTTGCTTTTTCCTTTCAATTCTCAGTTTACTAATCGATCCAAGGCGGTCATTGATACATTATACAGACCCTCTCTATTTAATAAGCTCTGTGACCGCCGTAGATAGTAAACTTGAAAACGATATCAGGTAGAAAATTCGTTTTATTCGTAGTATATCATATGTATGATCAAAGTATACAGTAAACGCAAACCGGAAGTCTAATCGGACTTAAAATTTCGTCCAATGACGGAACAATATCCGTATGCCTTTTTTCTCGTTTTTCTCCCAAAATAACTCAATCTGAATAATCATATGAATGGATGACAAATGCGACTTTGCACTGGACCTATAAGACACAGAGGCATGATGATTAACTTATTGTGGAAAGAAGAGAAGCGACACACAAAATGAGGTCTTCTCGTTTAATAGTATAGATTTAATAGTATAGATAGATGCACTGTGGCATATACTAAAATCTAAAATCACTTCCTGCACCATCAAATTATCAAATTAAACCAATATGCACATCTTTATTGGTATATCACTTAAGGGGGCTCCTGGGTATAAATCAAACTTTTTTTCTAATACATGTATAGGATTTCGCTATATTTTTTTTTATAAACGAACTTTATCATATACTTAAAAGAAAAATGAAATAAAAATATGGGGGCACCGCTCATTTATTTAAGCTCACAATCTGCCTTCGAAAGAAACATACATTTTTGTTTATGTCCTTTTTTTCTGTTGAACTAATAGGAGAAATAGAGGTTATATCGAAATAAAAAAGTAACTTAATTACAAAAATCGCTTAAATTTTACAATTATTTAGTTTATGTACAGCTTATTTGAAAACAATAATAAACTAGAGGCTCTCAAGAACCTGTATCGCTCACCTGACTCTACTCTGGTTTTTGAAATCATATAAAAACAGATACAATTTGGCTATAAAGTAACAACACTTGGCCAGCACCTCATAAGGAAAGGACTATTCATGCTATGTTTGATTTCATTCAATTCCGTGGTTCTCTAGAAGAAGACTTTTGTATGCATTTCCCATAAGGTCCTATGTTAAACTACGTCCCCCCCCCCCGCTGGCAGCCATCTTGGATGATGGATCGGAGACAAAGTAACAACACTTGGTCATCATCTCATAGGGAACATTCATGCCATGTTTGGTTTTATTCCATTCAGTAGTTCTCTAGAGAAGTCATTTGTATGAATTTCCCATAAGGTCCTATGTTAAACTAAGTCACCCGCTGGCGGCCATCTTGGAACATCGATCGACTACAAAGTAACAACACTTGGTCAGCAACTCATAAGGAACATTCATGCCATGTTTGGTTTCATTCCATTCAGTGGTTGTCTAGAAGAAGTCATGTGCATGCATTTCCCATAGGGTCCTATGTTAAACTAAGTCCCCCGCTGGCAGCCATCTTGGATGATGGATTGACTACAAAGTAACAACACTTGGTCAGCAACCCATAAGGAACATTCATGCCATGTTTGGTTTCATTCCATTCAGTGGTTCTCTAGAAGAAGTCATTTGTATGCATTTCCCTAAGGGTCCTATGTTAAACTAAGTCCCCCGCTGGCGGCCATCTTGGATGACGGATCAGCTACAAAGTAACAACACTTGGTCAGCACCTCATAAGGAACATTCATGCCATGTTTGGTTTCATTCCATTTAGTGGTTCTCTAGAAGAAGTCATTTGTATGCATTTCCCGTAGGGTCCTATGTTAAACTAAGTCCCCCGCTGGCGGCCATCTTAGATGATGGATCGGCTACAAAGTAACAACACTTGGTCAGTAACCAATAAGGAACATTCATGCCATGTTTGGTTTCATTCCATTCAGTGGTTCTCTAGAAGAAGTCATTTGTATGCATTTCCCTAAGGGTCCTATGTTAAACTAAGTCCCCCGCTGGCGGCCATCTTGGATGATGGATCGGCTACAAAGTAACAACACTTGGTCAGCACCTCATAAAGAACATTCATGCCATGTTTGGTTTCATTCCATTCAGTGGTTGTCTAGAAGAAGTCATTTGTATGCATTTCCCATAAGGTCCTATGTTAAACTAAGTCCCCCGCTGGCGGCCATCTTGGATGATGGATCGGCTACAAAGTAACAACACTTGGTCATCACCTCATGAGGAACTTGCATGCCATGTTTGGTTACATTCCATTCTGTGGTTCTCTAGAAGAAGTCATTTGTATGCATATCCCATAGGGTCCTATGTTAAACTAAGTCACCCGCTGGTGGCCATCTTGGAAGATGGATCGGCTACAAAGTAACAACACTTGGTCAGCAACTCATAAGAAACATTCATGCCATGTTTAGTTTTATTCCATTCAGTGGTTCTCTAGAAGAAGTCATTTATATGCGTTTCCCATAGCGTCCTATGTTAAACTAAGTCCCCCCGCTGGCGGCTATCTTGGATGATGAATCGGCTACAAATTAAAGTAACAACATTTGGTCAGCAACCCATAAGGAACATTCATGCCATGTTTGGTTTCATTCCATTCAGTTGTTCTCTAGAAGAAGTCATTTGTATGCATTTCCCATAAGGTCCTATGTTAAACTAAGTCCCCCGCTGGCGGCCATCTTGGATGATGGATCGGCTACAAAGTAACAACACTTGGTCATCACCTCATAAGGAACATGCATGCCATGTTTGGTTTCATTCCATTCTGTGGTTCTCTAGAAGAAGTCATTTGTATGCATATCCCATAGGGTCATATGTTAAACTAAGTCACCCGCTGGTGGCCATCTTGGAAGATGGATCGGCTACAAAGTAACAACACTTGGTCAGCAACTCATAAGTAACATTCATGCCATGTTTGATTTCATTCCATTCAGTGGTTCTCTAGAAGAAGTCATTTGTATGCGTTTCCCATAGGGTCCTATGTTAAACTAAGTCCCCCACTGACGGCCATCTTGGATGATTGATCGGCTACAAAGTAACAACACTTGGTCAGCAACCCATAAGGACCATTCATGCCATGTTTGGTTTCATTCCATTCAGTGATTCTCTAGAGGAAGTCATTTGTAGGCATTTCCCATAGGGTCCTATGTTAAACTAAGTCCCCCGCTGGCGGCAATCTTGGATGATGGATCGGCTACAAAGTAACAACACTTGGTCAGCAACTCATAAGGAACATTCATGCCATGTTTGGTTTCATTCCATTCAGTGGTTGTCTAGAAGAAGTCATTTGTATGCATTTCCCATAGGATCCTATGTAAAACTAAGTCCCCCGCTGGCGGCCATCTTGGATGATGGATCGGCTACAAAGTAACAACACTTGGTCAGCAACCCATAAGGAACATTCATGCCATGTTTGGTTTCATTCCATTCAGTTGTTCTCTAGAAGAAGTCATTTGTATGCATTTCCAATTAGGTCCTATGTTAAAATAAGTCCCCCGCTGGCGGCCATCTTGGATGATGGATCGGCTACAAAGTAACAACACTTGGTCATCACCTCATAAGGAACATGCATGCCATGTTTGGTTTCATTCCATTCTGTGGTTCTCTAGAAGAAGTCATTTGTATGCATATCCCATAGGGTCATATGTTAAACTAAGTCACCCGCTGGTGGCCATCTTGGAAGATGGATCGGCTACAAAGTAACAACACTTGGTCAGCAACTCATAAGTAACATTCATGCCATGTTTGGTTTCATTCCATTCAGTGGTTCTCTAGAAGAAGTCATTTGTATGCGTTTCCCATAGGGTCCTATGTTAAACTAAGTCACCCACTGACGGCCATCTTGGATGATGGATCGGCTACAAAGTAACAACACTTGGTCAGCAACCCATAAGGACCATTCATGCCATGTTTGGTTTCATTCCATTCAGTGATTCTCTAGAGGAAGTCATTTGTAGGCATTTCCCATAGGGTCCTATGTTAAACTAAGTCCCCCGCTGGCGGCAATCTTGGATGATGGATCGGCTACAAAGTAACAACACTTGGTCAGCAACTCATAAGGAACATTCATGCCATGTTTGGTTTCATTCCATTCAGTGGTTGTCTAGAAGAAGTCATTTGTATGCATTTCCCATAGGATCCTATGTAAAACTAAGTCCCCCGCTGGCGGCCATCTTGGATGATGGATCGGCTACAAAGTAACAACATTTGGTCAGCAACCCATAAGGAACATTCATGCCATGTTTGGTTTCATTCCATTCAGTGGTTGTCTAGAAGAAGTCATTTGTATGCATTTCCCTTAGGGTCCTATGTTAAAATAAGCCCCCGCTGGCGGCCATCTTGGATGATGGATCGGCTACAAAGTAACAACACTTGGTCAGCACCTCATAAGGAACATTCATGCCATGTTTGGTTTCATTCCATTCTGTGGTTCTCTAGAAGAAGTCATTTGTATGCATATCCCATAGGGTCCTATGTTAAACTAAGCCCCCGCTGGCGGCCATCTTGGATGATGGATCGGCTACAAAGTAACAACACTTGGTCAGCACCTCATAAGGAACATTCATGCCATGTTTGGTTTCATTCCATTCAGTGGTTCTCTAGAAGAAGTTCAAAATGTAAAAAGATAACGACGACGACGACGGACGACGACGGACGACGGACGACGACGGATGACAGACGACGGACGCCAAGTGATGAGAAAGGCTCACTTGGCCCTTCGGGCCAGGTGAGGTAATAATATTCAAGGTAATAACCAAAAACAGTAAAATTTCCTTAAAATTACCAATTCAGGGAGAGCAACCCAACAACGGGCAGATTTCAGGGCAGATAGATCTTGACCTGATAAACAATTTTACACATGTCAGATTTGCTCTAAAGGCTGCGGTTTCAGAGTTATAAGCCAGAATCTACATTTCACCCCTATGTTCTATTTTTAGCCATGGCGGCCATCTTGGTTGGTTGGCCGGGTCACCGGACACAATTTTTAAACTAGATACCCCAATGATGATTGTGGCCAAGTTTGGTTTAATTTGGCCCAGTAGTTTCAGAGGAGAAGATTTTTGTAAAAGATAACTAAGATTTACGAAAAATGGTTAAAAATTGACTATTTTGGTCTTGTTGACTTATTTGTAGATCTTACTTTGCTGAACATTTTTGCTGTTTACAGTTTATCTCTATCTATAATAATATTCAAGATAATAAGCAAAAACAGTAAAATTTCCTTAAAATTACCAATTCAAGGGCAGCAACCTATCAACGGGTTGTCCGATTCATCTCAAAATTTTAGAGCAGATAGATCTTGACCTGATTAACAATTTTACTCCATGTCAGATTTGCTCTAAATGCTTCGGTTTCAGAGTTATAAGCCAAAATCTAAATTTTACCCCTATGTTCTATTTTTAGCCATGGCGGCCATCTTGGTTGGTTAGCCGGATCACGCCACACATTTTTTAATCTAGATACCCCAATGATGATTGTGGCTAAGTTTGATTAAATTTGGCTCAGTAGTTTTAGAGGAGAAGATTTTTGTAAAAGTTAACGACGACGGACGACGACGACGATGGACGACGACGGAAGACGGACGCCAAGTGATGAGAAAAGCTCACTATAAACATTTAAAAAGTCATCTGGGGCCAAACCGAATCGATTTTTTTGGGTTGATTTTTTTTACCATATCATAAAGTAATAACTAATAGTGTAATAAATAAAATGTGTAATGAAAAAAAAAGGTTCAATTTTTTGCTGAAATTTTTGTACCCACGAGCCACCTTAAGTCTCCTTACACTGTACCAGTAGCCTTATATCTCCTACTTCACTAAAAAAAAACGACAAGAAGTTAAGTTAGGGAGAAAATCAGTAGCTTACACAATAGTTACTTTATCACTTAATTGGAACACATATTTTATTATCTGAGTATAATTTCCTTATACCTTAATAGAAAAATAATTTTCCTTAACTTAATAGAACAACTTAGCCATTTATATCAACCCTTAAGTTTCCTTACAAACTGAAATATAAGTATTGCAAAAAATATAAGAACACTAGGCTTACACTTAACATTAAATTGTCATATTAAAACTGAAGCTTTTGATTAATAGTAACTTAATAACAGGGCCGTAACTAGCCTCTTAATAGTGAGGCAAAAAAATATTAGGCGAAACATTTTTGGCGAGGGGTCTGGGGGCCGCTCAAGGGCCCCAGAAGCTCTGAGACAAATAACGCAAAATCGTGCATTCTGAGCGTTTCCCGGACTTTTTCTTACATAGAAACGCAAATGATTTTTAGCTACATTTTCGACAATATTCTAGTCTCAAAGCAAAAACATAGATTCAATGTTATTTAAGACTTTAAGGTTTTAGGGAAAAACATTATAAGACTGATATGTAGGATAAGGCAAAAATCGTAATTCTCATAATCATTAATACCGGATCGGTCTGTCTGTTCTTGTCTTGTATTGTGCTGACTTGTGATTTTGTGACAGTGCCAGGCGCGAATCCGGGGGAGTGGGGGGGGGGGGGGGGGTTCCGGGGTTGGACCCTCCCTGTTTTTGATGATCAATGCATTTGAAATTGAATGGGGACATGTAGTTGGAACCCCGCCCCCCCTTTTTTTTTGTCGGGTTTAACCCCCTTTTTTTAAATGGCTGGATCCGTCCCTGAGTGCCTTGTTATACTTTAGTTATGCTTAAGTCGACACCGTAGGAACCATATTGACCCGGTTTTACGGTATTTATGTTTCATTCATTATTGAAGACCCTCCAGCAACTATCAAGATGAAGGACAGGCATAAAAACTTTGACAATTCATCATTTGTATTCTTTTTTTTTTGTATACATTGACATTGTGTTCGATAAGCTCCTGTGCACGTGTACTTCATATTCCTTTTTTTTCTGTTAAAGGGTCTGAACACGACTTAATATAAATTTAACTCTTGAATGTAAAAGGTCATATGGCAATACACTGATGTTTTTTTTTTTCAACAAATGATTTGATACCGGGAAATTGGTGGTCTACTTGAATATTAACCATGTCAGCTATTTAGATGTATCCACCGGCGCTTGGTATATGATACAGATATTTTTTTGTTGTTGATTAAGATATTCAATTTTTTATATTTATAATATATATCGATCACTTCTGTGCATATCTCACCTAGTCGACGGGTGCCACATGTGGAGCAGGATCTGCTTACCCTTCCGGAGCACCTGAGATCACCCCTAGTTTTTAGTGGGGCTCGTGTTGTTTATTCTTTAGTTTTCTATGTTGTGTCATGTGTACTATTGTTTTTCTGTTTGTCTTTTTCATTTTTAGCCATGGCGTTGTCAGTTTGTTTTAGATTTATGAGTTTGACTGTCCCTTTGGTATCTTTCGTCCCTCTTCTAGTGATTTTAACGACTCAGAGAAAATACCAAATTTTACAATCCATACTAAGAAAATTGGGTATTTTCTCTGAGTCGTCATCCCACGAAACAAAGTGAGACATGCGCAGAAGTGATAGATATGTATCATAAATATGGAAAATTGAATATCTTAATAAACAAAAATAAATAAAGAAAAAATATCTGTATCATATAGAGCCAAGCGCCTGTGGTTTTATATACAAAAAAGGCAGTTTTGTATTCTTTGATATTAAGTTCAATTCTTCATGCAGAAACGACCATTTCTTTCTGTGTCCAGTGTGAGTAGTATCGTATATTCTTTAAATAATTTCTCGCATAATGCCTGGACATCGGTGGACATGCAGCATTATATAGTCACAGTGTTAACATGTTTACAAATGAAAATCAACACTCAGACTAGTCATTAAAAGTAGGACAGTAAATGAACAAAAGACAAACCCGGGACACAGAAGTCCAAACAATAGACCATCAACTCTGGAAACCAAAAGTAAAATAGAAACATGGATTAAGAAAAACATGCAGGGGCGACATCAGAGAGTGACGAGAACTGATTCAGAACTTGGTTCTTGCAAGACACTTTCCGTGAAAACAATTTGATATTAAGACAATATTTTGCTTTAGTTTCTTTTTCTATTTTAAATTTAAAACATGAGGCATTTGCCACAGTTGCCTCAATGTAGTTACGGCCCTGAATAAATTACTTTATTTTAATTTAAACTATTATGAATATTGTAAGAATTTCCGGAAACAAGTCCGAACCGAGCTGTATATTATGCGCTCTAGTTTCGCGCCCCCTGTCACAAATATGTTTCCTGTTACAAAATACGAAAGAAAGGACAAAAATAGACGGTTTGGTCAAAGATACTCAAAGACATAACCAAGATATTGCGACAACTCTAAGAAGTATGTTTAAATAAGACGTGTATTTTGAAAATGGCCCCAGCAAGGATTTGTATACTATTAAAGATACTAACTAGCTTACATGTATGATGTAAGTCTAAGATCTTACTCCCAGGGGTTGTCCCACACAAGTGTGGATAGGCCCCTTCTAGGTTTTAAATAGTGCAGCCTAGTCCAAATAATTATGACGTCTGGCAAGGCTATTTTATTTTTTTCTGGGAGGAAGGCGTCCATGCCATGTTGAATAAGGGAGCGACCATTTGATTTTTATGGGGGGGGGGGGGGGGGGGGGGGGGGGCTAGGATGAAATTTGAAAAAAATAGGTAGGACAGGAGTTTTGATTAAAAAAAAAGGCAGGATGAGAAACTTGTTAAAAAAAAAGGCAGGATGACAATTTGTGTAAAAAAAGTCAGGATAAACTAGTAAAAAAAAGGCAGGACCGAATAGAGTAAAAAATAAAAAGGCAAGACAGAGATTACAACTAAAAAAAATAGCAGGACAACATTTTTCATCCTAGCCCCCCCCCATAAAAATCAAATGGTAGCTCCCTAAGGGGTAGATTTTCATCATGTTCATAAGATAAATAGAGAAAAAAATGATTAGGAAAATACGGAAAACATCATTTATTAAAATTGAACAGTTGATGTATAGGATTTTCTGTACTTCCATCTCAAGCTGTCAGACTCGGGCATCTGGCAGTCATCTGGACTATTGTGGTTCATCATAGTCCAGATAATCGTTCATCATAGTCCAAATAATTACATGTATGATGTCTTGAAAGGCTATTATAATTTTTTTCCTTGACGCCTCACTTCTTGAAAGGCTATTATAATTTTTTTCTGTAAAGCCTTACGAAGACGTCATAATTAATTGGACTAGGTTCATCATAACAAATGGACAAAAATAGCTGTATTTACACCTCGAAAACTACTCTAGAGTGCACGTGCAGACTAACCAGTCCCAGGGATGATTCCCGGTGTTTTCAAATGGGTCCCTTGACTACATCAAATTGGGAATTTTTACCCCAATTGGGAATTTTTATACATACAATCTAAAACGAAATAATATCATTTTCCTGGCCTGTAAACACGGAAAATGTATATTAAGTTTCACCTGTACACTGATTGAAGAAGTTATTGGATTCAGACCAGGGAAGTTGAAATACATGAATACCATTGCACATGATGCACTATCATCTTAACTTTGGTAAACAAGGCATATATACCAGCTAACATAAACCTATGGCAAGCAGTTTAGCTATTTATTCGAATTTCAAATTATCTCAAATTATTTCATAATATATAAGATATCTTATATAACATATAGGATTTTTATAAGATATCTCATTTAATATATATGAGATATCTTATATACTTTATAAGATATCTAATATCGATTATAAGATATCTTATAATAATATAGTATATAAGATATCTTATAAATATACTTTATATAAGATATCTTATATATATAGTTTATAATATATATCATATAGTTTATAAGATATCTGATAAAGAAAACTATATAAGATATCTTATAAACTATAAAAGATATCTCATAAATTTTATAAGATATCTCATGAACTATGTAAAATATCTTATAAACTTTATAAGATATCTTACAAACTATATAAAATATCTAATGAACTATTATATAAGATATCTTATAAAGTTTATGAGATATCTTGAAGTTAGATTGAATAGCAAAACAGCATGCCGTATTAACCACTGAAAAAAATCATCCATTAGGTATTTTTTCAACAGATCATCTTTATAAACTTACCTTGATTCAAATGGATTTCAAATTGAACTAGCCAATTGTTTAATTCAGAAAAGCAATTACAAAAGGTTATATACTTAATTGATAAGATATTTAAAGCAATTGACCAGTGAACTTTATTTGGATCATTTTATATCTTTTGAAACAGTTCCATAATGATGACATCGTATTTCAGGAGAGAGGGGGGGGGGGGGGGAAGGGGGGGCTGGGGCTCATTTCATGAATGGTCTATCATCAACATTATTTTCAAAAACGCGCAAACTTTTGTCTTTTGAGGAAATAGAGCAAAATATAAAATAATTTCTTTTACAAAACAAGTTTTAATCAAGTTACATAACCGGCTCTGCTGGGCGATCTGCTTTTATAAGATTGGCGCCCATTAAAATTTATTCATCAATGTTGTATCAAAATTTGAATTTGTTCTTTGCCGATGTCTGCTTTGACACCAATTTTGACAAAAAGCATGTTTTTGATCAACCTGCTGAGCGATCCACTTTTGCGAATTCAAATACTCCCATAACATTTTATTCAATTGAATCCGGCTGCTAAAATTGTTTACCTCAAGTTGACATAATTAAATTGTTGTTAATAAAATGCGATCGTAGTCAGCATTCTTATCCGTATTTTACTACGTTTTGACAACAAACTATGACAAATTATAGTTGCCGTAATCGGTGACTGAAACTTTTCCGGAAATACAGATTTTTATTTTATTTTCCTGAATTGGGAATTTATATTCACAAACATTTTTTTGGGGCCGCTGGCAGATTTAAGGGCCGCTAAGCGGCCCTAAACTATATAGTGGAATCATCCCTGAGTCCAGTTGGAAAAGTTGTAAGGCCTAGGCCAAGTAAAATAATATGTGTGTTTCCTGTTACATCTTTGAAAAAAATAGGGTACATTGTAGGTAGGTATTTTTTTTTTCCATTTTACAATTTTTTTTGCATTTGAGTCTATGGGAGAGAAATTTGACAGTGGTTATTGAAAAATGACTCAAAAAACTTTTAACATGTTTAAGGTAGGCTATTTCTAAGCTTTAAAAAGAATAAAGGGTAGGTAGGGAAATAGGAAACGCACATATTTTTTTAATGTGGTTTTTTAAAACTTATTGCCCTTTAAAGTTAATTTTTCACTATTTTTTGTAAATTTTTCTTTTACAAAAATCATCGCCACTTACATGTCTTAATAATCTACTTGGCCAAATCATGCAAATAGAACTAAACTTTTATTATTAGAAAAAGTTTTTTTTGAATGGATTTCTTTCAGCCTTTTGTAATTTTTCTTCACTACGATCTAGTAACTTGCCAGAATATTCATCATCAATGATCATGTTGAAAGTCAGCAGTATTTGGTAAAAGAAGAAGAGGATCTCTTATCAGACTTGTGTGAAACGCATGTTTCAATTTAGTTTGTCAAATAAGAAAATCAACCGTTTATCCAAAATTGCAACCAAAAGAAATAACTCAAACTAATAAATTTGTCTGTCATTTCTTTAAATCACACACGTTCTGGCATAATATTGCATCACAACTTTCAACAGTTGACGTCATAATTTGAAAGTGATAATGATTGTTGCATGACGTCAGAAGGTTATTCAGAGACAGGTCAGATGTATAGTTATTGACTTTTTTCTCTGAATAAACTCATCATAGATACCAGGACTAAATTTTATATATACGTCAGACGCGCGTTTCGTCTACAAAAGACTCATCAGTGACGCTTGAATCCAAAAAAAGTTATACATAAAAAAGGGCCAAATAAAGTACAAAGTTGAAGAACATTGAGATAAAAAATTCCTAAAAGTGTTGCCAAATACAGCTAAGGTAATCTATGCCTGAGGTAGAAAAACCTTAGTATTTCAAAAAATAACTAGAGTAAAAGTACAACGGCATTATTTCATGCATCAATTGTAAATAAGAATATCATGTGAGCAACACAGGCTCCAAATGGAGCCTCTAGTTTTATAGAAATCATTATAAATCATGTAGATAGAATCAAGTTATCAAAATGCAAAGATGTTTAGCACAATAACTCAATAAGATGTACAATTGAGTCAACATTCAGCAGAATTAGAACTAGAAATCAGTCTCATCTCCAAAACTGTCAACATACTAATATACCATTGTATACTATAGAACTTATTTCCCCATACTGATGATTTTTATCCATATATTTTCTGACTATCTGGCATGTCTGGTGGTGGCAGCAGAAACTATTTTTATAAAGTGTTATACTTCAGAGCATAGAAGACCTGGATGCTTAGTACCAAAAAAATGAAATATATACAGATTCCTTATGTCCATGTATGTTAAAAGTGTCTGTCTGTCATATGTTCCTAAGTGTCCCGTAAACGAAAAAAAAGCACTGCCTTTAACTTGTCCCAAAATCATCTGGGTCTAACTAGCACTATTTGTAATCATGGTAATCGTGTGTTTATGACTGAAAGATAATAAACACATGGTTGGATTATATGACTTGTGTTGATGAAATATAATAATAAACATGATAAATCAGATATATATATAGTAAAAGTGATGCATTTTTTATACGCCCGTTTAAAAGGGGTAATTTCAAGTTTTTGGACAATTTCCTTAAAGTGCTTGGAGCAATTTTCATTAAACTTTGATGACTGATTTAATTTTATCGATTAAGATAACCTCCCTTTAGTTTTTTTTATAAATTTCAAATATAACATTGAGAAGATTGCATGAACTTTATTGAATAATCCACGTGCGTATCATGCGCTCATGGCACAGCTGTTTATTAAGTTTACATTTATAGTTCTCAGGGTTTTAATCGGGTTTATGTTGAGATCTTGGGATATTAATGTACCCAAGAAATTCAAAGCCATAAACAATTTATATCCTTAAAAAGAGGCGAAAGCATTGACTTTACTAATTGGTAGTATGTTATTTCAAACACAAAACTTTAGGAAACATTTTCTTTCACTTCCTGTACTTGTTACTCGAGAGCTTAGATCAAAGCATTCTGCTTTCTGGCATGACACAATATCTCCAATTTCAGACAACCTGGCTAACAACAGGTGATATGATGAATTTGTCATAAAACTCTTCCACTGAGCTATGTATGGTACTATGGAAGGTTATACTTTTATTTTTTCATTCATGCCAAGTAAATACAATTTCAGGAAATTTTAGCGATGCTATATAACATGTACAATGTATAATTAGGATAATAAAGTTACATGTATTTTATATTTTCAGTTTGAAGATCTGCTATTGATATTTATTTGATTCATGGTCCATATAATTAATTACTATACATTCTATAGGTGAGTGAACATTATATTTATATATTGGGCATTTAATGATTTATTTCATCAATTGAAACTCAGAAATATATTGTAAATTTTAAATGTTAAAATTCTTAAAAAGGAGATAATAATTCTAAGTAGCATTACACCAGTCTTTGTATTAAAGGGGAGATAATCCAGACCTGGTGCGTTCATTCTAAGTAGCATTACACCAGTGTTTTATTAAAAGGGAGATAATCCAGACCTGGCGCATTCATTCTAAGTAGCATTACACCAGTCTTTGTATTAAAGGGGAGATAATCCAGACCTGGCACATTCATTCTAAGTAGCATTACACCAGTGTTTTATTAAAAGGGAGATAATCCAGACCTGGCGCATTCATTCTAAGTAGCATTACACCAGTGTTTGTATTAAAGGGGAGATAATCCAGACCTGGCGCATTCATTCTAAGTAGCATTACACCAGTGTTTGTATTAAAGGGGAGATAATCCAGACCTGGCGCATTCATTCTAAGTAGCATTACACCAGTGTTTGTATTAAAAGGGAGATAATCCAGACCTGGCGCATTCATTCTAAGTAGCATTACACCAGTGTTTGTTTAAAAGGGGAGATAATCCAGACCTGGTGCATTCATTCTAAGTAGCATTACACCAGTGTTTGTATTAAAGGGGAGATAATCCAGACCTGGCGCATTCATTCTAAGTAGCATTACACCAGTGTTTGTATTAAAGGGGAGATAATCCAGACCTGGCGCATTCATTCTAAGTAGCATTACACCAGTGTTTGTATTAAAGGGGAGATAATCCAGACCTGGCACATTCATTCTAAGTAGCATTACACCAGTGTTTGTATTAAAGGGGAGATAATCCAGACCTGGCGCATTCATTCTAAGTAGCATTACACTAGTGTTTTTAAACGACCTCAAAAATTGAAATTTTTTTTGTCTTATATATATTGGTATCACGTTGGCGTCAGCGTCGTTGTCGTCATCTGAATACTTTTGGTTTTCGCACTATAACTTTAGTTTAAGTAAATAGAAATCTATGAGGTTTATGACCACAAAAGGAAGGTTGGGATTGATTTTGGAAGTTTTGGTCCCTACAGTTTAGGAATTAGCATTTTCTTGGTTTTCGCACTATAACTTTAGTTTAAGTAAATAGAAATCTATGAAATTTTGAGACAAGATTTATGACCACTACAGGAAGGTTGGGGTTGATTTTGGGAGTTTTGGTCCCAACGGTTTAGGAATAAGGGGCCCAAAGGTCCAAAATTAAACTTTGGTTGATTTCATCAAAAATTGAATAATTAGGGTTCTTTGATATGCCAAATCTAACTGTGTATGTAGATTCTTAATTTTTGGTCCCGTTTTCAAATTAGTGTACATTAAAGTCCAAAGTGTCCAAAATTAAACTAAGTTTGATTTTAACCAAAATTGAATTCGGGGCTTTTTTGATATGCTGAATCTAAACATGTACTGCACAGTATTCAGCAATAGCAAGAAATCTTCAATTCCATAGTATTGTGCAATAGCAAGAAATTTTCAATTGCACAGTATTGAGCAATAGCAAGAAATCTTCAATTGCACAGTATTGTGCAATAGCAAGTATTTTCAATTGCACAGTATTGTGCAATAGCAAGAAATATTTAATTATACCCCCGCTTTAAAAAAGGGGGGGTATACTGTTTTACCTCTGTCTGTCAGTCCGTCCGTCCATCAGTCCATCAGTCAGTCCGTCCCATGAAACTTTCGTCACATTTTTCTCAGGAACTACACATCCACCCTTTCTGTAATTTGGTATCAACATTTATATATGTCAGCCATACCGTGTGATGCGTTTTCAGATTCATCACTTGACAACTTCCTGTTTACCGAACACTTGTCTGATTTTACACATGATAGCCAAGTTGAAAATTTTCGTCACATTTTTCTCAGGAACTACAATACAAGGATTTCTGAAATTTGGTTTCAGGATTTATATAAGTCAGCTACACCCTGTGATGCGTTTTCAGATTCATCACTCGACAACTTCCTGTTTACCGAACACTTGCATATTTTTACACTATTAATATTATCCACTTGCGGCGGGGGTTTCATCAGTGAGCAGTAGCTCGCAGTTTCACTTGTTGCACAATATTGTGCAATAGCAAAAAATTTTCAATTGGAGTTATCTTTCTATGTCCAGAATAGTAGTTGAATCAACTTAAATCATTGTTTTATACAATATACAATGTATATTCACTTTTACTACCAACTGATATAAAATTAAAACAATCTTTACCATTCAGTGATAGCAAGCACTTTTTTTACATTTTAATATTTTATGATGTATTTAAATGAGTAGTTATTGTTGCAAACTCCATTAGTAATTTGAATTGAGATCAGTTTTGGAATAAGCATGATAAGGGAAAGGGGGATGTGAAAAAAAAAATAGGGGCGGGGGGGTTCAATTTTTCTCATTTAACATTTTTTTGAGAGGATTAATATGCAACAGCATAGTGAATTGCTCAAAGGCAAAAAACAAATTTTAAGTTTATTAGACCACATTCATATTGTGTCAGAAACCTATGCTGTGTCAACTATTTAATCACAATCCTAATTTAGAGCTGAATTAATCCAGCTTGAATGTTGTGTCCATACTTGCCCCAACTGTTCAGGGTTCAACCTCTGCGGTCGTATACAGCTGCACCCTGCGGAGCAACTGGTTAATGTTGTTGGAACAAGATTAACACAACTTGTATTTAGCAGCTGTTGTATAAGGGGAGATCTAGGCAAAAAATAAAATGACATAACTCCAAAATTGAATTTTAATTCTAATGTAAAATATTCAAACTCTATAAGGGGAGATAATCAAGAAATAGTTTGAACATTCAAAATACCCAAAACCAAAACATTAAAGTAAACAAGACGCACAAATCAAATTGTATTGCTACGTTTAATGATTTATTTTATCAACAGTCTTCACGCTTAACCACAAGTCCTATGACCATGATGACCCAGGCTTGTAAAATTGCTTGCAGGCTTGTACATTTCTTCTCTACAAGCCGACAGAAGACAACTAAAAGTTTTAAAAAATTGAGCTTAGGGCTTGTGGACTCAAAACTTTATCGTGGAGACTGTAGCGATTGAAACTCGGAAATATATTGAAATTTTAAATATGAAAATTCTTAAAGGGGAGATAATCCAGAGCTATAGGATTTATTCTAAAAAAGCATTAAACAAGTGTTTTTATTAATTCTTTTTGAAAAAGATTAACATTTTGCATTCTCCAGCTTTTGTACCAGGGGAGACAAAAAATAAAATGACATAATTCCAAATTAATTGCATTTGGGAGTTGAAACTAATTAAACATTGCAAGCATTACGAATAGACTGTTAACTAAGAAATCAAAATGTGTTTTATGATTGTAAGATGGGAGGTCTATGTCAATAAGACAGCAACCAATCAACAAAAGAGGTCAACATGGTTTTTGAAAATAGACAAGTGTCTCGATAACATGTTTTTATTTCATTTATATTTTCAGTTTCAACATCTATAATGTCTATAGATTACATGTATTGATTTTTATTTGATCATTGTCCAGTTCTTGGGATCATTGACTGTCCAATCAATTTAATGCTTGTCCAGTTGAGTTGTTATTATAGGTAAATGCACACTGTATATGAACTATATACAATCATTTATTATTGAAATTTATTTCAAAAGAGTGAATGTTAATTTTAACTCTGACAGGGGGAGATAATTGACCGATATATTTTACTTTTAACATATCACAAGACCTGTGTTTTTATACAGTAAACAAGACATTAAAACAAAGAATGCATCCTGTATGAGTGAAGGTTTAGAGGCCTATATCGATGAGACAGCAACCAATCAATAAAAGAGGTCTAACAATACACAAGCATCTTTATTACATGCAATTATTATTTCAACCTGAAATAGAAACATTTATATTCTCATTTTAAGCATCTGTCATCTGTATTTATTTGATCCTTGTCCGGTCAAGTTGATCCCTGTTCTGTCGATGTGATCCCTGTCCAGTCAAGTTGATCCCTGTCTTGTCAAGATGATGTTATAGGTAAGTGTTCAGTCGAATATTCAAGCTCTTAAAGTGGAGATAATCAATAAATAGTTTTAACATTCAAAATACTAAAAACCAATACTTCATACAGTACGCCCAAGGAGTTTGTAATCCCAAACTCCATACTCCGATATTTTTCCTGGTGTAACACCAGGAAACTCCGACATCCCTCCCAAAATTGTCGGAGAAATTTGGGAGTATTACCTCCGACTTCCGCGTAAATCCGCTACCTTTTGTTTATTGTATTAGCGACATCTCTCCCAGTCTGGTGTGACGCGGTGTGACACCAGGTAATTAATTTCCATAATCCGTCTGATCTATGCCGGCACGCGACAGTCAAGGTATGTGAGATTTCTAATGTAATTAAACAATTGTATTTCCTGTCTATTGATTATCAGGTTATATCTGATTGCTTGAAACAAATGAAAGATTAAAATAAAAAGCAAAACGTTGTTGTTAATTCTTTCAATCTTTCAATTACACTGTACATTTTAATCAAGTTTTTAAACAACTATATTTGATTTTGACTTCCGTTTTTTTATCAGTAAATAAATATTTAATTTACTAAAAGAGATATAATTGTGCAACAATAAACGGAGAATAAATGAGGGCAGTTTAAAGAAAAATTACACGTCTCAAAGTTTTTTATACTACAAGTAAAAAAGAAAATATTATTCACTATCTGTTATGCTAATAATTCTACGCCATTTCCATTTTACGATTACAAAATAAAAGTTTTAAAATCCAAAACGTTGTTGTTAATGCTTTCAATTGCATTAAAGTTTTATAAAAAAAATCTATACTTGATTATGACCTCGTTTTTTATTTATCGGTAATTTATATAACTTACGAAAAGAGACATACTTGCGTGAAAATAAACGGAAACTAACGCTGAAGGTATAAAATGTGAGCAGTGAGTTTAAAGAAAATTACGTGTCTTAAAACTTGTATATGCAAATAAAAAAGAAAATACTATTCACCATTCGTTATGCTTAATAAGTCTACGGCATTTTCTCTTCACGATTAGCATTACTTTAGGATATAATACATTTCGGCTACAACAGGAATACTGCTATAGCTGCATCAACTCGTCGTTGCATAATATTCATTTACGCACAATAAATGTAAACTTTTGTGTTGTATTTAGAACAGTGATCTTTAAATATTTTTAAAACAATTAATTGCCGTGGGAAGACGACACGCATCTCAGTGATCAACAGTGCGTGGTTGAACTTGAACTTGACTTCGCTCACAATATTGAATGCTAAAAATAGTGACATCAATTTTGTCCACGAGATTTTTATTTGGCGGGAAATAGTATCATGTAACAGTAAACTCAGGTGACCTTTCTGGATAACCGTGGGAAAATTCATTGAAGGTTTAAACTTGCTTTGTAATGATTGACATTTGTGTGCGTTAAGATTGAGGCTCTAGAAGGTCCTTTTACAATTGATTAACCGGATTCTAAATTTTATTCCTTTTCTGAATAAACGAACATCAGCCTTTTATTTATACGTTTCTCAGTCAACAGAGGACATAAACCTGGACATTATTTATACTTCCATAGTCAACACTATACATTAATGGTAGATGAAAACAGGATGCATGTCGTTCAGTTCCTGATGGGCGTTGGTGAGATCCTCTGTGAAAATGTGTCGATCGTAAAAATCCGATCCACATTTTTTTTTACATATTTCTTTCTTGTACGATATAATTTCATTTTAATATTCTATAGTATAAATTGTTGAAATACTTCTTTTTATATTTCGCCGAGGACTTTTAACGAGCAGTAAAATACGGATTGCGCCAATCCAATTTTATTTAAAAAAATTAAAAGATCAATAACAGATCATAACAGATAAAAAAACACATGATTTTATTTCTTCATATAATTAAATAAGGTTGTGATTATTGTGTTGTGTCTGGGCGGGGAATTATCTCAGTATTTATGAATATAGGGCTGCCACATTGCATACAAAACTATTTGTTTCTTTTTTAAATTCAAATATTTCAAGTCGGTAATCTACTGAGGTAGTGAAACATAATATTTTACATTTCAAAATAAATTGAAAGTAACAGAGTTCACTTGTTGGTCCGATAAATTAACTCTAGGGTTTGATTTAGATTGGACAAATTACCGTAAAAACATCATTTTGTTTTAAGCCAGTTGATATTAATTATATAATATTAAACTATTAATGAACCGGATATTGCTCACTGAGTAGGTCATAAAAGGTTCTAATTGTGGTAAAATCATCTTTGTTGAAACTTTGTTGAAAAAACAAAAATTATGACCTGATCGGACTATAATGAAAATACTAAATAAGTGTTTTATTCGTATTTTTATACGTTTTTACGTTTTATTTCATATGACAATGACATGGGCATATACATACAAGAATAATTATCTTATTTTAAATAAAAATGTCACACTTTTATCTGACAATGTGAATGGACATTTAAATAACGTATTTTAAAGCACACAGGTGCAATCAAGATCGATTAAATGTACAAAGGTAATAAATCTGGCTAATCCGATTATGTTGTCACGCGTCATTAATTTTCAGTTCATCCGATGGGCAATAAACCAATTAACAGCCACGCGGTGTTGGGAGAGAATCTTTGGAGGAAATTGGGAGTAGAATCAGTGATTCGCGGTGTCACACCGCTACACTCGGAAATCGGTGATAAAAGTTCGCGATTACAAACTCTCTGGGCGTACTGTAGTAAACAAGACAAAAATCAGAGAACATGATTATCATTGCAAAATTATTTTCCTTCAAAAATAGACTGGTTGAACTTAAGTATGAACTTGGGGTAAAGGAAAACAAAAAATGTGAGGTACACAAACATGTATCTGCTGGAGCTTAATCAACTATAGATGTAATATAGAAAGCAGAACACAGCTATACTGTTAAACGTTTACTTCATCTAAATGGAGTGCTATGGCTACATCCCACACTGACATCAAGCCTATATGAAACAGGTAAAAGAAATCATAACTCCCACAATATTTTCAACAGTATATGTCAATGAGAACGCAACCCAAAAAAGTAAGAACGGAAATATGTAGATGTCAATATATAGGTAACGAAAAAAAAATATCTTCAAATGACAAGGTCTACATTTTCATGAAGCTGGCCATAAGGTAAGGATTTATTCATGTTAATGAAATAATTAAAAAATATACCTTTACTGTTCATAGTTATTTTGTTGAAACAGGAAATAACACACAAACATTGATATGTTTATAAGATAAAGAAACATTCATATATATCACAACAGTTACTGAAGAATTACCGATAAAGTATTATTAAGTGATACATATATTTTACATATATCAGACTTAAACAAGTAAATATGATTTATCAATATTTTTCAGAGATGCTTTAGATGAAGGCACTTTCTTACTGATAAATATAGCTGACCTCAGTTTTAATTAAATTAGTATGTATTGTATCATATGTTTTAGTTCACCTGACATTCTCATCACTTAGCGTCAGTGGTCTCTCGTTGACTCGAGTAAAAAACAGAAAATGTAGGCAGAGAAAGACCGGGAATATAAAAATTTACAATTATACTTCCCCAGGGACAAGAGCTCACAAATAATATTTCCACACACATGATATATTTATAAATTATTTGCTAGTGTCTTTTGGGTTTTGAATGTTTCTGCCTTTTTGAAAAATCTTATTTTTGAAAACTAGATTGTCAAATTGTAAAAATTCTCCTCATGTTTGGGAGGCTGATCCATTGTCCCATAACTAAAAATTTATATTTGCTGCTGCTTTGCCTTTCTATCTTCACAAAGCTGTAGTCAAAAGTTAAAACCTGGCTTAGATGGTTTATAATTCAAATATGGATTGTTTTGTTTAAAACTTTGTTGATTTCATGATAAAAAAGAATATAATTTTGTATAGACTTAAAATATTCTGAATACTTAAGTAAGATAAAAAGGTATATGTAACTAAGGTATTCACTTCTCATTGTTGAAAGCTGTGCAATAACTTGTCTTTTTGTCAAAGTACCATACGCTCTTTATAAATAGTCTGACTTTTGTAAGACTGATGAGCTGTAGGATGTGTGAATTATCTGTCCAACCCAAATAGTATTGCCGTATATAGATATATGAAGATGTGGTATAAGTGCCAATGAGACAACTCTCCATCCAAGTCACAATTTATAAGTAAACCATTATAGGTCATATAGTATGGTCTTCAACACGGACCCTTGGCTCACACCACTCAGCAAGCTATAAAGGGCCCCAAAAATTACTAGTGTAAAACCATTCAAACAGGAAAACTAACGGTCTAATCTATATAAAAAAGGAAAGAAACGAGAAACACTTATGAACCACATCAATAAACGACAACTACTGAACATCAAATTTGTGACTTAGGAAGGGTGCAAACAATTGCAGCGGGTTTAAATGCAATAATCACTCAACAGATTTATACATTTATTTTTCTATTTAAGGAAATATGGAAGATTGGAATGAGGTAAGATTTTTCTTCTTTATAGTCAAACAGTCAAGTGATTTTTGTCGAGCCTCCAACATTTATGTTGCGAAAGCGAGACAATGTGATCCTAGATTCCCTCGACGGCGTCAACATTAAGGTTCATTCTGTTGTGAAATTTTTTTTTTAGACATCAATTTTTTTTTGTCAAACCTTCATGGAATTTTAAGAAACTTGGACAGAAGCTTTTTTATGAACAAAATACTGTAACCATTATAACTCCTGCAATAAAGCATTATATTTTTTAACTGCTCGCTCAACATGGGAAAGAAGTGACGAAGACCCCTAAGCGCATGAATGATGTTCACTAAAACAAAAAGTTTTTGACAGAAATGCAACGAACTCAAAAGAGGTCTATTCATTTTAATTACCTAAGCTTACCTATTGTTTGTCATAAAACTTGGAAGTAGTGATTAACATCTGTAAAAACACATAAGTGTCAAATATGTCCCCACTGACATAAAGGCTACTTGAATAGTCACTATTTATTAATTTCATTTTCTTGATTGAAAATATGTTTTTAGGCTAAAATATTAAAAACAACTTTTATTTTTTAATCAGAGAAAACTTGAAGACATTCAAAGTAAATCTGTCAAACAAATTATATCATCAAACATACAAATATTACACTGCTCCTTTCCAAGTTGTTATAGATTACATGTTTATATTGAAAATATTGAAACACAATTTTCACTCAGATTAGCTTTATTATGTGAGGATGAAATGTTTAAAAAAAAATCTTTTTCTTCTTCAAAATTTAGGAACAGTATACAATGTAATCATAAGCAGGGTTTCCTCTGGGTCTATTTTCTTTTTCACCACCCCTTTTGCCAAAACAATATATATTTTTCACGGCTTTCAATTCACACCCCAACTATTGTTTGTCACATTATTGTTTTCAATAGAGTACATTGTCTCCCTTCTATTAACCAATAAAAATTGGTCATTCTAAAATATAGTTATTGTCTGGCGTTAGCGTGAAAAACATTTAAGTTACTACACTCTTTACATTCTGTTAAATGTAAACTCTATTTTTTACTTACAGAAACTTATTGAAGCTGCTAAAAAAGGAATAGTAGAAGAATTGAAGCTTTGCCTGGCGAATGGAGCTAACATAGATTATCAAGTAGGTAAACTTGTTACATTGAATATCAAGTAGGTAAACTTGTAACATTGACTATCAAGTAGGTAAACTTATCATGACACAACAATGGTGTTCAACACAAAACATGATACATTATGACTTAACACTGATTTTCAACACAGAACATGAGACACATCATGACACAACACTGGTGTAATACACAGAACATGTAACACATCATGACACTACAGTTGTGTTCAACACAAAACATAAGTCACATCATGACACAAAACTGATGTTCAACACAATACATGAGCCACATGACTTAACACTGATGTTCATCACAGAACATGAGATACACATGATACATGACACAACACTGATGTTCAACACAGAACATGGGACACACATGATACATTACACAACACTGATGTTCAACACAGAACATGGGACACACCATGACACAACACTGATTCTTATCACAGAACAGGAGCCACATAATTACAGAATGTTGAAGATCAACATAGAACACGAACTACATCATAACATAACTGTTGTTCATCACAACAAATGAGCCACATCACATGAGACATATCGTGACACAACCATGGTGTTTAACACACAAAATGATGCATCATGACACAACATTGATGTTCAATACAGAACACGAGACACATCATGACAAAACACTCATGTTCAACTCAGAACATGAGACACATCATGACAAAACACTCATGTTCAACACAGAACACAAGACGCATCATGACAAAACACTCATGTTCAACACAGAACATGAGACACTATTTTATAACAAACCACTGATGTTCATCACAACATATGAGCAACATCATGACACAACATTGTTGTTCAACACAGAACATGAAACACATCATGACAAAACACTGATGTTTAACACAGAACATGAGACACATCATGACAAAACACTGATGTTTAACACAGAACATGAGACACATCATGAAAAAACCTGAGAATAGCGATATCACTAAAGACCACAAAGTGAAAAGAACGAAAATGCGTGTAATTGCATGTAAAGTGTTGAAAAGCGTGTACACGCCATGTGACAAAATTCTCACGTGTAAACCATTGAAAAAGCGTGTATTACACGTGAATATCATGTCACTTGACATGTATGTTATAAAGGTTACCACACAAAAACATTTTCAAGACTCAAAACTTACAAGTAGGATTCCATAATAAGGCTTCATTAGAAAAACTGTTTTGTTTCATACCATGAACATACATCATGTACATTTAAAGAAGAATCAAAGAAATTTGTATTTGAACATAAATAAAAACTGTACTTCCTGTTTTACTACTTGTATTTATGAAACAAATGTTTTTGCTTTTAACAATTATGGAGAATTAACAGTTTTAGGATTCTGCAATATATGCAATGTATTGTTGCAACAAACTAATATGATCCTCTGGGCTTAAGTGCCTTTTCAGAAAACTAGCACCCTTCTGCCCTGAGATTCAAGCTGAAACACTGTTAGTTAGTATATAAAAAGTAATTTTCAGTTTTATTTTCTGTTATTCTTTTAGTATAAAGATTTAGTGGGCTCCTAGAATTTCAAGTGGGCCCCTGAAAAAAATATCTTAGGGGCCAGCTTGGCCCCTACAGAAAAACAGTTAAGTCTAGTCCCTGATGTTGTTCAAAACAGAACATGAGACACATCATGACAAAACACTTTTGTTAAGCACAGAACATGAGACACATCATGACGAAACACTGATGTTCAGCACAGAACATGAGACACATTATAACAGTATAATAACACACCACTGATGTTCATCACAACACATGAACAACATCATGACACAACATTGATGCTCAACACAGAACATACAGACAAATCATGACACACCACTGATGTTCATCATGACACAACATTGATGCTCAACACAGAACAAGACAAGAATGTGTCCAAAGTACATGGATGCCCCACTTGCACTATCTTTTTCCATGTTCCATGGACTGTAAAAATTGGGTAATAATCTAATTTGGCATTAAAATTAGGAAGATTATACTATAGGGAACATATGTACTAAGTTTCAAGTTGATCGGACTTCAATTTCATCAAAAACTACCTTGCCCAAAAACTTTAACCTGAAACTCCCATTTTCATTTTCTATGTTTAGTGAACCGTGAAATTGGGGTCACAAGTCTAATTTGGCTTTAAAATTAGAAAGATCATATCATAAGCAACAAGTGTACTAAGTTTCAAGTGGATTGGACTTCAGCTTCATCAAAAACTACCTTGACCAAAAACTTTAACATGAACGGACGGACGCACAGACGAACGGACGGACGCATGAACGGAGCCACAGACCAGAAAACATAATGCCCCTCTACTATCGTAGGTGGGGCATAAAAAACATCATGACACAACTCTGATGTTCATCACATAACATGAGACACATCATGACACAAAACTGATGTCCAACAAAAAACATGAGACATATTATGACACAACACTTGTTTTCAATACAAAATAGGAGACACATCATGAAACAACATGCATTTAAAGACAACATGTGACATATCATGACACAACACTGATATTCAACATAGGACATGAATCATATGACAGAACATTGATGTTCAACACAGAACATGAGAGACAACAGGACACAACACTTATGTTCAACACAGAACAAGACACATATTAGGACACAACACTGATGTACAACACCGGAACATGAATCACATGACACATTACTGGTGTTCAACACAGGACATGAATCATATGACAAAATAGTAATGTTCAACACAGAACACGAGACACAACAGGACACAACACTGATGTTCAACACAGAACATGATACACAACAGGACACAACACTGATGTTCAACACAGAAAATGAGACACATCATTAAACCTCACTGAACTATACATGTAATCAGAGTACTGCACTAAATGTGAAACCTACCTTTTTTTAAAGCATAACACTGACATGCTAATACTAACATATGTTCTGCACCTGACTACTGAGAGTAAATAGACAAACAAATATAACAACACACAACACATGGCCTGGACCTGACTACTCAGAGTAAATAGACAAACAAATATTACAATACACAACACATGGCCTGGACCTGACCTGACTACTCAGAGTAAATAAACAAACAAATATAACAATACACAACACATGGTCTGGACCTGACCTGACTACTCAGAGTAAATAAACAAACAAATATAACAACAAACAACACATGGTCTGGACCTGACTACTCAGAGTAAATAAGCAAACAAATATAACAACAAACAACACATGGTCTGGACCTGACTACTCAGAGCAAATAAGCAAACAAATATAACAACAAACAACACATGGTCTGGACCTGACTACTCAGAGTAATTAGACAAACAAATGGAACAACACACAACACCTGGTCTGGACCTGACCTGACTACTCAGAGTAAATATACAAACAAATGTAACAACACACAACACATGGTCTGGACCTGACTACTCACAGTAAATAGACAAACAAATGTAACAACAAACTGTAACACATTGTCTGGACCTGACTTGACTACTCAGAGTAAATATACAAACAAATGTAACAACACACAACACATGATCTGGACCTGACTTCTCATAATAAATAGACGAACAACTACAAACAACACATAGCCTGGACCTGACCTGACTACTCGAGTAAATATACATACAAATATAACAACAAATAAAACATAGTCTGGACCTGACTACTCAGAGTTAATAGACAAACAAATATCACAACTCATGGTCTGGACCTGACCTGACTACTCAGAGTAAATAGACAAACAAATATCACAACTCATGGTCTGGACCTGACTACTCAGAGTAAATAGACAAACAAATATCACAACTCGTGGTCTGAACCTGACCTGACTACTCAGAGTAAATAGACAAACAAATATCACAACACAACACACGGTCTAGACCTGACCTGACTACTCAGAGTAAATAGACAAACAAATATGACAACACACAACAGATGGATTGGACCTGACCTGACTACTCAGAGTAGATAGACAAACAAATATAACAACAAACAACAAATGGTCTAGACCTGACTACTCAGAGTAAATAGACAAACAAATATAACAACACACAACACATGATCTGGACGCGACTACTCAGAGTAAATAGACAAACAAATACAACAACATATAACACATGGTCTGGACCTGACTACTTAGAATAAATAGACTAACAAATATAACAACAGACAACACATGGTCTGGATCTGACTACTCAGAGTAAATAGACTAACAAATATAACAACAGACAACACATGGTCTGGATCTGACTACTCAGAGTAAATAGACTAACAAATATAACAACAGACAACACATGGTCTGGATCTGACTACTCAGAGTAAATAGACTAACAAATATAACAACAGACAACACATGGTCTGGACCTGACTACTTAGAATAAATAGACTAACAGTTATAACAACAGACAACACATGGTCTGGATCTGACTACTCAGAGTAAATAGACTAACAAATATAACAACAGACAACACATGGTCTGGACCTGACTACTTAGAATAAATAGACTAACAAATATAACAACAGACAACACATGGTCTGGATCTGACTACTTAGAGTAAATAGACTAACAAATGTAGCAACACAACACATGGTCTGGACCTGACCTTACTACTCAGAGTAAACAGACAAACAAATACAACAACACACAACACATGGTCTGGACCTGACTACTCATAGTAAATAGACAAACAAATATAACAACACACAACACATGATCTGGACCTGACCTGACTACTTAGAGTATATAAACAAATAAATATCACAACACACAACACATGTTCTGGACCTGACTACTCAGAGTAAATAGACAAACAAATACTACAATACACAACACATGTTCTGGACCTGACCTGACTACTCAGAGTAAATAGACAAACAAATATAACAACACACAACACATGGTCTGGACCTGACTACTTAGAATAAATAGACTAACAAATATAACAACACACAACACATGGTCTGGACCTGACTACTCACAGTAAATAGACGAACAAATGTAACAACACACTGTAACACATTGTCTGGACCTGACTTGACTACTCAGAGTAAATATACAAACAAATGTAACAACACACAACACATGATCTGGACCTGACTTCTCATAATAAATAGACGAACAACTACAAACACCACATGGTCTGGACCTGACTACTTAGAATAAATAGACTAACAAATATAACAACAGACAACACATGGTCTGGATCTGGCTACTCAGAGTAAATAGACATACAAATACAATAACTAACAACACATGGCCTGGACCTGACTACTCAGAGTAAATATACAAACAAATATAACAACAAACAATACATGGTCTGGACCTGACTACTCAGAGTAAATTGACAAACAAATATCACAACACACAACACATGATCTGGACCTGACCTGACTACTCAGAGTAAATAGACAAACAAATACAACAACACACAACACATGGTCTGGACCTGACTACTTAGAATAAATAGACTAACAAATATAACAACAGACAACACATGGTCTGGACCTGACTACTTAGAATAAATAGACAAACAAAAATCACAACACACAACACATGATCGGGACCTGACCTGACTACTCAGAGTAAATAGACAAACAAATATAACAACACACAACACATGGTCTGGACCTGACTACTCAGAGTAAGTAGACAAACAAATACAACAACTAACAACACATGGCCTGGACCTGACATCTTAGAATAAATAGACTAACAAATATAACAACAGACAACACATGGTCTGGACCTGACTACTTAGAATAAATAGACAAACAAATATCACAACACACAACACATGATCTGGACCTCACAGTAAATAGACGAACAAATGTAACAACACACTGTAACACATTGTCTGGACCTGACTTGACTACTCAGAGTAAATATACAAACAAATGTAACAACACACAACACATGATCTGGACCTGACTTCTCATAATAAATAGACGAACAACTACAAACACCACATGGTCTGGACCTGACTACTTAGAATAAATAGACTAACAAATATAACAACAGACAACACATGGTCTGGATCTGACTACTCAGAGTAAATAGACATACAAATACAACAACTAACAACACATGGCCTGGACCTGACTACTCAGAGTAAATATACAAACAAATATAACAACAAACAATACATGGTCTGGACCTGACTCCTCAGAGTAAATTGACAAACAAATATCACAACACACAACACATGATCTGGACCTGACTTGACTACTCAGAGTAAATAGACAAACAAATACAACAACACACAACACATGGTCTGGACCTGACTACTTAGAATAAATAGACTAACAAATATAACAACAGACAACACATGGTCTGGACCTGACTACTTAGAATAAATAGACAAACAAAAATCACAACACACAACACATGATCGGGACCTGACCTGACTACTCAGAGTAAATAGACAAACAAATATAAAAACACACAACACATGGTCTGGACCTGACTACTCAGAGTAAGTAGACAAACAAATACAACAACTAACAACACATGGCCTGGACCTGACTACTTAGAATAAATAGACTAACAAATATAACAACAGACAACACATGGTCTGGACCTGACTACTTAGAATAAATAGACAAACAAATATCACAACACACAACACATGATCTGGACCTGACCTGACTACTCAGAATAAATAGACAAACAAATAAAACAACTTACAACACATGGTCTGGACCTGACTACTCAGAGAAAATAGACAAACAAATATCACAACACACAACACATGATCTGGACCTGACCTGACTACTTAGAATAAATAGACAAACACATATCACAACACACAACACATGGTCTGGACCTAACCTGACTACTCAGAGTAAATATACAAACAAATATAACAACAAACAATACATGGTCTGGACCTGACTACTCAGAGTAAATTGACAAACAAATATCACAACACACAACACATGATCTGGACCTGACCTGACTACTCAGAGTAAATAGACAAACAAATACAACAACACACAACACATGGTCTGGACCTGACTACTTAGAATAAATAGACTAACAAATATAACAACACACAACACATGGTCTGGACCTGACTACTTAGAATAAATAGACAAACAAAAATCACAACACACAACACATGATCGGGACCTGACCTGACTACTCAGAGTAAATAGACAAACAAATATAACAACACACAACACATGGTCTGGACCTGACTACTCAGAGTAAGTAGACAAACAAATACAACAACTAACAACACATGGCCTGGACCTGACATCTTAGAATAAATAGACTAACAAATATAACAACAGACAACACATGGTCTGGACCTGACTACTTAGAATAAATAGACAAACAAATATCACAACACACAACACATGATCTGGACCTCACAGTAAATAGACGAACAAATGTAACAACACACTGTAACACATTGTCTGGACCTGACTTGACTACTCAGAGTAAATATACAAACAAATGTAACAACACACAACACATGATCTGGACCTGACTTCTCATAATAAATAGACGAACAACTACAAACACCACATGGTCTGGACCTGACTACTTAGAATAAATAGACTAACAAATATAACAACAGACAACACATGGTCTGGATCTGACTACTCAGAGTAAATAGACATACAAATACAACAACTAACAACACATGGCCTGGACCTGACTACTCAGAGTAAATATACAAACAAATATAACAACAAACAATACATGGTCTGGACCTGACTCCTCAGAGTAAATTGACAAACAAATATCACAACACACAACACATGATCTGGACCTGACTTGACTACTCAGAGTAAATAGACAAACAAATACAACAACACACAACACATGGTCTGGACCTGACTACTTAGAATAAATAGACTAACAAATATAACAACAGACAACACATGGTCTGGACCTGACTACTTAGAATAAATAGACAAACAAAAATCACAACACACAACACATGATCGGGACCTGACCTGACTACTCAGAGTAAATAGACAAACAAATATAAAAACACACAACACATGGTCTGGACCTGACTACTCAGAGTAAGTAGACAAACAAATACAACAACTAACAACACATGGCCTGGACCTGACTACTTAGAATAAATAGACTAACAAATATAACAACAGACAACACATGGTCTGGACCTGACTACTTAGAATAAATAGACAAACAAATATCACAACACACAACACATGATCTGGACCTGACCTGACTACTCAGAATAAATAGACAAACAAATAAAACAACTTACAACACATGGTCTGGACCTGACTACTCAGAGAAAATAGACAAACAAATATCACAACACACAACACATGATCTGGACCTGACCTGACTACTTAGAATAAATAGACAAACACATATCACAACACACAACACATGGTCTGGACCTAACCTGACTACTCAGAGTAAATATACAAACAAATATAACAACAAACAATACATGGTCTGGACCTGACTACTCAGAGTAAATTGACAAACAAATATCACAACACACAACACATGATCTGGACCTGACCTGACTACTCAGAGTAAATAGACAAACAAATACAACAACACACAACACATGGTCTGGACCTGACTACTTAGAATAAATAGACTAACAAATATAACAACACACAACACATGGTCTGGACCTGACTACTTAGAATAAATAGACAAACAAAAATCACAACACACAACACATGATCGGGACCTGACCTGACTACTCAGAGTAAATAGACAAACAAATATAACAACACACAACACATGGTCTGGACCTGACTACTCAGAGTAAGTAGACAAACAAATACAACAACTAACAACACATGGCCTGGACCTGACATCTTAGAATAAATAGACTAACAAATATAACAACAGACAACACATGGTCTGGACCTGACTACTTAGAATAAATAGACAAACAAATATCACAACACACAACACATGATCTGGACCTCACAGTAAATAGACGAACAAATGTAACAACACACTGTAACACATTGTCTGGACCTGACTTGACTACTCAGAGTAAATATACAAACAAATGTAACAACACACAACACATGATCTGGACCTGACTTCTCATAATAAATAGACGAACAACTACAAACACCACATGGTCTGGACCTGACTACTTAGAATAAATAGACTAACAAATATAACAACAGACAACACATGGTCTGGATCTGACTACTCAGAGTAAATAGACATACAAATACAACAACTAACAACACATGGCCTGGACCTGACTACTCAGAGTAAATATACAAACAAATATAACAACAAACAATACATGGTCTGGACCTGACTCCTCAGAGTAAATTGACAAACAAATATCACAACACACAACACATGATCTGGACCTGACTTGACTACTCAGAGTAAATAGACAAACAAATACAACAACACACAACACATGGTCTGGACCTGACTACTTAGAATAAATAGACTAACAAATATAACAACAGACAACACATGGTCTGGACCTGACTACTTAGAATAAATAGACAAACAAAAATCACAACACACAACACATGATCAGGACCTGACCTGACTACTCAGAGTAAATAGACAAACAAATATAAAAACACACAACACATGGTCTGGACCTGACTACTCAGAGTAAGTAGACAAACAAATACAACAACTAACAACACATGGCCTGGACCTGACTACTTAGAATAAATAGACTAACAAATATAACAACAGACAACACATGGTCTGGACCTGACTACTTAGAATAAATAGACAAACAAATATCACAACACACAACACATGATCTGGACCTGACCTGACTACTCAGAATAAATAGACAAACAAATAAAACAACTTACAACACATGGTCTGGACCTGACTACTCAGAGAAAATAGACAAACAAATATCACAACACACAACACATGATCTGGACCTGACCTGACTACTTAGAATAAATAGACAAACACATATCACAACACACAACACATGGTCTGGACCTAACCTGACTACTCAGAGTAAATATACAAACAAATATAACAACAAACAACACATGGTCTAGACCTGACTACTCAGAGAAAATAGACAAACAAATATCACAACACACAACACATGATCTGGACCTGACCTGACTACTCAGAGTAAATAGACAAACAAATATAACAACAAACAACACATGGTCTAGACCTGACTACTTAGATTAAATAGACAAACAAATATCACAACACACAACACATGGTCTGAATCTGACCTGACTACTTAGAGTATATAAACAAACAAATATCACAACACACAACACATGTTCTGGACCTGACTACTCAGAGTAAATAGACAAACAAATACTACAATACACAACACATGTTCTGGACCTGACCTGACTACTCAGAGTAAATAGACAAACAAATATTACAACACACAACACATGATCTGGACCTGACCTGACTACTCAGAGTAAATAGACAAACAAATACAACAACTAACAACACATTGTCTGGACCTGACTACTCCCGAGTAAATATACATACAAATACAAAAACTAACAACACATGGTCTGGACCTGACTTCTCAGAGTAAATAGACAAACAAATATAACATCAGACAACACATAGCCAGGACCTGACTACCCAGAGTAAATAGACAAACAAATACAACAACAAACAACACATGGTCTGGACCTGACTACTCAGAGTAAATAGACAAACAAATATCACAACACACAACACATGGTCTGGACCTGACCTGACTACTCAGAGTAAATAGACAAACAAATATCACAACTGATGGTCTGGACCTGACTACTCAGAGTAAATAGACAAACAAATATCACAACACACAACAAATGGTCTGGACCTGACCTGACTACTCAGAGTAAATAGACAAACAAATACAACAACACACAACACATGGTCTGGACCTGACTACTCAAAGTAAATAGACAAACAAATATAACACACAACACATGGTCTTGACCTGACTTCCCAGAGTAAATAGACAAACAAATACAACAACACACAACACATGGTCTGGACCTGACCTGACTACTCAGAGTAAATAGACAAACAAATATCACAACACACAACACATGGTCTGGACCTGACTACTCAGAGTAAATAGACAAACAAATATCACAACACACAACACATGATCTGGACCTGACCTGACTACTCAGAGTAAATAGACAAACAAATACAACAACACACAACACATGGTCTGGACCTGACTACTCATAGTAAATAGACAAACAAATATCACAACACATGATCTGGACCTGACCTGACTACTCAGAGTAAATAGACAAACAAATACAACAACACACAACACATGGTCTGGACCTGACTACTCATAGTAAATAGACAAACAAATATAACAGACTGTCGGAATTCCAATGGGAACAAACTGTGCCCCTCCACTTGCCGACTTGTTTCTTTGTTATTATGAGGCTGACTTCATGCAGGAACTTCTTAGGAAGAAAGATAAGAAGTTAGCAATATCCTTTAACTTTACTTTTGGCTATATAGATGATGTTCTTTCACTAAATAATTCAAAATTTGGTGACTATGTGGAACGCATCTGTCCAATCAAGCTAGAGATAAATGATACTACAGATACAGTTAAGTCAGCCTCATATCTTGACTTACATCTAGAAATTGACAATGAGGGTCGGTTGAAAACAAAACTTTATGACAAAAGAGATGATTTCAGCTTTCCAATTGTGAACTTTCCATTTCTAAGTAGCAACATTCCAGCAACACCTGCATACGGAGTATATATCTCCCAATTGATACGATATTCCTGTGCTTGCATTTCCTATCATGATTTTCTTGATAGAGGGTTGCTGCTCACAAGGAAGCTATTAAACCAAGAGTTCCAAATGGTGAAGTTGAAATCATCCCTTCATAAATTTTATGGACGCCATCACGAGTTGGTTGACCGTTATGGAATAACCGTTTCACAAATGATATCGGATACCTTCCTTATGTCCTAACTACAATCCCCTTCCCTTTCATGAATGTGACCTACCGAATTAGACTATTTACCGGATTTGTTATCACATAAGCAACACGACGGGTGCCGCATGTGGAGCAGGATCTGCTTACCCTTCCGGAACACCTGAGATCGCCCCTAGTTTTTTGGTGGGGTTCGTGTTGTTTATTCTTTAGTTTTCTATGTTGTGTCGTGTGTGCTGTTGTTTGTATTTTTCATCTTTAGCCATGGCGTTGTCAGTTTGTTTTAGATTCATGAGTTTGACTGTCCCTTTGGTATCTTTCTTCCCTCTTTTACAACACATGGTCTAGACCTGACTTGACTACTCAGAGTAAATAGACAAACAAATATAACAACTAACAACAACTGGTCTGGACCTGACTTCTCACAGTGAATAGACAAACAAATATAACAACTTACAACACATGGTCTGGACCTGACTACTCAGAGTAAATAGACAGTTAATATAACATCACACAACACATGATCTGGACCTGACTACTCACAGTAAATAGACAAACAAATAGAACAACTAACAACACATGCATTGGACCTGACTACTTAGAGTAAATGGACAAACAAATATAACAACAAACAACACATGGTCTGTACCTGACTACTCACAGTAAATAGACAATAAATATAACAAGCAGTCAATATAACAACACACAACACATGGTCTGGACCTGACCTGACTACTCAGAGTAAATATACAAACAAATATGACAACAAGCAACACATGATCTGGACCTGACCTGACTACTCAGAGTAATTAGACAAATAAATATAACAACACACAACACATAATCTGGACCTGACCTGACTACTCAGAGTTAATAGAAAAACAAATATAACAACTTACAACACATGGTCTGGACCTGACCTGACTACTCAAGAGTAAATAGACAAACAAATACAACAACACACAACACATGGCCTGGACCTAACTACTCAGAGTAAGTAGACAAACAAATATAACAAATAACAACACATAGTCTGGACCTGACTACTCACAGTAAATATACAATAAATATAACAACACACAACACATGGTCTGGACCTTACTTGACTACTCAGAGTAAATATACAAACAAATAAAACAACAAGCAACACATGATCTGGACCTGACCTGACTAATAGAGTAAATAGACAAACAAATATTACAACAAACAACACATGGTCTGGACCTGACTACTCATAGTATATAGACAAACAAATATAACAACACACAACACATGGCCCAGACCTGACCTGACTACTCAATAAATAGACAAACAAATATAACAACAAACAACACATGATCCAGGTTGTCTGATTTGGTACGGGCACACAATGTGGAGGGGTTAAACCATATTTGTTTTTGTACCATTCCTCCTTGGCCTATCTAGACCATTGGTATTAAAAATAAAACACAAAATAATAAAACCTGCACTATTCAATTACCATTGCTCTGTATGTTAACTGATACTTAGTCATTATACTGAATCAACATTAAATCAAAATTCTGAATTAAATTAGACAGTTTTAATGGAAAAATTCATGCATGGTTTGATTTTAAAATATTTCTCTTTTTGTTTGAGTTATGGATGGTGAAGTTCTTATTTTGCTTCTTGACATGAAACAATTTTTTACACTTATGTTTCACTTGATGTTGTGTTAACAACTTTGGTCAGGTAGTGATATGTATAAAGATCTAATGTAGAAATATCTTGTAGAAAGGACAAATAGTTGTTAGATTCATATAAAATGTAATTCCGTTTAACTCATATAATTGTTCTGTATCTGACATGTCTGAAAATACTACTCTTTTTCACTTTTCTTTTATTTTTTTTTAAATTAATGATTATACTGAATCTGCATTAAGTCCTGTTGTTAATTAGACATGTTTAATGGACAACAAATGTTTGTATGAATAATAATAATGATAATAATAATAATCTTTATTTAAACATGTTAAAGAGGATCTCATTTTCTTTATGTTGGACTAAATCAGGAAATTAAACTTTTTTCATGCTTTTTTGAATAATTTATTATTAATGGAATTTACACTAAATCATGTTGTTAATTATACAGGTTTAATGGACAACTAATATTTGTAATAATTATATAAAGTGGGGTCTCATTTTACTCATAGTATTGTTCTGAATCAGAAAATATAACTTTTTTCATTTTTTTTGAAAAACTTACTTTTATGAAATTAATGATTTTACTGAATCTACACTAAATCCTGTTGTTAATCAGACAGTTTTAATTAATGTGACTATTTATTTTTGTTAATATTTATTACACAACATTGTCCAGTTTATCAGACAAGTTTTGATGTCAGTTGTATTATTCCAGGAGTATGGATACACAGCATTAATGTGGGCAGCCAGGTTTGGACATGTGGAAGTGTCTCGACTACTTCTGGAGAACAGATGTAACAAAGATATCACAGATGTATGTTATCTACTAAATCTGATCACATTACTTTTAATCAACACAAAATCATGTTGTTAATTAGACAGGTTTAATGAACAAATATTTGTCAGAATCATATAAAGTGGGGTCTCATTTTACTCGTATTATTGTTCTGAATCAGAAAATATAACTTTTTTTCATTTTTCTTTAAAAAAAATATTTTTCTTAAGATTGATGATCATACTGAATCTACACTAAATCCTGTTGTTAATCAGACAGTTTTAATTAATGTGACTATTTATTTGTGTTTATATTTATTACACAACATTGTCCAGTTTATCAGACAAGTTTTGATGTCAGTTGTATTATTCCAGGCGTTTGGACAGACAGCATTAATGTTGGCAGCCATGGGAGGACATGTGGAAGTGTCTCGACTTCTTCTGGAGAACAGATGTAACAAAGATATCACAGATACTGTATGTTATCTACTAAATCTGATCACATTACTTTTAATCAACACAAAATCATGTTGTTAATTAGACAGGTTTAATGAACAACTAATATTATTTGTTAGAATCATATAAAGTGGGGTCTCATTTTACTCATAGTATTGTTCTGAATCAGAAAATATAACTTTTTTCATTTTTCTTTGAAAAATTTCTGTTATAAAATTTATGATCAAACTGAATCTACACTAAATCCTGTTGTTAATCAGACAGTTTTAATTAATGTGACTGGTCATTTCTGTTTATATTTATTACACGACATTGTCCAGTTTATCAGACAAGTTTTGATGTCAGTTGTATTATTCCAGGTTACTGGACGGACAGCATTAATGTGGGCTGCCATGGGAGGACATGTGGAAGTGTCTCGACTTCTTCTGGAGAACAGATGTAACAAAGATATCACAGATACTGTATGTTATCTACTAAATCTGATCACATTACTTTTAATCAACACAAAATCATGTTGTTAATGAGACAGGTTTAATGAACAACAAATATTATTTGTTAGAATCATATAAAGTGGGATCTCATTTTACTTATCTCCTCGTACTAAATCAGGAAATGTAACTTATTTTCATATTTCTTTGAAAAAGTTTTTTTTTTTAAATTGATCATTATTCTAAACCATGTTAATCAGACAGATTTCATTATTATTTCAACAAATACTTGCTAGAATTATATAAAGTGACATCTCAATTATCTCTGTGCATTGCGCATGCACTGAATCCCTTGATATAAATATTTTATGCATTTCTTGAAAAAAGGTTAACATGACATTTCTGATGGAAGTTCTGACATCCCACAAAAAAAACTTGTTGTTTATTTGTTGTTTATGTACAATATGACTACAAGTTTGACTGTTCATTTTGTTCAGTTTTGACCACTGATTCATGTGATATACATTTTGTTTTTATTTATTACACAACATTATCCTGTTTATCAGACAAGTTTTATATCAGTTGTAGGATATGTTGTATACTATTTATATTGGTAACAAAGTAGTATCCATAATATTTACATGTTATTTGGTATAATTATAGAGTGATGGAAGAACAGCTCTACATCTGGCTGCTATGTGGGGACATCTACAGGTCACAAGATGTCTAGTAGAAGAAGGAGGCATCAGTCCCTTTGTTAAAACACATGAGGTAATATATCATAGTAAAGGCTCAGTATTCAACTAGTAAATAATGCATCACAACTTTATAGTTATACATATGTCATATGATACTTTAAATTGAACTAAAAATATGAAAGTGTTTTATAGACTTGTATGGCTTAGTTTTACTATAAAACACATGGACATAGATGATCATATAATAGAAATCCAGTATTTGTTTTCAAAATCTTCAAAAATAAAATGATTTTGTTTATAGACCACTAATACATTTTGGGTGATTAGTTATACTAAAAGGGGATAATTTTATTATTCCATAATTTGTAAGCCAAAGTATATGAATATCTCAGTTTTAGGGAAAAGAAGCAATAGTAATAACCTATAAGTAAATGGATAAAATAGTTTTTGATATCAAAAATAATAATTTGTATTGATTCAAAATTAGACCTGGCAATATCCTGAATATGGGACTTGTTATCATTAAACAAAATGGAAACAAACAAACTGTCAAAAGACCCATACACCAATCCGTTGTGACAATGATAACAAAATTATTAGATAGTATCAAAATATTCTAGAGCAATACATTAAATAAAGGCAACTGTTACAGTAGTATACCGCTGTTCGAAATTCATAAATCGATAGAGAAAAAAATAAATCCGGGTTACAAACTAAAACTGAGGGAAAAGCATCGAATATAAGAGAACTACGATACAACAGAAACACAACATTAAAATGTTACACACACAGAAACGAACTATATTATAACAATGGCCATTTCCCTCCCTTGGTACAGGGCATTTTAAAATAAAAATGGTGGGCATGCCAAACCTCCCGCTTTAATGGCGATGTTAATTATAACATTAAACTGACAACATTACAAAACAGGACTACAATACAAATAAATTGGAGAAAATATAGGACAGAGAAACAAATGAATAATAGCCAACAAAAGTTACCAGGTTAAAAATTTAATACGCCAGACGTACAAGTTCATCATATATTTATAATTTAATAGTTAAAAAAACATTCGATTGTAACAGTTACTTTATCGGAGTTATCTCTCCTTATATCAGATTTAACTTCCCTTATATGGCAAAGTGTAAAAACAATTAATAAATCTATTTTTTTCTAAAATATAGCAGTAAATATGATAAATCACATTATTTTCTATATTAACATGAAAAGTTTTACACATAAATTACATACAACTTTCGAAATTTGCACATTTTATTAAAGATCTCGACTGTTTATTGTCTGTTTTTTTCAAAATCCAATATGGAGGAAGACACCGCAGCCTCCTTAAGACTGCAAATTTCTTCAAATTCTTGTTTTTAATCTATATAGTTGGAATAGTTTGGCCATACCGTATATACTCGAGTATAAGTCGATCCGCTTATAAGTCGGATGCCCTTTTCAGCTTTAAAATCTAAGGATTCAGTCTTGACCCGCCTATAAGTCTGTTTAAATTGGGACTTTTTTTGCAGCAGAAAGTAACTGATCATCGGCAAAATCAAGAAATTAAAGAGATTCATGTATTGAATGAATGTTTGTTTCTTTAAATAAGTACATGTAGAATAGTTATCAAAGGTACCAGGATTATAATTTAGTACTCCAGACGCGCGTTTCGTCTACATAAGACTCATCAGTGACGCTCAAATCAAAATATTTATAAAACCAAACAAGTACAAAGTTGAAGAGCATTGAGGATCCAAAATTCCAAAAAGTTGTGCCAAATACTTGATGTTCATCCTGATAATTTATTCTGTTGATAATAATAAAGATGTATTCATTTCTTGTTTCTTGTTTTTGTTCATTGTTTTGCCTCATATTGTTTACGTAATGCATCAATGATTTTGTAGTGTATGACCAAACACCTATTGTTTGAGAAAAACGAATATAAACCAACATAAACCTTAACAAAATAAAAGTCAAACGAAAAAAATAAATTAATCCAGTTAATAATTCATAACAGACCAGTCATAGTAATAAATAAACTGAGACATAGGATAGACACCATCAATTAATGGATTATAAAAATCAAGGGACACTAACTAATTAACCTATTAACATGTCACTGATATTTTTCACACCTATAGTGAATACAACTCTTTGTCACTTAATTAGGGGTTATTCATGGATTATATTGGCTTGTCAATCAATGTTGTAATTTTTAATAAAACAATAATAACACAATTAGTCGGTAAGATACATTCTTTTTATATATTAAGTACATTATTATCTTCTTCTGATTTCTGGTTCTTGGATCTTCCTTTTGGATGATACAAAAACCATGTGACCATGAAAAGTCAATACACAAATCGGAAACAGTGGGAAATTCAACACCAATGTTAACAGATAGCAAATAAAACACAAAGACAGTTACAGTATTGTAGTCATTTATTTTCCACAAAACCTATTTATTTAGAGATTTATGTAGGTTTGGCTATCACAAACATTATAAGTTTTGGTCAGGAAATTCACATCTGACCACCTTTCTTCAGCTTGGATTTTTCCTCTGGTCTCAGGATCTCGCTTATAAGTCGATACCCCTCTCTTGATTCTGAATTTTACTCCCAAACTTCCAACTTATAAGGGAGTACCTACGGTAATTTATGTATTTCCTTATCTATACAATGTCAGTGTTAACACTAAAAACTATGAAATCTGTAAAATAACAATATACAGTTATAGGAGGGTATAGACAGGCTACAGAATAGAAAATCATGAATGATAGAAAAAACTTCAGGAATAGAGAGAATTGGGCAAAAAGATGACGAATAGAAAATAATGGGGTGCAAAAATATAAAGAATAAAAAAAAAAATGGGGTGCTAAAATATTTTAAAAAAAAATTGAGAATAATTTGTCCAAAAAATAAAAAATAAAAAAAAAAGTTAAAAAAAAAAAAAAAAACTCCTACAACCCTCATCTTGACATCAAGGATGCATTAACAGATTTAAAAAAAAAATACATAAAAAAATAGACTAAATGCTGACAGATTTAGATTATTTCATATGCTTTTAAAAAAGTTAAAAGCCTTCTTCAAGGCTACAGGAAAAATTATTAAAAATATTCAGAATGTTGTTCATGAGTTATATTTTATAATTGAAAATGATATGGTTAGCACCTGTAAGAACAAAATAACACACCACTCAGCTGCTACTGGTCTTGTTTATTGTATGATATGTGTAACACAAGTCTTCTTTGTAATAATCAGATAAAGGCAATATAAAGATTTGTCTGCATTTCAGGGTAATACTCCATACGATCTAGCAGCAGAAAGAAAAAGGGGGCAGTATAAAGAAGTGATGGAATACTTACAGGTACATATACTTTTGAATTACAAATGCTTACATTAAGAATAACTCAGGTAATTTACCAATATAAAGCTTAAGAGATATAAAGCTAAAAAAAAATCAAATGCCACAAAACTCAGGATACTCCAGGAGTGTACACACAAACTTTTAACATTTTTTAAGTCTTGAAATAAAAAATTCAAATTATAATGCAATTTATTTTTTTATCACAATTTTAATTAAACAACATCATATATTAGAGGTGATAAATTCCACACTTTATCAGCTTTTAAGTAAAAGATGCTGCCATTTTGAATTCAGGAATTTATCGGTATGTGATTTCTTCAATATTAAACAAAATTAGTTGATGTCTCAAGAGTAAACATTGCATCAGGCGAGAACAATTTTTGAAAATTTCTATTTAGGAGATTCTAACACTGACAGTATGTCTTAAATAAAATGTTTTGTTAATTTTGCATTTGAATGAATAAAAATGAAGATAACTGTATTGCACTTTTAACTTGGCATACATAATTTTTATGCCCCACCTACGATAGTAAGAGGGGCATTATGTTTTCTGGTCTGTGCCTCCGTTCGTCCGTCCGTCCTTCTGTGCCTCCATTCGTCCTTCCACTTCAGGTTAAAGTTTTTGGTCAAGGTAGTTTTTGAAGAAGTTGAAGTCCAATCAACTTGAAACTTAGTACAGTAAAACATGTATAAACCGGCCTGTTTGGACAGTGAGCCGGTTTATTCAGGTTTCCGTTTTGACCGGAAGTTAATGACTTGTGACGTCCGACATTTTGCATGTAAAAGTTCTCTCTGATTATAAATTATATCTGATAAATTAAAATACTTTTACTTCGTTTTTCATTGTTTGCATTTGCATCATAATGCTGCGTTGTTTGGATTGTAAGACAAGAGTTTCGATTTACTCCCATGATCAATAATTTGTAATGTTTGAATGGCCGATTAACAAGCCAGAATATTATCAAACGTAATTTCATCATTTTCGAAACGTTGTCGTACAGTGTACAATATCCATTGAATGTTGTCATCCAGGTGTTTTTCATTATCAAGGTCATTTGTTTAGGGGTTCACAACAGGGAACCCAGGATTTCGAAATCACGATGTGAATTTCTTACTCCGCGATTTTAATTTGTTTATCCAAGTTAAAACGTAAGTTCAATCTGAGATATATTCGGTGTGTCTTTTCGTTTAATTGACACGTTTAAAATGTTTTAATAAATAATACAGCTCACTACTGTATGATTGTAGGTTCACAGTTTGACACCTGACTAATTATAAATTATCACGAAAAGCCATATATTGTATAAACAAATATGTTTTGATTGTATATCGATCATTGAAATTAATTAGACAAACCAGTTTTGACAGGTAATAATTAATGTAATTAAGAGTATTGGGACTTCATAATTAGACCGGAATTCGGAATACACAGGCTCCGGTTTACAGAGAGTATTTTAACAAAGAATTTGAATGGAAAAATATGGGACTTTCATTTTTGGCCAGAATGGACAGGAAACCGGTTTATTCAGGGTCCGGTTTAATCAGGTTTGACTGTACACTTGTTCCCCATGATATGATCTTTCTAATTTTAATGCCAAATTATAGTTTTGACCCCAATTTCATGGTCCACTGAACATAGAAAATGATAGTGCGAAGTTCAGGTTAAAGTTTTTGGTCAAGGTAGTTTTTGATGAAGTTAAAGTTACATCAACTTGAAAATTAGTACACATGTTCCCTATGATATGATCTTTCTAATTTTAATTCCAAATTAAAGTTTTGACCCCAATTTCACGGTCCACTGAACATAGAAAATGATAGTGCGAGTGGGGCATTCTTGTACTATGGACACATTCTTGTTTTTATTTCTTATGCAGCAAAAATACTGCAATCTGGTTGGTTAATTACCGCAGTGTAAATAACACCCCACCCTTGTTCACCCAGGATAAATAAAATTTTGCCAAAAAATCAAAGAAAAAAAATCAATAATTTGCCAATATAAAAAAAAAAAAAAATCAAAACTAAATAATTATATTTGAGGATAAAAATTTGAAAAATTAAAAAAAAAAAAAAAATCCAGAAAAAATTTAAAAAAAAAAAATTTTTTTATGAATTTCCCACCAAAACAGTATTTGACAATATGCAGCAACATCTTTATTGAATTTCCATAAGCATTTTTCAATTTCACATCCCGGTTTAGAAAGGAATAAAGGAATTGTTTCATTCCTCTTAACTCGGCCAATTCCAAGGAGAGTAGTGGATTCTACCGAGGATTGCCGTATGGGAACTGTTCATAAGAAATAAATGCGCCTCAGGGTGTATGAATTTTCAACAACTGTGTAAAATTCTGTACACCCCTGATTACACCAAGATAACTAATATTACTTCCTCAGGAATATTTTTACATAGCTCCACATCTTTAGGTAAACTCGATTAGCGATTGTAAAATTTTTAGTAAGCCAAGCTTAAAGTACAATGCAGTATTCTACTAAATACCTAGTACAATCATGAAAGTGTGAAAGAATTTGCTACCAGGTTTGAGGTATACTCTGTGACTTGTATTTATCAAACAGTGGTCCTCAACTCTGCAGTAAATAGAGTTATAACAGTGATGCTAAGCCTACTTATTTAGCACACCTTTCCAATAGGGCCTAGTGAGCTTTTCTTGTCCCTTGGCGTGGATGGCATTTGCAAATCAACATGAAGCAAGTATATGTCTACAAGGGGATGATCCAAATTAAAAAAAAACACCTGTATCACTTCAAACTATATCTCTCTTTTTACTCTGGGCCACATATATTTCCTGAAAAATATGTTTCATATAGATATATTTGGGAGGGTTGATATTTTATAAATCTAATAGTTCAACAAGTTCAGTGTCTGTGAAATGAGTACTATAAAAAAGAAGATTTGGTATGATTGCCGATGAGAAAACTGTCCACAACAGACCAAAATGACACAGACATTAACAACTATAGGTCAACGTACGGCCTTCAACAATGAGCAAAGCCTTTCATACCGCATAGTCCGCTATAACAGGCCCCCATAAGACAATGTAAACATATATTGACACTGCATATTCCTTGTTTTTTAGACTGTCATGTCAGAAAAATCTTCAGGTGTGACTGCTGGAATAGGGATAGAAGGTAATTTTTATTTCATTATAAGTTGATGATAACTCTAGGAATTTCAGAATAACAACACGTTATAAAGTATCTGTATGACGTCATGCAATTAACTACAATGTATTGATGAGATTTATCACTATAAAATAGATAATAACAAACTATGGAGCTATATAGTGTTAGCAGATTTCCTATATATGAAATACACCACATAGTAAGTACCATCCCATGCAAGGATCCGGAAATTTTTTCACCTAATTTCGGTCATTTTCATACTACTTAAAAGTTGATGCCCCTTTTCAAAAGATGATTGTCAAAATCACATTACTGCATGAGACTCATTATGAGTATGCTCATACTCGATCGTCATGTTTGTAGCATCAACAAACTTGTTTCACTGTTGCATCGCATTTACTTCATGATTTGTCCTACCATTTTCCAAAAATCGATCAAGAGCAATTAAGGGAAGGCAACAGTTCAAAAATAAAATGATTTTAATGACTCAAAACGATTATATTCTCAGTTATCGCTTACGTTTCTTTCGATTCTGAAGTCAAAATTCAAACCGGATGTACTGCGACAATAATAAAACGAACAATTCCGGACTCATATCCGGGATTAGTTCTGTTTATCCAAATCACAGGAAATCATCGGCTTTTAAATATTTTACCTTTAATAGTGTAAGAATATTAATTAAAATAGTTGCTCTAGCTTTATTTAGGATGAAATTATTTTAAATTTACGATTTATTGTTTAAATCTGTGGAAGAGAATTTCAAGCATGCGTATTACATAGTAAACAAAGCACGTGTGTTAGAAGTAAAAAAATATTTTTTTCTACATAAATTAAACCAAGTTTTAATTTAATTTTAAATCATAATTGACAATTGTCTGACCTGTTGAGTAATTAAATAATGAAGCCAGTTGGTATGGAATTTTTATTTCTTTATAATAATAGTTTGGAGCTTGTGATTAATTGCCAGGTGTGAATTAAAAACACAGGTAAAGAGATTAGCAATCATTAGCCAATAGCTCCCCAAGGCATTAATATAGTTATTAGGAGGGCCCTCAGGATTATAACACTTTAATAAAGTGGCAGTTTAATTACAGGAAGTCGATAACAAAACAAAAATATGTTCAAAATGGCGATTTTGAAAGTCGATCTCAACGAAATGACCGAAAATATTACTGTTGAAAAATAAAATTTGACCTAAATCCCAATAAAAAGTTTAGGACATTATAGTTTCAGATTAGGACATGACTGGCAAATAAGACCGTTTCCGGACCCTTGATCCCATGTATGGTCTTCTGTAGGAAGTTATAGTACATGTTTATCAGTACTTGGAGGCAATATTCTACCTTGCTAGAATTATTTCCCCAAGAAAAGGGGAAGCCATTATAGACTACACTCTGACATAATATTGTTAGAAACCAATAATATTTGTTTCACCTGTGACAAAGACCTATAGTGTGAGACGTAGGGATTACAATCCATTCATGTCATGGATCACTGATCAAGGTACAATTTCCGTTGTCTAGTCAGTATCTCAGCTGCTATATAAACAGTAGATAAATTATGAACTATATCCAATTGATATAATTTTTGTAAAGTGATGCATGTCTGTCTGGCAGTTTTCACCTGATTTTGACCTGATTTTTATGGTGAATTGGTCAATGTTGAGTTTTTGTGTTTAGATATAAGAAGATATGGTATGAGTGCCAATGAGACAACTCTCCATCCAAGTCACAATTTGTAAAAGTAAACCATTATCAATGATTATAGGTCAATGTTATGTTTTCATAGTAAGTGTTTGTTTCCAAGGTACTTAAAACATTAATTAATCTTGGTATTTAAAACGACTGCATGGCATAGATGTCTGTATGGCAGAGTTGATGAAATCTTTTCATGTCGGGGAGTTTTGTGGCCAAATATATGTTTCGGGTTTTTCTCATCGTTAAAGGCCTTACTGTGACCTATTATTTCGTATATCAACGTATTTGAAACATGGTGGATAGTTGTATCATTGAAAATCATACCACATCTCCTTAATTTTATATTGACCTCAATTTCATGGTTCATTGTCATGATTGGTCAAAGTTAGGCCCCATGTGAGCTTATGCCATCACTTGGCGTCCATCGTCGTCCGTCGTCTGTCGTCATCGTAAACTATTTAAAAAAACTTCTCCTCTGAAACTACCTTCAAAATTTGACTGAATGTTCCTTAGGGTATCTAGTAGAGTCTTCAGTTGAGACATTTAAATTAGGGACCATCTCAAAAAAATAAAATAATATTCTTGATTTACACGTTACAATAACACCTTTTATCATTGCTATCTAAGTGCGTATCAAACCAATTTGATAAGAGGAATCCATAACCTTGAACACCACTAAACTTTCACATAATTAAATAATTTAAAAAAAATGGTAAAAAACGGGGGATCGAGTTCTTACTATACTCCTAGAATATCCCCATCCAGGGTCCGTCCATGCTACCTCACTCGATGAGTAATGTTTTGCAGTTCAGAGAAAAACTCAAAGTACATGTATCATGAATTTGAACGTCTGTATTGTATCTGTTAATTTTTTATGACATAGCGATATATTAACAAAAACAAACGAGTCATATACTAGTATATTTTGTTTATTTTACTTGGAATCAGAATCAGATTCTGAGTTAATGCCAAAAGCCTTCTAAATCTTTGGTACTTGCTTCCTTATGAATCAGTCATAACATGAATTATGTTATCAATAGAAAATAAACACTATTGTACATCTTTTGAGGACCCCTTTAAAATGTTTCTTGTCTCTCGAGTCTCGTTAGTTGTTTGTAAAAAGAATTCATTTATCTAACACGTCTAATAAGCATTACGTATCAGGTTTATAACATTTGGTTGAGTCAAACTTATCAAAAAGAACCAAAACGAAAAATTCAGCATTTTCTATGTTTTTAAAGGAACATGATAACTCATGAACGGTAAAAGTGACGCTACCAAATTTCAAATTTAATTTTTTTATGTGGAAATAAGCATTGTCCCAGGTTAGGGAGATTGTGAAGACCCCGCTAACATGTTCAACCCCGCCTTATTCAGTATGCATGTGCCTGTCGCAAGTGAGGAGCCTATACATTAATGTCTGTTTCTTTTCTAGTTTGAATTTCGTTTTATCGTGTGTTTTTCTATGTTGTGATGTTATACTATTGTTTCATCCCGCTGCAAATGTTTGCACCTGTCCTAAGTCAGGAATCTGATGTACATTAGTTGTCGTTTGTTTATGTAATTTATACGTGTTTCTCGTTTCTTATATGGATTAGACCGTTGGTTTTGCCGTTTGAATGATTTTACAATTTACACCAGTAATTTTGGGGCCCTTTATAGCTTGTGGTTCAGTGTGAGCCAAGGCTACGTGTTGAAGGCCATACATTGACCTTTAATGGTTTACTTTTAAATATTGTTATTTGGATGGATAGTTGTCTCATTGGCACTCATACCACATCTTCCTATATCTATTTGCTCATTGTTGAAGGCCGTATGGGGACATATAGTTGTTAATTTATGTGTCATCTGGTCTCTTGTGGAGAGTTCTTCTTTGGCACTCATGCAACATTAGGTCATGTAGGTGGAGGGTGGGGATCTCGCTAGCATGTTAAATCCGCCTCATTTTGTTTGTATGTGCCTGTCCCAAGTCAGGAGACTGTAATTCATGGATTGTCGTTTGTTTATGTGTTACATATTTGTTTTTGTTCATTTTTTGTACATAAATTTGTCCATTTCTTTTCTCGTTTGAATTATTTTACATCGTCATTTCGTTGCCTTTTATAGCTGACTATGCGGTATGGACTTTGCTCATTGTTGAAGGCCGTAGGATGACTTATAGCTGTTAATTTCTGTGTCATCTAGTCTTTTGTAGAGAGTTCTTATTGGTACTCATGCCACATCTTCCTTTTTATTTTGTGTATAAGTTTTGTAGTATTTGGTTGAGGCAACTAAAGTTAAGAGAACGGAACCCTTTTTTTGACGTTCGGGACGAACGGACTAGAGTAACTCTTTATACCCGTTTACTATGGTACCAACACAGATGTTCTGACTATTGTGCTGGTGCTACTCATCCCACTAGCACTGTCATTAACACACACACAATTTTATTATAAAAATATTCAATCTTAACTTTGATTTGATTATTTTGGGCCTATAATGATTATATGCATGCCTTTCACAAGTGGTATCAAATTTGACAAATTTATCGTACATTTTTGTCGAGCCTGCAACTTTTGTTGCAGAAAGCTCGACATAGGGATAGTGATCCGGCTACGGCGGCTACGGCGGCGGCGTTGGCTAACTTTTTAAAAGCTTTATATTTTAGAGGGTGGAAGACCTGGATGCTTCATACTTTGTATATAGATGCCTCATGTTACGAAGTTTCCGTCAGTCACATGTCAAATGTCCTTGATCTCATTTTCATGGTTCAGTGACCACTTGAAAAAAAAGTTCAGATTTTTTGTAATGTTGAATTCTCTCTTATCATAAGTAATAGGATAATTATATTTGGTATATACGTACCTTGCAAGGTCCTCATGCCCGTCAGACAGTTTTCACTTGACCTCGACCTCATTTCATGGATCAGTGAACAAGGTAAAGTTTTGGTGGTCAAGTCCATATCTCAGATACTATAAGCAATAGGTCTAGTATATATTTGGTGTATGGAAAGACTGTAAGGTGTACATGTCCAACTGGCAGGTGTCATCTGACCTTGACCTCATTTTCATGGTTCAGTGGTTATAGTTAAGTTTTTGTGTTTTGGTCTGTTTTTCTCATACTTTATGCAATAGATCTACTATATTTGTTGTATGGAAATTAGGAATGATTGTAAGATGTACATGTCTAGCGGGCAGATGTCATCTGACCTTGAGCTCATTTTCATGGTTGAGTGGTCAAAGTTAAGTTTTTGAGTTTTGGTCTTTTTATCTAATACTATATGCCATAGGTCAACTATATTTGGTGTATGGAAATATTTTATGATCTATATGTCAGTCCCGCAGGTTTTATTTGACCTCGACCTCATTTTCACGGTTCATTGCTCAGTGTTAAGTTTTTGTGTTTTGGTCTATTTTTCTTAAACTATAAGTAATAGGTCAACTATATTTGTTGTATGGAAGCATTGTTAGCTGTACATGTCTGCCTGGCATGGTTCATCTGACATTGACCTCATTTTCATGGTTCATTGGTCTTTGTTTAGTTATCTTGGTTAATGCTAAGTTTATGTGACAGTTTTTAATAAAGTTTTATACTTAGGACTATCAACATAATATCAATAATTAGTAAAGAAGGCGAGACATTTCAGCGTGTGCACTCTTGTTGTAATATTTTATAACTTATTTTTTAATCAAATAAAGCTAACAAACTTAAATTGATCACCACTTTCTTTTTATATGTCTTACAACATTCTGTTTTGAACAAAACTATGTGTTACATATACTTCACACTTATTTCTATCAAATCTGACATTATTCCAAAGCAGCTATTAAATAAAATTCATTCGAACTTTAAATGTGCAATCAAATATATATGCAAGTCGTCAACTGGTCAAATGGCTAGATGCAATTATATCGTTGGCCAATTGAACGACAGGTCCTAATTTTGTTGTTTTTAAACTTCTAGAAATATTAACGGAAATCAGGAATGAGTAAAGGGAAATAAATAAAAACAGAACGACTGCATTAAATAAAAGGATGTTCGATATAATGTATATTTCGTTTTATTTTTAAAATCTAAACGATGCTTTATTTTTATCTAGTTTGCTAATCAAAATTATTAGAACAAGAAAATAAATACCTTACAGCTTCTTTTACTGTCGATCCTAAAATGTTTAATGTTATAAAACAATTTTAGTGTCTTTGACCTACTTTATCTTTTTATTAGCTCACCTGGCCCGAAGGGCCAAATGAGCTTTTCTCACCACTTGGCGTCCGTCGTCCGTCGTCGTCCGTCGTCGTCGTCGTTAACAATTTACATTTTGAACTTCTTCTAGAGAACCACTGAATGGAATGGTACCAAACATGGCATGAATGTTCCTTATGAGGTGCTGACCAAGTGTTGTTACTTTGTAGCCGATCCATCTTCCAAGATGGCCGCCAGCGGGGGACTTAGTTTAACATAGGACACTATGGGAAATGCATACAAATGACTTCTTTTAGAGAACCATTGAATGGAATGAAACCAAACATGGCATGAATGTTCCTTATGAGGTGCTGACCAAGTGTTGTTACTTTGTTGCCAATCCATCATCCAAGATGGCCGCCAGCCGGGACTTAGTTTAACATAGGACCCTATGGAAAATGCATACAAATGACTTCTTTTAGAGAACCACTGAATGGAATAAAACCAAACATAGCATGAATTATCCTTATGGGGTGCTGACCAAGTGTTGTTACTTTGTAGCCGATCCATCATCCGAGATGGCCGCCAGCGGGGAACTTAGTTTAACATAGGACCCTATGGGAAATGCATACAAATGACTTCTTCTAGAGAACCACTAAATGGAATGAAACCAAACATAGCATGAATGTTCCTTATGGAGTGCTGACCAAGTGTTGTTACTTTGTAGCCGATCCATTATCCAAGATGGCCACCAGCGGGGACTTAGTTTAACATAGGACCCTATTGGAAATGCATACAAATGACTTCTTCTAGTGAACCACTGAATGGAATGAAACCAAACATGGCATGAATGTTCCTTATGTGGTGCTGACTAAGTGTTGTTACTTTGTAGCCGATCCATCATCAAAGATGGCCGCCAGCAGGGGACTTAGTTTAACATAGGACCCTATGGGAAATGCATACATATGACTTCTTTTAGAGAACCACTGAATGGAATAAAACCAAACATAGCATGAATGTTCCTTATGGGGTGCTGACCAAGTGTTGTTACTTTGTAGCCGATCCATCATCCAAGATGGCCGCCAGCGTGGGACTTAGTTTAACATAGGACCCTACGGGAAATGCATACAAATGACTTCTTTTAGAGAACCACTGAATGGAATGAAACCAAACATGGCATGAATGTTCCTTATGAGGTGCTGACCAAGTGTTGTTACTTTGTTGCTGATCCATCATCCAAGATGGCCGCCAGCCGGGGACTTAGTTTAACATAGGACCCTATGGGAAATGCATACAAATGACTTCTATTAGAGAACCACTGAATGGAATAAAACCAAACATAGCATGAATGTTCCTTATGGGATGCTGACCAAGTGTTGTTACTTTGTAGCCGATCCATCATCCAAGATGGCCGCCAGCGGGGGACTTAGTTTAACATAGGACCCTATGGGAAATGCATACAAATGACTTCTTCTAGAGAACCACTAAATGGAATGAAATCAAACATGGCATGAATGTTCCTAATGTGGTGCTGACCAAGTGTTGTTACTTTGTAGCCGATCCATTATCCAAGATTGCTGCCAGCGGGGGACTTAGTTTAATATAGGACCCTATGGGAAATGCATACAAATGACTTCTTGTAGAGAACCACTGAATGGAATAAAACCAAACATTGCATGAATGTTCCTTATGAGGTGCTGACCAAGTGTTGTTACTTTGTAGCCGATCAGAATTTTAAAGCAAGTCATTTAAATGTGAAATCCACCTCACATGACGTAACTTATCTTCTCTGTACAAATCTGAGGCCATTCCAACTGAACAGCCATTACCAAAAGTGGCTGATCTGCCGTTACTTTTTATATTTCTCTCGTATTAACCATATTTTACACCTTATCCATCGAACACCTGATCATTGTAACTGAATGGGCTTTGTTGTCGCTTTGACACATTCCCCATTTCCCTTCTCAATTTTATTGTTTTTAAACAGTGGTATCATAGATGTTACACCTACTTAAACAGCTGTACAAGAGTCTCAATTTTTAAAGTAATGAGATGAACTACGATTTATACCTGTGTGCCATGGTTGTGCATACATTGTCTATAAATAGTTTGCGCATGCGCAACATTGTTAAATTATGTGCATCATAACATTGAAAAATGTTATCAAACCAAATCATATCATTGAAAATCCCAAAACCCTAATTTTTGTCGAGCCTTCGACTTTAGTCGAAAAAGCGAGACTAAGCGATCCTACATTCCGTCGTCGGCGGCGGCAGCGTCCACAAATATTCACTCTGTGGTTAAAGTTTTTGAAATTTTAATAACTTTCTTAAACTATACTGAATTTCTACCAAACTTGGACAGAAGCTTGTTTATGATCATAAGAAAGTATCCAGAAGTAAATTTTGTAAAAATAAAATTCCATTTTTTCCGTATTTTACTTATAAATGGACTTAGTTTTTCTGCGAGGAAACATTACATTCACTCTGTGGTTAAAGTTTTTAAAATTTTAATAACTTTCATAAACTATCCTTGATTTGTACCAAACTTGGACAGAAGCTTGTTTATGATCATAAGATAGTATCAAGAAGAAAATTTTGTAAAAATAAATTTTCACTTTTCCGTATTTTACCTATAAATGGACTTAGTTTTTTTGCCAGAAACAAAACATTCACTCTGTGGTTTAAGTTTTTAAAATTTTTATAATGTTCTTAAACTATCCTGGATTTCTACCAAACTTAGACAAAAGCTTATTTCTGATCATAAGATATTATTCAGAAGTAAATTTTGTAAAAAAAAATTCACTTTTTCCGTATTTTACTTATAAATGGACTTAGTTTTTTTGCCAGAAACAAAACATTCACTCTGTGGTTTAAGTTTTTAAAATTTTTATAATGTTCTTAAACTATCAGTCAGGGGTACTACTTGTACAAGTGTATTTTATTTACTTGAAGAAGTAAAAAAAAATATACATATATAAGTAAATTTGTAGGATACTTATACAAGTGAATTTTATTTACTTGTATAGGTAAAAAAAAAATTGTTTAGTTATGTCCCTTAGGCATTCAGAATTTTTTACTTGTATAAGTAAAAAAATCATCCTTTCTTCTTTTCTTGAATTCTTAAGATTTCTTTGCTCTAATAGAATTTTAAATTGTGTACTCTTTACAGATGTCTTTACTAATCATTTAAGTGTAATTTCATGGACAATGAAAATTTCATTTGTCTGTTATCTTCATAACACTGCTCATTTACAAGCCCCAAAGGAGCAATTTTCGATTGCCTTGCGCAAATATACAAGATCTTTGCTCAATCAGTTTCTTTGATGAATTAATGAGATGAAACATTGAACTTTAATGAAAAAATTTGAGCAAACCTGGGAAAAATCATTAAAGGCATGATTTTACATCTCAAAACTTGAGGATTTTTGTGGGATTGTAAGAAAAATTTACTTATACAAGTAAATTTTTTAGAAAATTAAGGGGAGATTATTCAAACATTATTTATTTACTTATATGTGTATATTTTTTTTTACTTCTTCAAGTAAATAAAATACACTTGTACAAGTAGTACCCCTGACTGACTATCCTGGATTTCTACCAAACTTAGACAAAAGCTTATTTCTGATCATAAGATATTATTCAGAAGTAAATTTTGTAAAAAAAAAAATCACTTTTTCCGTATTTTACTTATAAATGGACTTAGTTTTTCTTCCAGTTAACATTACATACAGTCTGCAGTTAAAGTTTATAAAACATTTATTAGATTCATAAACTATCCTGGATTTTTTTACCAAACTTGGAAGCTTCTTTCAATCAAAAGACAGTATCGTGAGGGAAATTTTTATTGATGTTTTTCCTCATTTTTGTTGAGTCTGCGATTAACAGAAAAAGTAGGCGAGACACCGGGTTCCGTGGAACCCTTACGAATTTTATAGTAAATAGTTCAAATGTTTTTAATGAATTTTGTTACATTTCCGCGCATGCGCAAACCCTAAATATGTCAAATATTAATTTCTAGTAAATACTTCACATGTAAGGAAGGTAGCTACCAAACCTGATACCTGATAACTGCTTTTCACTAAAAGAAGGTAAAAGAAAAGTTTTCCAGAAAAAATCAGTATTTTCAAACTGAAAAAACAGCCATTTTTGAAAAAAGCTGTGGCCATCTTGAAAAAATGATTTTTTTTAATGGCCAGAAGTTGTTTCTTAAAAAGTATATGATAATGATGCTATGTGGTAATTTTCATGCTTGTATCATCATTTGCACAATTCCCTCGATTTTGCCTGCTAATATCTTCCACTAATGATACAGAATGCAAACAGGGTAATAAAAAAATGGCACCGATTGCATTCCCAAATTCTCACACCATTTTAAAACACTTCACATCAAATAAATCACACTTATTTTGGTCATTTAATATGACAAAATATATATACTTTCAGGGGTTAAGAAATCAACTAGCCCGACGCCCGGGACTACAACATTTAGACCTCGGGCAACCAAAACTCATAAACCAAAATGCCCGACGGACTAGTAACAAAAAATTCTTGGCGTTTCTTAAATTGAAAGGGGAAAATCCCCTCAACACTTTTCTATCTTATCCAATCAGATTCAACTACGTCATCCGGGATTCCCAGAATTTGAACTGATTTTGTACAAGTTTTAAAATAGAACAAATAACTCAGGGTGGATCTTGTACTTTCAATATCGATGTGTCAGTACAGGGGCGGTATTGTACATGGCTTATGCAACCTGATTTTACCTCCTTCTGATTAATTTATTGCAATATAAATGTGAATCCCTTTCGACAACAGAAACCTGACTTTTGTCTGATATAAATTTGAAACATGATCAAACATGTGCTGATAATTCTTTTACACAACCGTGATGATGCTATTGTATCTGATAAAACCCCCTCCAATCCTTTTACAGGCCCAAGACCACAATTAATGACCCCGCTTTTCGTTGTCCACGAATATAGTTCCTTTTAATTAGAGTGTATTTTTCCTTAATTTTTTTTTCTTTCCCTTCCCTACTAAAAATAATCAGTGGAATTCCACTGAAATCCCACATAAATCTCACTTGGGAATTCCACTGGTTCCCACTGGAATTCCACTGGACAATTTTGTCGGGATTTTTTTAGAAGATTCCAGTGGAATCTCAGTGGAATCTCAGTGATATTTTTTTAAATCCCACTTGGATTCCAGTGGAATCTCAGTGATATTTTTTCAAAAATCCCACTTGGATTCCAGTGGAATCTCAGTGATATTTTTAAAATCCCAGTGTGATTCTGGGCAATTTCCACTGAAATTTCAATGGGATCCCAATGAAATTTCAATAATTCCAGTGGGATCCACAATCATGATAATTGAGTACATATGTACTAATTAAGTTTTAAAAGATAATACTTTTTGTTCTTTTGGAAAAGATGTCTCTATATATATTAAATTATTACAGTCATACTACAGATCTCCAATTTTGCGAAAACTAGCTACTATTGAATAATATTTTATTGAAGAGATTGTCTTAAAGATATATTAGTCATGTGTCATACTGTGACAATCCAATAGTAATTATGTATATGCAAAAAATGCATGGTCTTATAGTTATTTTCTTGATCCTACATGGTCACAATTTATTTGAAGGAAATTGATAGTTTCATAATTTTCAAAAAGGTTGAAATACTTATTCATAATTTAATAGTACTTACCAGAAGATTTAATCCAAAAAATATGAAAACATCAATTTTCACAAATCCAATAGTCATGTCATCAGAAAAATACATCTTCACTTTTTAATGTTAATATAATATAACTTTGGCTCTTTTAAATTTTAGTCCACAACTCTACATCCATGGTAAAATTCATATTTTGGTCAAGATAAATAAGACATCTTTTCTTGTAATGGCTGCAAGTTCAAATTTTGAATCTGACCAGTGTTGGGGTTGTATCTATAGGGAGTTGTTTGATTCCTTGCAATGTTTTCCTAAGCATACTATTAATTACCTTAATCTTAAATATCTGATATATATAATAACAAATAACTGATATTTACCAACTTTTATCTATTATTTTTATATTTTGAACTGTAGAAATTTAAGAGAAATATACAAAGACATGTGGTCTCCTTCATTGGGCCCCATTGAGTGTGTACATATCATTTCCTGTCCATTTCACAGAGGCAAATTGAAAACAGATTGGCACATAACATTTCTATTACTAATTGATAAGAAAGAGACTGCTTGGAAATAATATTTGTGTATAATCATGATATAATACTTAACTAAATATAGAGATAGACTTAATAATTAATTGTACTTGAAAATAAATAAATTTTAATTACCTGAGTGCAACTCCTTTGTTGAAATATTCAAAATTAAATTGTCTTAAATACTGTTAGTGAAATAAGTATATATATTCTAGTCACTTTATACATGTTTAAATGTACATGTATATAAATAGCAACACATAACATTTTTCAGGTCCATCATCATTTAATTATCAGCTAAATTCATTGAAATTTTTTATAATGAAAATTCGACAAGTCAAACATCCCACTGGAATTATATGTTTATAAAAAACACATGTCCAAATTCCAGTGGGATAATTAGGAATGACCAAGTACAAATTTCCACTGGAAAATATAGAAATAATCCAGTGGAAATGCCACTGAGATACCATCGGGATAAACTTCCCATTGGGATTCCACTGACACTCCAAAACATTCCAGTGGGATTCCACCGGATGTTTTTCCCCCACTGGGATTCAAGTGAATCCCAATGGTATCCCACTGGAATCCCAAGTACATTTTCAGTAGGGTTCCTCACTCATTTCTTAGATTTTTTTTTGGTGGAAATGAAAGAAGAGAGGTGAAATAAATTTTTGGATGTTGTATTTTAACTTATTTTAATATGGAATGAGTGATTAGGCCAAGTGCAAAAAGGTAATATTTACAGTTTTCGGAACATCTCTTGACTTGTCTGTGAATAGGGGTATGGATGTGTATTGGCTAAATTTGTAAAAGTAATTGCTACAATCTTTCTGAATTTTGGATATATATTTGGACTAGGACTATACATTACACACACAAAAAATTGGACAAAAGTGCATGGTGCAATTTTTTTAATGATGCAAAAGGTTATAAAGAACTGATAGAGGAATTAATTGTGGTCTGTGGCCTAAGAGGTGCATTTCAGCAAATTTTGAATTTTTACATTGGCATCTTCTCTGAATGATCTATTGGTATTAATTTGTCAAATATCATGAGAAGAAATGATTTTCACTTTCATTTGATAGAATTTTTTTGAAAAAATTACTTTTCAGGTTAAATGCCCAAAATGTAGCTTTTTCACTTTTTTCAATATTTTTTCAAAAACAGCATGCTTAATTTGTCTCTGACAGTTTTTTTCTGATATCTATTTGTGTTTGTGGTATTCATTTCAGTTGTTTAACTTTTTGGTGAACTCTGAACATCAAAAAAGTAGATAAAAACATAAAAAGAGTGCAAAATCAGGCTGTTTTAATAGTCTAAGTCTAACGGTCAGTATACGCAGCAGGTGAAATGTGAAGTTCTATGCACTTAAAAGTTGTATTCCTAAACAGATTGCACTGAATCTATATAAAAAACACTTATTACTGGCTGCTTAACCATTTCCGTTTCACAGATTACCTTTACTTTCTATTTTTGGATAGCTAGAGGTTAAAATATTGGCCTTTTGAGGCTGAAATTTCATTCAGGTTTTAAACAGTAAAGTTAATAAACTTTGCATCAGACCATTACTGTCTACATATATAGTTGAAAGTGACAGTCTTGTTACATCCAGGCTCCATGTTTTATCATATCTAAGCACAGATTTAAGCAAAAAGAAGCATATCTCCATCTCCCATATCATTTATATGCTTTTTAATATGCAAATGTGGGGAACGGTCTAAATTGACAACCTGTTTTTTAGCTCACCTGGCCCGAAGGGCCAAGTGAGCTTTTCTCATCACTTGGCGTCCGGCGTCCGTCGTCCGTCGTCTGTCGTCCGTCGTCTGTCGTCCGTCGTCCGTCGTCGTCTGGCGTCGTTAACTTTTACAAAAATCTTCTCCTCTGAAACTACTGGGCCAAATTTAACCAAACTTGGCCACAATCATCATTGGGGTATCTAGTTTAAAAAATGTGTTCGGTTACCCGGCCAACCAACCAAGATGGCCGCCATGGCTAAAAATAGAACATAGGGGTAAAATGCAGTTTTTGGCTTATAACTCTGAAACCGAAGCATTTAGAGCAAATCTGACATGGGGTTAAATTGTTTATTAAGTCAAGATCTATCTGCCCTGAAATTTTCAGACGAATCGGACAACCGGTTGTTGGGTTGCTGCCCCTGAATTGGCAATTTTAAGGAAATTTTGCCGTTATATGGTTATTATCTTGAATATTATTATAGATAGAGATAAACTGTAAACAGCAATAATGTTCAGCAAAGTAAAATCTACAAATAAGTCAACATGACCGAAATGGTCAGTTGACCCATATAGGAGTTATTGCCCTTTATAGTCAATTTTTAACCATTTTTCGTAAATCTTAGTAATCTTTTACAAAAATCTTCTCCTCTGAAACTACTAGGCAAAATTTATCCAAACTTGGCCACAATTATCTTTGGGGTATCTAGTTTAAAAAATGTGTCCGGTGACCCGGCCAACCAACCAAGATGGCCGCCACGGCTAAAAATAGAACATAGGGGTAAAATGCAGTTTTTGGCGTATAACTTAAAAACCAAAGCATTTAGAGCAAATCTGAAAATTGGTAAAATTGTTTATCAGGTCAAGATCTATTTACCCTGAAATTTTCAGATGAATCTGACAACCTGTTGTTGGGTTGCTGCCCCTGAATTGGTAATTTTAAGGAAATTTTACTGTTTTTGGTTATTATCTTGAAAATTATTATAGATAGAAATAAACTGTAAACAGCAATAATGTTCAGCAAAGTAAGATTTACAAATAAGTCAACATGACCGAAATGGTCAGTTGACCAATATAGGAGTTATTGCCCTTTATAGTCAATTTTTAACCATTTTTGGTAAATCTTAGTAATCTTTTACAAAAATCTTCTCCTCTGAAACTACTGGGCCAAATTAATCCAAACTTATCCACAATCATCTTTTGGTTATCTAGTTTAAAAAATGTGTCTGATGACCCGGCCATCCAACCAAGATGGCCGCCATGACTAAAAATAGAACATAGGGGAAAAATGCAGTTTTTGGCTTATAACTCAAAAACCAAAGCCTTTAGAGCAAATCTGACACGGGGGTCAAATTGTTTATCAGGTCAAGATCTATCTGCCCTGAAATTTTCAGATAAATCGGACAACCCGTTGTTGGGTTGCTGCCCCTGAATTGGTAATTTTAAGGAAATTTTACTGTTTTTGGTTATTATCTTGAAAATTATTATAGATAGAAATAAACTGTAAACAGCAATAATGTTCAGCAAAGTAAGATTTACAAATAAGTCAACATGACCGAAATGGTCAGTTGACCCATATAGGAGTTATTGCCCTTTATAGTCAATTTTTAACCATTTTTCGTAAATCTTAGTAATCTTTTACAAAAATCTTCTCCTCTGAAACTGATGGGCCAAATTAATCCAAACTTATCCACAATCATCTTTGGGGTATCTAGTTTAAAAAATGTGTCCAATGACCTGGCCATCCAACCAAGATGGCCGCCATGGCTAAAAATAGAACATAGGGGTAAAATGCAGTTTTTGGCTTATAACTCAAAAACCAAAGCGTTTAGAGCAAATCTGACAGGGGTTAAATTGTTTATCAGGTCAAGATCTATCTGCCCCGAAATTTTCAAATGAATCGGACAACCCGTTGTTGGGTTGCTGCCCCTGAATTGGTAATTTTAAGGAAATTTTGCTGTTTTTGGTTATTGTCTTGAATATTATTATAGATAGAGATAAACTGTAAACAGCAATAATGTTCAGCAAAGTAAGATTTACAAATAAGTCAACATGACCGAAATGGTCAATTGACCCCCTAAGGAGTTATTGTTCTTTATAGTCAATTTTCAACAATTTTTATAAAATTGTAAATTTTTACTAAAATTTTCCACTGAAACTACTGGGCCAAGTTCATTATAGATAGAGATAATTGTAAGCTGCAAGGATGTTCAGTAAAGTAAGATGTACAAACACATCACCATCACCAAAATACAATTTTGTCATGAATCCATCTGCTTCCTTTGTTTAATAGTCACATAGACCAAGGTGAGCGACACAGGCTCTTTAGAGCCTCTAGTTTAAGCATGACAATGCTAAAGACCATTTTATCCACATGTGTTATGCTATTTGAAACTTATATTTCCATTAAAAGTACATTTATAACATGTTAAAGTTTTTTTGATACCTTAACAACTTCAGAAAATTGTGGTAAGTGTAAAATATTACATTTTATATAAGGCCTCACTTTATTTGAAAACCTCTATTTTTTTGGCACAGGCTCATATAAAATTAACTTCTGGCCATTTTTCATAAGTCTGATACATGAAGTATGCTTTCTGTTGCTTTAAAGGGAAATTCCGCGATTTTTACTTATCATCTAATTATGTTCATCTTAACATAAAAAACACATTTGCAAAGTTTTAAATTTATATTCCTTCTAATAACGGAGAAAATCAAGTATTTGTAACTTTTTTGGTTGAATTCTCGAGTGGGTCGTGACGTTTTAGCCCGATTTGTTGAATTCTGGGAAAAAATAAAATCTGTTTAACTCTTATAGCTTATCGACAATATATGTAATTAAAAGCGCACAGCTGACGAATGGTCGTAGTTATTAACCACAATATAAGAATGAACGAAAATGAATATGCATATACCGTTTTGTATTGATTGCATTAAACTCCTATACAATTATCTCTGGTAAATGTTTTCGAATAAATTTCATTAATTATTGTTGAGATTTTTTTCATAAAATATTTATTAAACATTTTTACTGATATTGAACTGAAAATATTTCAGTTCTATTTACCGTTATTGTTTTGATAATCATTTCAATGCAACTATATAATGTGTGAGCAGAGTGTGTAAATTATTTTGTAAAGGTCACTGTATATTTCTCTGCTTGAGGTCAATTCGTTTACCTTGTAGCTATTTAGCCGCAGGTGTGAGTTTAAGCGTACACAGGTATGAATGTAGTTATTTGGAAAGGATAAACAAAAAGGATTAGAAAGAGTATGCTGTATTTAATACACTAAGATTTAATACATGATGAGAATAAAGATACAATAATTAAATTGTGTAAATTAATTGAAAATAAAATTCAGATTCATAATTCCAAAAGTGTATAAAAATAAAAGGAAACAATTTTGGATTAATTTCTTAGCGGCAATTGGCGTAAAGATTCAAATATGAAGTAAAAAATAGTAGTTTTAATCTTTAATAAAAACTAAATGCAATATTTTCCAATTTGATTTACTATTGCACATCTGTTTGATATCATTGACTTTACCGGAATTTCTTAACTTGTATTCAAATCTGGCTGTGTTTAATGCTCATAAAACTATCGCAATTTTAAAGTTTTTAATTGAAAAAAAATACAACATACAACATGCATGATTTTTTTTTAGTTTATTTTTAACATTTCATTCTTACATAATTAACTTCATTTGACAATCATTTACACGAACTTTTTGTGAAAAGAATACCAATGATCTAAGCTAAGGCATTATTTTTTTTGAGGATTTTTGTACATTTTTTTAAAAATTCTATGATAATATTTGTGCAATGTTGAACATGATAACCGTCATTAGGCCTAAAATAAAATTTCATTTGTTTGGCATTGCCGCCCGACCCACTGAAAAACTTGCCGCCCAAATAATTTTATTTGGGTTTCAGAAACTTATTTTTTTTTATTTAAAAAAAATCGAAATTGTGCCGGAAATTGGTCGTATCCGCCGAGTTTGTTCCTGGCTTTATTATTTCAAATCATGATCTTAAAAGCGCTTGCCTTACACTGTTATTAGGAGCAAACATTTAAATGACATGGAATAGAAAAAGTCTGCCAAAAGGTAAATGTCAAAAAGGCCGACGGGGGAAGGCATCTCCCTATGCTGCAATGCATTGGTTAAGGGAGATGGATTTTATCAAAAATCAAATTTCAGCTATTCTTTGAAAGAAACCAGTGGCGGATCCAGAACTTTGCCTAAGGGGGGGCCCGCTGACTGACCTAAGGGGGGGGCCGCTCCAGTCATGCTTCAGTGATTCCCTATATAATCAACCAAATTTTTCCCACGAAAGGGGGGGCCCGGGCCCCCCAGGGCCCCCCCCCCCCTGGATCCGCCTATGGAAACGTTCTTAGAGACCTTGTAGAGGACTCAATGTTATCTTTTGTAAAGCAGAAACAGATGATTTCTGCTTGACTTTGTCGCTTCATGAGATAGAAGTTTTTCACCGGGACATCACAGAACAAATATGCGTGGCTCTTACATTTGTTGAATTATTAAATATTTGAAATTTATCATTGACGAATTTTCCCTTGAACCAGAGAACAAAGTATCTACTATAGTCAGAACCACAATGATGCATTCAAGATAATTATGGCTGTAAGCACCAAAGCTTAAAGACCAAAATGATTTACAGGTTTATAGTAGTTCTGTACCAGAAGATGCTAGCCTGGAACAAAACATACATATTTTAAAGACTAGCATCTTGTGTCAATTGAAGTACTTCCCCCTTTTCTTGCCTTTCTTCATGAATAAGATAATTTTTAAAACATAAAAGATACTGACAGAAACATATTTATAAATGTATCCAGTGTACTAGTGATGAATAAAATCCCCTCCTTTTTCACAATTCTAAGGGCTCATTAATTTGTCTGTATTCATGTAATGCATGTCCAGATTTCTGTTAATCAAACAAGCATTACTTAAATTTATTTATCTGCAAAAATTGTCTGTCCTGCTGCATATTTCCATTTTGAATTTATCATACGTTTTAAACCTATCCCTGAAAAACCTTGCACTTGAATAATATTAGTATAAACACCATGTCTATTTGTGCCAACCTTCCAAATTTTTACTATTTTGCTATCCTAATTTGGAACAGATCCTTTATCCTCAAAACTTATCAGGGGCAGTTGGCGTGTTTGTATGGTAGTTCGTCACATCTTACATGTATGATTACTAGCCTCCAGGTATTGGTTTGAGCCCTAGTTGGGCAGTTGCAAAATTAAGGTTTGATTTTCATGTCAGATGTGATAACTTTAGTCAGTTTCCTCCCACAGGTTGGCATTTTCCTTCAAGTACTACGGTTTAGTACGCCACTAAAACTGACTGCCATGAAATTACCCATATGGTGTAGAAAGTGATGTTTATAAAACCAAAGCAAACAATCAAAGTTTTAAATCTTTGTCCATTTGTACAAGGAGTCGTATTGGTTGAGCCATTTAACTTATGGTAATTTTACCAAACTGTGACCACAACTTCAAGATGTGACATCAGGCCTCTGTTCAATGGGCAGTTCCACAATAAATGTTCAATTTTCACATCATACATTTTATATGGTTAATTTGTCAGTTTCCTGCCTAAGTTCTGTGTTTTTTCTGGGTACTTTGGTTAACTTTGCCAATAAAACTGACTGTCTTACATCATATGTACATGAAATTATCAATATGATGTAGAATGTGACATTGACGGTTGACCCCTTTCAAAGAAAACAACAGCATGTACACACAACAATGCTGCAATGCTTTAGACAACCTTCATCTAGAGACTCCATGATTTACATGTATAAAGCTTTTAAATGTAAAAAAAAAAATCCCTACCTACCTACCCACCTGCTGATAGTGTGGGTCGGCAATGCCAAACAAACAATTTTTTAAGGGTGGCCTTACTCCAAATAAGTAATACAGTAGTTGTAATAAAACTTACATTTTAGTCATGCATAACTGATATTGACGAATTTAGAATAGTTCGTCCATACATCGTTGTTCTTGAAACAATCATTATTAGTATACATGTAAGTTTTCTAACGTATAAGCGCCATTGAGGATGAGCTCTAGAGAAAGCAGACTAGTAGCGTTTCGTTAGTTTGTTTGTTGGGAAAGGAGAGGAAATGCAACCACTTGTACAGATAAACGACAGAATTACCATACAAGCATTTATAGTCAACACAACCAGAAAGAGTTCCCATCGTTGTACGGGGAATATGAAGGCTTCCAAGAATGAACAAGTGACATGTCTAACTCTGAACAGTTAGAAAACAGACTATCGACATCGACCGCTTGTTCTTAATATTTGAAAATATGCATGCATATATACGTATACGTTTATGATAGTGATGAGTTCTTGCGTCTGACAAAAACTAAATTCCTTCATGGTTATATCTTGCCATACGTTTATATTGGTTTGTAAGGTGATTACTCAAAATCGTTATTTGAAAATGTAGATTCATTTCAATACAGAAATTTCGTCTTTATATTAATTTTCACAAGTGTATACCACGGAGAAGCTCTGAAGGTACATTACTCCCATTTTGTTTGGGTGTGAACCATCGATGTTTACAGCAATATCAAAGAATAAGATGATGATGGTAGAAAGAACTATGGGCGTCATGTGGCAAATATTACATGCATATCGGACCATGAGTTGTCAATCTATATGAAAAGATTTCGAATACAACCATATTATTGAGAAGGAATGTTTACATGCTATACTCTCATACTAGTATTACAGGGTTCTTGTGGCGTCCACCTTAGACACACACCTTTTTAACGATGTTTAAAAAAAGACAGAACCAATTTAATGTCATATTTCCCTTGAATACCAAGAAAGAAAATAAATCCCGAAATTAATTTGAAACTTTGATACTCAATAGTTTCCCAGCAAAATATTCACATGCCTTGGGGATAATTAGTGTTCGTCCAGTGGCATATATAACAATTGTGATGACGAATTCCTTCCTTTGTTCGAGAACAATCTTATTGAAATATAAATCTGTGATTTTACTATGTCCACAACTTCGATGAACCAAAGCAAATATATTATACATCGACCTGTATTTCAATCAAATTGGTTATCTTCTTCTTCTGGTATACAATAGTCTATTGACATTCGATGATTACATACTGTTGGCATACGTGGACTAGTCTATTTACAAAACTTTTACTCCAATTTATTCAAAATATATGTTTTTTTAGCTCACCTGGCCCGAAGGGCCAAGTGAGCTTTTCTCATCACTTGGCGTCCGGCGTCCGGCGTCGTCGTCGTCCGTCGTCCGTCGTCGTTAACTTTTACAAAAATCTTCTCCTCTGAAACTACTGGGCCAAATCAAACCAAACTTGGCCACAATCATCATTGGGGTATCTAGTTTAAAAAATGTGTGGTGTGACCCGGTCAACCGACCAAGATGGCCGCCATGGCTAAAAATAGAACATAGGGGTAAAATGCAGTTTTTGGCTTATAACTCAAAAACCAAAGCATTTAGAGCAAATCTGACATGGGGTAAAAATGTTTATCAGGTCAAGGTCTATCTCCCCTGAAATTTTCAGATGAATCGGTCAATCGGTTGCTGGGTTGCTGCCCCTGAATTGGTAATTTTGAGGAAATTTTGCTGTTTTTGGTTATTATCTTGAATATTATTATAGATAGAGATAAACTGTAAACAGCAATAATGTTCAGCAAAGTAAGATCTACAAATAAGTCAACATGACCAAAATGGTCAGTTGACCCGTTTAGGAGTTATTGCCCTTTATAGTCAATTTTTAACCATTTTTCGTTAATTAAAGTAATCTGTTACAAAAACCTTCTCCTCTGAAACTACTGGGCCAAATTAATCCAAACTTGGCCACAATCATCTTTGGGGTATCTAGTTTAAAAAATGTGTGGCGTGACCTGGTCAACCAACCAAGATGGCCGCCACGGCTAAAAATAGAACAAAGGGGTAAAATGCAGTTTTTGGCTTATAACTCAAAAACCAAAGCATTTTGAGGAAATCTGACATGGGATAAAAATGTTTATCAGGTCAAGATCTATCTGCCCTGAAATTTTCAGATGAATCGGTCAATCGGTTGGGTTGCTGCCCCTGAATTGGTAATTTTGAGGAAATTTTGCTGTTTTTGGTTATTATCTTGAATATTATTATAGATAGAGATGAATTGTAAACAGCAATAATGTTCAGCAAAGGAAGATCTACAAATAAGTCAACATGACCAAAATGGTCAGTTGACCCCTTTAGGAGTTATTGCCCTTTATAGTCAATCTTTAACCATTTTTCATAAATCTAAGTAATCTTTTACAAAATCTCCACTGAAACTACTAGGCCACAATCATCTTTGGGGTATCTAGTTTGAAAAATGTGTCCGATGACCTGGCCATTCAACCAAGATGGCCGCCACGGCTAAAAATAGAACATAGGGGTAAAATGCAGTTTTTGGCTTATAACTATGAAACCAAAGCATCTAGAGCAAATCTGACAAGAAGTTTAATTGTTAATCTAGTCAATATCTATCTGCCCTGAATTTTTCTGATGAATTGGACAACTGGTTGTTGGGTTGCTGCCCTCCAATTGGTAATTTTTAAAGAAATTTTGCCGTTTTTGGTTATCTTGAATACTATTATAGATAGCGATAAACTGTAAACAGCAATAATGTTCAGCAAAGTAAGATCTACAAATAAGTCAACATGACCTAAATGGTCAATTGACCCCTTAAGGAGTTATTGCCCTTTATAGTCAATTTTTAACAATTTTCATTAATTTGGTAAATTTATGTAAATTTTTACCAAATATAGTTCTCTGTTACTAATGGGCAAAGTTCATTATAGATATAATTGTAAGAAGCAAAATCGTTCAGTAAAGTAAGAACTTCAAACACATCACCATCACCATAATACAATTTTGTCATGAATCCATTTGTGTCCTTTGTTTAATATGCACATAGACCAAGGTGAGCGACACAGGCTCTTTAGAGCCTCTAGTTTTATGTTCAATGTATACATGTATATATTTTAAATTGCGCTATAGTTCCGTAACTTTCTACCCAGTCGTATACACGAATCGTCGACAAGTGCGTACATTTTTTTTAAATCAATATTTCTGGTATGTTCCAATCTGTCCTTAACTATTGACAATGAGTATATATTACATTTTCCCAAATTCACCCTTGGAAAAAATATTTAAATAGATTTTAATTTCATCAAATCTTATTTTTTGGGTATTATTTATATTTTTATGAATAATATTCTTTACACCAGAAATGTTATTTATAAACAAGCGTATGAGTTTAGTAATGACAAGTAAGACAGAGTTGTATATTATACATCTGATAGTTCAAAATGGAAAGTTATAAGTTATCCGCCGTGTACACTGATCAATACCTGCAGAGGTGAAACGATGCATGAACTTGCAAGCCCGACAGGAAATCGCTTGAATACCTGGACGTGTCACCTCTGACACCCCTCACAATACCTTTGGAAGTAATATTACCTTTAGCCATGCTGGTGATCAGATGAGGGAAGATCAGAATATATTTGAAAAAAAAGTTTATTACTTTAAAGAATTATGAACAAATTGGATTTTAGAAAACAATTTTCACGGAACACTTATTTATGATTTCAACTTTGACTTTTTACCTAATTCCAATATCAACAGTTTAAAAACAACAGACCAAGGTAATTTAAGAAAAATAAGAATATTTTCCGTATCAAGTTAGTTAGTCGGATAAAACAACCGTACGATTGACAAGATATCGACACGCAATTACGACTACATCGGTTACTGTAGTTTTGTTCCTTTGTGGTTTATAGACATATCATTGTTATTAATCGGGAAAGAAGGCAAAATGGCCGAACGCAGAGAATTGATACTCTAAATTTAAAATCGATGGTGATCGCTTATCTAGCGGAATAAAACGTTAATAACTATGAATTTGAGCATTTTTATACTGAATGAACATAATATCAATTTTTGATTTTTTTGCGAAGTTTCCCTTTAAATAGATGTTAACTTATACATAGAGACATTAAAAAGTGTTAGTTTTGGTATCTTTTGGTTTTTAGAAGCTCAAATTTGATAGTTGAAATTGTTCTAATTCAACGCCCAAAGTTCAGATCTAAAAAATGCCACAATTTTTTTTATTTGGTATCATATGGCTTTGAAACTTTGTAAACTGTTTTATAATATACTAAGCTTGAATCATGCCAAGTTTTATTAGAATAGGTCAAGTTTTAGGCCCCTAAGAGGTGCATTTCAGCAAAGGAGAAGGTCCGGTAAGACCCCTTTTTGGCCCCAAAATATAGCAGTTTTACCAAATTGTTAAAATGGAAACTTTTAGTTATTTATTGGACAGTAGAATGCTTCGGCTACATAAAAATGGGCTGTTTTTGACAATACAATGCACATATATCGAGTACTAGCACCACTAAGTCATGCTAAATTACTGAAACCTTCACAATTCTATCATTTTAGTTAAATTTTAGACGGTTTTCGTTTAAAACGAAAGTGGCCGCATTCGTGTTCATCCTTAATATTGGAATGAGAGTTGTATTTTATGATAATACAAAACATATATAAGGGTTTAGAATGAACACGGATGCGGCCACTTTCATTTTTGACAAAAACCATCTGAAAAGTGACATTTTTTAACAAACTTGGTAGATTTTTCATTTTGAGCTTGAATCGGATCGTTTTTAATGACTAAATCAGTTAAAATCTTTCACAAAAACTAACTGAATCAAATGAAATAGACACTTAAGTGTTTAAAAAGAGGTCAAAATCTTTCGTCAGATGAACCTGAAATTTGAGGCCAAAATCGGTCCTAACCGGACCTACTCCTTTAGAATTTTTACATTGGCATCTTTTCTGAATGATCTATTGGTATTAATTTGTCAAACTACATGAAAAGTAATGATTTTAACTTTCATTTGATAGAATTTTTTTGAAGAAGTCACTTTTCAGGTTAAATGCCCAAAATGTAGCTTTTTCACTTTTTTCAATATTTTTTCAAAGACAGCATGCTTAATTTGTCTCTGACAGGTTTTTTTAGCTCACCTGGCCCGAAGGGCCAAGTGAGCTTTTCTCATCACTGGGCGTCCGTCGTCGTCCTTCGTCGTTAACTTTTACAAAAATCTTCTCCTCTGAAAATGCTGGGCCAAATTTAACCAAACATGGCCAAAATCATTATTAGGGTATCTAGTTGAAAAATTGTGTCCGGTGACCCACCCAACCAACCAAGATGGCCGCCATGGCTAAAAATAGAACATAGGGGTAAAATGCAGTTTTTGGCTTATAACTCAAAAACCAAAGCATTTAGAGCAAATCTGACAGATGTAAAATTGTTTATCAGGTCAAGATCTATCTGCCCTGCAATTTTGAGATGAATCGGACAACCCGTTGATAGGTTGCTGCCCCTGAATTGGTAATTTTAAGGAAATTTTGCTGTTTTTGGTTATTATCTTGAATATTATTATAGATAGAGATAAACTGGAACCAGCAAAAATGTTCAGCAAAGTAAGATCTACAAATAAGTCAACATGACCAAAATGGTCTGTTGACCCCTTTAGGAGTTATTGCCCTTTATAGTCAATTTTTAACCATTTTTCGTAAATCTTAGTTATCTTTTACAAAAATCTTCTCCTCTGAAACTACTGGACCAAATTAAACCAAACTTGGCCACAATCTTCATTTAGGTATCTTGTTGAAAAATTGTGTCCGGTGACCCGGCCAACCAACCAAGATGGCCGCCATGGCTAAAAATAGAACATAGGGTTAAAATGCAGTTTTTGGCTTATCACTCAGAAACCAAAGCATTTAGAGCAAATCTGACGTATGGTAAAATTGTTTATCAGGTCAAGATCTATCTCCCCAGAATTTGGAGATGAATCGGACAACCCGTTGATAGGTTGCTGCCCCTGAATTGGTAATTTTAAGGAAATTTTGCTGTTTTTGGTTATTATCTTGAATATTATTATAGATAGAGATAAACTGGAACCAGCAAAAATGTTCAGCAAAGTAAGATCTACAAATAAGTCAACATGACCAAACTGGTCTGTTGACCCCTTTAGGAGTTATTGCCCTTTATAGTCAATTTTTAACCATTTTTCGTAAATCTTAGTTGTCTTTTAAAAAAATCTCCTCCTCTGAAACTTAGTCTTATTTAACTGGGCCAAATTAAACCAAACTTGGCCACAATCATCATTCGGGTATCTAGTTTGAAAATTGTATCTGGTGACCTGGCCAACTAACCAAGATGGCCGCCATGGCTAAAAATAGAACATAGGGGTAAAATGCAGTTTTTGGCTTATCAATCAAAAACCAAAGCATTTAGAGCAAATCTGACATGTGGTAAAATTGTTTATCGGGTCAAGATCTATTTGCAACAACAAAAAAGAGTTTTTAACGACCTCAGCTGGCTATACAACCCTTGCACAATCAACTGAATTTTGCAGAAATCATTAATAGGATAGATTGCCCTTATATGATAATTTTTTATTACCTTTTTGGTTTTTATGGCAAAAGGAGAGCAAGGGGATGCGCAACAACAAAACAACTTCACAACTTTCTCATTACTTTGCATTTCTCGTTAGATAAATTTTACAAAATTCTCCCCTGAAACAACTGTCAAATTTAAACAAACTTGGTTTAAATCACCACTAGGATATCCAGGGACCACTGTGTATGATGACCCTGCCTGCCCACATGGCTGAAATAAAACATAGGTTTTAAACGCACTTTTTAGTATTATATCTCTGAAACTAAACGACAGTAGAACAGTTGCATTTATCATGCATCAATTGTAAATAAAAATATCAGGTGAGCGACACAGGGTCCAAGGACCCTCTAGTTCTGATATCTATTTGTGTTTGTGGTATTTATTTCAGTTGTTTAACTTATTTGTGAACTCTGAACACAAAAAAAAAGTAGATAAAAACATAAAAAGGGTGCAAAATCAGGCTGTTTTAATAGTCTAAGTCTAACGGTCAGTATACGCAGCAGGTGAAATGTGAAGTTCTATGCACTTAAAAGTTGTATTCCTAAACAGATTGCACTGAATCTATATAAAAAACACTTATTACTGGCTGCTTAACCATTTACGAGCTTTTCTCATCACTTGGCGTCCGTCGTCGTCGTCGTCCGTCGTTAGCTTTTACAAAAATCTTCTCCTCTGAAACTACTGGGCCAATTTTTACCAAACTTGGCCACAATCATTATTAGGGTATCTAGTTTAAAAATTGTGTCCGGTGACCCGGCCAACCAACCAAGATGGCCGCCATGGCTAAAAATAGAACATAGGGGTAAAATGCAGTTTTTGGCTTATAACTCAAAAACCAAAGCATTTAGAGCAAATCTGACATGAGGTATAATTGTTAATCAGGTCAAGATCTATCTGCCCTGAAATTTTGAGATGAATCAGACAACCAGTTCTGTTGATAGGTTGCTGCCCCTGAATTGGTAATTTTAAGGAAATTTTGCTGTTTTGGGTTATTATCTTGAATATTATCATAGATAGAGATAAACTGTAAACAGCAAAAATGTTCAGTAAAGTAAGATCTACAAATAAGTCAACAGGACCAAAATGGTCTGTTGACCCCTTTAGGAGTCATTGCCCTTAATAGTCAATTTTTAACCATTTTTCGTAAATCTTAGTCATCTTTTACAAAAATCTTCTCCTCTGAAACTACTGAGCCAAATTAAACCAAACTTGACCACAATCATCATTGGGGTATCTTGTTAAAAAATTGTGTCCGGTGACCTGGCCAACCAACCAAGATGGCCACTATGGCTAAAAATAGAACATAGGGGTAAAATGCAGTTTTTGGCTTATCACTCAAAAACAAAAGCATTTAGAGCAGATCTGACATGGTAAAATTGTTTATCAGGTCAAGATCTATCTGCCCTGAAATTTTGAGATGAATTGGACAACCCGTTGATAGGTTGCTGCCCCTGAATTGGTAATTTTAAGGACATTTTGCTGTTTTTGGTTATTATCTTGAATATTATTATAGATAGAGATAAACTGGAACCAGCAAAAATGTTCAGCAAAGTAAGATCTACAAATAAGTCAACAAAACCAAAATGGTCTGTTGATTTCTTTAGGAGTTATTGCCCTTTATAGTCAATTTTTAACCATTTTTCGTAAATCTTAGTCATCTTTTACAAAAATCCTCTCCTCTGAAACTACTGGGCCAAATGAAACCAAACTTGGCCACAATCACCATTGGGGTATCTAGTTTAAAAATTGTGTCCCGTGACCTGGCCAACCAATCATGATGGCCGCCATGGCTAAAAATAGAACATAGGGGTAAAATGCAGTTTTTGGCTTATAACTCTGAAACCGCAGCCTTTAGAGCAAATCTGACATGGGGGTTAAATTGTTTATCAGGTCAAGATCTATCTGCCCTGAAATTTTCAGATGAATCTGACAACCTGTTGTTGGGTTGCTGCCCCTGAATTGGTAATTTTAAGGAAATTTTGCTGTTTTTGGTTGTTATCTTGAATATAATTATAGATAGAGATAAACTGTAAACATCAATAATGTTAAGCAAAGTAAGATTTACAAATAAGTCAACATGACGGAAATGGTCAATTGACCCCTAAGGAGTTATTGTCCTTTGTAGTCAATTTTTAACAATTTTCATAAAATTCGTAAATTTAAACTAACATTTTCCACTGAAACTACTGGGCCAAGTTCATTATAGATAGAGATAATTGTAAAATTGTTCAAGCCACTTCACATGTTTTACTTCTTTACGTTAGGTAAATCAGAAGATAAAAACAGATAACATCGAATATCGATTAACTGCGTCTCTTATACGCTTTCTTTTAATCTTATTCACAGTTACTTTCAAACGCAAAGACGACAAACATTAAGTTTTGTACGATGACGGAGCGGACCCAAAATAAATCCGAAAAAAAAAAATTCTTCCAAAAAACGTCAAAAAAAGAATTTGAGTCGGCGGGTTTATTTTGGGTCAGTCGCGTTTGGGCAAACATACAATCTTTTTATTTTGGCCTGGGGAACGGCCTAAATTTGATGACCTGTTTTTTTAAGTATGACAATGCTAAAGACCATTTTATCCACATGTGTTATGCTATTTGAAACTTATATTTCCATTAAAAGTACATTTATAACATGTTAAAGTTTTTTTATACCTTAACAACTTCAGAAAATTGTGGTAAGTGAAAAATATTACATTTTATATAAGGCCTCACTTTATTTGAAAACCTCTATCTTTTGGCACAGGCTCATATAAAATTAACTTTTGGCCATTTTTCATAAGTCTGATACATGAAGTATGCTTTCTGTTGCTTTCAATAGATGTTAACTTATACATAGAGACATTAAGAAGTGTTAGATTTGGTATCTTTTGGTTTTTAGAAGCTCAAATTTGATAGTTGAAATTGTTCTAATTCAACGCAACAATTCAGCACCCAAAGTTCAGATATAAAAAATGCCACATGTTTTTATTTGGTATCATATGGCTTTGAAACTTTGTAAACTGTTTTATAATATACTAAGCTTGAATCATGCCAAGTTTTATTAGAATTGGTCAAGTTTTAGGCCCCTAAGAGGTAAACAGCAATAATGTTCAGCAAAATAAGATCTACAAATAAGACAACATGACCAAAATTGTCAATTGACCCCTTAAGGAGTTATTGCCCTTTATAGTCAATTTTTAACATTTTTCATAAATTTTGGTAAATTTGAAAAAAATATTTTCCACTGTAATAACTGGGCCAAGATCATTATAAATAGAGATAATTGTAGCAGCAAGAATGTTCAGTACAGTAAGATCTACATACACGTCACCATCACCAAAACACAATTTTGTCGTGAATTTATCTGTGTCTATTGTTTAAAATGCACAAAGACCAAGGTGAGCGACACAGGATATGATTTCAAAAACCCAAGTAGAATCAGGTGAGCGATACAGGCTCTTGAGAGCCTCTAGTTATAGCTAGAGAAGTAGAAAAAAGTTTCCTGTTCATGATTTCATCTGATCTTCAATATGACTTTCATAGATTTCTTTTAGATAACTGGACGTTACACAAGCAACAATCAATCAATCCATGTTTGACATAGAATTTTAATGATTTGTTAATGAAAAATATTAATAACAAACTTAAATCAGTGAACAAATCTTTATTGAACTTGGACTAAATGACCTTTTTATAGAAACCGTTATAATTACAGATCCAATCCACACACAGACAAAGTCTGCTATGTTAAACAGGTTACTTGGCAGTGGAACGTATGCTTCCTTTGACATGCGCTGTATGGTAACAGGCCAGTTCGGGGTCGGAAAATCAAGTCTTGTCAAGCTCTTAGCTGGTGATATCATCCCAGAAGGAAGATATCCCACCGATGGGATTTCCCTTATAGAAGGTCGCTGTGGCCTCGATGTAGAGACTAGAAGCTGGATTTATATTGATCCAGGTAAGAATATCTACAACATTAAAACTTTTCTATTAAATTTGAATACTTCTTTTGTATCTTCCACCTCTCTACATGCTCTATTAGCTTCAGAATCAGGTCATCTTTATAACTTGAAAAGTAAAGAGTATAAAATACTGTACTAAATTATGTCTATAGAGTATACAGTAAGTATCTCCCAGTACATCCAGGATATTGTACCGGGATGCCATAGATGTTTAGAGTATACAGTAAGTATCTCCCAGTACATCCAGATTATTGTACGGGGAGACCATAGATGTATAGAGTATACAGTATGTATCTCCCAGTACATCCAGGTTATTGTACGGGGAGGCCATAGATGTTTAGAGTATACAGTAAGTATCTCCCAGTACATCCAGGTTATTGTACGGGGAGACCATAGATGTATAGAGTATACAGTATGTATCTCCAATTACATCCAGGTTATTGTACGGGGAGGCCGTAGATGTTTAGAGTATACAGTAAGTATCTCCCAGAACATCCAGGTTATTGTACGGGGAAACCATAGATGTATAGAGTATACAACATATATCTCACAGTCATTCAGGTTATTGTACAGGGAGACCATAGACGTATAGAGTATACAGTATGTATCTCCCAGTACATCCAGGTTATTGTACGGGGAGAACATAGATGTATAGAGTATACAGTATGTATCTCCCAGTACATCCAGGTTATTGTACGGGGAGAACATAGATGTATAGAGTATACAGTAAGTATCTCCCAGTACATCCAAGTTATTGTACGGGGAAACCATAGATGTATAGAGTATACAGTAAGTATCTCCCAGTACATCCAGGTTATTGTACGGGGAGAACATAGATGTATAGAGTATACAGTATGTATCTCCCAGTACATCCAGGTTATTGTACGGGGAGAACATAGATGTATAGAGTATACAGTAAGTATCTCCCAGTACATCCAGGTTATTGTACGGGGAAACCATAGATGTATAGAGTATACAGTAAGTATCTCCCAGTACATCCAGATTATTGTACGGGGAGACCATAGATGTTTACAGTATACAGTAAGTATCTCCCAGTACATCCAGATTATTGTACGGGGAGGCAATAGATGTTGAGAGTATACAGTAAGTATCTCCCAGTACATCCAGATTATTGTACGGGGAGGCAATAGATGTTGAGAGTATACAGTAAGTATCTCCCAGTACATCCAGGTTATTGTACGGGGAGACCATAGATGTATAGAGTATACCACATGTATCTCCCAGTACATCCAGGTTATTGTACGGGGAGAACATAGATGTATAGAGTATACAGTAAGTATCTCCCAGTACATCCAGGATATTGTACGGGGAGGCAATAGATGTTGAGAGTATACAGTAAGTATCTCCCAGTACATCCAGGTTATTGTACAGGGAGACCATAGATGTATAGAGTATACCACATGTATCTCCCAGTACACCAAGATTATTGTACGGGGAGGCCATATATGTTTAGAGTATACAGTATGTATCTCCCAGTACATCCAGGTTATTGTACGGGGAGGCCATAGATGTATAGAGTATACATCATGTATCTCCCAGTACATCCAGGTTATTGTACCGGGAGGCCATAGATGTTTAGAGTATACAGTAAGTATCTCCAAGTACATCCAGGATATTGTACCGGGAGGCCATAGATGTTTAGAGTATACAGTAAGTATCTCCCAGTACATCCAGATTATTGTACGGGGAGACCATATATGTTTAGAGTATACAGTATGTATCTCCCAGTACATCCAGGTTATTGTACGGGGAGGCCATAGATGTTTAGAGTATACAGTAAGTATAATAATCTCCCAGTACATCCAGGTTATTGTACAGGGAGACCATAGATGTATAGAGTATACAGTATGTATCTCCAAGTACATCCAGGTTATTGTACGGGGAGGCCGTAGATGTTTAGAGTATACAGTAAGTATCTCCCAGAACATCCAGGTTATTGTACGGGGAAACCATAGATGTATAGAGTATACAACATATATCTCACAGTCATTCAGGTTATTGTACAGGGAGACAATAGACGTATAGAGTATACAGTATGTATCTCCCAGTACATCCAGGTTATTGTACGGGGAGAACATAGATGTATAGAGTATACAGTATGTATCTCCCAGTACATCCAGGTTATTGTACGGGGAGAACATAGATGTATAGAGTATACAGTAAGTATCTCCCAGTACATCCAGGTTATTGTATGGGGAAACCATAGATGTATAGAGTATACAGTAAGTATCTCCCAGTACATCCAGGTTATTGTATGGGGAGAACATAGATGTATAGAGTATACAGTTTGTATCTACCAGTACATCCAGGTTATTGTACGGGGAGATTACATAGATGTATAGAGTATACAGTAAGTATCTCCCAGTACATCCAGGTTATTGTACGGGGAAACCATAGATGTATAGAGTATACAGTAAGTATCTCCCAGTACATCCAGGTTATTGTACGGGGAGACCATAGATGTTTAGAGTATACAGTAAGTATCTACCAGTACATCCAGATTATTGTACGGGGAGGCAATAGATGTTTAGAGTATACAGTAAGTATCTCCCAGTACATCCAGATTATTGTACGGGGAGGCAATAGATGTTGAGAGTATACAGTAAGTATCTCCCAGTACATCCAGGATATTGTACGGGGAGGCAATAGATGTTGAGAGTATACAGTAAGTATCTCCCAGTACATCCAGGTTATTGTACGGGGAGACCATAGATGTATAGAGTATACCACATGTATCTCCCAGTACATCCAGGTTATTGTACGGGGAGAACATAGATGTATAGAGTATACAGTAAGTATCTCCCAGTACATCCAGGATATTGTACGGGGAGGCAATAGATGTTGAGAGTATTACAGTAAGTATCTCCCAGTACATCCAGGTTATTGTACAGGGAGACCATAGATGTATAGAGTATACCACATGTATCTCCCAGTACACCAAGATTATTGTACGGGGAGGCCATATATGTTTAGAGTATACAGTATGTATCTCCCAGTACATCCAGGTTATTGTACGGGGAGGCCATAGATGTATAGAGTATACCACATGTATCTCCCAGTACATCCAGGTTATTGTACCGGGAGGCCATAGATGTTTAGAGTATACAGTAAGTATCTCCAAGTACATCCAGGATATTGTACCGGGAGGCCATAGATGTTTAGAGTATACAGTAAGTATCTCCCAGTACATCCAGATTATTGTACGGGGAGACCATAGATGTATAGAGTATACAGTATGTATCTCCCAGTACATCCAGGTTATTGTACGGGGAGGCCATAGATGTTTAGAGTATACAGTAAGTATTTCCCAGTACATCCAGGTTATTGTACAGGGAGACCATAGATGTATAGAGTATACAGTATGTATCTCCAAGTACATCCAGGTTATTGTACGGGGAGGCCGTAGATGTTTAGAGTATACAGTAAGTATCTCCCAGAACATCCAGGTTATTGTACGGGGAAACCATAGATGTATAGAGTATACAACATATATCTCACAGTCATTCAGGTTATTGTACAGGGAGACCATAGACGTATAGAGTATACAGTATGTATCTCCCAGTACATCCAGGTTATTGTACGGGGAGAACATAGATGTATAGAGTATACAGTATGTATCTCCCAGTACATCCATGTTATTGTACGGGGAGAACATAGATGTATAGAGTATACAGTAAGTATCTCCCAGTACATCCAGGTTATTGTACGGAGAAACCATAGATGTATAGAGTATACAGTAAGTATCTCCCAGTACATCCAGGTTATTGTACGGGGAGAACATAGATGTATAGAGTATACAGTATGTATCTCCCAGTACATCCAGGTTATTATACGGGGAGACCATAGATGTATAGAGTATACAGTAAGTATCTCCCAGTACATCCAGATTATTGTACGGGGAGACCATAGATGTTTACAGTATACAGTAAGTATCTCCCAGTACATCCAGATTATTGTACGGGGAGGCAATAGATGTTGAGAGTATACAGTAAGTATCTCCCAGTACATCCAGATTATTGTACGGGGAGGCAATAGATGTTGAGAGTATACAGTAAGTATCTCCCAGTACATCCAGGATATTGTACGGGGAGGCAATAGATGTTGAGAGTATACAGTAAGTATCTCCCAGTACATCCAGGTTATTGTACGGGGAGGCAATAGATGTTGAGAGTATACAGTAAGTATCTCCCAGTACATCCAGGTTATTGTACGGGGAGACCATAGATGTATAGAGTATACCACATGTATCTCCCAGTACATCCAGGTTATTGTACGGGGAGAACATAGATGTATAGAGTATACAGTAAGTATCTCCCAGTACATCCAGGATATTGTACGGGGAGGCAATAGATGTTGAGAGTATACAGTAAGTATCTCCCAGTACATCCAGGTTATTGTACAGGGAGACCATAGATGTATAGAGTATACCACATGTATCTCCCAGTACATCCAGATTATTGTACGGGGAGGCCATATATGTTTAGAGTATACAGTATGTATCTCCCAGTACATCCAGGTTATTGTACGGGGAGGCCATAGATGTATAGAGTATACCACATGTATCTCCCAGTACATCCAGGTTATTGTACAGGGAGACCATAGATGTTTAGAGTATACAGTAAGTATCTCCAAGTACATCCAGGATATTGTACCGGGAGGCCATAGATGTTTAGAGTATACAGTAAGTATCTCACAGTACATCCAGGTTATTGTACGGGGAGACCATAGATGTATAGAGTATACAGTAAGTATCTCCCAGTACATCCAGGTTATTGTACGGGGAGAACATAGATGTATAGAGTATACAGTATGTATCTCCCAGTACATCCAGGTTATTGTACGGGGAGAACATTAGATGTATAGAGTATACAGTAAGTATCTCCCAGTACATCCAGGTTATTGTACGGGGAAACCATAGATGTATAGAGTATACAACATGTATCTCACAGTCATCCAGGTTATTGTACAGGGAGGCCATAGATGTATAGAGTATACAGTATGTATCTCCCAGTACATCCAGGTTATTGTACGGGGAGAACATAGATGTATAGAGTATACAGTATGTATCTCCCAGTTCATCTAGGTTATTGTACGGGGAGGCCATAGATGTATAGAGTATACCACATGTATCTCCCAGTACATCCAGGTGATTGTACGGGGATACCATAGATGTATAGAGTATACAGTAAGTATCTCCAAGTACATCCAGGATATTGTACGGGGATACCATAGATGTATAGAGTATACAGTAAGTATCTCCCAGTTCATCCATGTTATTGTACAGGGAGACTATAGATGTTTAGAGTATACAGTAAGTATCTCCCAGTACATCTAGGTTATTGTACGGGGAGGCCATAGATGTATAGAGTATACAGTAAGTATCTCCCAGTACATCCAGGTTATTGTACGGGGATACCATAGATGTATAGAGTATACAGTATGTATCTCCCAGTACATTCAAGTTATTGTACGGGGAGACCACAGATGTATAGAGTATACAGTATGTACCTCCCAGTTCATGGTTATTGTACGGGGAGACCACAGATGTATAGAGTATACAGTATGTATCTCCCAGTTCATCCAGGTTATTGTACGGGGAGACTATAGATGTTTAGAGTATACAGTATGTACAATCATATATCCCCTTTATTTGTTCATTAATGTTACATCCGCACATGAGACTATCACAGACTTTGTACAACAAATATATGTCACATGTATAGCTGACACAAGGGGATATAATGAAAAACGATATATTGAGTTTACAATTTTAAATGTTGTTTTATTCATTGAAATATGAATTTGATCAACATGATCAATTGATTAAAACTTTATTTTGTTGTTCAGATTAATAAATGAAAGCTCTCTTTCAATTATAAAATTGTATTGATTTATCTTTCTAGAGTTATGGGACATAAACTCTCAGATTAAAAGGCAGTTTTTCAAAAAAAATGGCACACCTTCTAGGGTATGCTTAAAAAGTATGGGTTTTTTTGTCGAGCCTGCAACTTTTGTTGCAGAAAGCTCGACATAGGGATAGTGATCCGGCGGCGGCGGCAGTGTTAGCTAACTTCTTAAAAGCTTTATATTTTAGAAGGTGGAAGACCTGGATTCTTCATACTTTGTATATAGATGCCTCATGTTACGAAGTTTTCGTCAGTCACATGTCCAATGTCCTTGACCTCATTTTCATGGTTCAGTGACCACTTGAAAAAAAAGTTCAGATTTTTTGTAATGTTGAATTCTCTCTTATTATAAGTAATAAGATAACTATATTTGATATGTGCGTACCTTGCAAGGTCCTCATGTCTGTCAGACAGTTTTCACTTGACCTCCACCTCATTTCATGGAACAGTGAACAAGGTTAAGTTTTGGTGGTCAAGTCCGTATCTCAGATACTATAAGCAATAGGGCTTGTATATTCGGTGTATGGAAGGACTGTAAGGTGTACATGTCCAACTGGCAGGTGTCATCTGACCTTGACCTCATTTTCATGGTTCAGTGGTTATAGTTAATTTTTTGTGTTTTGGTCTGTTTTTTTCATACTATATGCAATAGGTCTACTGTATTTGTTGTATGGAATGATTGTAAGGTGTACATGTCTAGCGGGCAGATGTCATGTGACCTTGACCTCATTTTCATGGTTCAGTGGTTATAGTTAAATTTTTGTGTTTTGGTCTGTTTTTTTCATACTATATGCAATAGGTCTACTATATTTGTTGTATGGAATGATTGTAAGGTGTACATGTCTAGCGGGCAGATTTCATGTGACCTTGACCTCATTTTCATGGTTCAATGGTCAAAGTTAAGTTTTTGAGTTTTGGTCTATTTATCTAATACTATATGCCATAGGTCAACTATATTTTGTGTCTGGAAATATTTTATGATCTTTATGTCAGTAGCGCAGGTTTCTTTTGACCATGACCTCATTTTCACGGTTCATTGCACAGTGTTAATTTTTTGTGTTTTGGTCTATTTTTCTTATTTTTCTTAAACTATAAGTAATAGGTCAACTATATATGTTGTATAGAAGCATTGTTAGCTGTACATGTCTGCCTGGCATGGTTCATCTGACCTTGACCTCATTTTCATGGTTCATTGGTCTGTGTTTACATGTAGTTATCTCAGTTAATGTTAAGTTTATGAGACAGTTGTAATAAAGCTTTATACTTAGGACTATCAACATAATATCAATGATTAGTATAGAAGGCGAGACATTTCAGCGTGTGCACTCTTGTTTTAAATTTGGTTCATTTATCATGTTTAGATGTTTAGGAGTTTAGTCTGACATCCATTATTGCTGAACTGGTATAAATTTTTTTAGGGGTCAGCTGAAGCCTGTCTCTGGATTGGGGATTTTTTCGCTGTGTTGAAGACCCATTGGTGGCCTTCGGCTGTCTTCTGCTCTTTGGTTGGGTTGTTTTCTCTTTGACATATTTCCCGTTTCCATTCTCGATTTTAATAAATAGATTTACTGAAAACTTTACGTTGTCATATAAGTAAATGGTTCACATATCAGGCACTAGATTTAAGTATGCTTTGAACTAATTGATACAAACTTTGCACTCTTGCTTGGATTGATGAATGTAGTCTCAATTATGATTTAAACAAATTCTGGTCTGATGTACCAGAGAAAATGACATGTTACCATGATAACAGTCATATTTTGTGGCAATATTTATATGCCTTAAGATTTCCTAGGAGAAATACTTTCTATAGAACCGTTTTACTGACTACTGATGAAAAGCTTCTGCATATTATATTTACAGCACTAGTTCACTTTGTTAAAGGATATACTATAATGTATTAGCTATCAACTTGGAGTTTATCGTCTATTATATACCTATATTAGTTTACTTTGTTAAAGGATATACTATAATGAATTAATAAGCCATCAACTTGGAGTTTATCGTCTATTATATACCTATATTAGTTTACTTTGTTAAAGGATATACTATAATGAATTAATAAGCCATCAACTTGGAGTTTATCGTCTATTATATACCTATATTAGTTCACTTTGTTAAAGGATATACTATAATGAATTAATAAGCCATCAACTTGGAGATTATCGTCTATTATATACCTATATTAGTTCACTTTGTTAAGAATATACTATAATGTATTAGCTATTAACTTGGAGTGTATCGCCTATTCAGTTATTGCCATTGCTTTCTATCTATAAACGTTTAGAAATTATCCTGATTCTAAAACCTAACTTAAATCATTCATGAGGTCTCTAGTTTCAAATATATTCCGGAGTCTTTGCTGATCACCCAAAGTAAGAACACGGCAATAAAACAGATACATGGTAGTTTTATTCTTTGTAAAAACAAAATATGACAAAACGGGCCTTATTAATTCCCTTGAGATATGTTTAGTTTGTGTTAACAATCATTAAATGCATTTGACCATGATCATGCCTGTTGATGATTGTTTTAAACAAAATGGTACCAGTATAACATTTGCTAATTATTTAACAGAAATAGATCTTTATTGAAAATTATCTATTCAAGTGATATATAATATTTTACAGAAACGTATAATGCCTTGGATGTTGTGTACAATAAGGTGTTAATGACTTCAGTAGAAGAGGTTGAAAGACAAGAATCAGAGAAGCCATTTGAACAGCTACCAGAGTCCAATCCTGTTGGAAGTGATGATAACATCATGACAAGTGGTCCTTCTCAACAGCCTCTAGCAGTCAAATCTTTGTCACCTCAAATGTCTGACAGTGTGTCCCAGAGAAGACCAGAGTTGAAAACACGCATGCAATCGAAAATGACAAGAGAAGAAATAAGAAAGAAAATGGAAAAAGTCCTTAAAAGTGGAAACTACAAGATGAAAGTTGGAAGACTCATTTTTTGGGACTTCGGTGGACAGTATGTCTATTATACGACACACCAAACCTTCATGACTTTCAGGGCTTTGTTTCTCGTGGTATTTGATGGAAGTAAGCAGTTGCATGAAATAGTCCCAGATGTTCTGTGTTTTCCAGGACAGCACATGACACCAACTCCAGCAGGTACGTACACATATACAGCAAGTTGGTTACAATACAAAGATTCAGATCGTTTTCTATATATAAAAAAAAAATCAATCCATTTTCAACAATAAAAACCAGGCTTCAAGTTTACTGTGAAAATTGTTACATATTGGGAAGGTACTCAAACAGATGTTGCTCTCTTTGAAGTTCATTCGATGGGAACTTTACATGTATAAATATCTCATTTGGTAGTACATGTGACTGGACACAAAAATAGACTAGTGATTAAAAAAACAAGTGAAAAACCAACAAATATTGTCAGAGCAAGAAATAATAAGTAAGAATCATGTCAATTATATACTTTTAATGATGCACCGTTATTGTTTTTGGTCTGTACAGAAAAATAAAACTTGCAACAAATAATAAGATGATGCTAAAGACAATTTAAAAATAAAACTAGCATTCAAAAATACTATTCAATATCAACTTACTTGTTTCTTCTGTAATAATAGTCTGTTTGTAGTGGGTAACAGGAATTGTATGAGGAAATGTTAAACTGCGTTAAGCATATTAAGTTTGATATCAAACCGAAAAAAACTAAGGCTCTGTGTTGAAGGCCGTACTTTAACCTATAATGGTTTACTTTTTAAATTGTTATTTTGATGGAGAGTTGTCTCATTGGCACTCGCACCACATCTTCCTATATCTAATATCATTTATTTGCAATATGCACCATTTAAAACAAAAATTGTCATAAGCAGCTTCTTTTAACTTTTTATGGTTTTATTTTCTAAATTGTTTGTGAAAATTTGTGACATTGGAAAACAGTTATTGTAAAAACGTAGCTTTTTTTTAATTTAAATCATAACTTTATAGGAACATCTATTTGATATAGAATTTCAAAGAAATTTAAGTATTATATTTTATTTCAAATTGATTCCCAATGTCAAAAATTATCTGTCAGCCACCATTTTTTGAAATGGTTGACAAAATACACAGAATAGTCAGCTTGCTTGGATTTTAAAGGAATTTCGTATTTACTTTGCACAAATACTGAAGTTTCAAAAGTACGAACGTTATAACCCAATTAAACAGATTTCATTTGTTTTCATCAATATCAATTATATAACATGTCAGTGAGCTTATTAAACTTATATTGTATTTTCTTTATGTTTTCAGTATTTCTGCAACATTGGGTGAACTCAATCCTGACATATTGTAAGGTTGTATATGTAGGCATTCCGAAAATCTTGTTTGTTGCCACCCATAAAGACAAAGTACTCATGGTAAGTTACCTTGATATTAATGGGAGGCTGATCAATTCAATCTTTTCTGGTCCAGTTATTTATTCATATTTGTATTATGTAACCATTAATCATTTAGGTTGTCTTTTATTCATTTAAGGGGGTTCGCGGGTCTAAATCATTTATAATAGGATTTCTCTATATTTTTCTATAAATGAACTTTATCTTATAGTTAATAGAAAAATAAAATAAAAAAATGGGGTCACCGTTCATTTGCGCTCACAATCTGCCTTCGAAAGAAGCATACATCTTTGTAAAAGTGTTTTTTTTTTGTTGAACTAATAGGAGAAATAAAAAAAGAAATTTATTACAGAAATCGCTCAAATTTTACAATAATTTAGTTTAAGTACAGCATATATCGAAATTATATTAAAAAATATAGGTCACCGATGAGTTAAAAGAGATATTTCAATTTTAAAGCCAAAAAATGTCATTTTTCCACCAAAGGGAGATAATTTGGAATTTTTTCAATAATGTTTACATTTTGAAAGTCATCTGAAGCCAACACGAATTAATTGTTTTGAATGTTTTTTGTACCATATGATAAAGTAACAACTACAAAAGGTAATAAATAAAATTTGTAATGAAAAACAAATGTTTAATTTTTTTCTGAAATTTTTATACCCTCGAGCCTCCTTAATATAACATGAGAAAATTTTAACTCAAGAAAAAATCCTGGTAAAATGGATCATAATTGTTTCATATCAATAATTCATATGATTAAAGCAGATATTCCTTAGGGTTACTTAGACAGCAGCCCAAAGAATATCTAGTGGTCAACATATGGCAATCAACAACAGATAATTGTCTTTACAATAGACCAAGCTCTAAATAATTGGATTGTTATGATTGTGAATAAATTTCACAAAACTTTCAAAGATCTGGAATATTTTTTTAAATTAAATTGTGTACAAATAATGTCTGACCCTTTATGTTTTTAAGAAGAACTTTAATTAAGATAAGCCATTGACTTTGGCATTTATCAGCTTGTTTAACCTTTGAATATAGTATATGATTGTGAATAAATTTCACAAAAAACATGTAATCAGTTTTTATTAAATTTTGAACAAATAATCTCCATACCCTTATGTTAATATAAGTATTTTAACTACGATAGACCATTGATATTTGGCATTTATTAGTTCGTGGATCGTTTTTATACGACCGCAAAAATTTTTAATTTTTCGTAATATATTGCTATCACGTTGGCGTCGTCGTCGTCGTCGTCGTCCGAATATTTTTAGTTTTCGCACTCTAACTTTAGTAAAAGTGAATAGAAATCTATGAAATTTTAACACAAGGTTTATAACCACAAAAGGAAGGTTGGGATTGATTTTGGGAGTTTTGGTCCCATAATTTTAGAAATTAGGGGCCAAAAAGGGCCCAAATAAGCATTTTCTTGGTTTTTGCACTATAACTTTAGTTTAGGTAAATAGAAATCTATGAAATTTTGACACAAGGTTAATTACCACAAAAGGAAGGTTGGGATTGATTTTTGGAGTTAAAGTTCAAACAGTTTAGGACTTAGGGACCAAAAAAGGGCCCAAATAAGCATTATTCTTGGTTTTCGCACAATAACTTTAGTATAAGTGAATAGAAATCAATGAAATTTAAACACAAGGTTTATGACCACAAAAGGAAGGTTGGGATTGATTTTGGGAGTTAAGGTCTGAACAGTTTAGGAATTAGGGGTCAAAAAGGGGCCCAAGTAAGCATTATTCTTGGTTTTCGCACCATAACTTTAGTATAAGTAAATAGAAATCTTTGAAATTTAAACACAAGGTTTATGACCATAAAAAGAAGGTTGGGTTTGATTTTGGGAGTTTTTGTCCCAACAGGTTTTTAGGAATAAAGGGCCCAAAGGGTCCAAAATTGAACTTTGTTTGATTTCATCAAAAATTTAGTAATTGGGGTTCTTTGATATGCCGGATCTAACAGTGTATGTAGATTCTTAATTTTTGGTCCCATTTTCCAATTGGTCTACATTAAGGTCCAAAGGGTCCAAAATCAAACTTAGTTTTATTCTAACAAAAATTGAATCCTTGGGGTTCTTTGATATGCTGAATCTAAAAATGTACTTAGATTTTTGATTATTGGCCCAGTTTTCAAGTTGGTCCAAATCGGGGTCCAAAATTAAATTTGTTTGATTTCATCAAAAATTGAATAATTGGGGTTCTTTGATATGCCAAATCTAACTGTGTATGTAGATTCTTAATTTTTAGTCCCGTTTTCAAATTGGTCTACATTAAATACCAAAGGGTCCAAAATTAAACTAAGTTTGATTTTAATAAAAATTGAATTCTTTGGCTTTTTTTGATATGCTGAATTTAATCATGTACTTAGATTTTTGATTATGGGCCCAGTTTTCAAGTTGGTTCATATCAGGATCCGAAATTATTATATTAAGTATTGTGCAATAGCAAGAAATGTTCAATTGCACAGTATTCAGCAATAGCAAGAAATCTTCAATTGCACAGTATTGTGCAATAGCAAGAAATTTTCAATTGCACAGTATTACGCAATAGCAAGAAATCTTCAATTGCACAGTATTGTGCAATAGCAAATATTTTCAATTGCACAGTATTGCGCAATAGCAAGAAATATCTAATTGCACAATATTGTGCAATAGCAAGAAATTTTCAATTGACTGGAGTTATCTTTCTTTGTCCAGAATAGTAGTTGAATCAACTTAAATCATTGTTTATTCAATACACAATGCATATTCACTTTTACTACCAACTGATAAATTAAAACAATATTTACTATTCAGTGATAACAAAGGGAAAGGGGGATGTGAGAACAAAAATAGGGGGGGGGGTTAAACTTTTCTCATTTCAGATTTCATAAATAAAAAGAAAATTTCTTCAAACACTTTTTTGAGAGGATTGATATTCAACAGCATAGTGAATTGCTCAAAGGAAAAAAAAGTATTTTAAGTTCATTAGACCACATTCATTCTGTGTCAGAAACCTATGCTGTGTCAACTATTTAATCACAATCCAAATTTAGAGCTGAATCCAGCTTGAATGTTGTGTCCATACTTGCCCCAACCGTTCAGGGTTCAACCTCTGCGGTCGTATAAAGCTGCGCCCTGCGGAGCATCTGGTTATATATTTTACTCAATTGAGTTAAAATCAACAATTGGTAAGATTATGAACAACTTATGTACAGGCGCATGCTAAACTCAACAATTGGTAAGATTATGAACAACTTATGTACAGGTGCATGCTATCAAGCGAGATAAAGGCTAAATCTAACTGATAGTGTGTTGATTGTTGATTGTTGTTGGAAAGGTATGGAAACTTGGGTACCTTAACTATGAAATCAACTATGTTTTCAACCCAGATTTCTTTAACTTAACAGAACAATTCTTCGTAAATTATAGGTATATTGATCCAATATCCACCCGTTTATAGTATGGATCACATTTCCGATCTTACATTGATTACGTAATTTCATAGAAATTGATCCAATATCCACCCATTTAGGTGCGAATCATATCTCTGGCCTCTGGCCTGGGATCAATATACCTATAATTTATACAGGGTATGGCGAATAATGAACATATATGTACATGTCATCAATACGCTGACTTCTAGAAAAAAAGAAATCCTAAATTTAATGTAAAAAATGAATATAGAAGTATAAAGAACACATTTTCAGTTTGTCTAGATTTTTATTTATCAAAATAAGGTTTGATCAGAATGTGATGCCGAATATGTAACACTTCTTCAAACATGTAGCTATTTGAATGTGCATAATAAAGAATATGACCACATAAAATGTATTTACTTTACTATTTATACTTGTAAATAACTTGTTTCCCGGGGCTTCTTGTGTAAATAAGAAAAATATAATTTCAGAGTTTTATATTGCAAAATGACTTCTTGAGTATCGGGACTATGATATAGGTGTGCTGCTCGATTTTGGTGTTTATCGTTGCAATTTCGTGATTCTAATTGTTTGATGTGAAAATATTCTCAGGGCAGTCTTTTCTAAGATTCATAGTCCAGAGTCTTCTGATTACTGATTGATCGAATTACCTTTTGCTGAGTCAAAGTGCCGGTGTCCTTTTTAACGTTTTTTAGCGTTTAGAATATTAGAAGCAAAATGCAGTTCTTTTTTTTCTTTTTTACCTCATTACGGAACAAAAAACGATAAATGACATATAGGCATGTAGCAAGTCAAGATACACCTGAAGCTTGAAACTTTTACAGCCATATGGTACAGAAAATTTGTGCATAAGGTTATGGCCTAAGTCTCACTTAACCATCTTTATAAAAATACAAACACTCTTGTTAATTGTGAATCTTGTAGATTTGTAAATCATCAAACTATCAACATATTTGCACACACCCTTTCCCCTTTTTAACGCTTATAACAATCGAAAAAAAACCAAAAACGAACAAACAAACAAACAAACAAACAAACAAACAAACAAAAAAAGGAAGAAAGAAGTTACTTAGAACATTTGGAACAGTTTATTGCGGGTATTAAATTGATATTAAATATTAAATTTAATGGCAATTACATATGAATAATTTTCAAATTTACGAAAATTTAACAATATTTAATTTAGTATATAAAAAGTTTATTTTAATTATTGCATTTGTAAACTTTAAATTTAATTCACAGTAAATGGTTTAAATCAGAAAAATAAAGACATTTGTTCTGCTTTAAATTTCTAATTTTATTAAATTTACTTAAATTTTCCATAATTTAAATTTCTCATTTAAATAGGTTTACTGTAATTTAAAAGAAAATAAATTTTAGATTTATACAACTTTAAAAGTATATGTAAATTGGGTTTATTCTTAAAAGTTTATTGGTTATATTAAACTTAAAGTAAATACGGTGTAAATAAGATATTTTCAAATGGATTATACTAATGATAAATTTTGAAATTTAAAATATATATTAGCTTTTATATGGATATAATTTTCTAATAAATGCATCATTTCATGCAGTGTATGTTAAAGGCATACGCCTATCTTTGTTTGAGGATTTGATTTCAATTTTGCTACCTTTTTGTCCCTGTCGAAGTTCATTTATCCACAAGTCTTTAAAAAAAAGCTTGACATAGTTAAACTAGACTTGCACAAATTCGAAAACAGGACATGACGGTTGATTCCCATACCACATGAAACACTTATCCACTCTTGCTTACACTGAGGTCTGAATGAGCAACTCCTTGAAGTAATCCACCGTAATTATTAGCTCACCTGGCCCGAAGGGCCAAGTGAGCTTTTCCCATCACTTTGCGTCCGGCGTCCGTCGTCCGTCGTCGTCGTCCGTCGTCGTCGTCCGTCGTCGTTAACTTTTACAAAAATCTTCTCCTCTGAAACTACTGGGCCAAATTAAACCAAACTTGGCCACAATCATCATTGGGGTATCTAGTTTAAAAAATGTGTGGCGTGACCCGGCCAACCAACCAAGATGGCCGCCATGGCTAAAAATAGAACATAGGGGTAAAATGCAGTTTTATGCTTATAACTCAAAAATCAAAGCATTTAGAGCAAATCTGACATGGGGTAAAATTGTTTATCAGGTCAAGATCAATCTGCCCTGCAATTTTCAGATGAATCGGACAACCCGTTGTTGAATTGCTGCCCCTGAATTGGTAATTTTAAGGAAATATTGCTGTTTTTGGTTATTATCTTGAATATTATTATAGATAGAGATAAACTGTAAACAGCAATAATGTTCAGCAAAGTAAGATTTACAAATAAGTCAACATGACCAAAATGGTCAGTTGACCCCTTTAGGAGTTATTGCCCTTTATAGTCAATTTTTAACCATTTTTCGTAAATCTTAGTAATCTAATTCTTTTACAAAAATCTTCTTCTCTGAAACTACTGGTCCAAATTAAACCAAACTTGGCCACAATCACATTTGGGGTATCTAGTTTAAAAAATGTGTGGCATGACCCGGCCAACCAACCAAGATGGCCGCCACAGCTAAAAATAGAACATAGGGGTAAAATTCAGTTTTTAACCGGATTTTTGTGACAAAAATGTCGGTTATTGATTTGGGGATGTACGGCGGTCGGGCGGGCGGTCGGTCGGTCGGGCGGGCGGGCGGGAGGGAGGGAATCAAATGTTGTCCGTGCATTAACTCATGAACCGTTCAACCAAAGCTTTTAAAATTTTAATATGTTGTTACTGACAACTAAATGAAGGTCAAGTTCAATAATGGCGATTTTGACTTTTACCGTTCAGGAGTTATGGTTCTTGAAAGATTGAAAAATGGAGTTTCCAGTCGTGTCCCTGCATTTACGCATGAACTGTTATACCTAGGCTTTCCAAATTTTAATATGTTGTTACTGATGACAAAATGGAGATCAAGTCCAATAATGGCGATTTTGACTTTTACCGTTCAGGAGTTATGGTTCTTGAAAGATTGAAAAATGGAGTTTCCAGTCGTGTCCGTGCATTTACGCATGAACTGTTCTACCTAAGCTTCCCAAATTTTAATATGTTGTTACTGACAACTAAATGAAGGTCAAGTTCAATAATGACGATTTTGACTTTTACCGTTCAGGAGTAATGGTTCTTGAAAGATTGAAAAATGGAGTTTCCAGTCGTGTCCGTGCATTTACACATGAACTGTTCTACCTAAGCTTCCCAAATTTTAATATGTTGTTACTGATGACAAAATGGAGGTCAAGTTTAATAATGACGATTTTGACTTTTACCGTTCAGGAGTTATGGTTCTTGAAAGATTGAAACATGGTGTTTCCAGTCGTGTCCGTGCATTTACGCATGAACTGTTTTACCAAAGCTTCACAAATTTTAATATGTTGTTACTGATGACAAAATGGAGGTCAAGTTCAATAATGACGATTGCGACTTTTACAATTCAGGAGTTATGGTTCTTGAAAGATTGAAAAATGGTGTTTCCAGTCGTGTCCGTGCATTTTCTCATGAACCATTCAACCAAAGCTTTTGAAATTTTTATATGTTGTTACTGATGGCAAATTAGAGGTCAAGTTCAATAATGACGATTTTGACTTTTACCGTTCAGGAGTTATGGTTCTTGAAAGATTGTGAAATGGCGTTTCCATTCACGTTGTTGCATTTACTCATGAACCATTCAATCTAAGCTTTTCAAATTTTAAGATGTTGATACTGATGACAAAATGGAGGTCAAAGTTGATATTGACGATTTTCAACTTTCACCATTCATCAGTAATGGTTCTTGTGATATTGCCAGGACACAAATAAATATTAATAAATCCGGTTTGCTGTCGTTGTGACAGCCTCTTGTTGCCTTATAACTCAAAAACCAAAGCATTTAGAGCAAATCTGACATGTAGTAAAATTGATTATCAGGTCAAGATCTATCTGCCCTGAAATTTACAGATGAATCGGACAACCTGTTTTTGGGTTGCTGCCCCTGAATTGGTAATTTTAAGGAAATTTTGCTGTTTTTGGTTATTTATCTTGAATATTATTATAGATAGAGATAAACTGTAAACAGCAATAATGTTCAGCAAAGTAAGATTTACAAATAAGTCAACATGACTGAAATGGTCAGTTGACCCCTTTAGGAGTTATTGCCCTTTATAGTCAATTTTTAACCATTTTTTGTAAATCTTAGTAATCTATTACAAAAATCTTCTCCTCTGAAACCACTGGGCCAAATTAAACCAAACTTGGCCACGATCATCATTGGGGTATCTAGTTTAAAAAATGTGTGGCATGACCCGGTCAACCAACCAAGATGGCCGCCACGGCTAAAAATAGAACATAGGGATAAAATTCAGTTTTTGGCTTATAACTCAAAAACCAAAGCATTTAGAGCAAATCTGATATGTAGTAAAATTGATTATCAGGTCAAGATCTATCTGCCCTGAAATTTTCAGATGAATCGGACGACCTGTTGTTGGGTTGCTGCCCCTGAATTGGTTTTTTTTAAGGAAATTTTGCTGTTTTTGGTTATTATCTTGAATATTATTATAGATAGAGATAAACTGTAAACAGCAATAATGTTCAGAAAAGTAAGATTTACAAATAAGTCAGCGTGACTGAAATGGTCAGTTGACCCCTTTAGGAGTTATTGCCCTTTATAGTCAATTTTGAACCATTTTTCGTAAATCTTAGTTATCTTTTACAAAAATCTTCTCCTCTGAAACTACTGGGCCAAGTTCATTATAGATAGAGATAATTGTAAGCAGCAAGAATGTTCAGTAAAGTAAGATTTACAAACACATCACCATCACCAAAACACAATTTTGTCATGAATCCATCTGCGTCCTTTGTTTAATATTCACATAGACCAAGGTGAGCGACACAGGCTCTTTAGAGCCTCTAGTTTATTGGGGGGAGGGGTTTTCCATTGATTCCTCCCTTTCTGTTTATATTATTAGTAGACAACACATAACACTTCAAAATACATAACTATTGGTGTGTATTAAATCTATTTAGTAAATAAAAAGCATGAACTGTTTTGTAATGTTCTTTAATGTTTACTATGACCATTCATTTTAGAAAAAAAATCATTTTTAAAAGATCATAGATAATGTCTTTAATTATCACCTTTCAGGAGGATGTTGAGTCCAAGCGTGAACAGTTGTACAATGGAGTAGAGGAGTTGTTCAAGGATCATGAGGGAAGAAACCACCTAATCCTTACACAACGGATATTTGTTAATGCAAGGGATAAAACAGACCCAGAAATTGACGTCCTCAAAAAGACCATTACAGATCTTACGTTTGAACATCCGTGCTGGGGCGAACAAATGCCAAATGCATGTGTCCCCCTTGAGCTTGAGATTGCAGAACTGGTGGCCGAAGGAAAACAAATCTTGTCATTAGAGGATGTTGAAGAATTAAATGCTATAAGCAAGGTGTCAGTATTGTCTCCAGACCAACTCAAAGATTTCCTGCATTTCAACCACTCACTTGGGAAGATTGTATACTTTGAGACTCCACAGCTAGGAAATTACGTCATCATCAACCCACTTCTTATGGTGGAAGTTATGAGATCCTTTGTGACAGGTATTCATATCAATACTTATTATGGAGGTACTGCCAGTCTTTGTGACAGGTTTTCATGTCAATTCTTATTTTGGAGGTAATGAGGTTCTTAATGACAGGTATTTAAGTCAATACTTACTATTGAGGTTATGAGGTCCTTAGTGACAGGTATTTATATCAATACTTATGGAGGTACTGAGGGTCTTAATGACAGATATTTATGTCAATACTTATTATGGAGGTACTGAGGGTCTTAATGACAGATATTTATGTCAATACTTATTATTGAGGTAATGAGGGTCTTAATGAAAGATATTAATATTAATACTTATTATAAATGGAGGTACTCCCAGTCTTTGTGACAGGTATTCATGTCAATACTTATTTTGGAGGTAATGAGGTTCTTAATGACAGGTATTTAAGTCAGTACTTACTATCAAGGTTATGAGGTCCTTAGTGACAGGTATTTGTATCAATACTTATTATGGAGGTACTGAGGGTCTTAATGACAGGTATTTATGTCAATACTTATTATGGAGGTACTGAGGGTCTTTGTGACAGGTATTTATGTCAATACGTATTATGGATGCTATGAAATTCTTTGTGACATGTATTTATGTCAATACTTATTATGGAGGTTATGCAAGTCTTTGTGACAGATATTTATATCAGTTTTATTATGGAGGTTAGGAGATCCTTAGTGACAGGTAAGTATGTCAATACTTATTATAGAGGTAATTAGTTCCTTAGTGACGGGCATGTATGTCAATACTTATTTTGGAGGTACTAGGTCCTTAGTGACACATATTTATGTCAATACTAATAATTGAGGAAATGTGTTTTTTGTGACAGGTATTTATTTCCATACTTATTATGGAGGTTATGGGGTCGTTTATGACATGTATTCATGTCAATACCTATTATAGAGATCATGAAGTCCTTTGTGACAGGTATTTATGTCAGTTCAGGTTGTGTTTTCAATATATACTCATTTGTGTCAATACTATTGGTTGGAGCTTTTCCATTCTTGTTTCACAGTTGAGTGTTCTTTTTATGTGTTTGTGACAGATACAAATATATTTATATTACAACTAATATTGGAACTCTGACCTTTAACATGTTTAAAAGAATAATTTATGAATTCCGTTGTTTGAAATGAGTCAGAGTACATATTTTTATATGTTATATATATATATGATATTGAGCAATGATTGTTATGTTCTTAGTGCTTTTTAAAGAATGATTATATAATAAGCAGACAGTTTTTCAATACCAGGGTTTTCACTCGTATTATTCATCCTGTTAAAAACCAATTAAAGCTGAAATGAATTCGCTTACTTTCTGTTTATGCGATAATATGTATCTTTTAATTGATCTTTGTTTCATCCTACAATTTATATTAATGTTACATGTGTAATGCAATGATCTACAGGGTCTTTACTTAATTTCTTAGCACTTATTGCGAAAGTAACGTAGATCAAAACCTAAAATTAGTCCATTTGGTTTTCAAACTTGTACATTAAACATAAACCAACCCATTCCTATGCCCCTACAATAGTACAGCTAGGGTCATTAGGATTTACCAATGTCCGTACGTTTGTCCCCAAATTTCTCAACACAATTTCATGAAAACTTATACAAAATGCTTATGACAGTAGCTTATCTTGGAGTTGTGGTCATATGGAGTTGAAACTTAGTACACTTGGTCAATATAATGTGAAGTTGTAAAACATAATGGCAAGGTAAAGTTTTGAACCCAATTACTAGTTCACAAAACTCAAATAATTCTCTGGTCAAATACTTTTGTAGGATTTCAAGGGAACTTTAATTAGTTACAAACATGTTTAACCCTACCTGATATACCAATCGGTTTGTTTTGTGTTGACAAGTTGTTAGCAATTAACACCACATTTTGTTCTATTTTTATAAGATTTTATTTTGTTATATTTTGCAGATAAAGTATTTTGGCCCAAAGAAACAAGAATGCAGGAAACTTTCAAGCGGATGTCAGAAAGTGGGACCATAAGACGGGAGGACCTCTATTTTATTTGGGAACAAAAAGATTTCAGTGCAATTCTGCCATACAAAGAGTTTATATTTAACATTCTTATTTATTTGGACATCTTGGCAGAGCAGCGAAGATATGATACAATTACAGGAAGTCGGTTACCAGTGGAAAACTTTTTTGTTCCCTGCATGGTTATAGAGCGAAACACCACCAGCTTCATGGACAAAGAGTGTACACCAGAGAGAGCTATTTGTTTAGCATTTCTTTTCAAAGGAACCATCATACCACCAGCCCTACCAAATCGTCTCATCAGTGCATGTCTGAGCATGTGGACTTTAAAGCAGTACGAGGGAAGAACACTCCTGTTTTCAGGATTTATTGGTTTATCTTTTGACAAGTCACATGATATTGTTGTATGTGTTGAAGGCAACAAGATTCTTCTTTACATCATCCACAGAACCTCCTCAGGATTAATTGTACCAGATATAGCTACAGGTGTTAAGGAATGCTTGGTTACAACAATGGAGAGAATATCAGATTTCTATCAGTCCACAATCCATGCAAAACGCAGCCAACAATCACCTTTTCACATTGAATATTCATGTTCTCAGATGCAATGTTTCATCAGTGAAACGGAAGCTGTGCAAACCAGTGAATGGATGTGTGACAAACATAAACTAACACACAATGCAGGAAACTGGCTGGTTTGGAACCAAGATAAGGTATATATTTTGTGTTTAAAATTATCAGTGCAATAAAATATGACAAAATCTCATAAAAAAATATAATAACAATATGTCATAATAAATAACAATGACAATATTGTTAACTCAGATTTTTTTAGGAGCATGTTTTGATTATACACATGATCAATCTATTTTATTACTAACATAAACATGATAAAGATAGGATGATTATAAACATGATCAATCTATTTTATTACTAACATAAACATGATAAAGATAGGAAGATGTGGCCAATTCTTAACCAGATGCATTGCATATATCAAAGCCTGCAGGAATCTCCATGGATGAAAACTGAACGATAGAGGAACTTTCACCATGACAAAATCCCGCGTTCACGGGTGTGGCGTGATCGAAAACATTTTATTGCTTAATTTCCATGAAAGGAATGGTGAGAAGGCTGATATAACTTGATTGCTTATTTTATTTATTTCAGCATAGAATAACAAATATTTTCATTTAATGTCATTTGTAACAATTCCAATGCCAAGCCTGCATTGCTCCCCCTTTGTCAAGAATGATGTGCTGTCCTTGGGGTTCCCACTTCGTATTCTTGCTATTTTGGTAATTGAATAGGGCTTAAAAATCGGTTGGATATTTTTTTATTTTTTTTTTCACTGTCAAAGGCAGAACTGGAATCGACGATTTGCAGCATCAAATACCAGAAGTTTCGTAATCGTTTTGTAAAACACTGAAGAAAAGATTTGGAGGACAAACGTTTACAACTGAATTTTTTTAATGACTTTAAATAGCTTATTTCATAGTAATATATTTACTATGCAACATTTATCTTTCGATACTGAATGAAAACTGGAAGACTGGATGTATCAATTTGATTGTAAATTACAGAATGAATTCGGAATTACGATACAAAATTTCTTCAGATATTATCAAGTTATAGTTAATAATTGTGTATTTACTTTTGAACTTGTAAAGATATTAAATATTATCGATAATTGCTGTGCTCGTGTTATATGGCATGAATAATGTTCAGTTTAATGTCTTATTTTGTACTTGTTTAAAAAGGGGGGATGCTGATTGCGTAAGTCGTCAATATAAGCACGTGTTCGACTTGAACTTTTTTTTCTTTATTACTGGATTTAAAATTTATTTTTTAATCTAATTTCCATTTGCTGAAAATTGTTATTAAATAATGCAATCAGTCATCTATCTTGATCTCATGCAAGGTGTGTCGATCTACCTGTACGAGTGATTAGTGATCTTTGGCCGGATATACCTCAGGGCATTAAAACTGTAATCAAGGGGGGCCCTATGGATTATAATACAATAACCTAAGGGTTAATTGATTATAATTGCTAACAAAAATGGCGGCTGCTAGAAAAACGAAAACAATTTTTGACAATGCGGGTTTCATTTGACTATGGCGGAAGATTATTTAATGATGGCGGGCATCTTTTGACGATGGCGCATGATATTTTAACGATGGAAGGCCGCCATCGTTTAACAGGCCATGGAGATCCCTTTTTGGCCAGATGTATAAAATGTATAGTAGTAAACTGCTTACTATTTATACGCAAAAGATAATCTTAAGAAGACTGTACAGCATTAGTTAGGTATTGTGTGTTTAAGATAAGGTTCACATTGAGCTTCAATTGTAGCGGTGTTGGTATCCTCAGGGATGATTCCAGGTGTTTACAAATGGGTCCCTTGAATATCAAATTGGGAATTTTTTATGCATACAATATAAGACGAAATAATATATCATTTTCCTGTAAAAACGGAAAATGAATATTAAGTTAATTTCTTCTGTACACTGATTGCATGAAGAAATTATTGGATTGAGACCAGGGAAGTTGTAATACATGAATATCATTGCATATGATGCACTATCATCTTAACTTTGGTAAACGAGGCCTATTACAAAAAACACCACAAGTACCAGCTAACATAAACCTATGGCAGGCCCTTTAGCTATTTATTTGAATTTCAAATTATCTCATAATATATACGATATCTCATATAATATATAAGATTTATTTAAGATATCTTAAAGTATATGAAATATCTTATAAATATGTTTTGTATGAGATATCATATTAAGAAAATTATATGAGATATCTTATAAACTACATCTCATAAATTATTTCAGATATCTCGTGAACTATATAAAATATCTTATAAACTTTATTTGATATCTTTCAAACTTTCAAACTATATCAAATATCTAATGAACTATTATATAAGATATCTTATAAAGTTTATGAGATATCTTGAAGTTAGATTAAATAGCAAAACGGCTTGCCATATTAACCAGAGAAAAAAATTTAAATATATTTCAAATAGAACTGGCCAATTGTTGAATTAAGAAAAGCAATTACAAAAGTATATATATATATGCTTAATTGATAAGTTATTTAAAGCAATTGAACCAGTGAACTTTAAAATTATTTGGATTATTTTCATATCTTTTGAAACAGTTCCATAATGATGACATCGTATTTTTTTTTTGGGGGGGGGGGGGGGGGTCTTATTTCATCAACATTATTTTCAAAAACGCTCAAACTTTTGTCTTTTGCCGAAAAAAGAGCAAAATATAAAATAATTTCTTTTACAAAACAAGTTTTAATCAACATAACCGGCTCTGCTGGGCGATCTGCCCGCAGCAGCTTTTACCATAATGATTCACATTCATTCATCAATGTTATATAAAATTTGCTCTTTGCCGAGGTCTGTTTTGACACCCATTTTGACAAAAAGCATATTTTTTATCAACCTGCTGAGCGATCTACTTTTACGAGACCACATACTCTTATAACATTTTAACTACAATTGAATCCGGCCGCTAAAATTGTTTACCTCATGTTGACATAATTAAATCGTTGTTAATAAAATGCGATCATAGTCAGCATTTTTATCGGGATTTTACTATGTTTTGACGACAAACTATGAAAAATTATAGTTGCCGTAATCGATGACGGAAACTTTTCCGGAAATACCGATTTTTGTTTTATTTTCCTGAATTGGGAAACATTTTTTTGGGGCCGCTGGCCGATTTGAGGGCCGTTAAGCGGCCCTAAACTATATAGTGGAATCATCCCTGATCCTAAATGCGTAAACTGAACTTTACTTTGTTTCAATTGATAAAAATAAACTGTTGGACACCTAGGGGGAGGTGTCCAGTGGTTGGACCCCCTTTTTAGCTCACATGGCCTGCTTTTCTCATCACTTGGCGTCCGGCGTCCGTCGTCGTCGTTAACTTTTACAAAAATCTTCTCCTCTGAAACTACTGGGCCAAATTAAACCAAACTTGGCCAAAATCATCATTGGGGTATCTAGTTTAAAAAATATGTCCGGTGACCCGGCCAACCATCCAAGATGGCCGCCATGGCTAAAAATAAAACATAGGGGTAAAGTTTTTGGCTCATAACTCAAAAACCAAAGCATTGAGAGCAAATCTGACATGGGGTAGAATTGTTAAACAGGTGAAGATCTATCTGCCCTGAAATTTTCAGATGAATCGGATAACCCATTGTTGGGTTGCTGCCCCTGAATAAGTAATTTTAAGGAAATTTTGCTGGTTTTGGTTATTATCTTGAATATTATTATAGATAGAGATAAACAGTAAACAGCAATAATGTTCAGCAAAGTAAGATTTACAAATAAGTCAACATGACTGAAATGGTCAGTTGACTCCTTTAAGAGTTATTGCCCTTTATAGTCAATTTTTAACCATTTTTCGTAAATCTTAGTAATATTTTACAAAAATCTTCTCCTCTGAAACTACTGGGCCAAATTAATCCAAACTTGGCCACAATCATCTTTTGGGTTAGTAGTTGGAAAAATGTGTCCGGTGACCCGGCTATCAAACCAAGATGGCCGCCATGGCTAAAAATAGAACATAGGGTAAAATGCAGTTTTTGGCTTATAACTCAAAACCCAAAGCATTTATAGCAAATCTGACATGGGGTAAAATTGTTTATCAGTTCAAGATCTATCTGCCTTGAAATTTTCAGATGAATCAGACAACCCGTTGTTGGGTTGCTGGCCCTGAATTAGTAATTTTAAGGACATTTTGCTCTTTTTGGTTATTATCTTGAATTTTATTATAGATAGAGATAAACTATAAACAGCAATAATGTTCATCAAAGAAAGATTAACAAATAAGTCAACATGACTGAAATGGTCAGTAGACCCCTTTAGGAGTTATTGCCCTTTATAGTCAATTTTTAACCATTTTTCGTAAAGATTAGTAATCTTTTACAAAAATTTTCTCCTCTGAAACTACTGGGCCAAATTAATCCAAACTTGGCCACAATCATCTTTTGGGTTAGTAGTTTGAAAAATGTGTCCAGTGACCCGGCCATCCAACCAAGATGGCCGCCATGGCTAAAAATAGAACATGGGGTAAAATGAGTTTTTGGCTTATAACTCAAAAACCAAAGCATTTAAAGCAAATCTTACAAAGGGTAAAATTGTTGATCAGGTCAACATTTATCAGCTCTGAAATTTTTAGATGAATAGGACAACCTGTTATTGGGTTGCTGACCCTGAATTGTTAGTTTTAAGGAAATTTTGCTGTTTTTGGTCATTATCTTGAATGTTATTATTGATAGAGATAAACTGTAAACAACAATAATGTTCAGCAAAGTAAGATTTACAAATAAGTCAACATGACCGAAATGGTCAATTGACCCCCTTAGGAGTTATTGTTCTTTATAGTCAATTTTTAACAATTTTTAACAATTTTCATAAAATTTGTAAATTTTTACTGACATTTTCCACTGAAACTAATGGGCCAAGTTCATTATAGATAGAGATAATTTTAAGCAGCAGTGTTCAGTAAAGTAAGATGTACAAACACATCACCATCACCAAAACACAATTTTGTCATGAATCCATCTGCTTCCTTTAATATTCACATAGACCAAGGTGAGCGACACAGGCTCTTTAGAGCCTCTAGTTTGACAATCAATGTATTTGAATGGGGACATATAGATGGAACTCTCAACGTTATCCTGGGTTGGGCACCCCCTGGTCATGATTCATTGACTCTGAATGCTGTTCAGTGAAAAATCAGATATTGAGACATAGCTTTTTAATTTCAACATCAGCATTGTGATATTAACATAAAATACAGGTGAGACATGTATCTGTATAGAAAGTTTATTTAGGAATATTTAACAAAAAAAAACATCTACTATTTTTAGAATAACTAATCAAATGATTCAGACATGTCAGATATACATAAATATTCAAGTGTGACCAAACAATACATTAATCATGTGTAGTGTAGTGCACACGTTAATTATCAGTGTTGTTCGGCCACATTGTATGTGAACACAGCCTTTATCATGTATGCGTAGATCTGATACAGTTCAAAACTGTCTGTAAGACCCTGTTCACATGAGACTTAAGTACTGTAGATAACTGAGTTAGCATAGATAAATAACTACCCAGCTATAGAGTCAGAATAGGATATTAATTTGTATATATTGGTAAATAATCCAATCTTTTAAATTAATGTGCAGATATATTGTGTTGAAATTTTCAAATTTAGTTCTCTTATCATCTTGTATAAGAATAGGAATATTTTTAAACATTAGCTATAGCTCCTTACATGATTTGCTATGTTAGCATATCACCTTTTCAAATGAAGCCTACTGTGTCTAAATCCTTGGTATTTTATTGATGTTGGACGAATATTTCAAAAATATAATCAAAGCTCCTTGTATATAATATACTAAAGAAAACATGCAGTGCAAAGATTAAATTGAAACATGTTGGTTGTTATATGTGACCCACCATGACATTTACAGGCTTATGGCGGTAAACGTAAAAATGGAAAAATGTCGATGTCACTTAGTGTACATTTAATTGAGGCACCTGCTATTGAATGTCTATTTATATCATGGGGTAAAAGAAAGTTTCATTCCTTCTTGACTTGAGGAATTTGAATATTATATCAAGATATACAAAACAATTAGATTTTTAACATAAAATATATAATTTAGGTCAAAATGCTAAAATTCCTATTTAGAACCAAGTAATTTCACACAATTTATCTTTAAGATCTTATTGTGTAATCACTTTCTCTATTAGTTTTCTGTTAGTGTTAAATGGACTTGTCTGTTTGTAAAATGTAGTCTATTATCGTGTTTATAATATTCTTGATTTCTGCCTTATATGTTTTATTCAAGTAATTAGTATTATATATTCTACTATCTTTACAGAAGAAGGAAGAGTGTGAGCAGAATTGTCCAGGTAAGTTGTGTGGATTCAAAATCTGTGTCAACATGTGAAATTGTGAATGTTAATAAAAATGTGATGATTTTCTTTTAGTGGATTAACAATTGACAAAGTGGAGTGTCAAGACAATTTTAAGGTCATGTCATGGTCATCACTTATAAAAACAGTGATGATCAATTATTTTGAAAGAAGTTATGAAATGAAACTATATGAAAAAAATGCACTGTAATATCTTTAAAAGAGAGCTGAAGGATACCAAAGGGACATTCAAACTTATAAGTAGAAAATAAACTGACAAAGTCATGGCTAGAAAGAAAAATACAAACAAAAAACAGCACACAAAACACAACATAGAAAACCAAAGACTTAGGAAAAGGAACCCCACTAAAAACTGGTGGTGATCAAAGGTGCTCTGGAAGGATAATCAGATTCTGCTCCACATGTGATCCCGTCTTGTTACTCCTTTAAAATATGTTGATAAGTTATATCAAGTCAGACATCACATACTAGCAGATGGTAATTATATATAATTGACGCTGGATCACTCTTATCTAATCGTAAGACATCACCAAATTCTAGACCATCGATCATGTAAAATGTTTTAGCCATGAAACTCGACCGAATGTGAAATCTTTATATTTAATCCTGTTTTTCATGACATAGGATAGAAGAGACTGATCAGCATATAACTCTTTTTTTTATAAAATTTATTTATAAGCAATATCATGCTGAAGTTTAAAAATCAGTATTGATAAATTAATTTTTAAAAATGGATGCAAGGATTTTTTTTGTTAAAGTAAGCTCTGGGAAGCTTTAATTTCTTCTCAGATATTTATAAATTTTTTATAAAAGTTTCATATCAGTAAAGAATTGTACGAGATTTAAAAATCAATGGCGATAAATTATTTTTTCAAAGGATTTATGTTGCTAGCTTAAGCTTAGATTAAGTTAATTATTTGGCTAATTGCATTGTAAGCATTAGTACTCTCTCCCATACAGTAAGTGTCATTTTATAACTTTACATTAAAGGTTGATATGAGCAAAGCCTTTGAAAAATTTGATTAAAGGAGTAGTTCTCATTGAAAATATTTGGACAATTGCATTACCGATAATTTAGTGATCTACACCTATAGCATGTACAACACCTACATTTTTGAATTCACCTGATATTTATGAAAATGTTTAAAACAACCAAAAAGCAATATATATCTGGTCTGGTGTACAAAAAAATATTGACACCTTGTGTTTGTGGCATATCATCTAGGCCACAAATTTATTGTTTTCTGTTTAGTATTAACTTTATATTAAGATCCATTTTGTTACATTTCGTGATCAATTTTATTTGGTAATCGCCAATGGCAGTCAGCAGAGTTAAAGAACATCAGTTATTCAGGCCTGTTAGTCAAATGCGTATTGTTTAAATATACTTTTTTCACCGTTTTTTTGTCAAGCCTGCAACAAGAAAGCTCGACATAGGGATAGTGATCCGGCGGCAGTGGTGTTAGCTCACTTCTTAAAAGCTTTATATTTTAGAAGGTGGAAGACCTGGATGCTTCATACTTTGTATATAGATGCTTCATGTTACAAAGTTTCCGTCAGTTACATATCCAATGTCCTTGACCTCATTTTCATGGTTCAGTGACCACTTGAAAAAAAAAGGTTTAAATTTTTTGTAATGTTGAATTCTCTCTTATTATAAGTAATAGGATAGCTATATTTGATATGTGCATACCTTGCAAGGTCCTCATGTCTGTCAGACAGTTTTCACTTGACCTAGACCTCTTTTCATGGATCAGTGAACAAGGTTAAGTTTTGGTGGTCAAGTCCATATCTCAGATACTATAAGCAATAGGGCTAGTATATTTGGTGTATGGAAGGACTGTAAGGTGTACATGTCCAACTGGCAGGTGTCATCTGACCTTGGCCTCATTTTCATGGTTCAGTAGTTATAGTTAAATTTTTGTGTTTTGGTCTGTTTTTCTCATACTTTATGCAATAGGTCTACTATATTTGTTGTATGGAATGATTGTAAGGTGTACATGTCTAGCGGACAGATGTCATGTGACCTTGACCTCATTTTCATTGTTCAGTGGTCAAAGTTAAGTTTTTGAGTTTTGGTCTTTTTATCTAATACTATATGCCATAGGTCAACTATATTTGGTGTATGGAAATATTTTATGATCTTTATGTCAGTCGCGTGGGTTTTATTTGACCGTGACCTCATTTTCACGGTGTTAAGTTTTTGGGTTTTTGTCTATTTTTCTTAAACTATATGTAATGGGTCAACTATATATGTTGTATAGAAGCATTGTTAGCTGTACACGTCTGCCTGGCATGGTTCATGTGACCTTGACCTCATTTTCAAGGTTCATTGGTCTTTGTTTAGTTATCTTGGTTAATGTTAAGTTTATGTGACAGTTGTAATAAACCTTAGCTTTATACTTCGGACTATCAACATAATATCAATGATTAGTATAGAAGGCGAGACATTTCAGCGTGTGCACTCTTGTTGGTCTTTTGGAAAATGTTGTTCGTGCTGTATTTAGACCCTTCTACAACGAAATTTGTTTTACATGCACAAGTATTAAAATTGCGGTTTTTATCCAACGTAATCATAGGTTATTGAACGAAGTTTTCAATTTAGACTTGTTTATATATATATAAAGTACGTCTGAGCCAGTGACTAGTTATGTGAATGATCAACAAAACAGAGATCTTTGTCATGAATTCTATTTTCGTCTACAATGTTGGAGAGTGTCCTTTGTCAATTTCGTATTTTATTTGGCCTTTTTAACATTTTTTTATTCGAGCGTCACTGATGAGTCTTTTAATTTGTAGACGAAATGTGCGTCTGGCGCAAATATAAAATTTCAATCCTGGTATTTATGATGAGTTTGTTGTTGAATATGCACATACTCAATATCCTTTTATTTTCTACACATACTAAGGTGAGCGACATCATTTAAGCATTTGATAGACATAATGTTGCCTGTTCTTCTTCGATCTATGGTTTTGATTTGCCCCTATGACAACTTGTTTCCCTTTCATTTGCCCAAAGGTCCATCAATACTTTTCTCATCATTTCGGTTACGCCGTCCTCGTTTGATCACTTTTACATTTGGGGTAGACACAACCTATTGGCTCTTATATTTGTTCAGCCCAATTCTTGCTATGTATTTACTTTTAAAAATATTGTAACTGAACATATGGAATTCCTTGAAAGATACTACCTAAAGTAAACATTTAACTACAAGGAAGATTTAACATGTTTAATTGTTATATCAATGTTTTTTACAGGTTTAAGCGATGATGCTTTAAGCCAGATACCAAGTGATATTGAATTACTGCGTTTCTCAACCAACTGTGTATCAAACCAAATGCATGAATTAGTGTCATATCTAGAAATGTCGAAGAAATGGGATAGTATCACACACAACTATCCAAATGATATAGAGGTTGCGAAGTATTTGGTATTATCAAAATGGAAAGAGATAAAAGATCAAAGCAATTTCAAAGCCTTGGCAGAAGCTCTGACAAAAATGGATATATCAACACATTTTTTGTGCCAAGTGAGTTTGTATTATTTAAATATCAAGATATGTTTTCCCCTTTGTGTCCTGCATGATAGCATTTCCTCCTTTAGATATATATAGTTACATTGGGAAATAGTAAATTACAAATGTAGCCCATGTCTGTCTAGTCCTGTTCTCTTCATATGACATGTACATTTATCTTTATGTAAGAATGGAACTATTCTCGCCTGAATATATATAGGTGAGCCACTTAGAAAGAAACAAAATATATCAAAGGGACATTCAAACTCACAAGTCGAAAATAAAACGAGTACCTATGGCTAAAAAAAGAAAAAGACCAACATACAAACAACAGTACATTACACACAACATAGAAAAGTAAAGACTGAGCAAGAGGAAGGGTAAGCAGATCCTGCTCCACATGTGTCATCCATTGTGTTGCTCATGTTAGTACAAACCCCGTGATAAGTGTAAATAGGTAGGTCACATTCTGGGAAAATGGGACGGATTGTAGAAACGACAATTGGAACATAATTTATTATATATATATATATATATATCCCTTGTCATTAGTAAAACTGATATTGCATAACGGTCAAGCAACTCGTGATGGCGTCCGTAAAATTTATGAAGGGATGATTTTAACTTCACCACTAAATATATACAAACTTATATCATTCATACTATTAACTTCACATTGATGCATAAATATGGGCAATTCAGCAGAGAAAAGTTTGTAGAGCAATATTTTCAGGTTGCATTTCTGTAAATATAAACAATGCAATTTCCCATAGGAACTCGCTTTGTGGGTAAAACTGTGCCACTTTTACTATGAAGTTTTGTAAAATATTATATCCACTGTAAATATTATAAAACTTTACCTGGATGCTTCTTAGGAAATCTAGTTTGAATATTGTATATAAGGCTTTGGTCCATCACAAATCATGGCCACTGCATGATGCTAAAATATTGGGATAAAATGTAGCTTACGGCTTATTTTAAAAAATTCAAGCAGATTTTGAAATAGGTGAAAAAAAGCTAGAATTTTCAGTTCAAACTTAAGTCAGATATTTACCTTTAAAGGCTTATTTAAAAAAATTCAAGTAGATTTTAAAATAAATGAAACAAGAATGTTTCCCTAGGACATGGATGCCCCATATGCACTATCATTTTCTATGTTCAGTGGACCGTTAAAATGGGGTAAAAACTATAATTTGGCATTAAAATTAGAAAGATCATATCATTAGGGAACATATGTACTAAGTTTGAAGTTGATTGGACTTCAACTTAATCAAAAACTACCTCGACCAAAAACTTTAACCTGAAGCAGGACAGACGGACGAACAGACGTACTAACGAACGGACGCACAGATCAGAATACATAATACCCATAAATGGGGTATATAAAAGCTAGAATTTTCAGTTCGGACTAAATTTCAGATATTTACCTTTAAAAATTTCTATAACATTTTGAAATTTCATAAAACTGCACAGTTATCTCAATTATACATTGATCTTACAAAATGTAAGGTTATTTGTTAGTTTAGTTTGTTGCCTTAGAATTAAACGATTTAGGTAAAAAAAAGTTAATACTTTCAATTCACATTTTTATATGTCCGCAAAAATTGAAAAATGTTTGGTCTTTACATATTGGTATCACGTTGGCATCAGTGTCATCGTCGTCCAAATATTTTGGTTTTCGCACTATAACTTTAGTTTAAGTAAATAGAAATGTATGAAATTTAAACACAAGGTTTATGACCATAAAAGAAAGGTATGGATAGATTTTGGAAGTTTTGGTCCCAACAGTTTAGGAATTAGGGGCCAAAAAGGGCCCAAATAAGCATTTTCTTGGTTTTCGCACTATAACTTTAGTTTAAGTAAATAAAAATCTATGAAATTTTGACACAAGGTTTATGACCACAAAAGGAAGTTTAGGATTGATTTTGGGAGTTTCGTTCCAACTGTTAAGAATTGGGGGCCAAAAAAGGGCCCAAATAAGCGTTATTCCTGGTTTTCGCACAATAACTTTAGTACAAGTAAATAGAAATCAATGAAATTTAAACACAAGGTTTATGAACACAAAAGGAAGGTTGGGATTGATTTTGGGAGTTGAGATCCCAATAGTTTAGGAATTAGGGGCCAAAAAGGGGCCCAAATAAGCATTTTTCTTGGTTTTCACACCATAACTTTAGTAGAAGTAAATAGAAATCTATGAAATTTAAACACAAGGTGTATGACAATAAAAGGAAGGTTGGGATTGATTTTGGAAGTTTTGGTCCAAACAGTTTAGGAAAAAGGGGCCCAAAGGGACCAATATTAAACTTTGTTTGATTTCATCAAAAATTGAATAATTTGGGTTCTTTGATATACCAAATCTAACTGTGTTTGTAGATTCTTAATTTTTAGTCCCGTTTTCAAATTGGTCTACATTAAGGTCCAAAGGGTCCAAAATTAAACTTAGTTTGATTTTAACAAAAATTGAATCCTTTGGGTTCTTTGATATGCTGATTCTAAAAATGTACTTAGATTTTTTGTCGAGCCTTCGACTTTAGTCGAAAAAGCGAGACTAAGCGATCCTACATTCTGTCGTCGTCGGCAGCGGCGTCCACAAATATTCACTCTGTGGTTAAAGTTTTTGAAATTTTAATAACTTTCTTAAACTATACTGGATTTCTACCAAACTTGGATAGAACCTTGTTTATGATCATAAGATAGTATCCAGAAGTAAATTTTGTAAAAATAAAATTCCATTTTTTCCGTATTTTATGAAAGCAGAATTCATTCAGAACCTTCTAAAAGACAAAAAGAAAAAGCACCTTGCGAAATTCTTTAATTTTACTTTCCAATATATATTGATGATGTTCTATCATTGAATAACCCATATTTCAGCCAAAACTTACATCTCATATATCCAAGTGAACTTGAAATTAAGGATACCACTGATACTAGAAGGACTGCTTCATACCTTGATCTTTTCCTCAATATTGACGTAGATGGACGACTTCACACGAAAATCTATGATAAACGGGACGATTTCAACTTCCCAATTATCAATTTCCCATTTCTCAGCAGTAACATACCCTCTACCCCTTCGTATGGTGTTTACATATCACAATTGATATGTTATTCTCGTGCTTGTTCACACTATACGGACTTCATATACAGGAGTGTGCTCCTTACGCAGAAACTGCTCCAACAAAGTTATGAGGAGAACAGATTAAAATTGACACTCCGTAAATTTTATGGACACCATCACGATTTGGTGGATCCATACGATGTTTCGTTGACCAAACTAGCTAAGGACATTTTTACCACATGGTAGATTGTGTTTTGTCATAATGTCGTCTAATCTTTTAATTACCAAACGTGACTTATTCCCGATTGTGATTGTTTTGCCGAGTGTGAACTCGCATTACTATAAGACGTGGTACGGTACTTATCCATCCCAAATTCATGTATTTAGTTTAAATGTTTAATGTTATATTTGTAATTCTCATCGGATTTTGTCAAATGTGTTGACGTCTTTTCTATTATATTTATGTGTTATGGTAAAGAAAATTAATCACCGCCTTCATTTATCAGATTTGATTTCGTTCAAAGTAATCAGTATGATATTTTACGTTTGAAGTTAGATTCATAACAAACCTGACATAGTTTTATAATATAGTTAATTGCTACCTCAGTTTTATATTAATAAGAATTAAAATGTGCTTTGTTATTAAATGCAATATCAGTATTTAGTTCAAATATATAATCTTAAATTAATCCTAATTCTATCTTATTCATTCTTATGTGACGTCATTTTTCATTTTTTGATGCTCTGTTTTACTAATTCAAATGACGTCATTTTTTCGTCATTTTTCAGTTTCAAATAGGACGTCACTTGGCGTAGAGGTTTAAACGTATTCGGATGTGTCTACTTTTGTGTTTCAAATGTCTGGTTATGTAAATGTATTTCAGTTGTTTCCTGTAATTAGTTAATACTTCAGCTTTATCATGTACATCTTTTGAATATTCATTTTATTAAATTTGCTGTTTGCAAGGGTATAAATTGCTCTAAATTATAGGGATTTTCTGGTAACTTAACAGAAAACCCTTGCCGTTTTTGGCACAACCTTTTTGATCTTTTGGTCCTCGATGCTGTTCAACTTTGTACTCGTTTCGGCTTTCAAACTTTTGTATCTGTGCGTCACACATAGGTCTTGTGTGGACAAAGTACACTTCTGGCGTATTAGAATTTTGAACTTGTTGCCTTTTGTTGGCTGTTGTTCGTGTGATTCTTTGTCAATTGTGTTCTCCAATTTATTTATATTGTAGTCCTGTGTTGTCATTTTGATGTTGTATTTCACATGGCCATAAAAGTGCGAGGTTTGGCATGCCACAAAACTAGGTTCAACCCACCATTTTTCCCTTTAAAAATGCCCTGTACCAAGTCAGGAATATGGTCATTGTTATATTATAGTTCGTTTCTGTGTGTATTACATTATAACGTTGTGTCGTTTGTTTTCTCTTATTTTTGAGTGTAAATTCACATTGCGAGAAGACGTGTCACGGTACTTGTCTATCCCAAATTCATGTATTTGGTTTTGATGTTATATATATATGTTATATTTGTTATTCTCGTGGGATTTTGTCTATGTGTGTTACATTTTAGTGTTATGTCGTTGTTCTCCTCTTATATTTAATGCGTTTCCCTCGGTTTTAGTTTGTTATCCCGATTTTGTTTTTTGTCCATGGATTTATGAGTTTTGAACAGCGGTATACTACTGTTGCCTTTATTTACTTATAAATGGACTTGGTTTTTTCTGCGGGGAAACATAACATTCACTCTGTGGTTAAAGTTTTTAGAATTTTAATAACTTTCTTAAACTATCCTGGGTTTCTACCAAACTTGGACAGAAGCTTGTTTATGATCATAAGATAGTATCCAGAAGTAAATTTTGTAAAAAAATAAATCCATTTTTTCCGTATTTTACTTTTAAATGGACTTAGTTTTTCTGCGCGGAAACATTACATTCACTCTGTGGTTAAAGTTTTTAAAATTTTAATAACTTTCTTAAACTATCCTGGGTTTGTGCCAAACTTGGACAGAAGCTTATTTATGATCATAAGATAGTATCCAGAAGTAAATTTTGTAAAAAGATAAATCCATTTTTTCTGTATTTTACTTTTAAATGGACTTAGATTATCTTCCAGTTAACATTACATACAGTCTGCAGTTAAAGTTTTCAAAAACATTTATTAGATTCATTAACTATCTTCGATTTTTACCAAACTTAATTGGACAGAAGCTTCTTACAATCATAAGATAGTATCAAGAGGAATATTTTTATTGATTTTTTTCCTCATTTTTGTAGGCCTGCGATTTACGGAAAAAGTAGGCGAGACACTGGGTTCCGCGGAACCCTTACAAATTTTTATTATTGGCCCAGTTTTCAAACTGGTCCAAATTGGGGTCTAAACTTAAACTTTGTTTGATTTCATCAAAAATTTAATAATTGGGGTTCTTTGATTTGCCAAATCTAACTGTGTATGTAGATTCTTAATTTCTGGTCCTGTTTTCAAATTGGTCTACTTTAAAGTCCAAAGGGTCCAAAATTAAACTAAGTTTGATTTTAACAAAAATTGAATTCTTGGGCTTCTTTAATATGCTGAATCTAAACATGTACTTAGATTTTTTATTATGGGCCCAGTTTTCAAGTTGGTCCAAATCAGGATCCAAAATTATTATATTAAGTATTGTGCAATAGCAAGAAATTTTCAATTGCACAGTATTCAGCAATAGCAAGAAATTTTCAATTGCACAGTATTGTGCAATAGCAAGAAATATTCAATTGCACAGTAATGCGCAATAGCAGGAAATCTTCAATTGCACAGTATTGTGCAATAACAAGTATTTTCAATTGCACAATATTTCGCAATAGCAAGAAATATTGAATTGCACAATATTGCGCAATAGCAAGAAATTTTCAATTGGAGTTATCTTTCTTTGTCCAGAATAGTAGTTGAATCAACTTAAATCATTGTATAAAACAACATACAATGTATATTCACTTTTACTACCAACTGATAAATTAAAACAATCTTTACCATTCAGTGATAACAAGCACTTTTTTTACATTTTGATATTTTTTTATGTATTTAAATGAGTATTTATTGTTGCAAACTCCATTAGAAATTTGAATTGAGATTAGAAAAAAAATGGGGGGGGGGGGGTTCAATTTTTCTCATTTCAGATTTCATAAATAAAAAGAAAATTTCTTCAAACATTTTTTTGAGAGTATTAATATTCAACAGCGAAGTGAATTGCTCAAAGGCAAAAAACAAATTTTAAGTTTATTAGACCACATTCATTCTGTGTCAGAAACCTATGCTGTGTCAACTATTTAATCACAATCCAAATTTAGAGCTGAATCCAGCTTGTTGTGTCCATACTTGCCCCAACCGTTCAGGGTTCAACCTCTGCGGTCGAATAAAGCTGCGCCCTGCGGAGCATCTGGTTTCAAACCAACTTGAATTTTAATAAAACTGTATAGCTATCTCAATTACATATTGATCTTACAAATGCTAGGTTTTTTGGTAGTTTGTTTAATGCTGTCCAATTTAAGGATTTGATTTATTACAAATGCTAGGTTTTTTGTAGTTTGTTTATTGCTGTCAAATTTAACAATTTGATTAGAAAGGGAAAAAAGTCAAAATTTTCAGATCGGACTAAATTCAGATACAAATTTCTATTACTTTGTCCTGGGGCATTAAATTGCTAGGATAATAGTCACCGCTTTTTCAAATTTACTTAGATTTTCATAAAATTCTAAATCTATCTCAATTATATATTGAACTTAAAAAATGTCATGTTATTTATTTTAAAAGGATTTGATTAATATCTAAAAATAAAACTAAAAAAAATCAAGAATTTTCAGTTCAGACTAAACATGCTAAATTCAGATAGTCACCTTTAAAAATTTCTATAATTTTTAAATCAAGTTGGGTTTTTTATTATTATACAGCAATCTCCATAATATATTGATCTTACAAAATACCATGTGATTTGGTAGTTTGGTTTATTGCTGTCAAATTAAATTTAGATACTAGTAGTATGTCAAAAAGCTAGATTTTCAGTTTGACTAAATTCAGATAGTCACCTTTAAAAATTTCATTCACTTGTTCCTGGAACAGACAGAGTAAAAAACTGTAATCTAAATTTATAGTCAAGACTGGTCCAGTCTAAGTCTAGACTGGTTGATACTGATTGAACATTGGTCAAAACTGGTCCAGCATTTGTCCATATTCAGATTATACCAAGCTTATCAAGTACCCAATCAGACGTATTAAGTAAATTTAGACCAAAGTCACGTACAGTTATATACAGTTGAATACTGTCAAGATTGTGTTGAGTCTTGTCAAGTAACATCTGAGCTCGACCTTACTGGTTGAGCATTAGGTTTGGTCTTTTCAAACTCTTCACTCTGATCAGTTTATAGTGTGTACAGTTAAGGTCAAGCTTGCTCTGCCATATATTTTGCTCATACATTGACCTATAGGTGCTTACATTTACATCATTTTGTCTCTTGAAAGTTGTCTCTACGGCAAGCACATGTTCTTATCTTATCATGGTATAAAGATGAATTAACTTACCTCCTGGAGGTGAATAATGAAACTTTGCACAATTAGTTGCCTCTTTCAGAAGACGTGTTGCATACAAGAGCAGAGACAGATACCAAAGGAACAATCAAACTCTAAAATAAACTGGCAACGCCATGGTAAAAAATGAAAAAAGACAAACAAAAGTCAACGAAACACAACATAGAAACTGGGCAACAGGAACCCCACCAAAAACTGTGGCTGTTCATGAGTTATGTTATAACTGTAAAGATTTCTTTTGTCCACACTCTGATTGTTGAATGTATTGATCAAAAGTTTAATTTCACAAAAATTTGCATTAGTATATTGACTCTTGAATATATTTACAAGTCGGGGCATCTAGTCCCATGGACACATTCTCTTTATATCTATGTGGTGTATGTTTTTCATTATTATATTTGTTTTGTAGGTAAGAAGAGAAAGAAGAGCAGAGACAGGTATGTTATAATGATAGTTAACATAGTACAGATTCTATTTTTACACATTGCTGAGGGTGTACTCCTTTACCCCTAGATATAATGATATATTGCTTGTCTTGTTGACATGTTATGACTTAGTGTATGTGATGATAATGGAGAGAGATAGAAGTACTCTTCAAAGTATTATACAAAATGTAACAAGAAGTTACTTCTAACGACTGTTTTAAGTTATAAAATGGTTTTATCGTGTCAACATAATATGTTTTTTTTATCACAAAAAACCTCATTGACCTCTAGGAATATAGTGTTCTTAGTCAGGCTGTCCTTCTGAAATCAGTTGATAAGACTTTTGTTTCCCCTTTGCCTTTTAGATAATCATATTGATTTCACTGTAGGTATATAATAATGACTGACAGTTTTAGGTCGTGTTCACATTGACATAAACTCGGTGTTGTGTAAGTGTAACTCACACGTAAACTAAACAAAATTACGCTCCCATTGATAAAATTCAATGTTAACATGTAGTGTAAAACATGTTTTGTATACATGCAGTCGATACTCAATGTAGGCCTTGTGTAGATTAAGTGTACACAAAACTAGGCATTTAAAACATTAGTTTCACCGTGTATATTTAAGGAAGAAACAATTTTTGAATAAAATTGATATTTATAACAATTATTAATAAAGTTCTTTACAGAAATATTTGTCTAAACTTGATATTTTTATTTGGTTTTTTTGTCGAGCCTGCAACTTTTGTTGCAGAAAGCTCGACATAGGGATAGTGATCCGGAGGCGTGCTACAGCGGCTACGGCGGCGGCTGTGATAGCTAACTTCTTAAAAGCTTTATATTTTAGAAGGTGGAAGACCTGGATGCTTCATACTTTGTATATAGATGCCTCATGTTACGAAGTTTCCGTCAGTCACATGTCAAATGTCCTTGACCTCATTTTCATGGTTCAGTGACCACTTGAAAAAAAAGTTCAAATTTTTTGTAATGTTGAATTCTCTCTTATTATAAGTAATAGGATAACTATATTTTATATGTGCGTACCTTGCAAGGTCCTCATGTCTGTCAGACAGTTTTCACTTGACCTCGACCTCATTTCATGGATCAGTGAACAAGGTTAAGATTTGGTGGTCAAGTACATATCTCAGATACTATAAGCTATAGGGCTAGTATATTAAGTGTATGGAAGGACTGTAAGGTGTACATGTCCAACTGGCAGTTGTCATCTGACCGTGACCTCATTTTCATGGTTCAGTGGTTATAGTTAAATTTTTGTGTTTTGGTCTGTTTTTCTCATACTATAGTATATGCAATAGGTCTACTATATTTGTTGTATGGAATGATTGTAAGGTGTACATGTCTAGCGGGCAGATGTCATGTGACCTTGACCTAATTTTCATGGTTCAGTGGTCAATGTTAAGTTTTTGAGTTTTGGTCTTTTTATCTAATACTATATGCTATAGGTCAACTATATTTGGTGTATGGAAATATTTTATGATCTTTATGTCAGTCGCGCAGGTTTTATTTGACCGTGACCTCATTTTCACGGTTCAGTGCACTGTGTTAAGTTTTTGTGTTTTGGTCTATTTTTCTTAAACTATAAGTAATAGGTCAACTATATATGTTGTATAGAAGCATTGCTAGCTGTACATGTCTGCCTGGCATGGTTCATCTGACCTTGACCTCATTTTCAAGGTTCATTGGTCTTTGTTAGTTATCTTGGTTAATGTTAAGTTTATGTGACAGTTGTTATAAAGCTTAACTTTATACTTAGGACTATCAACATAATATCAATGATTAGTATAAAAGGCGAGACATTTCAGCGTGTGCACTCTTGTTTAACTTAACATAGCTTCATTAACCCCTTATCAAGACCCAAAGCAGCATCATTGCCGATCACTTAATTCATTTGAAAATTAAGGTCTTTCCGAATCGACTTGACTTGCACAGAAATGTTTGCCACTGGTCTTTTCTCAAACAACGATTCACTCATAAATGCATTACTTAAAACGTGTGAGGTAAATGTATTGTTTGTCTAGTACATGTATCTCGGATCTGTTAAATTACCATTAAAACTAAAAAAAAAAAAACGTTACCCCCTCCCTTTGCCAAATACCATTTGAAACAAACAGAAAAGACAGGAATATAGTGATCCCTAATATATCATTCCTTCAATCTCTGTACCGATGTAATGCATAGGCTTTATGAGAATAAAAATATATATTCTTCGCCTGTAAGCACGCTGCTGCAGCCTACGTTTTCTAATGCTTAGTCGAGACATCTTTATTATTTTTAAACAACTGCAAATCATCAAAATGGCTTTTATAAAGAAGCAACCACTTAACTTTAAAAAAAAGGGGGGGGTATTTTGTTAATTTATCTGAACCAGAAATTTTTCCGTGCAAACGTTTAATCCGGGTTTTTTTTCGATGCTGGCAATCAATTTTTTTTTTACATTTAGTACTATAATATATGGGGAAACTCTTGATTTAGAATATTTTTGTATCATCTGTAGGACTTTCTTTTTTTTTATCCATTTGGGGTTCGGAATATTTCCATCGATTACCCCCCCCCCCCCCCCCCCCCCTCCCCCTGATTTGAAGTCAAATGGTCGTTTCCTTACTGCTAGACATAGAGTTTACAAGTGTGAACAAATCTTATGTACAGGTAATTAAACAAGGTGTATAGATGTGAACAAATTAAATGTGAAATCAATGTCAAGTACATTAAACTAATTGTAAACAAATTTACTGTACAGGGTGTTTGGTGTGAACACGGCCTTAGTTTTATTCTATTTCTTTACCTTTTGTGAATTTATGTTCAAACTGTGTGTCATAACATGCAAATAGGACAGAACTACAGCTATGGCCCATTTCACCTTTCAAATGAATTTTGAGAATTTGTAAATTCGATAATCATTCAATAGGCAAGGGCATTCAGTTGTACAGACACGTATAATATTATCCAAACAACATCAAGAAGTACTATATACAGAATCCGTGTAAAACAAATAGGCAACAATAATCACTATCTATAGAATTAGTGGGGAACAAATAGGCAACAATAAGTACTATATGTAGAATTAGTAACAAATAAGCAACAATAAGTACTCTTTATAGAATTTGTGGAGAACAAAAAGGCAACAATAAGTACTATCTGTAGAATTAGTACATGTAGTAACAAATAAGCAACATTAAGTACTATCTATAGAATTAGTGGAAAACAAATAGGCAACAATAAGTACTATCTATAGAATTAGTGGAAAACAAATAGGCAACAATAAGTACTATTTATAGAATTAGTGGAAAACAAATAGGCAACAATAAGTACTATTTATAGAATTAGTGGAAAACAAATAGGCAACAATAAGTACTATTTATAGAATTAGTGGAAAACAAATAGGCAACAATAAGTACTATTTATAGAATTAGTGGAGAACAAATAGGCAACAATAAGTACTATTTATAGAATTAGTGGAGAACAAATAGGCAACAATAAGTACTATCTATAGAATTAGTGGAAAACAAATACTAGGCAACAATAAGTACTATCTATAGAATAAGTGGAGAACAAATAGGCAACAATAAGTACTATTTATAGAATTAGTGGAGAACAAATAGGCAACAATAAGTACTATTTATAGAATTAGTGGAAAACAAATAGGCAACAATAAGTACTATCTATAGAATTAGTGGAAAACAAATAGGCAACAATAAGAACTATTCATAGAATTAGTGGAGAACAAATAGGTAACAATAAGTACTGTCTATAGAATTAGTGGAAAACAAATAGGCAACAATAAGTACTATTTATAGAATTAGTGGAGAACAAATAGGCAACAATAAGTACTATTTATAGAATTAGTGGAGAACAAATAGGCAACAATAAGTACTATCTATAGAATTAGTGGAAAACAAATAGGCAACAATAAGTACTATCTATAGAATAAGTGGAGAACAAATAGGCAACAATAAGTACTATTTATAGAATTAGTGGAGAACAAATAGGCAACAATAAGTACTATTTATAGAATTAGTGGAAAACAAATAGGCAACAATAAGTACTATCTATAGAATTAGTGGAAAACAAATAGGCAACAATAAGAACTATTCATAGAATTAGTGGAGAACAAATAGGCAACAATAAGTACTATTTATAATTGTAATTATAAAAACATGTATGTAATTATTCACTGCTATTATATTTCTATAAGCTGTATTGCTTCGGAATAAAAGACTATTATTATTATTATTATTAGGTCTTTCCACTTTTCTGTGGAAACCTATTGTTTTTCTTCTGATTATTTTTTTTTCTTCCGCCAAATTTTGTTCTTGTGATAAACATTTGTTTTGCAATATGTCGCTTAGATATTTGGTATATGATATCGAACAGTTTATGCGCTTTTGAAATTTACCCTGCGTAACCGAATACTTTTCTTTGTTTTTGTCTCCCCAAACACTGTTTTCCTTGTGTCCACAACTTCTTCGCAACCGTAAAAGATTACGACAAATTTATTTTATAAAATTGCTCGTTATATCCTTCGCATGATTTGTCCAATTTCGACTGAAGCAATATGAACGCTCCATATGAGAGTTATTTCCCTTTTTGTATTTGAAATTTTGAAATGTATTTTAAACTGGAACACCATAAGTGATAGAGACCTAGGATCTCTTGATTTGAGGTCCTTGGTCCAAAAAAAATAAAATTAGGTCAAGGTCAAAGATCAAGGTCATATTCTAATTTTTGAATTTGTTTTATTTTCACTGATTTTCATTTACCTAATAAGATATCGACAAATTATTTTGTATAAATTGTTAGTTGCGACATGTGGTAACTAAATAATTTTAGTTGAAAGGGTGCGTAAACAATGAATGGGAGTTTTAGCCCCTATCATATCTTAAATTATGTTTAAAGTGATATAACTTATATATAATTATTAACCATACATATTAGAGACTAGGGTCTTTTGATTTGAAATCCTCAGTTTGTGACCTTGAAATTGAGGTCAAGGTCATAGGTTAATTTGACGTTCTAGATTTTGACCTTTGCTTTAAATTCATTTCTATACATCATAAAGCCATATGAACTGATTTTTAATATTTTAATATCAAAGTAGATATTAACTGATGGAAAGACCTTCAATTGTTCTCTGAACAATTGGTTTTTAATTATTATTATTATTATTATTATTATTATTATTATTATTATTATTATTATAAAGTTAGTGGAGAACAAACAGGCAACATTAAGTACTATTTATAGAATAAGTGGAGAACAAATAGGCAACATTAAGTACTATTTATAGAATAAGTGGAAAACAAATAGGCAACATTAAGTACTATTTATAGAATTAGTGGAGAATATTTGTAGAAGAAAATACAACAAATTATAATCAGTTCATTTGAGTGATGAAGTAAATTTTTATGAAGAAATTTAATACTCTTTATGTTACCTGAAAACTACAGGAAAAAAGTTGTTTCCCTACTTTCAGATATGCAATAATTCACAACAATTATGTATTAATTCATTTTGACATTTCAGACCTTCCTTTGGAATTTCTAGATTGTATACCGACGGATGAGATACTAGATAAATTAGCACCACAAATTGGTCAAGTATATTTTCAACTTGGCGCTGTAATTGGGTTGTCAATTGGAACCCTGGAAACTATTCAGAGCAATAATCCAAGAGATTTAGCAGCTCAGAACAGAGAGGTATTATTCGCATGGAGAAAAGACAAAACAGTGAAACCTACAATAATGGTACTTATACAGGCTTTAGTTAACATTGGGAAAGGAGCACGTTGTTTACAGGAAGTTCTAAAGAATGTGGATTTAAAAACTCTTAAAGAATCAGAAGAAGTTAGAGGTGAAGGAGCAATTTCAAAAGAACCAAAGAACACATCAGAACAAAAGCCGCATGGTAAAAAAAAGAAGTCAAAGAAATGTTCAATAGCTTAAAAGGATGCATTACAAAGTATGACAAGAACATCTTTGCAAATTGGAGGACATGTAAACTATAAAAAAGACAACTATTGGAAAACTATGAAGCCTCATCAAATCTCATTGTTTCTAAGATGTATATATAATTATACTGTTAAAATTGTTTGTATATTATTTGTTTCATATGTTTTGTTTTTATTTGAATAGAGAAGGTCGTTTTTTTTTGTCACTACAATAATTATTAGATATCTGTGCATTGACCATATTGACATTTTCCCCATTTGGTTATTGTCTTTAAAGTTTTGGTTTATACATTTGTAATAAGCTTTTACAACATTCTTCTCTGAAATTACATTCCCATCCAATCAGCATGTGACGTCTCCCAGCCAATCAGCATTGTTATTGTAACTATAATTACAACAGATGTAGACTTGCATATGTTTTCAAGGAAGTCACATTAAATTAAATGATTATTGTTGGAAATTATTTGTATGATGATTATTAGAATATCTATTTTTGTTTCGCCTGATAAGACGATATGCTAGACATGGGCATTAAAATTGGTTTACCTCGTAAATTATTTTTACAAAGTTTTATGTCAGAGGGTTAAAGATCTGGATACTTCATACCTTGTATGCAGATGCCTTATATTAAAACAATTTCATCTGTCATATTTCCATTGTCCTTGACCTCATTTTCAAACTTCAATGAATAAATGTTTAGTTTTCAGGGTTGTATTATGGTATACCGTTGCCATTGTCAACCAAGTAGGAAAATAACTCAAAAACGCTTGCAGCAATGTTCATGAGACTGTAGTGAATAGTTTATGTCTATTGACGTAAGCTTCCTTTTAATTTTTATAGATTTTAATTTTTTTAGAATTTCCAAATTATGCGCTTTTATTCTTAAAAAATGGGTGTTTTTCCAGTTTCTGACTATAACTTAAAAAGGCTTTGATCAAATGAATGTTTATGAAATGTTTGTAAATTGTTCTGACATATATATTGACACAAGTTTCATTTCAATTTTTAATAATTTCTGATTATTACTTTTGGAGTATTGTAACTTAATTCATAAAAAGGGGGAATTTTCCAGTATTTCGGACTATAACTCAAATACATTTCAGTAGTTATCATGAACTTTTTGTGAGCTGCTTATATCTATTGAAATAAGCTCCCTTTTTTATGCCAACGCCGTAGTGGAGGAGGCATAAAGTTTTACCCGTGTCCGTCAGTATGTTCACGTACGTCACAAAGTTTGTTTTCATTCTCTAACTTTAGCTTGCCTCAACCAAATGTTATAATGTTACAAATGTCAATTACCACAAAACATAGATAAGGTGTGAATTTTGGTGGCGTCACTTTAACCGTTCTAGAGTAATGTAATGGAAAAAAAATAATTGTTTTGTTTCCGTTCTATTACTTTATTTTGCCTTAACTAAATATTATGAAACTTGTATCCCTTTCTAGTCCACCTTGAGACGATTAAAATTTGGCGTTAATTTTCTACTCTCAAAAGTCGCTAAAATAAATTGCTCGTGAAATTTAGTTGATATACAGCAGTTTGAAAAACTAGCAAAATTGGTTTGAAGGGCTAACTTATTATAAGAAGCATCATAGCAAAATCATTATGCATTGAAGCTGTAAACGTCACCGACATGACAGAATGATATATCAGAAAACCAATTCCTTGATTTTTTGCTTAAACAATTAACAAAAAACAAAACTGATAGACAGCAACCAACTACCATCATTTTGTTTTGATTTCAACTTCAAAAAATGATGATGCTTTATGCAGGGATTCAGATAAAAATAAAAAGTTACTTGTTGATAAAAAAATTGTTGTTTCATAAAATAACTTTGTATGTTTTACCATATTGCTAACATATTAGGATTCTCAAACAAGTTATTTTGACCATATTGTTATCATATTAGGATTCTCACACAAGTTATTTTGACCATATTGTTAACATATTAGGATTCTCACACAAGTTATTTTGACCATATTGTTAACATATTAGGATTCTCACACAAGTTATTTTGACCATATTGTTAACATATTAGGATTCTCACACAAGTTATTTTGACCATATTGTTAACATATTAGGATTCTTACACAAGTTATTTTTACCATATTGTTAACATATTAGGATTCTCACACAAGTGTTTTTTACCATATTGTTAACATATTAGGATTCTCACACAAGTTATTTTGACCATATTGTTAACATATTAGGATTCTCACACAAGTGTTATTTACCATATTGTTCACATATTAGGATTCTCACACAAGTTATTTTGATCATATTGTTAACATATTAGGATTCTCAAACAAGTTATTTTTACCATATTGTTAACATATTAGGATTCTCACACAAGTGTTTTTTACCATATTGTTAACATATTAGGATTCTCACACAAGTTATTTTTACCATATTGTTAACATATTAGGATTCTCACACAAGTGTTTTTTACCATATTGTTAACATATTAGGATTCTCACACAAGTGTTATTTACCATATTGTTCACATATTAGGATTCTCACACAAGTTATTTTGACCATATTGTTAACATATTAGGATTCTCACACAAGTTATTTTGACCATATTGTTAACATAATAGGATTCTCACACAAGTTATTTTGACCATATTGAGTGCATTCTATAATTCCTGTTATGTTATGTATTATAACAAATATTATAAACAGATGTGTATATATTAAAACTTTCAACATGTGATCAGAATTTTCTTTCATGAAGGTATCACCAATATGCCTGTATTTTTACTGACAAGACAACATTTCTTTGAGGAAATCCCTTCAAATATATGATATTAAAAATAGAATATTAACAAAACATTGGAAAACGTATTGTGCTTACTATTATTATCTAAAAGACAAACCAAATGTAATAAATAAATAATTATTCTTAAACTAAAAAAGGAGCAGAAGATACAAAGGGGATATTAAATAATTATGTTCAGAAAAAAACAGAAAATACAATGGCAAAATTAAGGCAACAGTAGTATACCATGTATACCGCTGTTCAAAACTCATAAATACATGGACAAAAAACAAAATCAGGGTAACAAACTAAAACCGAGGGAAACACATTAAATATTAGAGGAGAACAACGACACAACATGTAACACACACAGAAACGGACTGGGCTTTAGACAAAATCCTATGAGAATAAGTACTGTGACACTTCTTATAGTAATGTGAATTCACACTCAAATTTAAGAGAAAACAAACGACACAACGGAAACACAACGTTAAACTGTTACACACACAGACACGAACTATAATATAACAATGGCCATATTCATGAAAAAAAGAGAAATAGAGAAAACAAAATACACGACACTCTGACTCACTGTACACACAACTCTACACAGAAAGTTAAAGCAACAACCCAATCAAAAATGTGTAATACCAGGTGCTATGTAAGGGAAAGCAGATCCTGGTCCTCTAGTGGCACATGGCATGTTTTTGGCAAGCAATACTTAAACGATAAGTACTTTTATGTCGTTCTTTACGGAAAAAAGGTGGAATAGAGGTATAAAAATTGGTGTTGATAAATGGCGGAAAAGGAAAACGGAAAGATTTTTTTATATATAGACGGAATTTAAGGGGGGGGGGGATAAAGAACTACGAAAATTAATAGATCTTGTCTTGCTGGTAAGTTTTTCTATTTAAAGTTTTTATCTATTTATTATATATATCAATATAACAGGGGAACATGCAAGTGAGAAAATTTGACATTAGTAAGGTCGATATAAACTCCTATAAGAAGTCATTTGGCTGTTTTAGTTTAAACAGTATTTATTAATGAAAAATGTCAAGACAAATACTACAATGTTACATAAAGTTCAAATATGGGATTCGGAAACAAGTTTGGAAAAACTTTTATAAATCCGTCCGAAAAGAGCCGACTACATCCGAAGTCCAACAATGTTTAACGCAGCGAGAAAATCCAGCACCCGGAGATGGTATCAGCTGGCCCCTAAAAAGCTCAGTGAAAATGGGCGTCACACTAAACTCTAAAACATATAAATGAGATTAAATAAAAAATATATAATACAAGACTAACAAAGGCCAGTGGTACTGAACTGGGACAGGCGCAAAAAATGCGACGGGTTAAACTTTTTTTGTGAGATCCCAACCCACCCCTATACCTTTAGCCACACATATGAAGCAATACACACAGAAACACTCATTTTTATACGCCCGTCTTTTAGACGAGACGTATTATGGTATACCGTTGTCCGTCCGTCGTCCACACTTCGGACAATAACTCAAAAACAAATTTCAGATTTTAAGTTTTGGATTTATGGGGCTTTATTCATAAAAAAAGGGGGGATTTTCAACACTTCGGACAATAACTCAAAAAGGCTTTCACCAATGTCCATGAAACTTTGGTGAATTGTTTATATCTATTGATGTAAGCTCCCTTTCAATTTTTATAAATTTCAGATTTTAAGTTTTGGATTTATGGGACTTTATTCATAAAAAAAGGGGGATTTTCAACACTTCCGACAATAACTCAAAAAGGCTTTCACCAAAGTCCATGAAAGTTTGGTGAATTGTATATATCTATTGATGTAAGCTCCCTTTCAATTTTTATAAATTTCAGATTTTACATTTCCGTGTTATGAATTTTTATGCTTAAAAAAGGGGGGATTTTCCAATTTTGGGACAATAACTAACACTTTCACAAAATTTTATGCAACTTTGATAAATTGTTTATATCTATTGACATAAGCTCCCTTTCCATTTTCATAAATTTTAGATTTTACGTTTTCTTAAGTAATGAATTTTTATACTTAAAAAAGGGGGATTTTATGAAACTTTGGTGAATATACTAATGTAACATCCCTTTTGATTTGTATATATATTTCTAGTTGATCATATAAATTCATTTAAAGCATAAAAGACAAGTTAAAAGAGCAACGGGCGTATCATGCGCTAAAGCGCAGCCCTTTATTTTAAAAGTTTAGTTTAGTTTAGTTTAAACATATTTTATTTGCATAAGTAGCAAAAGGGATTGGACACAAGTTATAACAACATTAGAGACGTCCTCTCCCAATATAAATATAAACACAAAGTACATTAGATAATGGCGAAATAAGAAAAAAAACATAGTAGTAATGCATGTAATACATACTTCAAACAAAAATTAGAAATAAAAAGAAAAAAAAATACAATATAATAAGGAATAATAATGAAACAACTGGACTGGAGTGAAAGGTTGTAAAGTAGAAATTTTAAAAGACGTTGTCCGATGTCAGATTAGACATGTTTTTCAAATCAGGTTTTCGTTATTCATATCGTTTTTAATAGACATTTAAATTTCGCCATGTCGGCTAACTTGGCTGACAGGCAGGGTTATCCAACACAGTTTTTAAACTAGATACGCTGACATATAAAACATTAAGGTATATAGGAGGAAAAAAATCTTAGACTAGTGCCTGTGACATCAACTAAATATGTACCACTAAATAAACCTTTACATCCAAAATGGAAAGACATAATAACTACAGTATGGGCGAGAACAAAATTAGAATATGGATTCAATACATAAAAAGTACGAGGGCCAGAAGGGGTCCTACTAAAATGCGCCCGGGGAAAAGAAAAGGCGCCCGGCGAAAATATATATTTTATTGGCATGAGACAACTTTGTGTTGATGAAATAAGATAATATGCTCATTATTTTTTTTCAATTTTAGACAAGTAATTTTCAAATTTAGATAATAGACATTTGTAATAAAACAAGTGACGAATGTTTCAATTTTAACAATAATATAATTTATGAATACTATTTCGAAAGACTGAGTACATGGATATCAGTTTATGCGGAAGATTTATAAAATGTAAGACATCAAAAGGCATGTTTTTCAAAAACGATATCAAAATGAAAAATGTAGAAAAAACGACCTAAATTTCACAGATAAAATTTATATTAATTTAATCAAAATTAAAAGAGTTACACATAATACATCAGCAAATAAAGCAGTACTATATAGCGCAGTTGCGAAAATATTAGACTTCAGGCATAATATCCACATTTATATAAGGGACAAAACACGCAATGGTTATTTTTTTGTAAGGAAAAAATTTATTGTTATAAAATATTATTATTTTATTCTCCCCGGCGCTAATTTTCCTTCCTCGGGCGCTTTTCCCGGGCGCTTTTTAGTAGGACCGGCCAGAAGAAATAGGCCATATAATGTAAAACAAAAATATACCTAAAAAATATAAAATGAATTAGCAGCTATCATATTATTATTCACCTATTTTTCAACAATCATCAATACCAGCTTGCACGTTAATTGATACCTGATGAATGGACAAAAGGAGACATTTGTGCATTTCCGCTAATTATGTATCTCAAACATGCATTCTCTGCAAGATGCTGCAACATATAGTATGCTCCAACATAATGCGTTACCGTTTAGATTATTATAATTTATTAACCAACTAAGTGCATTATTGCCAAAAAGTGACTGTTTATTAAAAATTACATATTTTCTGTAATGGCCCTGTTTTTCTGTAATGGCCCTGTTTTTTTCTGTAATGGCCCTGTTTTTCTGTAATGGCCCTGTTATGGCCCTGTTTTTCTGTAATGGCCCTGTTATGGCCCTGTTTTTCTGTAATGGCCTGTATTTATGCACAGTTTGTCTGTATTAAGCCCTGTTTGGGTTTTTGATAAAGTTAATAAAACTAAGTTGTAAAGAGTATAATACCTTTTTGTATTTTATTTAATTTAGTAACCAGCAACCAACATTAAAGAACCATATAAAGGGATCACTGTTCATCCTGTTGTTTAACACATATCTCTTTCAACTTAATATCTTGGATATTTGGTATGTTTAAAGCTTTATAATGGTGAAGTACAAATTATTTTGTTCAAACTAAACTGTCATTAAAAGAGTAAGACAGTACATCAAGTTGGCAGCAACACAAACACTTTTGTTCAGTTGGTTAAGAAATGTATTAAGAAAAGGGTGTTTTTATAATGGCCCTGTTATATGGCCTCGGATGTCTGTTATAGCCCTCGGCGTTGCCTCGGGCCATTACAGACTTCCTCGACCATTATTACAGACCTTGGACATATAACAGGGCCATTATAAAAACACCCATTCATTAATACCATAATAATCAATGCTTAAAATTTACGTCTTAGATGCATGATTTTGTTATTAGTTGTTAGTGGCTTTGAACTAGATGTCAGTCAACTGCGAGTCGGAGTGCTCTCAGATCTGTACCAAGTGTCTTTTTGTTGCTGGGATGTACAAGTACCCGGCCACATCCACTTGTATTTGTGTCCATCTGATGAGTTAATCCTTTTCAACTGATTTTTGTAGTTCGTTTTTATGTTGTAATGTTATACCACTGTCCCGGGTTATGGGGAGGGTTGGAATCCAGCTAATATGTTTAACCCCGCCACATTCTGTATGTATGTGCCTATCCCAAGCCAGAAGCCTGTAGTTTAGTGGTTGTCGTTTGTTACATATAATTACTAGTATTTGTTTTTCGTTCGTTTTTTTGGAACATAAATAAGGCCGTTAGTTTTCTCGTTTGAAAAGTTTTACATTTTCATTTCGGGACCTTTTATAGCTGACTATGCGGTATGGGCTTTTGGTCTCTTGTGGAGAGTTGTCTCATTGGCAATCATACCATATCTTCTTTTTATATATTGATGTAAATGTCGCAGTTGCAACTACAAATGTATTTGATGTCATCAATGATTGCGCCAACAAATCTTTAAGGACACTTTACAGATATTTTTATTTCATATTTTGAAAAAGCCCCATATAAACTATTTAATCAAAATTTAATTGCTACAGGAAACCAGGTAAAACGCAATGTTGGATTTACATGGTCATATGCTTCCGCAAGCAAAGAGTTATGGTAAATTTAACAACATCAAACTGGTCCAACTGGCCGTTGATTCTGGGGTATTTCAATGAACTGTTCTGGATCAGGTGTTATTTAGTAAATGATATATTAGTGATATCTTGGAAAATCGTGTGTCTGGCCAGTAGAAACATCCAAACGATCAGGTGCGTAGTGTAAAATAAAGTATCATTTCCTTATAAATAAGAACAGAGCAGAATGAGTTTTCAGTTGTCTTGACATAGCACCAAAATCATTAAAGTTTACCAATATGAATAAAAGTAACTATCAAATTTCAATATTCCTTTTGTACTATTGGGTGAATGAAAATAAATACATGTCTATGTTAACGTGTGTCACATGTAAAGCTGGATCTATTTACCCTTCCGGAGCAGCTGAGATTACCCCCAAGTTTTTGGTGGGGTTTGTGTTGCTCAGTCTTTAGTTAATATGTTGTGTGTGTTTTCAGTTTTTGTGTTTGTTTTTTTAGTCATGGCGTTCACGGTTTTTTTTCGACTTCTGAGTTTTAATAATCTTCTGGTATTTTCGCCTATCTTTCTATATGTTCTACTATAGTAAAACAGCATACTGAATGAGTGACACTAATTTCAATTGTAATATTATGAAAAAGTATTCACGGCTGCTCGAGAGGAATTGAATTTTTATAGAAGAAATAAGCGGCATGATATTTAAAGCAGTGTGGATAATTTGATTTTGAAAACATTAGGACATGACTACGACTAACTTGGTGAGAGCATTGTGCAAATCGTATATATCCATGTAGGCTACTAATTTTTCGCCACTTTTTGCACATCAAATCGTTTTTATTGATTTAAATTCTATGAGATATAATGCTTTTCTTATGTTAATACTAGTGTTGTCAACGATTATCCGGTTAACCGGTCGAACGACCGAATACCGAATACCAAAAACGCTAACCGGTTAACCGGACTTTTTTTCAATTTTGATAGATTTGATATAAATTTGTATTGAAATCAATAAATAGTTATGTTTTATTTAAAAAATGTCGTCGCGGTAATTAATTTGACAGATCAATTGTCCAGTATATTGATTGCTATTGTTAATCCTAAAAACATAAAATTAATTAGAGCTCGGGCAGGATCTTAAAGAAACATAATTAGTATTACATGTTTTTTTAGCAGTAACTTTAAATCAGTGATGCGATTAAATTTTACTAATTACTTCATTATTTCGTTTTTGATCTAATATTGTGTAAACCTACATCTTAATGTGCAACCTCCGTAGTGCTAGGTTTAGTCTTATTTTAAACGAAATGCTAACTCAAAAATTAAGAAATGCAAATCAATGTGAATGTTCTCAATGTATGCATGATAGTACGAGTAATATACTTAAAGAAACAAGCAAACAAAGTAAAGAAACATGTTGTACGGTCACCTATAGTTGTTCATTTCTGTGTCATTTTGGTCTCTTGTGGAGAATTTTCTCATTGGCAATCATACCACATCTTCTTTTTTTTAATGATTATTCATTTCAAATTGAAACGCTCCACATTATTTTCGGAGACAACAAGAGAAAAGGAAAGAATAATCGGTTTCAGACATATTCAATTCTACGAGATCTAGAAGTTTTTTTTTAATTTTTCAATCTGAAGTCGATTATTAAAAGTCAAACTTCGCTAGGAATCCTCATAGACAAGCTTTATAATGCCAAAGGACACACTTTAATTCCATAAGCGTAAATTTATGACTTGGATGAAAGGTTGTCAAATTGACACTCATACCTCATCTTATCTATGTGTAGGGTACTATTGATCAAGCTTTCAAACACCAACTTAAACTACCGGTTAACCGGTTAATCGGTCGAACGATTATCCGAGTAACCGGTTAGGAAAAAGTGTACGATTTGACAACACTAGTTAATACCAAACAGCATACTATACAAATCATTGAGTATTGTAAAAGGGTGGGCAAGGCTTTATATAGTGAGAGATTTTGTCAAATTATTTTGTATTAATAAAGTATAATATACAGGTTTCTATTTTATAGTTCCCTGATTTTCATATCGAATTTTGTCAATACACCATTGTCCTATTAGGTTTCTTTTACGTTTTCCTTCCATTATACAAGAAAATATACAACGAAAATCACCAATGCAGAACAACGCAACAAGATACACATCATCACTAATCTTGATTCAAGGTAATTAAAAAAGAAAAAAAATGATGCAAAGGATTTTCCAAAAAGTTTATTACTTCAAAACCTACTTATAGAACCAGAGACATATAATACAATATTGTAGTATATGTATCTGATATAATCGAGGCCGATGTCTTTCTATTTTTTTTTAGGCCTATAGAGATTTTTGTGTTGTGTTGTTGGGTTGCTAACTTATTGACACTGATCAAACTTTAAGAAAATAAAAAAAATCAAACAGACTATCCTAAATCGCATGAAAGACGTACGCATGACCTTATCATATATTTCAAAAAGCATAGTCTTATCATCTCCTGAAAAATATTTAATACTTTGTGCTTTAAAATATTTTATTTCAAATTCATTTCTCTGGTGGGTTTTTTCTTGTGAACATGTGTAAACCTATTTAAAACATGCCTATATAGATAAAATAACCAAAAAGAAAAGAAGTTAATTCTTTCTGTTTCCGTTTCCGTGCCGTATTCCGTTCCGTTTTCCGTTTCCGCCGTTTAGCAACACCCTATAAAAAATGGACACCGATGTTATGGTCATTTTTGACACAGATTATTTTTTAATTGTAAAAAATCATGATGGCTTCCATAAAATGTCAGAGACATAGCAATCAAAGAAAAACTATTTAGGTAAACAAAAATTAGGACAACAAGATCTGAATATTCGTGTACGGTTTTGGAGTTATTGGCCCTGAAATATGTATTTGTTTACCAATTTTCAGTTTTTTTTAAGCTATCTTTAAAAACCTAGAGGAGCTATGTTTACGTGAAGATTGTGGTCATGATCAGCAACACAACAATTAACTGGTGTATGCATATACATTGACTCATATTAGCCAACTGGTACTTTTTTCACCAAGTAAGGGATACACACACTGGTGTGCCTCTTGTTTTTTTTTTTTTTTTGGACTGTGTGAACAAAATGTAATTGCTTAAAAAAATAACATTAAATCGACAAGACTCTTAGTTTCGGCTTTCTTTGCGACATTCTGGAGACTACAAAATGTATATGTATCACACAATGCTATCAGGATGTTGTTCTGCACTCACAGACACCACTTAAGTATACATCACTAACACAGCAACCTGACAATAAAGACAAAGGGAACCATACAGTTTACAACAAAGACCTATGTACATGTTCATACATGTACACTTATTTAGATATTGAAACTTTAGTTTAAATCTTGTGAAAAAAAAATAAAAGGAAACAATCACAGATATGCAATTAACAACAAAATTAATTCTTTTAAACAAAATGAAAATAACACCACCAAGATCTGATTTGCAGCAATTACTAACGAGGTTCGTCCCTTTTTAGACGTGCAAATGTTTTTTGGAATCGACTCTTTTAGATCTTAACCGTCCCCCTTTTCTCCATGCTTTCCTCGACGGACAACAAATACACTTCTTACAACAGCAACTCAACTATTATAAGAATTCGTATGTTAACGTTGTAATTACTGTTGAAAACAAAATCTCAATCCAACACACTTTTGCCTGAACAACTAATCAAATTTAAAAAAAAAACACCCCATAGGATGTAATTGGAATTCGCAACTCACAGCTTCACTTACAGTGAAGCTAGTTGTTTTAACTTGCCATTACACATGTTACATCTAATATGATATCTCGCATGTTTCATGCTTATTCATAACATAGGTTAAATTGATGCAAGACAATCTCCCAAATAAATGAATTAACAGTTTGTACTAACTTTGATATCTTGGTGTAAATTAGATGCACAATTAAGAAAACCAGCATAGTGCAGCTTCCTACAGGATGACCTACAATTCTAACAAGGAACTAAAAACGGTACATACTTTGGAAAGCAGGTTCAACATGTGAATACCTCTACAGGAAGCTACTGTAGCAAAATGTGTAGCTATGGTTGCTACAGTTACATTTTTTGTAACTAGTTGTTGGTTTAATTCTGTCGCTCAAGAAATGAAAATCATAATTATCCATCTCAACATCTTCACATTTTAACCCCAGATTGAGAATCTCAATGTTAGTTTAAGTTTATCTGTAAAATACAGAAAAATCGAGAAAATTGTGCTGTGGATCCTGACAGTCTTTTGATAAGAAAAACTTTCTGTCCATCTTTCATAAAGTTGGATGAAGGTTTGACAAAGTAGACTTTGTCTTAATGTAAACTGCGAAAAACTAAGTTAAATTAAGGTAAATTACGTGGAAAATATATTTTAGAATGTTTAGATAAGAAACTGATAATAAAGATACTTCCTCTGTTCAAGTTTCATAAAATTCCATTAAGGTTTGACATAGTAATAGATGTCTGAAAAAAACTTTTCATAAAAACGTATCTTAAATGTTAACTGCGAAGATCATTTATCAGTAAAAGACGGATAATAGAAAATAAATATTTTCATAATTTTTCTCTATAAACTGTCTTTTGATCATAAAAAAAGCTGCTGTCCAAGTTTCAGGAATTTTGAAAAGGATTGACAAAGTTATTGAGGTCTTGGTAACTTAATAAAACCTAAATGTTTGCGCCGATGATGGCAAAATGTAGGATGCAGTATATGTCTCGCTTCCGTGACAGAGTATCACAAGCTCGACAAAAACGATCTTTCGTGCCACTATGACCGACTGGTACAAAATGTATTTATCACCAACTTCAAAACGAAATCCAATGATCAGGCACGAGTAGAAAACAACTAAGATCGTACATCCATATTGACAAACAGGGCCGCTCTACACATCTAGACTATGTATATACCATGCAGTCGATTGAAAGACATACATTTGTTTATTGAGTACGGACGGCCTTCAACAATAGGGAAAACCTATATGTACGGTAACGTAAATTTTTTTTACAAAAAGTATTTGTAATTAAGTTATCATAGTACGTCGTTCAACTGACACTGATGTGTCAATGCACTGTATACTTGATATAACAGGAAAAGGTCAAATTATGTTCTCCTTAACAATTAAGAAGTTGTATTGGCCGAAGTGTTTTATTTTTAATTACAACTTCAGTCAAAAGATGCAGCAATTCAATGTAAACTAAAATAATTTCTTGTTTTGAATCTATTCATTGGTATGATCTTTTGTAAAAAAAATGTGCTCGTTAACTAATCTATTAAAGCATATACCAGCTTATTTTTAGAAACCAGTTTTACATTTACAAATTGTGATTTGGATGGAGAGTGTGACTACATTTTTTTCCGAGTGAATATGATAAAAAATGTAAACAAACAAACTTCCTTTCTGACAAGACGTGAAGCTTGAGTTTCATATGCAAGGATATACAATGTGTAAATATTAGTATTTACGAATAAAAGATACTATCAATCATTATCATTATTTTTCGTTAAAAGGTTGAATTTAGCCTTACAATGCTTTTATTAAAAAAAACCCAGAATAAAGTCTTTTTATACACATACTGTACCAATACAAATGTCGATGGAAATACATACATGGAATCAATATATCCTTAGATATACAGACACTTTACAAAAATTCTTGTTGTTGCATTGAAAACGACATTTTGAGACCAAATTCATATCTATGTGTTCGTGTTTTTTCAAGAGCAGTCCAAGACATTCAACAGTTAATAAAAGTGGACTAACACTTACACTTTATAAAAAAGTATTTGCAAGGTTTTCTAACACTTACTCTTTATAAAAAAAAGTACCAGTCATTTGTATATGTTGTTTGTCTAGTAAATTACATGTACAGTATACATTCATGATGTCAACAATCTAATGTATGTAAGCATAGACAATTTGTATTGAGACGAACGTACTAATAGTGAATTAAGCTGATGAATTATTCATTTCATTGTTAACTATGCACATGTATATGAAATTTAATTCTGATTTTATTTTCAATGGAAAATAAAAACTGGTCGGATTAAGTGTGTTAATGGTTTTTTGTTTGTTTGTTATTATTGAAGGGTTTTTTTTGTGGGGGCAGGGGCAGACCTCCTGTAGTAGATTTTTTTCCTTACATATAAGAAAGATGGGGTATGATTGCCAATGAGACAACTCTCCACAAGAGACCAAATGACACAAAAATTAACAACTATAGGTCACTGTACGTCCTTCAACAATGAGCAATGTCCATACCGAATAGTCAACTATAACAGGCCCCGAAATGACAAAATTAAAACAATTCAAACGAGAAAACTAATTTGTGTACAAAAAATAAACGAAAAACAAATGTGTAACACATCAACAAACGACAACCACTGAATTACAGGCTACTGACTTTGAACAGACACATACATACAGAATGTGGCGGGGTTAAACATGTTAGCGGGATCCCAACCCTCCCCTAACCTGGGACTGTTGTGTAACAGTACAACACAAGAACGAACTAAACAAATCTGTTATAAAAGGCTTAACTCATCAGATGAATGCAAATAGAAATACATCCAACAAAAACAATGCATTTTTCTGATTCTTCTTTGCTGTCCAGTTGGTTTCTTACTCCGTTTTTTAATAAACAGCTGCGCCATCGGGGCATGATACGGCTGTCGTGTTTTCAAAGAATAAAGTTCATTCTCTTATATGGTTTTGGCTTATTATATATTTCTAATATCACACTGGACGGAGTGTGATACGAAAAAAGTGATACGAAAATTTGTGTTAATTTGATTTGCTTATCCAGAATGATAAGACGATATGACGACATTTCCATTGGCTATTCGTTAGTTTATTGATGACCATCAAAAGTTACGACGATTTACATTTCATGTGCAACGATTCGCGGAATTCTTTAATTTGACACAATGAGAGTGTTGACCATAAGACAAATAGGTCTAACAACCTGTGAGAATGGGGAGTCGCTTGATATCAACTCTCGTTATTTAATTCAAATAAGTAAGTAAGTAAGTTATTTATTTCCTCTCGTTATTTAATTCAAATAGTAATAATAAACTCGCCGGAGCTTCGTTTATTATTTTATTGAAATTAAATAACTCGAGTTGATATCAAGCGATATTCATTCTCACTCTTTATGAAGTAATTTCTTAATGTCATATCAAAAATGTATAATAAAAAAAACTAAAAGGGAGGTAACCTTAATCTATATAAAGCAGTCACCAACGTTTCATGAAAACTCCTCAAAGCACTTTAAAAATATTGTCTGCAAACTGTAAAACCACCGCGCCATTTTAGCTCACCTGTCCTCAAAGGGTCAAGTGCGCTTTTCTCATCACTTAGCGTCCGTCGTCGTCTGTTAACTTTCACATTTTGTCGTCCCGTGATGCTCGGATATAATTTGTTTTATACGTCTAGTGTTTAATTGCTGTTAAACAGATCACTTATGGACCAAGTTCATTATAGATAGATAGAGATTACTGTAATCAGCAAGAATGTTCAGTAAAGTAAGATCTACAAACAAGTTACCATCACCAAAACAGAGAATTTTTTCATGAATTCTATTCTTGAGTGTCCTTTGTTTAATATGCACTGCAGCACATGTACATATACCAAGGTGAGCGACACAGGCTCTTTAGAGCCTCTAGTTTGTTTAATAAAATACCATAACTCAGAAAAGTTAAATCTAAAATTTATGTAATTCGAAAGGAATAATTATATAAACTGTTACAATTCACCGAAGTTTCATGTAAATTGGTTACAGCGTTTTTGAGTTATTGTCCGACATGCTGACGACGGACTGACAGCGGTATACCATAATACGTACCGTATAAAAACTCCGTGGAAAAAAAATATTATTAACTTTTACAACAAAAAATACCATTGAATTAAGTTGAAAATATTATGAGTCCCCTGCACTATTTTCTAAAGACCTTTTCATAAAGGATCCAATAATTTCTAATTTAATACTGAAAAGTTGTGGTAGAACGTTAACAGAAAATTTGCATTAAATTGAAAAAGGTTAATTTTGATCCACGTAGTAATATGTTGTGGTGATTTATTGAGAATATATCATAATGATATTTTCATTCATTAAATTACATTTATAAACTATGAAAGTCATTTTTTAAAGTCAAGAATACCTTTTTTCTTTTTCTTTAAATTTTCGTTAAAAAACCCTGACCATTTCTTTAAAAACCCAAACGGTTTCACAGTTCCTCTCGAAAGGCCCGGACAAAAACAAACACTGAAATTAATAGTTAAATACAAGAAAATTGTGCTTCTTTGATACTCAAAACATATATAGTATTCAAAATAAGATGGGTAGTCACGTAAAAAACTTTTATAATTACGAATTAGCAGTTAATTGACCTATAATCGCATCTTTTATCACTCGAAAAAGCCTGATCTACACTCGAAAAAAAAAATGGACAGATTCACTCGAAAAACCACGATCCTAGCCGGACACTATACCTACCGTGTGTATCCTTGCACTATTAAAGTTCATCAAGGCAAAGCGTCTTCGTGATCAGAGGATCATAAACTAGTTATAATGTTTGTTCCGTAGGTACATTTTTTTGTGTACTCAATCACAATTCGACAGCAGTGCTGATGAGCAATTATAAGAATAAAATTTTGCCGAATAATTCGTGCAATATAGCATCATACCGTACAACTAACTCTCATCATTTTGGGTTTTATATACATGTATTATACTGTTCAACCGACCCTTATCATTTTAGTTTTTTATGTATAAAAAAAATGTAAATGTACCGTACAAGCGACCCTTATCATTTGAGTTTTATACATACCTTACCACCAACCCTTATTTTTTAAACGTGTCGTTCAATCCGAACTTTTTCATCACTGTACGTTTTATATATACCGTACATCCGACTCATATCGTATAACCGGCTTTTATAATTATCATCTGAGTTTTATACACACAGTACAACCGATCCATACAATTGTGAGTTTTTTTTATATACCATACAACCGACACTTATTAATTGAGTTTTATACATACCGTACAACCGACCCACAGCATTGTGAGTGTTTTATATACCGTACAACGACCATTCAAATTGATTTGCTACCTACCGTACAACTAACCATTATCATTTGAGCTGACTGTATACATATCTTACAACTGATTCTTATTAATTGAGGTTAACACATATACCGTACAACTTGTCAACTTGTCAACTGAGTTTTATACATACCGTACAACTTGTCAACTGAGTTTTATATATACCGTACAACTTGTCAACTGAGTTTTATATATACCGTACAACTTGTCAACTGAAATTTATACATACCGTACAACTTGTCAACTGAGTTTTATATATACCGTACAACAGGCTCTTTTCAGCTGAGTTTTATACATACCGTACACTGACAGGGCTTAGTCAGCTGAGTTTTATATATACCGTACAACAGGTTCTTGTCATCTGATTTTATACATACCTTGACCTATAATGGTTTACTTTTATAAATTGTTATTTGTATGGAGAGTTGTCTCATTGGCACTTATACCACACCTTCCTATATCTAATTGATGCAAACTCGTTTACACATACCTTTACTATATTTTTGTTTGTTTTTCGCCTACTAATCAGCATTGTAAAAGTGTAAAGTTGAATGCCAAAACTATATATAAAATGAACTAATCAGTAAATTAAAGAATATTAAGTAAGCAGCTGCTCCATAACAAATGTAACAAAAGCAGTCAACAGCAATCAGTTTTGTCGCGAATTCACTAACTGTGTAGATACTAGTACTGAAATTTTTATAACCCTCCCTGCACCGGTACCTAAGTCATCAGAAAATAACACAACACCAAAGAACAAATCTATTACACTACACATCGTGATTGTAGGTAAAACATCAAGAATTTGTTGCATCTGTATCACAACGAAGGGCCGATTTGTTAAAATGCCAGAAAAGGCCATATAACATGGGTTAGTAACACAAGGTGTTCTATGACCAACTGATGTATGATGTTCTCCGGTTAAAATACACATTATCTTATCTTATCTTATAGACGATAAAACCTTAACCTGGACAAATATAGATATACATGTATTTAGAATGAGAAAAACAACATCCCTTTTGAATTTGTTCGATATTATTTGGCTTCTTGACAAGTTACGTGGTATGGTACCTTCTGCGCATAAAGGATGTTAACAATTAAACAAAATCAACTATAAAAAAATCAAGTCTTGGCCTTGTTTTTGTAGGAAAACCTGTTGATAATGTGACGTATTTTCATGTACTATAATTAGCATCTATCGGGCTTTTTAAAACATGATTTGCCTATCTTATCGAATGAAAAGAATCCAGGGGAAAATGGCCATGGCTCTTTCTTTGAACACACTCGCTCTCTCTTTCTTTCTCGGTATATATAATTATATACGTTTATTATTCTAAAATTTTTTACAAAAAAGTATGATACGCGCGAGGTAGTGGCATTAGAGAATGGTATGTTAATGTTAAAATTACAAACAAAGGAGACAATGTAAGGTTTAAATCAACGAGACAGCAACCCAATGACACACATAAGCAAAAGACACATACACACGTAGTTAAATATTTGAATTGTTATTTTGGTACAGATCGAAAAATCAATATTTGCGCGAAAGGAGGGACATTAACATTCAAAGTCTATATGAAGATAAAGAGAAGTGGTATGATGACAAATGAGACAACTTTCCACAAACGTTCAAATAAAATGGATGAAAGCAATAATAGGCAACCGTGCAGCCTTCAACAATGAGAAAACTCCATACCGTATAGTCGGCTATAAAAGGCCCCGACATGAAAAATTGAAATGACAAAACTACCTACCTGATTTATAGCAGAACAATTTTTGACAACCACTGCTTTACAGGGTTCTCACTTTGGACAAACATATAAAGAATGTGGCGGGATTAAACATGTTGTTTCCGAGCGCTTAACACTCACCTAACAAGGGACAGTTAAAAGTCACATATAGTATTATCAGCACCAAACAGTCAAAACTGATCTGATCTTCTCCGAAACCACTTTTGTCATGCACTGAAATTCCAAGATATCTGTCTGTAAGTATCCTTTCATGCTGAATTGAGATTCAATTATATTCCCTATTCGTTACCTATTCGTTACCTATTCCCTATTCTCTATTCGTTACCTATTCGTTACTTTTTCCCTATTCCCTATCGTTACCTATTCGTTACTTATTCCCTATTCCTTAATCGTTACTTATTCGATTTTTAATATCCTTCCCCCTTTTTAATTGTTTATACTCTTATATCTGGTAATAGTTCTAAACTTGTTGAGGTAAAATGATCTTTTTATGACCTATTTATATGTGTTTGTGCTCAACCGATCCTTTTACTTTATGTTCGATACTCATTTGTTCCTTATTTGATTTTTACACGTTCTACCTTTTAACTGCTTTATGTCCGTATGTTTGAAGATGGATCTTGGTTCGAAGGGATGAAATCACCGTGTTAGCGCTTGCATAAAAAAGAGATATGATTGCCAATGAGACAACACCCCACAATAGACCAAAATGACACAGAAACTATCAACTATAGGTCAATGTACGGCCTTCAACAATGAGCATAGCCCAAACCGTGTAGTCACCTATAAAAGGCCCAGACATGACAATTTCAAACAATTCAAACAACAAAACTAACGGCCGTATTTCATATACAAAAAAATAAACGGAAAACAAATATGTAACACAAAAACAAACGATAACTACTTAATTTCAGGCTCTTGTCTAGGGACAGTAACATACTAACATAATGTGGTGGGGTTAAACATGTTAGCAGGGTGTACATCGTTTTGGAGCATGCAATTACCTTGTTTAATTTGTTCCATTACTCGCTTATAATTCGCTTATATTATAGAGGTTTTCAGATTTGCTACCGTACCAACCGTAGTACGAAGTGGGAGCCGTCATTTAACTTTTGAAAATTATTGATGCATACACTTTATATCAACACATGTTTTAGGAATCATATGCAGAACTGTTTTGAGAATTTTTAGCTGTAATTTGGGACTAATTTCATGTGGTTTCTTCTTGTATTCGTTGGAAACAATAGTGTGTGCACTCGATTATGCTTTAAAGCAACCGTTGCAAGTAACAGTTGGTACGAAAGATTTATAGTTAAAAGTTATTTCCCCGTGAAACTACATAGATACAAAGAATCTAAATTACAAAACAAATTTAAAACTTTATAAATTTTGTTTGTAATAACTTTATGTATCATTGTAAAATGTTAAAGTTTTGTATTTATTTTGGTAAGGTTTTAGAAAACATGATCAAATAAAATGAATTTGAACAAAATAAATTGACCTTAATAACAAAAGAAAAATGACCTTAATAACAAAAGAAAAATGACAAAATTAATATAAAACGAAATCTTTGTTTGGACGAAAGATAAAAAAAAACCAGTGAGGTCTAAAACTCTTGTCAATGGATATTGAATTAAGATAAAATAAAAAAAAAATAAAAAAAGTCCAGGGAGACATACTTTATAAAAATTAATACTCTGTTACAAAAAAGCGAAGGTGTCAAAACGTTTGATTTCTAATTAATGTACTGATTATGTATGTCATTATACTTTAAAATAACATTGGCTTGTGATAATTTTGTGTTATATGTAATATATCTGTTGTATAATATATGTTGAAGAATTAAATAAAGATAAAAAAAAATCTGACGTCCGGAAAGAAATTATAAAAATTACAAGCTCGTTTACATCTTCAATTTGAACAATTATGCATCCTTCCTTTTTGGACAATTATCTTTACCGTCGGTCTTAAAGTTTTTCTTTATAAAAAAAAACCTCATTAAATCAATATGCTCAATAATTTTAGAAACATGTCCTTTTTATTAACACAACTGTTCATATATCTTTTTCGCAGTTAGCCGAGAGAGAAAACTCATAAAAACTGGAGTTAACTATTTTAAGTAGTATCGTATTCATGATACCAGTACATATAAACCTGAACAAATTACATAGAAACATTTACTAACCGATGAAAATGATCCTTAATTTTGAGTCCATAAATCAGTTGTAAATGGTGCAAAAGACATTATATAGCAACATAGTATTTTCCGTACAACATTACGAAGAGTTAGAAAGACATATTCATATTGCATTAGACTAAGTGTAAATATAGCGTCAAATTATTGCCGTTATCAGTGAACAAAATACGCTGTGTTGTATGAAGTTTTTTTGGCAATGCTGTACGACAAAAGGATTAATGGATGGATATTGGTTTAACATTACCACTCGTAGATTATATTATACTACTCCCTGGCACGTGCGATGCACACTTTTACTCGCGACAATAACTAGTGACATAATAATAATAAGCGAACACGATGAAGTAACATCGTGATGATAAATATTTCGACTTAAACAATGGTTTTCGTTAGTGTCATAAATTTTATATTTATTCTTTAAGTAATTAATATGATCAACAATGTTATTAAAAAGTTCAGTGACAAAATATAAGGAAAAAGATAGATCGATGGTTTTACAATGTGTGTTGCGTTTTATGAAAAAATGTTGCTCCAATGATCGAAAAGATAGCTTAATTAATAAAAAAATATTTTAATGAGAAATCAACACAATTTTGAACTCATTTTTGCCATAAGCACGTGTACTAGTTTAGTGACGCATCCAGAACTTTTCATAAAAAGGGGGGGCGCTCCATCCATGCTTCAGTGATTCCCTATATAATCAACCAAATTTTTTCCACGAAAAGGGGGGGCGGCCCCAAGCCCCCTCCCCCTGGATCCGTCTATGTAGTCATTAACGACACCAGTAAGGTACAAGTAAGATATTATTAATAAGTAATTTCTAATTATTCCAATTTATATTTGAGTATTAGAAAACATTCTTTATTCCAATCCTATTCTTACTATATACAGAAAACAAAAACATAGCCATACAGAAACGCAAATCTATTTTTAGAATATAAAGGTCGAGGCAACTCAGTTCCAGTAAGGACTGTTTGATTCATTCTCTTGTGCACAAAATAAATTTTATCGTATAAAATTACGTGCAAGGTTTTCTAGAAGCAGAGAAATCGTAATAAAATAAAAGATTAAGGTTTTTATCACTGATATGCAATTTTGTTTCTTTATTTTCATCATGATACATACAATAATCTCATGCATTAAATGAAACCTCCCAAACAACACCAACGGTTGTGTTACGTACCAACCGTACCTGATACGTAGCAAATCTGGAAACCTCTATAATACGTGTATCATACGTTGCACCTTTTAAAACATGATTTTCAATTGTTTTGTTGTCTCTGGTGGTAGATTTGGGTTCTTAGAGGTGATATAACTCTATAAGCGCATATGTACCCGTTCCAGCGCTCGGATAATACCCTGTTAAATATTCGTTACTTATTCGCTTTTAATACGTTTGTTGTACGTTGCACCTTTTAGAAAAGGATTTTCAATTGTGTTATTATCTCTGTTGGTAATAATGTGTTCTTATAGATGAAATACCCCTATTAGCGCGTATGTACTCGTTCCAGCGCTCGGATAATACCCTGTTACTTATTCGTTCCTTATTCGCTTTTAATGCGCTGCACCTTGAAATACGTTGCACCTTGAAATAAATCGTTTTTTAATTGTGTTTATGTCTCTGGTGGTAACAATGTGTTCTTAGAGATGAAATGACCCTATTAGCGCGGTTGTACCCGTTCCAGCGCTCGGTTAATACCCTGTTACCTATTCGTTACCTATTCACTTATAATACGTTTGTTGAACGTTGCACCTTTTAGAAAAGGATTTTCAATTGTGTCCATGTCTCTGGTGGTTACAATGTGTTCTTAGAGATGAAATGACCCTATTAGCATGCATGTACCCGTTCCAGCGCTCGGTTAATACCCTGTAACATATTCGTTACCTATTCGCTACCTATTCACTTATAAAACGTTTGTTGTACGTTGCACCTTTAAGAAAAGGATTTTCAATTGTGTCCATGTCTCTGGTGGTAACAATGTGTTCTTGGAGATGAAATGACCCTATTAGCGCGCATGTACCCGTTACCCTGTTACCTATTCGTTACCTATTCACTTATAATACGTTTGTTGTACGTTGCACCTTTTAGAAAATGATTTTCAATTGTGTCCATGTCTCTGGTGGTTACAATGTGTTCTTAGAGATGAAATGACCCTATTAGCGTGCATGTACCCGTTCCAGCGCTCGGTTAATACCCTGTTACTTATTCCTTACCTATTCGTTACCTATTCACTTATAAAACGTTTGTTGTACGTTGCACCTTTCAGAACAGGATTTTCAATTGTGTCCATGTCTCTGGTGGTAACAATGTGTTCTTAGAGATGAAATGACCCTATTAGCGCGCATGTAACCGTTCCAGCGCTCGGTTAATACCCTATTACCTATTCGTTATCTATTCGTTACTTATTCGCTTTTAATACGTTTGTTGTACGTTGCACCTTTTAGAAAAGGATTTTCAATTGCGTTTATATCTCTGGTGGTAATAATGTGTTCTTATAGATGAAATACCCCTATTAGCGCGTATGTACTCGTTCCAGCGCTCGGATAATACCCTGTTACTTATATGTTCCTTATTCGCTTTTAATGCGCGGGGTATACGTTGCACCTTGAAATAAATCGTTTTTTTAATTGTGTTCGTGTCTCTGGTGGTAACAACGTGTTCTTAAAGATGAAATGACCCTATTAGCGCGCATGTACCCGTTCAAGCGCTCGGTTAATACCCTGTTACATATTCGTTACCTATTCGTTACCTATTCACTGATAATACGTTTGTTGTACGTTGCACCTTTTAGAAAGGGATTTTCAATTGTGTCCATGTCTCTGGTGGTAACAATGTGTTCACCATGTTTTAAAAGGTGCAACGTATGATACACGTATTATAAGCGAATTATAAGCGAGTGATGGAACGAATTAAACAAGGTAATAGCATGCTCCGAAACGATGTACACCCTGTTAACATGTTTAACCCCACCACATTATGTTAGTATGTGCCTGTCCCTAGACAAGAGCCTGAAATTAAGTAGTTATCGTTTGTTTTTGTGTTACATATTTGTTTTCCGTTAATTTTTTTGTATATGAAATACGGCCGTTAGTTTTGTTGTTTGAATTGTTTGAGATTGTCATGTCTGAGCCTTTTATAGGTGACTACACGGTTTGGGCTATGCTCATTGTTGAAGGCCGTACAGTGACTTATAGTTGGTAATCTCTGTGTCATTTTAGTCTATTGTGGGGTGTTGTCTCATTGGCAATCATACCACATCTTTTTTTATGCAAGCGGTAACACGGTGATTTCATCCCTTCGAACCAAGATCCATCTTCAAACATACGGACATAAAGCAGTTAAAAGGTAGAACGTATAAAATCAAATAAGGAACAAATGAGTATCGAACATAAAGTAAAAGGATCGGTTGAGCACAAACATATATAAATAGGTCATAAAAAGATCATTTTTCCTCAACAAATTTAGAACTATTACCAGATATAAGAGTATAAACAATTAAAAAGGGGGAAGAATATTAAAAATCGAATAAGTAACGAATACGGAATAGGGAATAAGTAACGAATAGGTAACGAATAGGGAATAGGGAATAGGTAACGAATAGTGAATAGGGAATAGGTAACGAATAGGGAATAGGGAATAAGTAACCAACTTGACGTCCATATATATAGTTTATATGTCAATTAACAGGGTGTGGTGTATATGTCAATGCAATAGCAACCTAACGAAACAAAATACAAAAAAAAAAACCACAGGGATGTGGTGTGTATATCAATGACATAACAGCAGATACAATAACAGGGATGTGGTGTAAACGTTCATGAGATAGCACTACAACACAAATATCCCGCAGACATCTTTAAACTCAATAACAGGGACGTTGTGTATACCTCAATCTGATACCAACCCAATAACACAAATTAAATATAGCCAAAACACATCTATAGAGTCAATAACAGGGACATTATGTATACGTCACTAAGATAGAATCCCAACGACACAAATTAAATAACCAAAACACATCTAAAGAGTCAATAACAGGGATGTGATGAATGAGTCAATGTGAAAGAAACCCTACTACATACATTTCCCACAAACATTTAACTAGTCAATAACAGGATTATGGTATAAATTGATGTGAAAGAAACATCGACACAAGTAACCAGAACACATCTATAGAGTTAATAACAGGATGGGACAGCAACAAAAAAAAAACATCCAGAAAAAATATATAAAGACAATTCCAGGGATCGGTGAATACGTCAATGCGATAGCAACACATTCATCCAATTTGTTACATTGATCATAGGAATCAAAAAGTTGTAAAATTTATAATTTATACAAAATGATACCTTGTACATAACATATTACGTCTAAACGTCTAAACGTCATGTCACAACTTTATGAAATTCTCCATCGGATAACATGTGGTTATACAGGGCTACATTTTGTAACACTATACTATAGATATACCTCGTCTCAATCGAATGTAATGGCTTGGCTATTTACATCTTTACGACAGATAAAATAGCTGATCCGAAAGGTACAGTCACCATCTACTTGCCACTACAACCCTAGATAAAGCCGACATCGAAAGGCTTTACATCGACCACCGACAGTTATATATGAATGGCATTAATGTAGTCACTGTGGTCGAATGGTCCTCGGCTCTGGACACGGTGCAGGCGGTGTTGCCATGGTGTCACAAAAACGGGTTCAAATCCCGCTGATGGAAGAACAAACATTTTCTAACGCAAATTTGCAGATCTAACATTGTTGGGCTAAACATGATATATATAACCGAATCACAGACGAATACGTCTCTGCAATGACACAACTTAAATTTTACACTTTTTTACTATTTTTTTATTATTATTCTAAAGTTTTACGAATATTTTAATGAGGGACTTTTCTTTCAAGACGGCCAAACAAGCGATTGATGTGTTTAATTATTTTTTATTACTTGTATTGGTCCTCGCGATTGTACATGTATGTATTACAAAAGAGAAAAGACAAGTCCCTGTTTCAAGGACTAACTTATCAAAATTCCACCATTAAGGGCTTACAAGTTAAGAGCAATTCTCTGTAACCACCAACCATTTTATATAAGGGGGCTCGGCACGCATAGTCACCGATTTTCCAAAACTTAGCCAAAACATGTGATCATGTAAAAAAGTAAGAAAAATGCCAACCAAAATGGTGCTAGGCCATGGTTGCCATTGCAACCAAGTGAATGAGATTTCCCGTACATTTTGAGGAATTTCGCATCGAAAAAACAACTACTTTGCAGTCATTCGTAATCAAAACCAGGTTTTATTTAATGTTGTAACATAAATTGGATTTTTTCCTTTGATGTTTTTATGAAATAATTTGCTTAAAAAGTGTGGTGAGGGAAAACCATGGTATATCATATGCAAATTTATGTTGTACCATACTTTGCTTATTAAATATGCAACTCGACTAGAATCCAAAGGAAAAAGGCGGAGCTTCAGCCATGGTATAACATATTCATTTTCATGTTATTCCATGACTGAAGCTCCACCTTTTTTTTAAATGTATCCGCCTCTAAAATATTTAGGAAACTGTAAAACGTACTAAAAGGTCAAGATCTTCATTTGTTTTAATTTTATAAGAAAAAGCTATAAATTATGTGTACCACATTTCAAGAAACCCTTTTCAAACTATATAGGATTGTTACGAATTCCCTTAATTTTGGAAACAATTACTAAATGTTTCTTCTTTCAGTTTTGAAAAAAATAAAATGTAAAACTATCATTTCCTTTGCGAAAATTCAATTAAATTTCGATTTAAAAGGGGGGATACCTATACAAAAAGGAATAACTATTGGCTGCAAATATCTGTGAAAAACATGATTGGGGGACGTACACTATCTACGCCCCTGGATCCGCCACTGTTAAAATATTGTTTTATCATTAAAATTGTGTTTTAATAAATAATCTAATAAAATAAGGGAAGAAAAGCATTTTTCAATCAGATGAAAATTCTGTAAAATATGATTAATTTGTGTGATACATTGAAAAAAACACAAAAAAAAACAATTCTTACCGTCATTAGAATAATTATTTAATCCTTGTCGCTGGAATCCGACATTTTTGTTTACCTCAGTCTGATGACATTATGAAATTACCTGCGCCTACAATCATACACGGGACGCAAAACTAAAAAAAATCGGGAAAATCCGACATTTTCTTTACTTTATGCAAATTCAGGGGTTCTATATTACATGAAATACACAGATGATCATACACGAAGCGCAAAAGTGACTTGCGCGCGATTCCATTTCATTGGATAAAACTGTAACGTGATAATTTCCAATATCAGTTGAAGGTCTTGAAGCTGTCAATCATTTTATTTATATTACAAATTTTATATACCATGTGTCTTACTCATTAACATATTTAAACAAACTCATCCTTCGGATTCGTTTGTTTAAATATGTTAACTCGTAAAAACCATGGTATATATAGTACATATTTATAAATATTTTTCAGAAACATGAAACTTAACAAACAAAATAGCATTGTCATATATAAAAAATATTTTTGCTGAATATTGTCATAACCGCAGTTTCAGGGATAATTTTTCATTGTAGTTGAGTAGACAAATTTTACACATTGTGCATGAATAAAATAGACATTTTTGCACCCACCTCCATTTAAGCTGTGGTTATAAATAAAAAGTATCAATTTTTCAAGTCAATAAATTATAACAAAATGTTTGGGATATTGGGTTCTAGGATGGTTGCTATGGAAACAAAAAATGTGTCATTTTTGCCTTTTTACCTCTCAAATGTGACCAAGCTATTAAGATAATCCCCAAAAAGTAAAAACAATTGAATGACTATGATGTGGAAACTATTGGCAATTAAATAACCATAAAATTGACCCGAGGTCAAAGGTCATTGATACCTTGTCCTTTGACCTTGTGTATATTAATTGAATTTTGAAAGGAAACGTAATAGAAAGAGGCATACTATACATAGATAAAATGTTCAGGACGTTTAATACAAATACGTATAAAGACACTATAACTAATATTAAACATGCAGTTTACTTAAAGAACACTTGTATAATCAAAATGTTATTTTTAAGACTGCTAGGTCTTTTGAATCTACAAGAAGAAGAGAAAAGGAATAAAACTGCTAAGAGAACGACCAGTTTATTTCTTTGGTTGGGATTGACCTTTCGGGAAAGAGTTTATGCACATATAAAAAAAAGAAGATGTGGTATGATTGCCAATGAGACAACTCTCCACAGATAGAACAAGAGGCTGTCAGATAGACAGCAAACCGGATTTTCCTGCAGAGGTCTCATTTTGTCATCAGTAACAATATATTAAAATTTGATAAGCATTGATTGAACGGTTCATGAGTAAATGCACAGACAAGACTGGAAACGCCATTTTTTCAATCTTTCAAGAACCATAATTCCTGAACGGTAAAGTCCAAATCGTCAGTATTGAACTTGACCTCCATTTTGTTCTCAGTAACAACATTACAATTGTAAAAGCTTTGGTTGAATAGTTCATGAGTAAATGCACGGACAACATTTGGCTGTCGCCCGCCCGACCGACCGACCGACCACCGTACATCCCAAAAATCAATAACCGATTCTTTTCTTCGAAAATCCGGTCAAAAATCTGACAGGAGCTTAAATAATCCGAGTGAAGGGATCTACCTTTTATTTATTTGCCGGGGAGTTCCGCACTGAAAGGATGAATTTTAACCTTTCTTTTGTCTTTTTTTGTATTTATCTTGAAAACATTAATAGATAAAGAGAAACATTTAATATAATGATTATCAGCAACACCAGCTACAAAAGTAAATAAATAAGAGTTCACGATTGGTACAAAGAAACAAGATAAATTGCTGTTATTTGAATTCGTCTCCCTTAGTATTCATTTAAGGGCAAAACGCCTGTATAGAGTAAAAGGAAAATTTCGGATATGTTGATTAATAAAATTGAGAATGGAAATGGGGAATGTGTCAAAGAGACAACAACCCGACCAAATAAAAAACAACAGCAGAGGGTCACCAACAGGTCTTCAATGTAGCGAGAAATTCCCGCACACGGAGGCGTCCTTCAGCTGGCCCCTAAACAAATATATACTAGTCCAGTGATAATGAACGCCATACTAATTTCCAAATTGTACACAAGAAACTAAAATTAGGCGCAAAAATGCGGCGGGGTTAAACATGTTTGTGAGATCTCAACCCTCCCCCTATACCTCTAACCAATGTAGTAAAGTAAACGCATAACAATACGCACATTAAAATTCAGTTAAAGAGAAATCCGAGTCTGATGTCAGAAGATGTAACCAAAGAAAATAAACAAAATGACAATAATACATAAATAACAACAGACTACTAGCAGTTAACTGACATGCCAGCTCCAGACTTCAATTAAACTGACTGAAAGATTATGATTTCATCATATGAACATCAGGCACAATCCTTCCCGTTAGGGGTTTAGTATCATACCATCATAACATATATGAGAAGAACATAACCCGTGTCATGCCAACAACTGTTTTTAGAATAAATGTGTTTAGTTCCGATGCAAAGACCTTATCAGTGACTCAATATTAACGCCAAAATATGCAATCTTTAATGACTTGACAACAGTATCGTAACTATATCCCTTCTTAATAAGTCTATTCAAAGGTTTTGTAAGTTTCTGAGGTGAATACTGACACCTTTGTGCTTTATAAAGAATATTACCATAAAAAATTGGATGTGAAATACCTGAACGTATTAGAAGTCTGCATGTTGAGCTATATTTACGAATGATGTCTTTATACCGATGATAAAATTTAGTTAATTTGTCTTGTGGGTAATTGTTGCTCTTTAATTGTTCATTTATCCATTAATACATATTAGTTTCAATAGAAATAATTTTGATTTGTTATAAAATTATTACTTTCTATCCATGTATAAAAGTTTCAAAATTAGGAACATAAAAGTGAAACACGAGGCCCCTGTGAAATTTCTAGTACCTTTGTATAATTTTTTTTTGGATGCAAAATTGTAATATTATGTCATGCAAAAATGCCTAGCCTGCTTGAATACATTGAAAATTACACTTTTTAAATCAGTGCTGCCTCCTTCTTCCCTTTTTGTGAGAATTAATTTTTATTTTTCATCTTACTCATTGTGTTAAATTCTAATGAAAAAAGTCAAAATATTCATCAAAATTGAAATGTGTGCACGATGACTGCTTACAACGGGTAATTTTTGTTCGTCGAAATATGCATTTTTGAGGCAAAATCTAAGGAGACCCGTTGACATGGCAACGTGGGCATAAACAAGTTTTTTGTCAACATATTTCTTGTTTGTTTATCGATAGCTTCTAACAAACCAAACTTCAAGAAAATCTGACACTATGCGTCCCGTAACTTGGTTGGTGGTTACAGAGAATTGCTAAAAACTAATACCTTTAATATCATATCATAAATAGATGTGTTTGAATCGTCTCCATCCGTGGTAAAATTCTTCAATCTAAACAAAAACTCAAATAAATCTAACGGTAACGTATCATACCTGTCACTCTTGACATCGATTGTTTAAATCAACAAACATGTCAGAACAGTTCATGCAAGCATATCTTCATAAATGCAGTCAATGATTGATGTTTATTATTATACATTGTTTATAACTTTTATTTATGTTTTGAAGATTTATATGGATGGCATTTTTATCTTATGAAAGATGTATATGTTCAAACTCCATAAGATTTGATGGACCAGAATTTCCAGAACGTTCAATTTTTTTATGCGGTCTGCCAAATTTTACGAAGTGAAAATAGTGAAAGGATCTTTGGAAATCAGGGAATTATTTGGATTGTATAAACCAATTATTTTTAGAGTTGAAAACCCTGCACACAGACAAAGCGTCCTTAAAACTATTAAATTTCCCATTTACTGGTGAATTAAACTTATAAGTTTATAAGAAAGTTTCTACTGCTGGAAACTGTTTACTGATTATGCAAACGCAAAGCCAATAGTATCATGTCAGCATGTTTAAAAAGCAAAAAAAGTACGAGTCTGGCTTAAAAAGGTGTGTTAAAACTATACAGACCAACGCTGCTGATAAATCGAAAGTCAATACAGCGAGGAGACTCTTCGTCCATGTAGATTTACCATGAACTAAAATCAATGTAATTAATCTTGCCAAAAAATACAAAACATCCAAAGAATATTTACAAGACGGAAGTCAAAACAGTACTGATATCATGGTGTTTCACAGAGACTGTTTAATAGTTGAATGTAATTATCTACAATCAGCTATCGGAATGCAAACATTGCTGTCAGCATAATCGAACTATAGAATGATAAAGTTTATCTTAAATGACCATTTGAAAAGTCAATTTTTAATATCGTATGAGCCAAATATGTAAAAATGAGAAAAAAAACATATCATCTCCACATGAAAATCTAGATAATTCGAGTATTTTTATGATTTAAGTGATAAAGAACAGTATTCGCTATCATACCTTAAACTTGTTCAATGATAAATAAGGCGGTCATTTTCGATGAATTCAAACAATCAGTGACAACAATGATTATCATTAGTTATGATTTATAAAACTTTAGAAATCTATATTAGTGTGTTATGCGTTGTTGGTTTTCCTCACGGTCGATACCCATTGCAATTGTTACAAAGTCAATAAGTAAAAAAAAACGAGAACTGTCACACATTCTATGACCTTTTAATTTTGCCGGGACAATCATTGTATATTTGTTTGTTTTTATTATAGTGATTAACATTTTAAAATCTTGTTGACTTGTGTATCCCTATTTTGACAATTTTACCTACAAAATGTTTTATGTCTGTTTGTTTTGTTCACGCAATATTGTCAATATAGTGGAATGTTATGCGACTGTCACACAAGTGGGTGGTTTAACTAGCTATAAAACCAGGTTTTAATCCACCATTTTCTACATAAGAAAATTCCTGTACCAAGTAGGGAATATGATAGTTGTTATAAATACGTTTGCTAGATTTGAGCTTTTGATTTAATTTGCCAGTTAGTAATGGACTTCCCGTTTTTAATTTACCGCAGAGTTTTTTATTTTTGTGATTTAACTTTTTATACATAAATAAAACTTTGTAATATATTTGATTCTCCTAGTAGTAATCTTCATTATTATTAAGGTCTTTCCTTTTTCTATAAGGAAAGACCTTACTGTATTTCTTCTTCTGATTATTATTATTATTATTATTCTTTCCGCCAAACTTTAACGAAATTTCCCAAAAAAAGTACGCGATATGTTGAAATGATATTAGGTATCTAGTATCGGTTGACCAAAAGCTATCTTGTGGTGAGGGCACGACCCCGTAACATTTCCTTTATAGGGGTTATCTCCCCTAACACCGAAAAACTTGTTATCATTCTAACTCCATAACCATAATAGGTAGAATTTGTTCAGTGCTTCGTTACATTTGAATCGAAAAGATTCAACGACTCATTGGTAGGGTTATGCCCCTTTGAAAATTAACAAATGTCGGTTGGCCACTAAAACTGAAAAACTGTAAGATGTAGCTACCTAGGATCATCACCAATGATTATCAATTCACATGAACATGAAAATTGACCTAAGGTCAAAGGTCAAGGTCATGACCTAGATTTTGACCTTAGCTTGTTATCGAATTTACTAAATAACCTTAAAAGATGGCTGATAAAATGTAACGGAGAAAATATGTCTCTTGTCGAGATCTACATTTGTTAAGTTGGGTTGACAATCATTGGACCAACTGTTATGGAACTAGGGCACCAAAACTTTTTTTGGGGTCCGAAATGATGATTGTTTGCTTATAACTCAAAAGTTGTTAGAGATAGAAAGAAACTTTGAATTGCAAAAATGATCAGCATAATAAGATCTACAAAGTTAGGTCAAGGTCAGAGGTCAAGTCCCTAGCAACGACATACAACACCATAGCAACCATATATTTTTGAACTTAGAAGGCTATGAATAATATAAATATGACATTTTTATTAATGGAAATGACATTTTTGTCCCTAGCAACGACATACAAGTCCTTAGCAATCACTTATTTTTTTAACTTTAAATACTATGAATAGTACATATGACATTTTTAATAACTTATTTTAATATATTTATCCTTAGGAATGATTTTTGCCCTAAGCAACCACTTATGAACATAAAAGTCCTTAGAAATCATATATTTTTTTTAACTAAGAAGGCAATTAAGAAAAGAAAAAAGGAAAGACCATTCAATTGTTTATGAACAATTGACTTTTTAATGTTTTACTATTTCATGACTGCCAAGATGATCAAAATATGTGATATATTTTTCTTAAGGCGAGGAACTGTGTCCATTTTTTCTGCAATACTTTCCGTTAAATCACCGACGGAATGAACTTGCTGCATATGCTGTATCCATACTTAGTTTCGGGGGTACCCAATCGCATTTTCGACCACATTTGGTAAAAGGTGATGAAAAAAATGGACGAGGAAATTTTTGTTGTTGTGAAAATGAACAAAATGATTAACAAAATGAACAAAACACGATCAAAAGGAAAAGACATTAACACCCTAGTACATTAATCAACTTGGTTAGCGTCAATTAACAATTATAGATTCTATAATTGCAATGCGTATCTCAATTGAGATATGAAGCATTAAATTCTAAATTGTCTAGCAGTCAGTAATTGAAATTCAAATGAACAATCCTGACGCCCCGAAGCAGTCAGTAATTTCGCTCGAGGATTAAAACATTGTAAATATAACAACTGATAAAAACAAGTGTTGTGTTAAACTATCGTTTATCGCATTGGGTTAGGAGATAAGTAAACAAATTTGAAGTATAATATACTTGACATTATGTATCCATGTAACTGCCATACTCATTCGATAATACACAAATATTTAACAAAATTGTACCTATAATATTGAATTTCTTGATATATAATATTTAATACTCATCACATTCACTGAAATGTTAAGGTCATTGATTGTTAGAATTGCTCTAGCTATATATGTTAAGCCTATGGGAATTTCATGAACCAATTTTATAGTGTACGGTTCAAATATCTTTCGGATTGAATTATGTCTTGGTAAGAATTCTGATTGCATAGTGCTTAGTTAATCAAATATCTATCGAATTGTATTATATGTATAAAATTGAGAATGGAAATGGGGAATGTGTCAAAGAGACAACAACCCGACCAAATGAAAAACAACAACAGCAGAGGGTCACCAACAGGTCTTCAATGTAGCGAGAAATTCCCGCACCCGGAGGCGTCCTTCAGCTGGCCCCTAAACAAATATATACTAGTCCAGTGATAATGAACGTCATACTAATTTCCAAATTGTACACAAGAAACTAAAATTAAAATAATACAAGACTAACAAAGGCCAGAGGCTCCTGACTTGGGACAGGCGCAAAAATGCGGCGGGGTTAAACATGTTTGTGAGATCTCAACCCTCCCCCTATACCTCTAACCAATGTAGTAAAGTAAACTCATAACAATACGCACATTAAAATTCAGTTCAAGAGAAATCCGAGTCTGATGTCAGAAGATGTAACCAAAGAAAATATACAAAATGACAATAATACATAAATAACAACAGACTACTAGCAGTTAACTGACATGCCAGCTCCAGACTTCAATTAAACTGACTGAAAGATTATGATTTCATCATATGAACATCAGGCACAATCCTTCCCGTTAGGGGTTTAGTATCATACCATCATAACATATATGAGAAGAACATAACCCGTGTCATGCCAACAACTGTATTTTAGAATAAATGTGTTTAGTTCCGATGCAAAGACCTTATCAGTGACTCAATATTAACGCCAAAATATGCAATCTTTAATGACTTGACAACAGTATCGTAATTATATCCCTTCTTAATAAGTCTATTCAAAGGTTTTGTAAGTTTCTGAGGTGAATACTGACACCTTTGTGCTTTATAAAGAATATTACCATAAAAAATTGGATGTGAAATACCTGAACGTATTAGAAGTCTGCATGTTGAGCTATATTTACGAATGATGTCTTTATACCGATGATAAAATTTAGTAAATGTTTTGACTAGGTTGTGATATCGAAAACCCTGGTGTAATAATTTTTCAGTAATACATAAATTTCTCTCGTTAAAATCGAAAACATTGTTACATACACGAGCGAATCGTACAAGTTGAGATATATAAACACCGTAAGATGGTGACAAGGGAACGTCACCATCTAAAAACGGATAATTAACGATAGGAAATGAAACATCATCCCTTTTATCATAAATCTTACGAATTCTAATTGCATAGTACTATGTTAATAAAATATCTATCGGATTGTATTATGTCTTGTTACGAATTATAAATGCATAGTTCTAGGTTAATCAAATATCTATCGGATTGTATTATGTTTTGTTACGAATTTTGATTGCATAGTGCTATGTTAATCAAATATCTATCGGATTGTATTATGTTTTGTTACGAATTCTGATTGCATAAGTCTATGTTAGTCAGAAATCTATCAGACGGTATTGCATAGTGCTAGGTTGATCAAATATCTATTGGATTGTGTTCTGTCTTGTTACGAATTCTGATTGCATAGTGCTAAGTAAATGAAGTATCTAATGGAATGTACTATAACTTGTTACGAACTCTACATTTATCAAGTATCTATTGGATTGTGTTCTGTCTTGTTACGAATTCTTATTGCATAGTGCTAAGTAAATGAAGTATCTTATGGAATGTACTATAACTTGTTACGAACTCTACATTTATCAAATATCTATTGGATTGTATTATGTCCGATTGACACGATTGTAAATTTGCATGCAAAAGAAATCTTCTTTACATTATAACTAAGATAGACACAATGACGACACTCATATCTCGATTTTTAGGTTATTTTTCACAGAAAATGGTGATTAGTGGTCTGGCCCAACACCAACTAGATACACTATGAAGCCATACTACTAGTTGTTATTGAAAATGCATATTTTAAAGTTTTTCTTGAAGTATAACATACAGAAGGATGTCAGTATTGTTCAAATGAACAATTCTGACGCCCCGAGGTGGGTGACACGACAGGAAAAACCATTAAATATGCATTATCTGACTTATATTACGTCAACAAATATTATTTTCTGCAAAGAATTGTAGTATTTCCATCCTATGATACCGAGAAAAAAAGGTGGAATATTCTTTTCTGATTACAATCAGGTTTTAATACACCCTACGGCTCATTTCGTTATGTGTAATACAACTCTATACTAATTATTCTAGATATAAAAAAGGTGGAATATTCTTTTCTGATTACAATCAGGTTTTAATACACCCTACGGCTCATTTCGTTATGTGTAATACAACTCTATAATTATTCTAGATATAAACTTTAGGAATCAATGTCCAGTTACAATAGAAATATTTCTGTAACTGCACAAAGAGAGACACGAATTGTTTCGGTGCATGAACAAACTTCATTTTATAAGTTAGTTATTGTACTTTTATCAACTTTGTTTATGAAAGGGGAATGCTTTGTTTTTACTGTTTTTTTCAAGGCATTTTTATCTCTGAAAAAAACAAATATATCGTTTTTTCACTTTTGTCTGTCAATGCAACTTTTCACTCCCCATTTAAAAAGTACGTATTTTTTCTATAGAAAAAAAATATTGAGTCAATTCATCATTAGACAGAGTAGAGAAAAAGAGTATAAAATTGTAAAAACAGAACTGGGATCAAAGGCAAACAAAATTGTGATGCACACATATGTAACGCGAAAAACAAACTTCCATGTATAAGTCAAAGTATTATTTCTAAAACAATGTGAATCAATAGGATTTTCAAAATGCTACAGACGAAAGAAAGGAAGTATTGTTACTGCCTTAAAACAACAAATATGAAAAATTTAAAAGTGAACCATCAGTTGGCAACAACACACGATAAATATCGACCGAATTAAATGTTACAGTAAATTATTGTTTGACAAAATGATATGGTTAAATGGCGTCCGACACATGTCACATACAGGATTTATTAACCACTTTGCGACGCACGTGTTTGAAGCAAACTTTTGACGTCTCTTCTCCTTCTTTTAATGATAGTCCAGAAAAAACTGTTATTATGACGAAAAATGTTCAAAAGCAAGATTTAAAACTTTATCTTTTGACTTTGATATACATAACTGATTTGATTGGGTGCTTTAAAGTCGTTTCAGTGACACACGTGTTTTAAGCGTAGTTTTACTTCTCAACTTTTTCATTTACAACGGTCTAGAAAAGAAAACTGTCGTTATGAAGAAATATATTCAAAAGGTTGGGAAGATCTGGGAACAACGTACCTCTCGATTATGAGTAAACCTTCAATGTAATGACTACACCTTAAATGAGGGATCAATTTCTAGTGATCAAAACTTTTGTTTTGTTGTAAAAACCACTTCTAAGTACAAAAGGGCAAATATTTTTATTTTGAAGAAACTTTCCCAAAGAACTGTACACCTTTCCGGTATTATATGGTTAAAACATGTCCAAGAATTTTGTTATGTTCCGGGACTTATATCTTCTTTATTTTTTAAAGGGAGTGGTCCCCTTCTTTTAAAGTTGTTCAAAATATAATAAATTTTACCCCTTTTAAGTTAAAAATAAAGTTTTTCTTTTTAAAAGTAAATGTCTCGTGCTTATTCATTACAATGTAGACTATAAGATAAGTTTAAGATAATAATCATAGACAACAACTGGGCAAAATCATCTTACTTAGGGGGGTTGTGGAAAAAAAGGAAAATTTGAAACAAAAATTTATATAATGTTAATTGGCGAAAAAAATAATAAAGTGGCGAAAAAAAAAATTTTTGGCGAAAGAGGTGGCGAAAAAAAAATAATTGACCCAAGGGAAACCCTGCTTATACCCCTGTAACATTGAATAAGACCTGAACCTGATTAGGATGTAGCTGAGAATTTTGTCGTTGACAAAGAAAATATGATAACCTTCCAAATGTAATTATCAGACTATATACACGTTCGGATATTACAATGCTCCAACACTACACCATACGAATAACAAGTTATGAAATGAAAAGCATGTGAGGATTATAATGACCTTATACAATATGTCAGCTCTGAACAGTCACTAAACTATTGCGTGTTCTACCTTATAATTGGTTATGAAAGATACGCTGATATAACACTTTGAAATCCTTCATCCGAATTTCGAAATAAGATAATATTCATTATATGTATCCTTCCATGGTAGCAGCTCCTATGTGCATGTTGTAGACGTACCGTTAAACATTATTGTTTTCGGGTCCTGAAAGTTTCATTTTAAAAGAAAAAGTTAAGTAAAATGTAGTTTCTTTATAATTCCTTCCCAATCTCCATGACAAAGAAAGTTCGTTTTTCACCACTCATCTTCAACTCCTTATTGCAAAATTCCACGTAACATTTTGCAGATAAGACTCGACGTATGGTTTCCCGACGAATATACAATAATTTAAATCCCTTCGCGGAATGGGTCTGTTAAAGATGCCTTCTAATGTATCGGCACTTAATCCAGATGAATCAAAAATCTATATCGAAAGGATATAGTACTGTAAATTCACAACAACGAAATAATCTAAAATAGACCATAGGGCTTGCAGCTTAAAAAAAAAAAAACAACGTGTACTGTGTGGAATAACGTTTCAACTATCTATCAAGTATCATAATAAACATATATGTTATGCTTTGTAGTGTATAAATATCGCCTAGCGTGTTTGATTCCCAGAACACACTTTAATTTGTCTATCTGAAGTAAATATCAATTGAAATAGAGTTATAATAATTATTGGCATGTTTTTGGATTGAAGCATTTTTCGTTTATTCTATTCCAATCCAAGTATGTGTTTGCAATTGTAATGTTGTCCTGTTTTTTTTATGAAAATTTTTAGCAACATCAATTTTTTTTTGTCAAGGTTATACAACTGGAGGCTCTCAAAAGACTGTGTCGTTCACCGGTTTCTACTGTGGTTTTGGAAATCATGTAAAATACGGTTAAAATCATAACAGTTACTCTAATACTAATTGAGGCCTGGTTTGGTTTAATTTTTTAACTTTTGCTTTATAGTTTTGCTGTTTATCGTATATCTTATTCTATAATGATATTCAAAATAATTAACAAAAAATGCAAAATTTCCTTTCTTCCGCTTCAAAATTTATTTCACCCAGGTCCTGTAAAATGCTGAAAATGCCTTTATATGTTTTTTAAAACTTTGAAAAAGAATTTGGACAAGGGTCTTGATCCTGACTAACCTGTCTGGTCTTGGGGCATTCACCCGATGTAAGTATGCTGAAAAAAAGATATAACAATGGTTTTCAGAACAAGAGTAACAGTGAATAATTCTACTTTTACCCATCGTGACCATGTTGGTTGTAGGGCAGCGTCATCAGATAAATTTTTTCAGTCAAGATACTCAAATAAGAATTTGGCTAAGTTTAATTTTACTTGGCAATTTTTAAAAAAAAGGATCAATTAACATTTTTTATCACTTCGACTAATTTGCAGATCTTACTTTACTGAACATTCTTGATGTTTACAGATTATCTCTATCTATAATAATAATGAGAAAAATAACAAAAAACTGCAGGATGTTCTTTTAACTATTAATTCATGGACCGCAGCCCAACAACATGTTGTTTGATTTTTCTAAAAATTTCAGGGCAGATAGATCTTGCACTGATGAACAATTTACACCCAATAAGATTTGCTCTAAATGCTTTGGTTTCAGAGATATAAGCCAAAATCTACATTTTACACCATGGCGGCCATCTTGGTTGGTAGGCTGTGTCTTTGGGTACATTTTTTTAATAAGATACTCTAAGGATGACTTAGGCCAAGTGTTGTTCAATTTTACCGAGTAGTTTCAGAGGAGAAGATTTTTGTAAAAGTTAACGGACGACGACGGACGACGACGGACGACGGTCGACAAGTGATGAGAAAAGCGCACTTGAACTCCTTCCAAAATGTTCAAGTTGAATTGTGTCATAAGAGTCCCAAATTTGTATATCATCCGATAGTAAAGATGTCTGATATAGCAGCTATAAGTGTTAGTTGTGTTCTATTTGTACTATAATAGAAAGGCGACAGAAACAAAAAAAATGAAAAAAAAGAAGAAAAAGACAAAAAGACAAACAACAGTATACAAAACAGAACATAGAAAACTAGAGACTGAGCAACACGACCCCAACGAAAAACCGGCGGTGATCTCAGGTGCTCTGGAAGGGTACCTAGATGCTGCTCTTCATGTAGCACCCGTCATGTTGTTCATGCAAGTAAACAAGTAGTGATAAGTCTAGTTTCAAATTGTTAAATCAGATTTGGGGAAATGAAGACAGAATTGTGATAAATCCTTCGTCAACAGATATACTATAACGTTTAACAAACTCGTAATGACGTCATCCAGTTAAAACAAGAGAAGTTTAAATGCATATAATTTAAAGATGAGTGCATGAACATTTATTTAAACTAGTATCTATTTTTATTATAAAATTAATGAATCTAAAGACAATAAGGAAGACGATTGTTCTGATTCTGTTCATTCTAATTTTGATGATTCTCATGCTTTTGATTTTAATGAGTTTGATGATTCTCATGTTTTTGATTTTGATGATTCTCATGATCATGATGATTCTCGTGATTCTGATGATGATGTTATGTTATCAATTCATTCAATCTGATATACGTGATCTCGTTGTATGTAATTCAGTTTACTGCTTTACATTTTATGTAGAATATCTAAAATAAGAAACAGGACTAAGGTAAACAAAATATTAATTTTAAAAGGTTTTCCATATGATACGTAATGCTTCTATCTGAAAATAAATAAACAGATTGTGAGGATATCTTTAGACATCACGTTATAACAACGATGACAATAAACAGTCTATATCTTACTGGTGTGACAAAGTTCAAATAATATAATCATACCCGTATGTGAAATCAAGTTGCAACATCCACTTTAGCACTCTATACATCGTATGATCATTAAAAATGAATGTTTCATCAATAGACTTATAACTATTAGAAGGTAAGTCAATTTTTTTTTTATGTAATAAACATGATACTTGACGTTCAAATAATCTACATTGATATGTGAACCTTGGCCAATTATTCGATGGGCGTATTTCCTGTTGGCATCATCTATGTTAGTATAGTGCTGCTGCCTCCCCTAGTTTCGTTCTTTACAGCTGACAGCGCAAACTATCTTTAATATAGGTAACATAATTAAATGTTGAATGCATGAGGACTTGCAAGGCAAAATAACATCACTTTTTCTTATGAGTGAAACAAAAAAACCCACTTACTTGAACGTCAAGTATCAAGTTGATATATGTCTTGCAATGTCGAAAATTATTTTAATATTCTTTTTTTATGAATAATTGAAAGAGAAATAAATTAGATTTTTATTTTTGTCGTAATTATAGCTAATGCCCCTTTGATTGTTTGTAATATAGAACACATATTATATTATATCTGACGTAGTACTGTCCAGTAATAAGGTTTGTTACTGTATACAGGCATATATTTAAAAGAAAACAAAGTGACTACGTACAACATTTACCTCTATTCAGTATGTTCAATGCAAACACATCTGTGCGTGTTAGAAGTTTTAAGGCATGCTAGCTGTTCGATAAAGAGATCTAAATGCATTTTATATTTTAGAATCTATTTATTTTTAATTGGGCTTTTTTGTTCGTTCATGTTAAAATTCGATAAAATGTTAAAAATGTCCCCTCCTGTTATGATTTAGATCATTTCGACTTATCCATAAAGATATTAAATGATCCATGTGGTGACACATCAATAGATTGTGAGGAGCTCTTGCGACATCACGTTATATGATAATAAAATGTATATATCTTACTAGAGTGATACAATCAGTATGACGATGAAGATAAAGTCCAAATAGTATAATCATACCCGTATGACAAATCCGTAGCAACACTCATTTCAGCCCTTTGTACTTCGTATAATCATTATCAACAAAACAATTTTTCACCTAATGAATCCTTACAGTTAGAAGGTAAGTCAAATAGTTTGTTGTAATTTATATACTTGACGGTAAATTCACCTACATTTTTTACCGACTCTATTGATATTTGAACCTTTGCCATCTAGTAGATGGGCGTATTTCCTGGTTTCATCATCTACTTTTTGTAAACTGTTGCGGCCTTCCCTAGAATCATTCTTTTCACATTACAGCGTAACCTATCTCCAACAAAAGTTAAATAAAATGTCATATACATGAGGATTCAAATGAGTTTGAATTATTGACTTTCAAGGCAATATATAACAACAGCAATGCCTCTTTGATTACAATATAGAACAAATTAGTCTTTTTCACTGTTATGCCTTATAAATTGCAGGTTTGAATCTGCTGCATAATAGAACACGAAACAGTGTAGTTTTAAAAAAAAGAGCTTGCGCCTAGTTTTTCAAACAAAATATTCATTTGTTTTCCGGTTACCTTTGTTGACTTGTTTATTTGGTATTTGATAAATAATTAATTTTGACTCTGTTCTCATACTTCCTGCAAAAAAAAGAGATACATGTGGGGCGAGACATTAATTTTTATACTGTCTCTGTGAAGATAATGTAGGTAACGCTGTCGTGAAATTTATTGTTGATCCTCTATACAATTATTTTTGCAGAAATCTTATAAGTTTTTCTAATTTTGGGTAATGATGTAAATCAAGTTATATTTCAATAAAGACGTATATTTTCTTTTTTTTTCAGTTCAAATCATTGAATTTTGAAATGTAATATACAACTTAGTTTTAACTCTAAATTGACATATGCAAATATCGAATTCAAATTGTTAAGAAGTGCTTATATATACTCTTCGCATTCATTAAAACTCGTAGATCCTTGATGAACGTTGTTGTTTTGTCCTGTCGAAAACCTATAATTAAGCCGTAACACCTGACTGGGATTTCTTGTGACCACGGCTTGCAAAATACAAGCTAGAGGTACATACATAACTCTATATAACTAACGACGTTGTGTTCAATCCTAAAGATATACTAAATAATCAATATTCACATAAACAGCAAAATTATTTAGCAAATTTGAAGCCCCAGGGGCAAAAAAAAACAGAGAAAAATCCCTAAAGGCTGTGATTTTATTATTATAAGGTCTTTTGTATAGAAGTAATAACATTGCTTTGAAGTTTTGCACAAAACAGATTTGAGCAAACTTTTAATGATTTTCTTTACAAACTGATAACTTCATACAACTTTTGCAAATAATAAGGCTTTGTTTAAACATTTCCAGTTCATATATCAACCAAGTTATCTTAAATTTATTGTTAGAAATAATGTTATTGTGACAAAATTTCTAAACTGATCAATTGAAACAAAAATTGTGAACTTTTATAGCTAGTTGGGTAAACAGTAAGATGTTTACTGAAGACAGAGACAGGATTAGATACTGTTGAATATTGGAATGATTAATTATTAAACTTTTAATTTATAGTATTCTTAAATGCTTTTAATTTGTTATTAGGGTAGTATCGTATAGGTTCTATGCAGTTCTTGCAAGATAAGATTCACATAGGGTAAGCTTACAATCAACGCGCGTCTGGCGTATATATAAAATTTAGTCCTGGTGTCTATGATGAGTTTATTTACAACCACTGGGTCGATGCCACTGGTGGTGGAGATTTATTTCCTCGAGGGTATCACAAGCCCAGCAGTCACCACTTTTTGTGATTACATTGATTATCTTTGATATTGTTATATTTATAAATTAACTGTTTACAAAATTTTGAATTTGTTTAATACTAAGGCTTTCTACCTCAGGCGTAGATTACCTTAGCTGTATTTGGCAATCCTTTTAAGAAATTTGGATCTCAATGCTCTTCAACTTCGTACTTGATTTGTTTTTTTTTTTAAACTTGTTTGGATTCGAGCGTCACTGATGAGTCTTTTGTAGACGAATCGCGCGTCTGGCGTATATATAATATTTAGTCCTGGTATCTATGATGAGTTTAGTTTACTTTAGCCTCGGTCACACCTTAACGCATAGCTCGAACGGACGACTAACGGATAACTTTTTTTCAATCCGTTAATGTCCGTTAGACGTCCGTCCATATACGTTGCATGTCCGTTAAGCGTACGTTTTATCCGTCGGCGTTCGTTCTGTCCGGTGGAAAATTTTGAGCATGTTCAAAACTTTGAACGGACGTTCAACGGACATTAGGCGTTTGTTTTGTACGTTACTCGTCCGTTTCGTTTCCTTTTTGTATCCGTTACGTTTCCGTTATACATCCGTTGGAGGTCTGGAAGATAAATTCACCAACGGACTTCTACCGGACGTTTAATGGATAAAACGGATGTTCAACGGATGAGAAACGTACTTCTACCGGACGTATAACGGATAAAACGGATGAAGAACGGATCTGAATCGGATAAATGCCAATTGAAAATTTCACATCAGAAATGCCAATTATTGGTTTGTCAGATTTCTTAAGGTTCATGAATTCTTATCATTCATAATCGATCTTAGAGTATAGGCACGTCTCAACAATCAAGCAGCTCTTATTAGACCTTTTTAACAACTCTCGACACCGACCAATGACACCTACAGTTTACAGGTTAAATGGATGGGTCGTCTCAAAGACAAAACCATCATGATTATCATTACGTAACATATTGGATTTGCGGGTATATACTGTCTTGACTATATAGCTTCATAAAATATATCAACCAAATAAATAAATAAATAAATATATATGTCTCTGTCATATTCTTCTTTTGCATGTTGAATTGAACAAAAAATGCAGTCATTCTGCATCCTGATCCGCATTCTCTTCAATTGATGAGTATGTGAGTCGCCAAATATTTGCCGCATGCCAATAACGATGAAATTGTTGGTGTAAAAGATTTTTTATGATTTTTTTCAAAGTGATGAAAAATATTACTGTACTGTCCGTCCATCCGTATCACACTTGTGAACACGACCAACTTGGTGTTTTTCAACCGATCTTCACCTTAGTTGATGTACATATACAATTTCTGGAGGGATAATCACATATTGATTTTTAAGGTCGAATAAAAATTTCACATCTATTCTTTTTTATTTTTTTTTTTATCAACGACGGACCTCTCTGCTTCATAATATCTTGTTAGTGTTGATGTTTTCCTTGATGAATTTTGAAAAAAAAATATTATTGAATTCTCGTTTCAGTGTTTAAGCAGTTCATTTTATTGTACATTCCTTCGTATCGAATTTATATTTCAAGTTGTTAGTTTATACTAAAGAGCTTGTTGACATTGCAAAATCTTTTTGGACAGTGCCAAGCAGGGGTTTGGAGACCAACGGCTGATATACCTAAAAACAACATACCTTGTGCCTTCGTCGTAGTGTCCTTCCCCTGTTCCTGAAAATTTTTTTTTGGTTTCTTACAAGAAGATGATCAAATGTCGTCATTGCTATTTGTGTTTTGTTTTTACTGGGTCAGAATTTGTTTCTCTATATCAAATTTCTGGTACATAGCTTTGGTTTTGTATATGTACCTTTTTCAATTGTTGTTTCGTACTTAGTTTTTTTTATCTCATCTATCACCATACATAAGGGAGGTTTTGTCATACCTTACATACACCCTTTACAACACCTCAAATTAATCGTTAGCCAGAAGATTTGAAGAGAAAGAGAAGAAAATTTAATCGCGTGATTGGTGAATACAGAATTCAAGTGGAACACCAATTTGGTGAAAAGAAACAAAGTATTGAGTACATTATGGAGGCACCCAAGGCACCTAAGGCCAAAACTAACAAGCATTTTGGGAACATTTGCCGCCCTTGTCAACAGACATAAAACATTGTTTAATCAAATATCAAAGACAATAAAACATGTTTTGTTCTTTTCATTTTCCAAATTCCACCAGGACAGCTAGAAGCTCAACGGCTACAAAAATTAAATGTGACTTACAATCCATCATTTTCTTTAAAAGAAATGAAAAAAATACATGTTATTTTGACTCTGTGGGAAAGTTAAAATTGAGAATGGAAATCGGGAATGTGCCAAAGAGACAACAACCCGAACATAGCAAAAAACAACAGCAGAAGGTCACCAACCGGTCTTCAATGTAGTGAGAAATTCCCAGACCCGGACGCGTCCTTCAGCTGGCCCCTAAACAAATATATACTAGTTCAGTGGTAATGAACGCCATACTAATTTCCAAATTGTATAATTGTCAATGAAAGCAATGAAATCAATAATGATCTCATTTATTTTTCAACTTTTGAGCCTACCCCTAACATTTTACCTGTCGTAGTCGTTCTCAACTGTAGGTGTCGAGAGTTGTTGAAAAGGTCTATTCAGGCCAGACACTGCCCTTTGGCGGAATTTTGAAGAATAAACCAAAACCAGTTACACAGAAACATTTTGAATATATATGCGATTTACATGATTGTATTATTATTGTCGCTTTTGATTTTTCCGTATATCTTGTTCATCCGTTTTATCTGGTACGCTTCCGTTAGGTATCCGTTTTATGCGGTACTCGTCCGTTGGATGCACGTTCGATATCCGTTCTGTCCGGTACGTGTCCGTTTCTCGTACGTTGCTTATCCGGAGTGTGTCCGTTATGCATCCGTTACACGTCCATTTTATTCGGTCAGTACATCAACGGACTCCCAACAGATAACAATTTTGTCAACGGACAACTTTTATTTTCATCCGTTAGGCGTCCGTTCGTGCTATCCGGTAAGGTGTGACCGAGGCTTTACAATCATCAAAGTTTTTTTTTTAATTCTTAAAAAATCTTAACAAGGGTTAGGATGGGTAGTAAATGTACTGTAATAGAAAGTACTGGTAGATACAGTGATTTCTTTTATTAGGCTATGATTTAATAAATAAGTACTGTTGTGAAAAAAACGTTTTTTTAAGATTTTACTATTTGAATAATTGTAAGTATATGTTGCGTTTTGTAAATGCAGCTGTTTCATTTGTTATACCACCAACTCATATTACGTCACGTACGGTTGCATACGAAAAAAGATCGAAAAAAAGGTTAGCTTGAATTGGATAGTTGTAGGAAATTAATTCTACATTTCATTGCAGTAAAAAAATTGTCATAAACAGATATCTTTGGTGTTTCAATTATATTTTCATTTTGCATTTCTATAATATATTTTGGAAACTTGATGTTACATGGTTACTAAAGCTTGAATACTGGAAAAAGGTGAAATTTTATTGGTTAACATCATGGTGTTTTCTTATATGCAATGCAATGTTATGTGAAATTATGTCTGAAATTTTGCACATGATTAAAGTTTATTCATGCACAGTATTTCTTCCTTTGCAACAAAGATAAATTCTGCACAATGTTTTTTGAAAAGTGCAAATTCAACAAAGACTAATAGAAGACAATCAATGGTGGTAGTCAAAATATTATAATCCACAATACATATGTCATTCATTACAAATAAACCTTCCTTATTTGGTTCCGAAGTTTACCGACTCTTAAATAATGAAAAACAATTCACATGGAACACATGAAAATGATGTAATAATAGAGCGCATTAAATTTTTTTATGATGTTTTTCATGCGTTCCCATTTAACAAATTTTCGCTGTTATAACAGTTTTAAATGATTTGGTATATTTTAAATTATTACCTCCTATTTGTTTAATTCTATATCCTTAGCACATACTGACAACTTCTCTTCCCATCAAATTGCCTATATTTGCCTTCTTATTTTCATAGTACATACTTAAAGTCTTATTCCGTGTATTAAGTAACTACGCATGAATGACCACAAGGGTACGATTTTATGGTATCGTAATCAAGATATTAAAACAAAAATTGCTCTTGGCTATTTTGAAATAAATGCTGTGTTCCAAATTAAACTGAATAGTTTGTGATCAGTTTTCAATTTTTGTTACATCCTACTAATTAATCTTTTGATCTAAAAATGTTTTTGACGATTAAAAGTTTCTTTCGTTTAAATAAAGAGTAACAAATATGGCTCTTTATACCTTGATTAGAGTACAATGCCATTTTTTTCCATGCAATTGCTTTGTACACAAATAAGAGTGAACCTTGAAACCTTGGGAAGGGAAATCTATTTCGACTTGTATCGATTGATTATTGGTTACTTAATGTCCAGTGACAAATATTTTATGCATGTAAACTATCCACTAGACTACCTATGGGTACATACCAGGGGCAGATCCAGTCATTTTTTAAAAGGGGTTCCAACCAAAGATAAAGGGGGGGGGTCAAACTGTTTGTCCTCATTCAAATGCATTGATCATCACGAAAAATGCGTATTCCACACCCCCTCCACCTTTTTAAATCCACCACTGCAAACTATCTATATGTGTTAAATGTATTATAGTTTTAGTTTTAAAGTGAAATAAAAAAAAAATCAAAAATGTTAAGCATTCACTGCAATTTAATTTGCTTTTGGTCAATTTATTTTGTCATCTTACTATGTAAAGAAGTAATTATATAGTAAAACACCGCTTTATATCAATAAACATACTTATACCAGCAGCTACCATCTTTTCATTCTGGAGTCAAGGGCCTTTTAAAATCACATATTTTACAATAATACTAGTGAGTAGATTTACAAAACTACGTAATGAGCCACACCTAGTCAGCCAAAACATATGAATAAACTACTTCACTGTGTCTAAACCACACCGGCAAAATTTGTTCGGACTCGATGGTATCTAACATCCGGCACAATGACGGAACATTAATAGACAGAAGAAAGCTAGATTTCTCCTTATTTTCTTATTTTTTTTATGATATCGAAGAATATTTATACATATACAACTATTTTCTATTGTGATATGCAATATTTTCAACAACCGTTCTATATTAACGGAGAAATAAGTAAAATGTATGTCAAAATGACGAATTGAGTGAACCTTGCCTCGAAATTGTTTAATTTCTCGTTAAATTGTTCACATTGTACGAAAAGAAAGGTACGAGAAGATAGATACTGACACGGAGATTGCAAAACTTGTTTTATGAACATCTCAATACTTGTATTTCTGAGTATGGAACGAATGAAATGGGTCATGTCAAAATGGAACTGGCCGGTTTCGTCAATGTTTACCACCCGGTTTGGTCATAGATTTCACAATGCATAACTCGGTTTGGTCAAATAAAAAAAAAATCATAATCGCATTGCATTATGATAATTGATAATTTAACTTCAGTGTTAAAAAGGAGTTTTGTGACCGGGTCGTTGGAAAACAAGTTCTTTCACAGGACAACGGCTTATTATTTATATGATTAGTCTCAGATTCAAATAAATAATAAGCAAACACTAAAATTCCTACTCTTATAGAACACAAATAATTTTAATTTTACTTTGCATTCAAAAAATTTTAACAGCAGAATACATATAAATGAAGGTTATAACGCAAATTGAGGTTAAAGCTCTCAAATTTGCGTTTTCAATATGAATTATGGAAAATATGTTTAAACTTGAAATTAGAGTTAAACTTTGCGGTCTTAAAAAATCTAAACACACAATTGATATGTGGTTTTCTCGTACAATAGGATGGACACCTTTATAAGTAATCTAATCATTCTATGTATGTAATCTTTTCTATGATTGTTAAAAGTATTATTTAGGATAAACGTTGATGATAAGACAAATGTATATATGCATGCATAATCGACATGGAAAATGAATGTTTATAGGAAGAAAAGGATTACAACTACCATGCATCAAAGGTGGTGTCCCGTGGGTGGGGGTGCAATCTATTCGTCTTCTAGATTCGTCACTTATATTATAAAGTATACCGAATTAAAATATTGTAAGAAATAAGAAAACAGGAACACCCGCGAAATCTAATTATGTGAGGCTGATTATGTTTATTATAAACATTCTCATTGATATTTTTAAACAAGCGACACTAAGTGATTCGAATTCATAGCGTTTTGAACTACATGTACATGTATTTGTATAAAGCTGCATATGTTAAAAGTGAGAAGGTTTGACTGTAACATATACGAGTATGGAACACAGATCTAACGATTTTTTTCCTATTTGCCATATGTCCATTGCCCTTGCCGCCTTGACCTCATTTCTATATTATTTTTCCTTCGGCCACAGACCTTCACCATAAATTGAAATGTGACCATTTAAGCATTTGTGACATGTCAGTGCGGAAACTGAAATATAAATAATATGTCTTATTTTTTTATTGAAAAAAAAAAAAGCCAGTGAAGTTGTTTGCTATGTCCGATCCGGTTCGTGAAATTTGAAATTTTCACATTTTCAGTTGTTACACATTTTTTTTTAAATTCAAGAACGGTGTAATTTTGTTTGGAATCCTTGATTGTTTTTAGCTCACTTGACCCAACAGGAAACGTTTTTTTTTTTCATCACTTGGCACCGGTCGACCGTCGTTCATTATCTTTCAATACAATTTTTTACATAAATGTTCACATCTAAAATTACTAGGCTGCATTTAACAAAACCTTATTTAAAATCATGTCTTTTAATTAGGGTATCTAGTTTTAAAAAGTTTACTGTGACCCCGCTTGTCAACCAAGATGGCCTTCATGGCTAAGAAATAAACAAACTGGGGCATGCAAGTGCATGATGTCAATTATTCAAAAACAGCCGTAGACATAGACAATTCGAAAGGGCCATATGATTATATTCAAAATCTTGAGCTTTACCATTTGTCTATTTACTATAAAATTCTCACATTAGTTCTAAAAGGAGTTATTGCATTGCCCTTAAATGACGAATTTGAAGTTCTTTTTATCAATTTCTATCTTTTATTTTCAAACATATATATAAAAGTCATATAGCAAAAATGACTTAGGAAGTCAAGAAGATATACAAATAAATCGACTTGGCCGATATCCTAATAAAACTTTTGACCTTTAATTAAGAGTTTTTTTCCCATTTCATTGCGTTTTTACACACCCGTTACAATTTTGAATTGACGTATTATTGTATACATCCGTCCGTCCGTTCCTCCATCTATCAGTCATTCTGTCCGTCCGTCCGTCCGTCCGTCTATCTATCCGTCTATCCTTCCGTCCAGCGTAAACATGTCGCACCGTAACTTGAGAACAGCTTATCTAGTTTTCATGAAATGGTCAAACGATCTGTAAACCTTTTAGTGAAAATCAAATGAAATCTTTTTGAGTTACAGAACTTTGTAAGTAAAACAGGAGTGTATTTTTTTTAACATGTCGAGCCATATCTCAAAACGATTTATCATCATTGCATCAAACTTTACACACTTCTTAGTAATATAAATCTTAACTTCTGCATACTTTTAAGTGATGTTTTAAATTTTGTTTATTAAGCGTTATTTAGGTGTTTTTTTTAAGGGGGTCACATATTGCAATGTATCTCAAAACCTCTGTAAAAAAATATCATAATGTTATAGTGCCTAACAAGATTTTGTGAGGTAGACGAAATTGACTTTAAAACGATCGTATTGACTTTTGATGTGCAGAAATAGGCAGATCGGACATATTTTGACTTTAGTTACTTACTTCTTAAGTTTGGGAATAATTGTAATCAACATATTCCAATGAGACTGAAAAATGCTTTTTTTTATCATGATAAATAATAATTTTACCTGCCGTAGTCGTGCGTAAAATATATTTCGGTATTTCTCTTACGAAAATGACTTGTTTAATGGAACAAAACGTATTATTTGTAAACTTTCTAATTACTCTTCACAATAGGCTTTTAAAAAATAACCTTTCAACTGTATATTCCGAAAATTTTGTGAAAATCGAATAAGTGGCAATTCTTACCTTTCATACCTTAACTTTCATTGATAAAACATATATTGACTCGTCCAGTGTCCAGTTTGAAGGTCATTTTAGTTACCGTACACATTCATGCACGTTCTAATTAATCAATAGTCATGTATGAAAAGCATAAACAAGTTTGAAGGTAAACTAATAACAACTTAATCCAATCAAATTGCCTACGATTCAATAACAATGACCAGTCCACATCATAAAAATGTATAGGGGTAAACTGGGTAGGGAGAAAATGTCAGATATATTAAGTTCATTATTTTGCAATAACGAGTAAAAATTTGTTAACCAATAGATTTGTTATAATTTCATAAACATGTCGTTATGTATTGGTATAGTTTTTGGATCTTTCATTAGCGTATTTAAGGCTGTAGAAAGTTTGGCCTTCAAAAGTCAACATAATCATTGACTTTATAAAGAAAATTCGCCTTTTTAAAACATTGAATGTTTCACAAATAATACGCGACAACAAAGCAAAATCATTTCTTAAAACACTGCAAAAAAATTAATTCTGATTGATGTAGTGGTATTGTCATAAATTGCACTGGAGTGAACAGTGGTACATCAAACGTCGAATTCCCTCACACAATGTTATCACACACTATAATGTTAAAAAAATAATTAGATATCAGTGTTTGCTATTCAGTATTTATATTCCATTTAAAATTAGTTTGAAGATCAGTGAAATAACGGATACGTCTTTCATTATAAAAATGTGTACAGTACTATAATTACCTATGTAAATAAATGTAAACACGCCAAGTTTACTTTATAATAAATATATATTTAAATTCTTTCGAAAGACAAAGTTCAGATCCGTGTTAATGTTGCTTTTCAGAAATTGTTGGTTTTAAAAAAATATAAAAAACCGGGTGCTATATATAGACGAAACCGGGTGATTGTTAGTAAACAACAATGACGAAACCGGTGTATTTTTATTTGACATGACCCATTTCTTTCGTTCCATACACAGATATACAAGTATTGAGATGCTCATAATGACTAGTTTTGCAATCTCCGTGTCAGTATCCATCTTCCCGTACCTTTATTTCCGTACAATGTGATCAATTCAACGAGAAATTAAACAATTTCGAGGCAAGGTTCACTCAATTCGTCATTTTGACATGCATTTTTACATATTTCTTCGTTAATATAGAACGGTTGTAGAAAATATTGCATATCACAATAGAAAATAGTTGTATATGTATAAATATTCTTCGATATCATAAAAAAAATAGGAAAATAAGGAGAAACCTAGCTTTCTTCTGTCTATTAATGTTCCGTCATTGTGCCGGATGTTAGATACCATCGAGTCCGAATAATTTTTGCCGGTGTGGTTTAGACACAGTGTACTTACAGGATTACTCAAGTTGTAAATATGTGCTAAATTGGATAGTGTATGGAAAGGTATATACTATGAAATTAAGAGCTCAGGGCAAGTCCTAGCTCTAAATTTCATAGTATATACCTTCCATACACTAACCGACACTTTCAACGGTTTTTTTACCCGTTCTTTCATTACTATTTTCCTTTGTACTTGCGTTGTACGATTGGGCGTATTGCATTTCCGCTAATTATTCAAAGTCCCAATACTACGTTTCCGCAAATTTAAAGTATACGTTTCCGCAATTTGCATTTATTACTTTTCCGCAAATTTACCTGGTAAATTATAAAGATTTGAATGTACATATGTGATAAAAAAAAAATTAATAAAACAAATGTTCTGATCTCAGTATAGCTACAATTTACTAGATATAACTAGTTGACTCGAGTAAGGATGAATTAAACTTCATTGAGAAATCTTTGGTTTGGCTTACTTGCCAACTGACATGATTAAAGAATGCTTTGTAGAATTAATTGCCGATGCTTCATCTAAAGATACATGCATGAGGTCTACCGATTATATATTGGAATTTCATATGGGTGGCAATTGAGATTTCCACCAAGCATTTGGGCATCACCCCTGACCCCGAGGAAAAGAGAACAACGAATGGTGTCGAGTCTTTTAGTGTCTACCTGTGCGAGCAGTTTTAAGCTAACCATCTTACCATATTTGTCTTTGTCGATGTGTTAATGAAACTGAGGACAACATCTTACATAAAGATGAGAACTCTAACTGTAAAAGCACCCGTTCGGAAGTATGAAAAGGAGAAGATGGACTTCCTTCCTAAACAAAATACAGAACTTGTAAACGGTGAATGTGCTCCTATGATCTTTCTTTGTCTACAAATATTCTGCCAGAACTGACTTATGAACTCATATCAAGATATGTTTGAACATACGTTTTCATACATTTTAATGATGTTTTTTACTTACATGTTATGATGACCTTTAACTTAATGCATATTTATTTTTTATTATAGCTTTGCTTTCGATCAATAGGTATTCCTTAATTATTTGCGGAAAAGTAATAATTTATTTTTTCCGGAAAAGTTACTTTTTTTCCGGAAAAGTAAGATATTTATTTGCGGAAACGTAAACTTTTTTTTCCGGAAACGTCATCTTTTTTTCGCGGAAAAGTAATGCCAATTTGCGGAAACGTAAAACGCCGGTACGATTACCTAATGCCTGAGAAAGGTGTCATTGTTAAGGTCACTGCATATAGCCTTAAGCGAAATAGAGCACATAAGAAAGTATATGTATACGTTTGGTAAAGTATAACTTAGCCATTCGCGTATATAAAACATATTTAACTTTATTAATATTTCAAATTGGCACTGTAAAAACAATGTTTCCTCCATCTTTATTATTTGGTGTATATCGTAAAATCGAAATATTTTTCAAGTTTATAAAGAGCAGTTAAATATGACCGGTTTTGACCACGGCAATATCACAGGGATCCTGGAGGCGAATCTTATAAGGTAATAATTACCCCGCTCACTGTTGACGTCCCCGGAAGTTATCATTAATCGCTAAAGATAAATGTGCAAGTATTAAGTCGATAACAATGTCCAACGTTTCCAAAAGAGCTACAATTATAACACACAATAAGAATGTTTATATGAAAAAGTTATATTTGTTAGGAATTAAGGCTAACGCAGATACAAGTATCGTGTCTTCGGGAGAGATAAACCGTACTTTATAAAGTCAAGTTCGATTTAAACACAGGCTTTTAAACCGATAGTTCCGAGTGGTAAATATGGAATTATTCCTTCGAAAATTTCATGGACCCAATCACCCGTCAACAGTTATTAAATATCTGTTTCATAAATGACGACGGAGAGTTCAAAAAGTTCCCTCCACTTTTCCATCTTTTCTTCTCTTATATATAAATCTATGTGTATTGTGAAGATGTTCACAATTGGATAGCTAATAAATTCTCCACAAGAAACCAAATGACACAGAAATTAACAAATATAGGTTACCGTACGGCTTTCAACAATGAGCAAAATCCACACCGCATAGTCAGCTATAAAAGGCCCCGAAATGACAAATGTAAAACAATTCTACCGAGAAGACTAATGTTTGTACAAAATAATGAACGAAAAACAAATATTTTACACAGCAACAAATGACAACCACTAAAAAACAAGCTCCAGGCACATACAGAATGTGGTGGGATAAAGCTCGTTTAAAGGATCCAACCCTTCCAAAACTTGGAACAGTGGTGTTTTACAATCTTCTGTAGGATTTCAACACCTTCTCAATGACCCTTGTAATCACTCTTAGGGAAGTTGAATAATCTGTTATTAAAATTGTTATCAAAGTTTGAAGAAGGTTATAACCCCATTGAAGTTATAGTATCATAGTCGTTCGTAAAAATTGTTATAAGCTAGCGATGAAAAAGCATATTTTTCGAGAGGGTCATGTGAAAAAGAATGAAAGAAGAAATATTCTAAGGATGAGCCGTCACAATAGTTCTGATTTTCCTGCTTCTTTTTATTTAACAAAATTAATAAATAGTATATATGATAAAATAGTTTATCATTTGCAAGATTAATGATATTAAAAGTCCCTACAAATTACTGTAAATTCATTATTATTCGTTGGATACCAATTTTCGTGCGTGGGTTTTGTGGGAACAGGTGAACCACGGATTCAAATGTTCAATAAATATCTAATTTTCAATAGGCTTTGTATACAGAGATTGGCAAAACCACGAAATCAAATATCCACGAATATGCAGGTTTTCAGCAATCCACGAAAATTGATACCCACGAAAATAAATGAATCCACGAAAGTAAATGAATCCACATTGTATGTCGTTTTCAATCAATAAATAAATTAGGAACTTGCGTCATATGAAGTATTATCTGCTAAACAAATTAATTGATAATTAGATGTTTAACATGTGTCAATGAAATTGAAGTAGAATTACAATTAAGATAATAATTGATGTGAATAAAATGATTTGGGATTTGAGTAAAGTATTCGTTTGCTGAAAAGGTTTATTGTATGTTCATGACCTTGATACACCTAGATGAATATAACTTATAAAGGTAAGCCCAGGGTTTTATATCCTTTATGTGAAAATAGTATAATATGTGGTAAGCACTGGCATTTGAATTCATGTTCTGAACATAGATATACATAGACATTGTACAAATCAATAACCTGCATAGCTATTTAAGTGAATAAATACATCCTTGAAATCTATGTTAAAGTCACATGACATTGTTGCAAAAGAACTGTATTGTCAAACTTAAAAACTTATTTAGTTCGTGTGACCTGTTAAGATAACATCGTGAAATAACCTGCAACGGCCTTTTTAAAATATTTTACTAAAAGTTATAATTATTATTGACATTAATCAAATGCAACATTATGTATTATTCTTCAAAATTAATATGTTGTTTCTTCAAACGATATTTAAGACAAAAGTCTGGCAGTTGAGTGATGGGATACATATTAGAAAAAATCCTCCTAACATTTTAACTATGACTCAGTTGCCAATACTGATTTAAAACTACGGGCTTTCTCTCTTGAGCTACGTAATACCTTGGCAACGTAGATATCTGTGTTACTACCACAACTACATTGCTTTTGCTGTTTTAGTCTATCAATGTATTGTTAAACGGTGTTCACATGTTTTAAACATTAACAGAAATGCGTTCAAATTTATTTTTGGTCAATCTTTGATAACACAATTGTATTTGATGTAAATAAATGAAATGCTGAGCTATTTGTTTGGTGGGCTTACTTTTGAAGCGTGTGGAAGTTACAGCTTTGTTCATATACCATTAGAGGTACACATTATTGTAACCACCATCCTGTTCTCTATTTCTCGCTTTTGACATTTCAGAAATCGAGGTTTTTTTCTGATTTTTACTCGCATGATCAATACTGTAGGTGTCACATGTGGAACAGGAATTCCTTACCCGTCCGAAGTACCTGATTCCACACTCGACTTTTGTAGGGTTCATATCTTGAGTTGTCAATGTATTGTACTGTCAATTTAACTGACCCATTAAGTGTATGGCTTCTCTTGACAGCTTTGGTGTCAAACACACTAATTACCTTAGCTTTAGGTCTAAAATAATATGTGTATTTCAAATTAAAAAAAGAATATATGCGGATTGCCAATGAGACATTTCTCCACAAGAGACCAAATGACACAGAAATTAGGTTACCGCACGGTCTGTAACAATGAGTAAAGTCCGCATCTCATAGTCAGCCATAATAGACCCCGAAATGACAATTCAAAACAATAAAAACGAGAAAACTAATATAACGGCCTAGTTAATGTACGAAAGTTGTTTACAAACAATTTGAGTTACTTCCCCTTTTTTGTCACCTTTCAAAATATGGTACTTAAATTTACGTTTATTTTTGTAAAATAGACTAAACGAATCTAAAACAAATTGAATTTCAAATACATATTACAATATTACTTATTTTTCTACCTTTATAGTACAATAACACCGTGTAGAACGCCATATACTGTATGTCGGCTATGCTTGACACGGGGTGGCGGTTTCGAACGGAGAAAAACGATCCCGGCAAGTTCAAGTATAAATATTTATTTTTTGAGAGTTGTTAGTACCAAACAATATATTGCACGGAAGGAACCGAACCATAATCTGTTTCCTGCAAGCAAAAGTAGACGTTTCCAGTGGCCTATTTTCTCCATCTTCGCTAGCCAAGGATTACGATCAACTCCCGCTCTCGGAGCTAGCGAAGATGGTTTTCTCAAACACCTCTCCCTAGTTCTTCATATGCAAGTTTCAGGATAAAATACTACTTTTGTCGATTTTTTCATGTATAATTTACTTATGAAGTCCAATCATGGGATTTAACCAAATGCCAGCTTAAATAATAGCGACATCGATTATAACCAACGTGAAATTTCGACGCTGAATGAACCCACCACATGAAAAAAAATCATGCTAGTGCAGTGGAATGCGCGAAACTACGAAAAGATTCTGGATTTGATGAGATACCTGCAGTACTAGTAATTAAAAACACAGCAGCCATTGAACTTTTGTAGATAATTTGTAACGATTGTTTCGAACTGGGAAAGGTACCAGATAAATGGACTACTCAGTAGCATAATCAATTCAATTTTTTAACCTGGATCTGAAGATAGAAAGATTCCTTTAAATAACCGGGGAATTACATTAATATGTGTGCCTAGTAAAATATATTGCATGTTCTCAATACTCGTTTTAATTTATGGCTCGCCGATGTAAACAAAGTACTGTGTGATGAACAGAACGGATTCAGAGAGAAACGAAGCTTCGAGGAACGAGCATTAATGGAAAGTTCCTGTCTGCGATTCAGTCTTTGTATGATAACGTGAAATTAAAGTCAATGAACGCTTAACGCCATGGTCCAACGTTGAAGCAAGCGTAAAACGAGGCTGCTTAATTTCGCCGAGTCTTTTTGCCGTCGACATTTAAACGACTTGGTCGAGCGCGTAAATAACCTTAAAGACAAATCCTTCTATTCAGATCTCCGATACGAACTTTTTTGTCAAGTTAAATCACTTGAACATATTGATGACTGACAGAATAAATACATAGATTAGATTTATTGCTCTTATAAACTGCAAATACATACACATGTTTTAAGCTCATCCATTGAATAGATTTTTTCTTAGAAGAAAGAAGTTTTTATAAAATTATGATTTGCAAACCATATTTATTTACCTTCAGTATTATTTTTTCTTTCTTTGTGTGCATATTTGTATTTTACATAAATGTCACTGTCATATTCTGCATTTAATATCCAAAGTTTAAATACTTTAATATTTAATTTCAATTGAAAATTTTAATTACTATGTTATATAATTAGAACAATAGCATTTTAATACAGTAAGACGGGATTTACTTTGGTACAAGCTTCAAGTTATGGGAATTCCTGGCCAATGTTTTAATGCAATAAAATCATGATATGAAGATGTTCAGTGCACAGTTATAGTTAATAATATGCTAGCACCGTCGTTTGATGTGTCATCTGAAGTGAAACAGGAATGCAAATAAATATATAATTTTCTCGCCTACTTTATTCTCTGTATATATTAATGACTTGGCCGACCGAATAAATGTTCTTTATTGTGGAGTGTCTTTAAGTGAAAAAAAAACATTAGGTATTTTGCTTTATGCTGATGATATTGCCCTAATCGCGCCGGTCGAACAGAGTTTACAACGCATGCTTAATGTCCTGATAAACTTGTGCTCATCTTGAAAGTTTTCCATAAATCAAGAAAGGATTTAAGTAGTTCACTTTAGACTAGATATTTGAGATATTTGAGACTTTAATTTTACAAGTAGTAATTATGATTTAATAATAACGTATTCTTATAAATACCCTTGGATTTGGCTTGACGAACACCTTACAATTACAAATAATACCAAGGAACTAGCAAAATCAGGAAGCCGAACCATTGGGACTGTTTTTTGGATGTTTTGTTTTATCCGGTGGTATCTCCTATAAGGTTTATATAAAAATGTACAATTCAATGGTGGAACCTATCTTAATGTACGCGAAAGTGGAATTTGGGGAGGGGGGATCGTTTAGCGTAACTAATTCGGCTCAAAATAAAGCCTGTGTACTATTATACCACTGTCCCAGGTTAGAGGGAGGTTTAGGATCCCGCTTACATGTTTAACACCGTCACATTATGTATGTATGTGCCTGTCCCAAGTCACGAGCCTGTAATTCAGTGGTTGTCGTTTGTTTATGTGTTACATATTTGTTTCTCGTTCATTTTTTTTTTATATATATAAATAAGGCCGTTAGTTTTCTCGTTTGAATTGTTTTACATTGTCATTTCGGGGCCTTTTATAGCTGACTATACTGTATGGGCTTTGTTCATTGTTGAAGGCCGTATGGTGAACTATAATTGTTAATTTCTGTGTCATTTTTGTCTCTTGTGGACAGTTGTCTCGTTGGCAATCATACCAAATCATCGTTTTTATATGTAGATATTTTTTTAATCTTTTTATCAGTTGGAAGAAATACGTCTTATATTTCTACAATGGGCGGCCTAGGATGAACATCATGTTTGAATAGGCAGCTCGTTTCTTGTGTTCGGCTTCAGTGTAAACTTACACGAATGGATCATAGTTGAACCGTACAGTTGGGTGCAGACCAAGCATTACATAAAGTAAACGCAAGTTAACGCCGCGTGCACATATTTCGTTAGTTAACTTCAAATTTCCCGTTTACTATAATTACGTTAACGCGGTCGAAATGGAAATTTCTAATGTCTACCCGAGTAAACGGGCGTTTACTTTGTTTCCGTTTAGTCAGTAGTAAACGGGCGTTTACTTCAGAATTCGTTAACTTTATTTTTACGTGCACTTAAAAGTAAACAGGCGTTTACTACAGATTTTAAAAGTGTATTTTTACGTGCACTTGAAAGTAAACCCGCGTTTACTTTTCGCGTTAACTGATTGGATTAATTGATAAATTAACTTCAAGTTCATTTGTACATTTATTTTATAAAAACGACCTTTAGTCTTTGTATTTTAAGTATATGTGTTTTAAACCAGAACAATTCATAAACTCTTTTAATTCGAATATTAATTTTATTCAATTACACACAATCAGTTCCATTAAGTCCATTATTTTACTGATTAGCAGATTTTCTATATTTTCTTTTCAAAAATTACATGTACAAATATCTATACGGAAAGAAAGGTTATCCGAGACATCGGAAAAATATTTTTATATGACGGGATATAAACAAGGTTTACGTTGTTTCTTTCCCCATTTTTAATTGTCTCTTTGAATTCTATAACTCGGTGCATTTAATATAAAAATTTTAATCGAAATTCCCCTCGTTTGTCTTGGATTAACATGATTTCAGCTTCTGTTTTGACAAATTATCAAACGTAAATTGTACGGGGATATTTATAAAGTGTAACATATTAAGTATGTACGTCATTTGTACCATTCCGTCAAATATTGCTATCCTTTACATGGATATATAACTCATTTACTATTCAGCTATAAAGAGTGCCAATATGGTCTGTGTTCAACTTGGTTGTTGGACAAATATTTTTATAAAACGAGTCAGTCGTATGAAAACTACTGAAATTTGTTTCAATTCAATATTTTGAATAAAAAAAAACATGGTGGAACTCTAAATTGACATAATTGATGTGAACAATTTTTTTAGTCATGATATTCAAATATTGCTACCTTTTACTCATTTACTATGCAGCTATATAGATGTACATAAAAAAGTGCTAATATGGTCCGTTATGGTTGTTGCAGACAAATAATTTTATTATATGAGTCAGTCTAAGGTATGAAAACTACTGAATTTTGTTTACGATTCAATATTTTGAATAAAAAAAGGACATTGTGGCACTCTAAATTGATGCGAACCAATTTTTTTATTCATACTGCTCCAATATTGCTACCTTTTATATTACACAATCAATTCTTGCATGAAAACATAACTCATTTACTTTGTGACTATATAGATTTACATAATAAAATGTTAATATGGTGAGTTTTGGTTGTTGCGAAACAAATAATTTTATAATACGAGTCAGTCTGAGGTATGAAAACTTCTTTAGTTGGTTTACGATTCAATAATTGGTATAAAAAAGTAAATGCTGGTACTTTAAATTGATGCGAACCAATTTTATTTAGTCATAATATGCAAATTTTGCTACCTTTTATATAATGCAATCAAACCTTACATGAAAATATAACTCATTTACTATATGGCAATATAGACTTATATAATAAAGTGCTTATATGGTAAATTTTGGTTGTTGTGGACAAATAATTTTATTATACTAGTCTGTCTGAGGTACGAAAACTACTGACTTTTGTTTACAATTCAATATTTTGAATAAAGAAAAGACTTGCTGCCACTCTAAATTGATGCGAACCATTTTTTTTAGTCATAATATTCAAATATTGCTACCTTTTATATTATACAATCAATTCTTACATGAAAATATAACTCATTTACTATGTGACTATATAGATTTACATAATAAAATGCTAATATAATCAGTTTTGGTGGTTGCGGATAAATAATTTTATTATATGAGTCAGTCTGAGGTATGAAAACTACTGAATTTTGTTTACGATTCAATATTTTGAATAAAAAAAGGACATGCTGTCACTCTAAATTGATGCGAACAAAATATTTTAGTCATGATATTTAAATATTGGTACCTATTTTATTATACAATCACTCCTTACATGAAAAGATAACTCATTTACTATGTGGCTATAAAGATTTACATATTTATTTAATAAAATGCTATTATGTTCAGTTTTGGTTGTTGCAGACAAATAATTATCTAATACGAGTCAGTCTGAGGTATGCAAAGCTACTGAATTTTGTTTACAATTCAATATTTCGAATAATAAAAAGACATGCTGGCACTCTAAATTGATGCGAACAAAATATTTTAGTCATAATATTTAAATATTGCTACCTATTTTATTATACAATCAATCCTTACATGAAAATATAACTCATTTACTATTCAGCTATATAGATTTACATAATAGAATGTTTATATGGTCAGTTTTGGTTGTTGCTGACAAATAATTTTATTATATGAGTCAGTCTGAGGTATGAAAACTACTGAATTTTTTTTTCGATTCAATATTTCAAATAAAAAAAGGACATGCTGGCACTCTTAATTGATGAAACAAAATTTTTTAAGTCATAATATTCAAATATTGCTACCTATTTTATTATACAATCAATCCGTAAGTGAAAATATAACTCATTTACTATGCCGCTATATATATTTACATACTAAAATGCTTATATGGTCAGTTTTGGTTGTTGCGGACAAATAATTTTATTATATGAGTCAGTCTGAGGTATGAAAACTACTGAATTTTGTTTACGATTCAATATTTTGAATAAAAAAAGGACATGTTGGCACTCTAAATTGATGCGAACAAAATTTTTTAGTCATAATATTCAAATATTGCTATCTATTTTTTATTATACAATCAATCCTTACATGAAAATATAACTCATTTACTATGCTGCTATATAGATTTACATAATAGAATGTTTATATGGTCAGTGTACAAATAATTTTATAAAACCAGTCAGTCTGAGGTATGAAAACTACTGAAATTTGATTACGATTCAATATATTGAATAAAAAAAGGACATGCTGGCACTGTAAATTGATGCGAGTAAAATTTTTTAGTCATAATATTCAAATACTGCTATCTTTTCATTATACAATAATCCTTACATGAAAAGATAACTCATTTACTATGTGGCTATATAGATTTACATATTTATTTAATAAAATGCTATTATGTTCAGTTTTGGTTGTTGCAGACAAATAATTATATAATTCAAATCAGTCTGAGGTATGCAAAGCTACTGAATTTTGTTTACAATTCAATATTTTCAATAAAAAAAAGACATGCTGGCACTCTAAATTGATGCGAACAAAATATTTTAGTCATAATATTCAAATATTGCTACCTGTTTTATTATACAATCAATCCTTACATGAAAATATAACTCATTTACTATTAGGCTATATAGATTTACATAATAGAATGTTTATATGGTCAGTTTTGGTTGTTGTGGACAAATAATTTTATTATATGAGTCAGTCTGAGGTATGAAAACTACTGAATTTTCTTTTCAATATTTTAAATAAAAAAAGGACATGCTGGCACTCTTAATTGATGAAGCAACATTTTTTAGTCATAATATTCAAATATTGCTACCTATTTTATTATACAATCAATTCTTACATGAAAATATAAATCATTTACTATGCCGCTATATAGATTTACATATAATCAAATGCTGAATATATGGTCATTTTTGGTTGTTGCGGACAAATAATTTTATTATATGAGTCAGTCTGAGATATGAAAACGATTGAATTTTGTTTACGATTCAATATTTTGAATACAAAAAGGACATGCTGGCACTCTAATTGGATGCAAACAAAATTTTTTTAGTCATACTATTTAAATATTAGTACCTTTTAATATTATACAATCAATCCTTACAAGAAAATATAACTCATTTACTATGATATTTGGAGTTGGATATCACGTCGACGGAAAGGCTGATATACAGAGGTGAACAAGACGGTCAACTTGTTGGAAATTAGGAACATTGTAAGTGATGTGACAATAAGTACAAAAGTAGTCATGTAAAAAATTGTTGAACAAGTACACAGAATGGCAGAGAGAACACTTTAACGATCGCGGAAAAGACAATGGAAACTTATAACATACAGGCAATACAAATGCAAATGTTCCGTGGAACCGTTTGGTTCAAAAATTATTCCACGGTCGTACTGGCGTCATATAGTCCTTTTTCGTGCAGGCTCGATCCGGTTAGCCATCCAGACTGGAAGATACACCAAGCCTGTTGAAGATCGTTTATGTACTCATTGCTCTGACGTTTTTTATTGAACTGTTGTCTATATAATGACTTGAGATTTGACCTTTACTCATAATGTTCACAACATATAAAATAGTTTCGACAATTTGAATGATGATTTAAAATTTTTACAAAATTTATTTATATCATGTATTGCTCAGACAGATTCAGCCAATTTTTATGTAAAAGTTTTTTCATGCGACATAAATTGTTAACAATTTTCCGTGAATAATTATTCTAATTAATTATGTTCATTTGAATTATGCAGAAAAGGTTTTTTTCTTTTTTTCGTGACATCTTAACGTAAATATTTTCACATATTAGTCAGTGTAAGGTTTTAGATAAAAATTATATGTAAAGTAAATATTTTACTTTATTTTTTTTACTTTAGTTTTATTCATCATGTTGAAAGTACTCTTAAATCATATTTATAATTTAAAAATATTAAGTATTTCAAAGTATCTTTGGATTTTTAAGAAGATGTCTATATTTTGTGCAATGTTTCTCATAAGCCAAATTATAGGTATGGCTGGGTGTTGATTGTTCTATGTATGTTTTAATAAAATTGAATACTATTTTATTATTTTGTTATTATTATTTTTACAGAGATTTTATTATTTGACTTATATAAAAAATTAATGTGGATATTATTTTGATGCTTTGGTAGCATTCGTCTACTTTTGTTTATTGCCGGACATTCTAAAATGGAACTCGTCGAAAATATCACAGAAATTACACAAAGTACAAACACGATTTTCTCTCTGAATTTTTCGCCAGCTACCAATTTCTTTATGGATTTTTGTGTTAATTTTTTCCTAAATCAACAAAATGAAGCAACAATTTTGAGGTACGTCAGGACATCAAAAAGTCCACTCAGGACAGAGTGAGCGTTAAGGAATGCTTACAGTTTTCTTCTTTTTGTAAAATCAATTTTATCGGCACTAGCCGTTATTTGGGATTAGTCATGCACGAGCGATGATCATATTCAATACCGATACATTCATAAACTATAAGCATGAAGAAATATCCTCTATTGACTACATATTACTAGATAAAGAGCTGTTTGAGAACCATTCCAGTTATCTTAAACTTGACTCCTGTAGTTCTTTAGTCTCTGATCATTATCCTATAACCTGCAGACAAAATGTCAAAATAGAACATAGGCAACAAAGTACAAAAATATTGCCTACTAATAGGAAAATTAAATGGAGTACTATTGACGTGAATCTATACGAGGAAAATGTTAACAAGTCACTTACAGCTATTTCAAGTGAGATTCAATCGGGTCATGAGCTGACTAAAGTTATGACACAAGTTAAAACCATTATGAAAAATGCAGCAATAGAATCAGCACCTAGAGCCTAGGTATACAAAAGAAAGAAACAAAAACCTAAAATAAGATCCTTTAAAACAAATCAAGCGAGTAAAAGTTGTAAAGAAGCTTTTGCAAAATGGAAAGCAAATGAAAGACCGACATCATCGAACAACAAAATATACTGTGATATGAAATTTGCGAAATGCGAACTTCGAAAAACATGTAGAATAGAGATAGCGATGAAAGTCCTCAATGATAGACAAGAAATTTTAGATGCTAGAACCAAACATGATCAAATATTTTACAAGTTACTTGGTAAAAAAAAAGGAAAGCTGAAGAATTGTATATCCGAACTGAATGTACAAGATAATATATATAAATCTGACAATGAAATTATAATTGGATGGAAACATCATTTCAATAAATTAGCTCAACCAGCAAATGATTCTGAATATGACGACGAATATTACAAACAGCTATCATTAGATCTAGACAATATAATTGATATATGTAACAATCAAACTAATACCATCTCTGTAACTAAAAAAGATGTTCAAGATGCCATAAATGGATTGAAATAAACAAATCTCCAGACATTTATAGCATATCCTCTGAAAATATCAAATATGGTGGTGAAAAGCTGCAAACAGTTATAACAAATATGATAGTATCATCATTCAAATTAGGATTAATACCTGAAATACTCAAAATGGGTCTCCTCACTCCTGTATTCAAGAACAAAGGAAGTAACAAGAACGTCACCAACTATAGAGGGATTACTGTCATGCCAATACTGCTGAAACTAATTGAGCCTGTAGCAAAGGCTAAGGTCCAACCTAAAATATTGAAAGAACAAAATGGGCTACAAAGAGGATTTACTGAGAACTCAGCTCCAATGAACTGCTCCTTCTTTATAGAAGAATTTGTCAGAGAGTGCAGGGATGCTGGTAAAATAATATATATAGCGCTTCTAGATGCTTAATCGGCATTTGATGTGGTAACGCATGAGAGTATCCTAAGAAAGCTGTGTAGATTGGCTACTATGGAAACTTATACATAGTCTTCACATGGACTCTAGCAGTTTAGTTAAATTTAATGGTATAATATCTGAACCATTCTCAATATGTCAAGGCGTAAAACAAGGGGGTATACTGAGCGCCGACCTGTACAAGCTGTACATCAATAATCTCCTAACAGATATCGAGCACTCAGGATTGGGAGCAAAAATAGGATCCATTTGTTGCGCAGCTCCGACTTGTGCAGATGATGTGGCACTAATGAGCGACAACCCTGAGGAACTACAGGTACTTATTAACATGGCATACAACTACAGTCGAAGGGAGAGATATAAGCTTCAACCAGTGAAGAGTGTTATTCTGCCAGTGTATCCAAATCGTAGAAAACAGCAAGAACCTTCCTTTCCATGGAGTATAGGTAACTCAATAATGCCAATAGTTAGCCAAACAACCCATATGGGGGTCTTACGCACATCAAAACCATATGATCCTAATCCGTTGTATGAAAACGTGAAAAAAAGCTAGACGACCATGTACAGTCTAATACCAGCTGGTTTGCATGGGAAAAATGGACTGGACATACAATCCTTACTACATATATTTAACATCTGTGTCATTCCTGTACTTCTGTACGGCCTGGAATTGGTAACTCCTACAGGAAAAAACTTGGATATTATTGACATATTCCACAAAAAATGCCTTAACCAATTACTTCCTTTAACAACAAGTACAGCTACGCCCGCCATATACATTATTTCTGGACAACTACCAATAGAAGGTCAAATACATAAAAAGATCTTATCATTATTTGGAAATATATTTAGACAACCACATAATAGTTTAGAAAAACAAATTGAATATATAGACAACTACTTATGAAAACGGATGATAGTCACAGCTGGTTTATTATTGTTAAAACGATTCTAGCGAAATACAACTTACCATCAGCTTTATATCTATTAGACAGTCAAATTCAAAAATTAAAATGGAAGACCATGGTAAATAAAGAAGTATCAAAGTATTGGAAACATTTTATCGAGGGTCATTGTAAGCTGTACCCATCACTAAAGTATTTAAATAGTCAATATATACCAGGAAAGACACATCAGTCAGGATCCTACTTCGTCAAAATGGTCTCCCCATTACGCCAGTTCATTTTCACAATCGTAGAAATGGAAACCATTGTAGGGATGACGCGCTACCAATTTTGTCCTTGGAAACCGATAAATGTATCCACATTGCACCAGTACGATCCTTATATGTCAGTTGCATTTTATAAGAGAAATGTATCAACTCGCTAATGAGCATCAGTTAATGATCTTATCTGCATTGATTCAACTTAAAACTATTGTCTGATCGGTTGTCAGGTGGAATTTTTGAAAATTCATAAACATTTAAAAAAATTCTAATTAAATATTTCGTGGAAGGGCAGACTAGATTTTTTTAGTGGTTGAAGACTATAAACCCTAGTTATCACAAACAAAAAATTATAATTTTTCGAAGATATGCATTTTCATCATCCAACTTGAAAGAAATACCAGTACAAAACTGGTATGGATAGTAAACCCCACATTGACAGAAACAAGTGCCTGTGAAAATAATAGCTATTCGAACACACCTACTCTGTTTTTGTGATTCATTAGATAGGTGTTTCACTTGACCCATATATTTCATCTTTTAGTACTGTGATTTTTATAAGTTATAAAGTCAACCTGTAGCTTTGATATATAAAAATGATAGAATCTGAAGCGAGACGGTGTATGAAATATTCTTGCTTTGTACGATATCAAGACAAAATATTCAACTCAAACACGCCCTAACATAAAAAGGTGCACTCGATTTTCTCTTCTCGATACTATTGTTACCCATTTTTTGGAATATTTTCTTGAGTCACATAATAGAAGGGCAGACACGAAAATTACTGAACTAATAGATTGATATGTTTTCCGTCCGTGGTAATTTTTTAAAAGAAATCGGAGGATATGCATTTTCTACATCCAACTTGAAAGATACCCATATTGTCGACCTGCTATCTAATTGTTCTGCTTAACTATGTACTAGATAAATTGAAAACTTATGCAAATGGTGTTTTTAAAATATAACACTTCGTTATTGAGAAGAAAATTGTAATTTCGTTTGTTTCTATTAACTTTTTTTTTGTCACTATGGTAAACATTATCACTGTACTATTAGGCATATTTTAGGGGCCAGCTGAAGGACACCTACGGGTGCGGGAATTCTCGCTACATTGAAGACCCATTGGTTGCCTTCGGCTGTTGTTTGCTCTATGGTCGGGTGGTTGTCGCTTTGACATATTCACCATTTCCTTTCTCAATTTTATTACAGTACACATTTATCGCCTTCTCTAACAAAGAGCTTCGATTCTTTTGTTCTATTTCAACCGTGTTTCCGACTGACATGTATTAGTAAACCTATCTGCTAGTAATGCCATGCAAGAAGCTATGAGAATACCTGTAAAATTAAGAATAGCAACAGGAAGTTATATACTCATAGCTGACAGAACAAGGCATTCAAAAAACAAAGGACTATTGGCAACGTGTCCTTTGTGCCAAACATCAGATGAAACCTTGGAACATTTCTTTCTACTTTGTCCTGCACTGTCGAACCAGAGAAAATCAATCTTAAGCAATATCCAACTGCTAAACGAAAATCTCAGTATTCAATTCAAACACAACGGTAGCGAAGTAGACCTTATCCAAGTGATAATTGATTCAAGTACAATTGGATTACTGGAAAACAGTTGTGACAATTCAATCCTAATGGACATAGAATTTCAATCAAGGAGACTATGCTTTCTACTACACACAAGCAGGTCGAGAATTCTCAATGATATCGATCGAACATCAAGTTAGCTTGATAGACACCGTGAGCAATGCAAAATGAGCGTGGATTTCGCCACACTTCTTAACTCAACCATAGTCCATAACGCCTTCTAATGCAAACATATACGTCAACACAACAAAAGCGTGGATCTCGCCACACTTTACTGAAGAGGCTAAATATATATCGTTTATCAGAGAATAAGCGTGGATCTCGCCACACTTTAATGAAAGTTCGGCACGGGTTACATTAACGTCTGTAGGTCTATAATTGACACTATGGCTGCTTTAAACGCAAGACCGTATAAAATATATATACAAATTTATTCACAAGTTTACAGTTTGAAAGCTAGGGGAAGACTGCCCCAGCAACAGTTTACAAAACATAAATTAAGTCAAAGATAAGGGTATTAAAACATTATAAAAAGGTTCTCATAGAAATATATACTATTGTCCAATCTTATGTAATAATAAGCTGATCATTGTCCTCCGGTTTAACTTTATAAAATAGCGATAATTGCTTTTGTAGTTCGAGTGTTAGATACATGTATTATCTCTCACACTTTTGACAGCCATCGGATTAAGTTGTAAAATAGTAAATCTATAATCTCTTTGGATATTTGAAATAAGAAACATTATATCTAAGAATAAAGAAACATTTAAAACAAGAAATATTCAACTTAAAACTAAACGAGAGTTCATAGAAATATCCAATCTTAAACGAGAGTTCAAATTGATATTCAATCTAAAATGGGAGTTCATATAAAGCACTTTTCGAATTATGGTAAAAGTTCCCGATGTCACTTTTCTTCCGGTTATACTTACTACAACTCAGCATAAAGTCCTATGAAGCAGTAAGCGTGGGTACGTGGCCACACTACACTGTATACAGATAAAAGTTGACTATCTTAAGTAAAACCAGCAAACATGCAGAAGAACGATTTCTGCTATATATATAAGTACGTCTGAGTCAGTGACAACCCTACAACAGATGTATCCATCGGATCGCCATCAATGATGGTGATACATGGCTGTGTACATAATGTATATACAACTCGTCTAAACATCAACCCAACAATGTTAGATCTGTAAATTTGCTTTCGCAAATTTTTGGTTCTTCCCTCGCCGGGATTCGAACCCATGCTACTGTGATATCGTGACACCAAATCGCCTGCACTGCAGCCGTCCCGCTAGACCACACGACCACCTGGGCTCTCAAAAAACGAGCTTTCGGTGGGCATGTGTTACCTTTCCACGTCAGTTTTAATCTAGCGGCGTACTACAGTACATGATATATAAGGCATGAAGATGTTATTGTTACAGATCAGCTAAATTATCTATAGTAAAGGATCCTACAAATTAATGTAAGATACAGTCACAGAAAATAATTATATTCATAAGTACGTCTGAGTCAGTGACAACCCTACAACAGATGTATCCATCGGATCGCCATCAATGATGGTGATACATGGCTGTGTACATAATGTATATACAACTCGTCTAAACATCAACCCAACAATGTTAGATCTGTAAATTTGCTTTCGCAAATTTTTGGTTCTTCCCTCGCCGGGATTCGAACCCATGCTACTGTGATATCGTGACACCAAATCGCCTGCACTGCAGCCGTCCCGCTAGACCACACGACCACCTGGGCTCTCAAAAAAAGAGCTTTCGGTGGGCATGTGTTACCTTTCCACGTCAGTTTTAATCTAGCGGCGTACTACAGTACATGATATATAAGGCATGAAGATGTTATTTGCGAAAGCAAAATTTACAGATCTAACATTGTTGGGTTGATGTTTAGACGAGTTGTATATATATATATATATATATATATATATATATGTGTGTAAATAAACTGTAAATATCGAGGAAGTATTTTAAATTTTAAATTTCATGACGTTGAATTAGCTAATATTTTTATGCCGATACATATGTATATACAAAAAAAAGTAAAATCACAAAAATACAAAACACTTTTAAAATTCCTTTTAATGATGATAGATGTCTACCTGTGTGACTTTTATATTTTAAAAATTCAGATATATGTACTTTTGAACTGGTGGTGGAATACTCATTGATTGAGGTGCTCCTTTATTGGAGGAAGTTATGCAATACAAGTTACAAGATAACCGTGTTGATTAGGTAATTAGGTGTGTCACTGTGAAGGTAATAAACAGATACAAGTAAACTCGCCCCGGTAAACAAGCAAAAAGGGTTCCTTTTAAGAAAAAAATATATATTGTATTTGCAAAAATGTTAAATAAACTTGTTGTTTAGTTTCAACTTTGTAATTTATCAGGAACATATATTGCTACCAGAATATATGAACCCAATTAAGAAATCTACACAAAGTCGGAAAAATTTCCATTCATTTTATTTCATTTGCAAACGTTAAATTATTGATCGAATTCATTACAAAATGTGGCATCCTTAGGGATCAACTATAGTTTTAACAGAGTTTGTCTACTTTTGCAGAATATTCAAAAACATAATGAAACTCGTCCTCAATCATGTCAATAGGATAAACATTTAATACAAATGAAGTTTTCTCTCTGATTAATCTGCCATCTACCAGTTTCAAAAGATTTTTTTGTGTTCAATGTTCTAAATCTACAAAAAGAATCACTAGTTTTGTTGCTTAGAATACCAAAGTAGGCTTCACAAGTTAGACATTTGTTTTGCATAGTTTATCGTTTTTTTCATCCTATTTTTCTAGAAACTCCTGATAGATTTGAACATTATAAATTATTATAGACAGCTTACATCTGGGAACAGTTTATCTAAATATGTCAATATATATGTTCCTGCTTACATACTAGTATGTTGATTTTTTTTTAATTTTTTTTTTTGAAAAATTCATGAAACTAATTCTTGTCCAGTAATAAATACATTTCTTAAAATATTGAAATTCTGAAATATTACTTAGTTCTTATCTTTATTGCGAAAGCCTATTTTTGAGGGGAAAAAAAAACAAAATAATTTCAAATTTTACGTAGTAAGATCTATAACCCTATTCAAAAAATTTGAAGAAAGAATTTCTCAGCAAATTTTGTTTTGTATCGTAAATCATCGTAGGGCGACGACTTATATAAAAATCAGTCCGTTTTCGAAACATTTTTTTTTACTTAAGAAGCTTGGTGCATTCGGACCTAGTATGACAGCTAGGCCTTGAATGCATTTAGATAAATTCTGAAAAAAATAATTTATATTCGTTTTCCATTCAGTTTTTGTCATTCATCGTATTTGGGTACTGATTTATCTAATTATCAAAATTAAGTTTTTCATTTTCGTAACACACTCCGTGCGTGCAGTACGATACGAAAAAATGTCTACATCACGGTGGGTAAGGTTATCCTACAAGAACACTTTCTGTACTGGTGATTTGGTTCTGATTGGTGCTGGTGAATATGTAAAAAAAAAAAGACGATAATGATGACTGTTGACGTTTTCTCGCATAAGAAATGGAAGGAAACAGTTCTTTCGAGATTTTTTTAATTTTGTTTCTTATGGGTTTATAGGCCAACAAATTAAAAATGTGACATTGTAAAATGTTTTGGTAAGCGTAACAGAAAAGTGCTCATTTTAAGAAAATCTTGAACTTAATAAAGTCACAAAATACCTAGGAATAAAGTTAAGGGAAAAAAGTCACAAGAAATAAGTCACAATATAATTTAATATGTTTGGATAAAATTCAACTGGAGTTTTTGTATGCATAGAAAACAAGCCGGTGAATGTGTCCATAGTACACGGATGCCCAACTCGCACTATCATTTCTATGTTTATTGGATCGTGAAATTGGAATAAAATCTCTAATTTGACATTTAGATTAGAATCATCATATCATAGGGAACATGTATACTAAGTTTCAAGTTGATTGGACTTCAACTTCGTAAAAACCTACCTTGACCAAAAACTTTAACGTTTGCCTGAAATTTGCACTATCATTTTCTATGTTCAGTGGACCGTGAAATTGGGGTCAAAACTCTAATTTGGCATTAAAATTAGAAAGATCATATCATAGGGCACATGTGTACTAAGTTTCAAGTTGGTTGGACTTCAATTTATCAAAACCTACCTTGACCAAAAACTTTAACCTGAAGCGAGACAGACGGACGAACGAACGGACGCACAGACCAGAAAACATAATGCCCCTCTACTATCGTGGGGCATAAAAATCTTAATAAATTGAAGGATTTTTATCCTCAAAAATCAAAATAACATGTGGTCAAGCCATATACTGAATTTCTAACTTAGACTGAAATTAAAGGGAATTGTTGCTCTTAAATACAACTCGCATCTCCTTCTTAAGAGATACAATACAAAAATAATTCCAACAAAACATGTATCTGAAATACACCAGCATGTACCGGTTTTATAATTTCCAAAGCTAAAGAGCATAAACTGAATTAGAATATGTTCATATGTCCGGGATCGGGTGTTTTAAAGCTGGCGATTTCGGGATTTACCCTTTCGGTATCCGGGAATTCTTATTTGAATTTCGGATTGTCGGGATTTAAATTTATTTTAATTCGGGACCCCGGGATTGCGTGTTTTTAAGCCCAGCGTTTCGGGATCAGGACTCCCTCAATTAAGGGATGAAAATGAGTTTGACATTTGTGTTACGATTTAAAAAACTATCAATTTATTAATTTAAGTTGCAGTATGAAAACAATATTAGGTCAATGTCATAAAAATATAAACTTTGTTTGTAATCGGCGCAAAACTAGGGGCGATGCTCGCCCTTCCCCAGTTTCTCAGCCTCGTACAAAAAAGTTTACATTTTTCTGACATTGACCTAATGTTGTATATTTAAGATATTAAATGCCCTTACATTGATGATTCTCTGCGTATTGATTCTCGCTTGTAGCCCCCAAATTCTTAAAGTTTTATATAGGAATAGCACTGTGTCCAGCTGTGTCCACTTGTAGCCAGCAGATTTTACAAATTTTATAAAGAATTAACGTTGTGTCCACTTGTGTCCGCCTGTATCCCCCTATTTCATAAAGGTTTATATAGAAATAGCACTGTGTCCAGCTGTGTCCACTTGTAGCCAGCAGATTTTATAAGTTTTATATAGAAATAACGTTGTGTCCCCTTGTGTCCGCCTGTATCCCCTATTTCATAATTTTTTATATAGAAATAGCACTGTGTCCAGCTGTGTCCACTTGTGGCCAGCATATTTTATAAGTTTTATTTAGAAATAACGTTGTGTCCACTTGTGTCCGCCTGTATCCCCCTATTTCATAAAGTTTTATATAGAAATAGCTCTGTGTCCAGCTGTGTCCACTTGTAGCCAGCAGATTTTATCAGTTTCATATATAGAAATAACGTTGTGTCCCCTTGTGTCCGCTTGTATCCCCTATTTCATAAAGTTTTATATAGAAATACCACTGTGTCCAGCTGTGTCCGCCTGTAGTCAGCAGATTTTATAAGTTTTATATAGAAATAACGTTGTGTCCACTTGTGTCCGCCTGTATCCCCCTATTTCATAAAGTTTTATATAGAAATTGCACTGAAGAATTAACGATGTGTCCCCTTGTTCACAGAAACAACTCTCCATCAGAGACAACTTTACATCAGAGACAAATTTCCATCACAGACAATTCTCCATTAGAGACAATTCTCCACCAGAGACAACTCTCTATCAGAGAAAATCGTCACCCAGAGACAACTCTCCATCGATGGCAACTCTCCACAGAAACAACTCTCCATCAGAGACAATTTTCCAACAGAGACAACTTTCAATCTGAGACAACTCTCCATCGCAGACAACTCTCCATCAGTGACAACAGTCCGCAGAAACAACTCTCCATCAGAGACAACTTTCCATCACAGACAACTCTCCATCACAGACAACTTTCAATCACAGACAACTCTCTATCAGAGACAACTTTTCAACAGAGATAACTCTCCATCAGACACAAATATCCATCACAGACAACTCTCCATTAGAGACAACTCTCTACCAGAGACAACTCTCTATATAACTCTCTATCAGAGAACTCTCCAACAGAGACACCTCTCCACAGAGACAAATCTCAATCAGAGATAACGCTCCAGCAGAGACAACTCAACATCAAAGACAACTTTCCGTCAGAGACAACTAGTCTGTAAACAAGGTTTACAAGGTCATGGCTGTTATGACTAAATTCGTTAGTTCTGTACTAATCGATACTTAAGTCTGAGAGAACAAGATTTATTTGTTTTGTTTTGTTTTTTGTTTTTTTTTGTTGTTTTTTTTTTTGGGGGGGGGGGAGGGGGGTGTTGAATTTTTTTTTCAGTAGCTGAATATACTCTTATTTTGGTGCTTTGTGTCAATTGTCTTAAAGTAAGTTGTTTTTGTGTCTCGTACCGGTCTTTTGAGTTTATCCTATTGTTATTACATAATTTTTAAAGTTTGTTCTTATGTTGTACTATTACGCCGCTGTCCCAGTTTATGGAAGGATTGTGCGTTCACAAACATGTTTTACCCTGCCATATTCTTTTAATATGTGACTGTGTTAAATCAGTAGCATGTAGTTTTAAAAGTGGTTGTCGTTGGTTCATGTCTTTTGACTCATATTTGATTTTTATAAATTGTTTTGTTATATATAATAAGGCCGTTGTAGTTTTCGTTTGAAAAGTTTCACATTTTTGATGTCGGGGCCTTTCATAGCCGACTATATGGTATGAGTTTTTGTCATTCTTGAAGGCCGAACGGGTGGATTTAATTGCTTAAATCCACTTCATTTGAACTCTGTTGGATTGTAACCATACCAGACCTCCCTTTTTCTATATGATCTACCTGACTTTTGAACTCGTGTTTTCCATAACTTTCATGAAATATTTGTCACTGGACTTTAAAAATCAACCATTAATCAATCAATCAATTTAACAATTTAAACACGTGATAAATCTATCTATCTTCTTATTTCCGCACTCAGTCACAACTTTGACTAGTACGTGCCGTTGCATGCGTGGCTTATTTACAATTTAAAAGAAATAAACTTTTCAGTAATATTACGTTACATTGGTGAACAAAAAAATAAAATATATATAACAGTGATTTAATTAATATAAAAAAGAAGATCTGGTATGATTGCCAATGAGACAACTATCCACAAGAGACCAAAATGACACAGACATTAACAACTATAGGTCACCGTACGGCCTTCAACAATGAGCAAAGCCCATACCGCATAGTCAGATATAATAGGCCCCGATAAGACAATGTAAATCAATTCAAACGAGAAAACTAACGGATTGTTTTCCTATGTATATTTCTTGGTAAAACTGTGTACATGGTATGCAGTGTTTAGAACATTTGCGAAAGAGCAGATATAGAAATCTGCTCTTTGAAGTCGTCAACTGTTGTACAAAGGATTGCTGAGGTTGGAAGTAGGTTCCATTGTACTATTTTATGCGCATAAAATGAGAATGTGTAAAAATATTTACTGGTCTGAATTTGTTTATATAGTGATTGGTATGCTTATGTCTTGTTCTGTTGTCTGATTTAATGAGAAGATCTTTAGAGTATACTGCTAAATGGTGGTGTGTAATTTTATAGAAAACCACCAGTCTTGTCTGTATTCGTCTCAATTGTAATGTAGGCCACTGTAGGTGTTCGAGGATATTTGAGACAGAGTTGGTATTGTGGTATCTATGACATGTATAGCGGGCAGCTCTTCTCTGGACCATCTCAATTTGATTGTTTTGAATTTTTGTTGTGAGGGTCCCAGACACAAGAGCTGTACTAAAGCTTAGGTCTAACTAACGAAATGTATGCCCTTTCTTTTATTTGTTTGGGTGATTCTTTTAGGTTACGTTTTATAAAATTTAGTTGTCGATTTTCATTTGCTGTTCTTTTATTTACATGTTTATTCCATTTGAGATCTGATTGGATGGTTATGCATAAATATTTTGTAGCTGTTTCAGTTTGAAGAATGTGGGTTTTTTTTTTGTGTGTGATTCTTAGAATGGAACATTTGTCTGGATGGAATGACATTAACCAGTCCTTTTCCCATTGTGCCGCTGAATCTAAGTCCGATGATTTTTAATATGAATAATTATGATGGTCTGGTAAGAGCTGAAAAAAATGGCAAGCTAAGCGACAGATCAATTGAAATCGGAATAATAAATCAGTAAAAAATACTCCTGCCCCCTCGCCTCCCCAGAATACATGATAAATAGTCGTACCCTTACTGTTATTTTCCGTGTAGTTTTAATACTCATCCAGCTTACCGTCCCTACAGGGATGTTCTACTAAGGCTGCCATATCATGAAAACGTTTATCACACAGCTCACATTCTATTATATCTGCATTCATAAATTTATTAATGCTATATTTAGACTAAACGCATCATGTTTGTTATGCATGTGTCGTCTAAACTATATTATTATAGATATATATGTAAAAGGAAGAGGTAGAAGAGAGACAGCATATATTTCCAATGCAAAGAAATACAACAGATATTGACCTCTTCTGGCACACTATACCGAAGAACCAAAAAACTACACCCATCTGTAGGAGAGTCACGTGGGTGGGGTTAACAGAATAGAGAAAAATGGACAAAAAGGATATAGAATATTGAGGTGCTAAAATATAAAGAATAGCAAAACATGAACAAAAAGTAAGAAAAATTAAATATATAGAAATGAAGGACTGGCTCATCCAACTTCTCAGCCTCCTGTCCATGATGCATTTTATTGGGGCTTTTTTTAAAAGATCAGCTGTTCAATATTTAATACTATGAAGCAGTTAGTATACTAGACTCAGGGGTGGATCCAGGATTTTTGAAACTGAGAGGGATATTTCCAAAAACGGAATGTATATACCGTCGAGCGGAGCGAGCCGATTTTTTTTTTTGACAACTTATTGTAAAAAACATGTAAATCGTGAGTAACATGAGAACTCTTTTTTTTCGTTCAAAGGGGAGAGTGTTACCTGTTACCTGTTACCTATTCTGTACTTTCCACCTTTATCAGATGAACCACTTCAGTTGGAATATCCTCTTGAAGTGTAGAATCCCTTATATTCACTATTGGATTAAAAACATCTTCTTTATACACTTATATACACCGCCACCACACTTATTTAAAAGTATTCAAACTGTATATACAGTCATATTTTAAAATCTAAAACTTGATAGATTCATCCATTGTTATTTTGTCCTTTATCTCACTTGAGTCTCTCTCCTCATCGATAGAATATATATACATCACATCTATCCACCATGCACATAGACTGTGAAACTTGCTCAGCTCAGCAAATGTCTAATTCACATTCCTTATACTTAAACATACTCATCAGATGCAAACTGTAAGTCCTAACCCTTACACCTACACCTAGTATATACCCTTAACCAAAGAGCCTCATTACAGAGTAGTTTATTCTTAAACTTAAGGTAATGAACCATTACATTGTTATTTGTACTTAAAACTTAGCGACAAATAAACATTTAAAATCTAAAAATAATATGTAAAGTTATCACCTATCATATAAGCGTTAAAAAGACCACCTAACTTTAACAATCAGTTTAAATCTTTGCTTATCATTATCATCTATACCACACTCAAAAAATATATTTCACTATATATGTCTCTTTAACTTGGAAAACTATATGAACAGTCTTTATAGTAACAAGCTAGTTCTCTTCTGATGTAGACCAAAACATAAGCTGCTTGACAGGCGCTCAATAGTTGTCCATAATTGTTTTAAAAACTGGAATTTTGTACAGTCCACTATTAATTGTAATAGATTATCTTCAAAGTTAAATAAATCATCCACAAGAAGAGCATTTATCTTATCATTTAGTAGATTTCTTAGTAGCATAATGAATTTCCTTCTCACTCCTTCCAAAGAGTTACATTTTATAAGAAAGTGCATTAAGTCTTCAGATTGTTTAAAACACAGAGGGCATAAAGAACTTGTTCTATTTCCATTAAATTTTGCTCGATCAGCTTGAAGAGTGTAAGTCCCACTTATTATTTTGGCTTTGACACATGCTCTTTTAACGGATAAAAGTTCTGAACCACTACTCTCCCAGATATTATGAACTACACCAACTTTAAAGTTATCAACATTTAACATTTTCATAGATACTTTTGTCCTAGCTTCAAGAATTAAAATGTTTTTCCAATAGTCATTCACTGCGTTATAAACCAATTTTTTCCAAATATGCTTTTCTGGGACTAGATCCAGTACCTCTATAGGGGATGGCAATTCATACATTTCTGTTAATTTTATAATTTGAATAAACCAACTTTCAGAGTCTCTTGTTTTCAAAGCAAGCTGTCTTTGAGCGATACTGCGTTCAACTGACCCGTGATTATCTGCAATGTTACGAAATAGGGAAAGCATTTTTTTGTGAATTTCAGATTCTATAGGAAGCTGACCAGTCAGGACTAAAACAGCAGAATTCGCAGTGCGTGACGGCAGATGCTGGATTTGTTTCAACAATTGTATATAATAAACAGATAGTTTTGCTATATCAGTTTTTGTTAATCGAATAATATCCAGGCCATACAGTAGCCTCGGAATGACAAAGCACTTTATCATGTGAACTGAGACCTTCGGATTTATCCCATTCAGGCCATAGAGACCAGCGCCCATCAATGCATATACTGTTTTACGAGCAGTTTGTATTCTATCTGGTACAACTTCTTTAACTCCAAATTTAGAATTTATGTCCCTTTTTATTCCTAAGTGGGTAGCATTAATTGGTGTATTTAACTTTTGGTCGTTCATATACCAGGAATGTTCTGACTTGTCTCCTATTTTCAATACACAAGATTTCTGTTCACTAATCGAATATCTAAATTTGTTTGCATGGTCCATTTGAATATTAATCATAGTTTGTAGATCATATGGATCATTAGCTATCAATGTAACATCGTCTGCTACAGTTGGAGCACCACAGTATATTGAACCTATGTACGACCCAATTTTATTTTCCTCATAGATTTTCAGTAAAGAGTTAATAAAAACTTTATACGCAGTTGGAGACCAAACACCTCCTTGACGGACGCCTTGTTTTTCTTTAAACCCACGTGAATAATTTCCTTCCCATTTTACTTTTGTAGTTAAGTCTTCATACCATGCCCTAAATAATAACCAATTGTCTCCAGATATGTTCATTTTATGCATTTCTCTAAATAGGCCAGCATGCCATACTATATCAAACGCTTTTTTAGCATCAGTTAATCCAATATATATGGGTAAACGTTTTTCTTCACAATACTTTTAGATATTTGGATGATATATTGGCTCTAAATAATGACGACTTCAGTATGTATACTAAAGAAATTTATCCTGTAGAACTTACTTTAAATAAAGCTAATGATAACAATGACCACTGCCCTTTCCTCGATCTTAATATCTATATCATAAACGGGAAGCTTAATACAAAAATTTATGATAAAAGAGATGATTTTTCATTTCCTATTGTTAATTATCCATTTTTAGATGGTGACGTTCCCTTGTCACCATCTTATGGTGTTTATATATCTCAACTTGTACGATTCGCTCGTGTATGTAACAATGTATTAGATTTTAGCGAGAGAAATTTATGTATTACTGAAAAATTATTACACCAGGGTTTTCGATATCACAAACTGGTCAAAACATTTACTAAATTTTATCACCGGTATAAGGAAATAATTCGTAAATATAACTCAACATGCAGACATCTTATACGTTCAGGTATTTCACATCCAAAATTTTATGGAAATATTCTTTATAAAGCACAAAAATGTCAGTATTCTCCTCAGAAACTTACAAAACCTTTAAATAGACTTATTAAAAGGGGATATAGTTACGATACTGTTGTCAGGTCATTAAAGATTGCATATTTTGGCTTTAACATTGATTCACTGATAGGGTCTTTGCATCGGAACTAAACACATTTATTTCTAAAAAAAACAGTTGTTGGCATGACACGGGTTATGTTCTTCTCATATATTTTATGATAGTATGATACTAAACCCCTAACGGGAGGGATTGTACCTGATATTCATATGATGAAGACATAATCTTTCAATCAGTTTAATTGAGGTCTGGAGCTGGCATGTCAGTTAACTGCTAGTAGTCTGTTGTTATTTATGTATTATTGTCATTTTATTTATTTTCTTTTGTTACATCTTTTGACATCAGACTCGGACTTCTCTTGAACTGAATTTTAATGTGCGTATTGTTATTCTTTTACTTTTCTACATTGGCTAGAGGTATAGGGGGAGGGTTGAGATCTCATAAACATGTTTAACCCCGCCGCAATTTTGCGCCTGTCCCAAGTCAGGAGCCTCTGGCCTTTGTTAGTCTTGTATGATTTTAAATTTTAGTTTCTTGTGTATTATTCGGAGTTTAGTATGACGTCCATTATCACTGTACTATTATGCATATTTTAGGGGCCAGCTGAAGGACACCTACGGGTGCGGGAATTCTCGCTACATTGAAGACCCATTGGTTGCCTTCGGCTGTTGTTTGCTCTATGGTCGGGTGGTTGTCGCTTTGACATATTCACCATTTCCTTTCTCAATTTTATTTTTTACAGAGTTTGTCTTTAGTGCCGTGTGGAGATAGTAGAGTGCCTCCCCGTGCTTAAGGTTTATGCTCTTATATTATACTAGATTATGGAGTGTGTGTCCGAGTGAGAACTTCTCTATGTTCATTACTTTAGGAATATCTATCAAAAAGTATTATTTTAATATTCAGCCCCATTCATCTATTTAGTCAGACGTCAGTCGCTACCTTGATATACCCTTTCTTTTTTTAAATTTGTCGGGTAACTTATGACAATAAGCATTTGACGTCTTGAGCCGAACAGTTTTATCATTTTTACACAATTTAATCTACTGTGTGATGGTTCATATTCTGGACGCCAGTCTTTGCTCCTTTGTAATAAATCTACATACCAAAAAACAAATATGAAGCTTAGAAATGGAAAAATATTAAATACTAAACTCGTTCAAAGGGTATCTACACGTCTCAATCTTCAGAATCGCTTATCTAAAAATACTACCATAGCTAACGTTTTTAACAATAAAAATCGTGGTTACCCTTCTATCGATAAGTGTCATGCCAAAAAATGACTTACGTGTCCCCGTCTTTCCACCAACAATACAGTAAGGTCCACATTTAATGGTCGCACATTTTCTCTAAATTTTGAAACTGATATTACTTGAAAAACAAACAATATTATTTATTTACTCACATGAAACAAACCGGGATGCGGTATTCAGTACGTAGGTGAAACTGGGCGATATTTATCTAAACGCACGCAAGAACACCTGTATCGTTTTAAAAGACCCAATAAATTCAAAAGTATCATTTATCAACATCTTAAGAAGCACAGTCATCCTATTAAATATTTAACAGTTCAACCTTTAGAAGTAGTAAATAAGCAGCCTGGTGAATCTCATTCCAAGTTTGTACGATCACGAAAAATAAATGAATTAAATTGGATTAAAAAATTACAGACAGTCTACCCTCTCGGTCTTAATGATAATATCATGGGAATTGGCAATATATCAAGAACCGATTCTGTTAACATTTTGGATATAGTTTCTAAAACTGTTCGTAAAAATCGTTCTCATGGACGCAGAAAAAATCGCAATCAAAGAAAATTTCGGACCAACCATACAAATATTTCGGACCTAATTTCCATTTCAAAAAACAACGGCAGACATTATCTGTTAACCAAGCTTTGTTCTTTACCTATAAATAAATTAAATAAAATTTTAGAGGATTGCAACACAATTTCATATTACAGTCCTAAGTATGAAATTGTCCAAATTATAATGGCATATTGTTATTCTAAACTGTTTCCAAAAATTGATCGCCCTGAAGATCATAAAAAACATTTTATTAAAATAAAGTATGTCAATAAAGGTTTTGATTTTGTAAATATTGCCGGTATTTTTAACGACCATTCTGTTAAAGACCAAATTCCTGGATATTTTGATAATACTGAACTCCCTCTCATTTGTTATATTTACAAGAAATCTACCCGAAAATATGTGTTTAATTATAGCCAATTGTGTAAAGATGTAAATATCACTGAAAATACACCTATGTCGTGTAATTGCAGTAATTCAGAATACACCTATGGACCAATTTCCCATGTTATAACAGGAGACCTTAACATCGTTCGCGACCGAGAGTTAAAATCATTCCTCAGTAAAGGACCTAAATATCGTCCCCCGTCAACTATTAACTGGAATGAGTGTCGTAATATCATCAACGACTCACTCCGCGCCTACTGTTTGAAATGGGTAAAACGGGAAAAAGCTGACAAAAAATCTTTGGGCTCTTTTATTAATTCAGTAATGAAGATAGTTGATATTCGAATACAACATTTTAAAGAACATTTTACCCTCAACAAAAACTATAAAAACCCTATTTCGCGTATCAAAAATAAACTAACAGAACTAGCCAAGGAATTTGTTTTTGTCCCGGCTGATAAAGCTGCTAATAATATCATTATTGTTTGACGTAAATTTTATATAGAGGTTCTGCAAAAGGAAATCACGAATTCACCAACATTCCAACTGACTTCATTTTCAGAAAACGACATCTGTAACAAACATAAACTTTTAGCTACTTCTTTACAAGCAGAACCAAACACAATGAAAGTCCCAACTATGTACTGGCTTCCGAAGCTGCACAAAAAACCTTACAAATATAGATTTATTTCATCTTCCAGCCATTGTTCAACTACTAAATTGTCTGTTTTACTTACTAGTACACTTGGTACAATAAAAAACCTGATAATAAATTGTTCAAATAAGGCCTTTGAAAATAGTGGAATTAATTACTTTTGGAGTGTCAAAAACTCGTTGGAAGTACTTGATAAATTGCATGCATATATTGGTGATTTTGAATCTGTTCATAGTTTTGATTTTTCTACCCTATATACCACTTTGCCTCATATTCTTATTAAGAAAAAATTCACATTCCTAATTAACTGGGCATTTAAAAAGTCGGAATGCGAGTACATATGTTCAAACTCTTTTAGATCATTTTTTAGTAGCAATAAACAAAAGAACTATGTCAATTGGACATGCTTTGATACTATTTATGCACTTGAATTTTTACTTGATAACATTTTTGTTCGCTTTGGAGATTCCGTATATCGTCAAGTTATTGGAATTCCAATGGGGACTAACTGTGCACCACTTATTGCGGACCTGTTTTTGTATTGTTATGAGTTACAATTTATGACTAAAATTAGCAAAGACCCATCAAAACAACATTTGATACAAAAATTTAACAATACTTTTAGATATTTGGATGATATATTGGCTCTAAATAATGACGACTTCAGTATGTATACTAAAGAAATTTATCCTGTAGAACTTACTTTAAATAAAGCTAATGATAACAATGACCACTGCCCTTTCCTCGATCTTAATATCTATATCATAAACGGGAAGCTTAATACAAAAATTTATGATAAAAGAGATGATTTTTCATTTCCTATTGTTAATTATCCATTTTTAGATGGTGACGTTCCCTTGTCACCATCTTATGGTGTTTATATATCTCAACTTGTACGATTCGCTCGTGTATGTAACAATGTATTAGATTTTAGCGAGAGAAATTTATGTATTACTGAAAAATTATTACACCAGGGTTTTCGATATCACAAACTGGTCAAAACATTTACTAAATTTTATCACCGGTATAAGGAAATAATTCGTAAATATAACTCAACATGCAGACATCTTATACGTTCAGGTATTTCACATCCAAAATTTTATGGAAATATTCTTTATAAAGCACAAAAATGTCAGTATTCTCCTCAGAAACTTACAAAACCTTTAAATAGACTTATTAAAAGGGGATATAGTTACGATACTGTTGTCAGGTCATTAAAGATTGCATATTTTGGCTTTAACATTGATTCACTGATAGGGTCTTTGCATCGGAACTAAACACATTTATTTCTTAAAAAAAACAGTTGTTGGCATGACACGGGTTATGTTCTTCTCATATATTTTATGATAGTATGATACTAAACCCCTAACGGGAGGGATTGTACCTGATATTCATATGATGAAGACATAATCTTTCAATCAGTTTAATTGAGGTCTGGAGCTGGCATGTCAGTTAACTGCTAGTAGTCTGTTGTTATTTATGTATTATTGTCATTTTATTTATTTTCTTTTGTTACATCTTTTGACATCAGACTCGGACTTCTCTTGAACTGAATTTTAATGTGCGTATTGTTATTCTTTTACTTTTCTACATTGGCTAGAGGTATAGGGGGAGGGTTGAGATCTCATAAACATGTTTAACCCCGCCGCAATTTTGCGCCTGTCCCAAGTCAGGAGCCTCTGGCCTTTGTTAGTCTTGTATGATTTTAAATTTTAGTTTCTTGTGTATTATTCGGAGTTTAGTATGACGTCCATTATCACTGTACTATTATGCATATTTTAGGGGCCAGCTGAAGGACACCTACGGGTGCGGGAATTCTCGCTACATTGAAGACCCATTGGTTGCCTTCGGCTGTTGTTTGCTCTATGGTCGGGTGGTTGTCGCTTTGACATATTCACCATTTCCTTTCTCAATTTTATTCTTTAGCTTCTATTCTTAGTTCAGTTACAACCAGCCCCGCTACAGTAGGGGATTCCCCTTCAGTGAACCCTTTTTGTAATCTACTTTGCTGATTTTTAATAGAGCTTTTGTTACGGGATAAATGTAGCTTTTCTATAGTTTTTCCAATAGCACTAGTTATAGTTATACGTCTATATGAATTTGGATCTTCTTTTGGTTTTCCTCCATTTTTAAACAGAGGGCATCCTATCCCTATTTTTAAATTATTTGGGACAGCAACAGTTTTAAAAATCAAGTTTATCAATTTAGTTAGTATATTTACAACTGTCTGTCCTCCATATTTCAAGTGTTCTATGGTGAATTTATCAACATCTGGAGCTTTTCCATTTTTAAAAGATAAAATACATTTATTCAAAAATAAATTAAAATAAAAAGTGTACGACCTCTACGTCAACCTGGATCCGCCACTGCGACTGCAACCTTGTCTGATATATTTATCATGATATTTTCCGGAGAAATAAGTCCTGAAACGAGTTGTACATACAATATATGCGCACCAGATTTCGCGCCCCCTGTCAAAAAAGTCTGTTTCCTGTACTTGTGAAAGAAATGGAAAAACAGACGATTTTGTTAAGATATACTTTAAGATATAACCAAGATATTGTGAGAACACAGAAAAGTAAGTGAAAATAAAACAGACTTCAATCGACAAAAAGTTGGTTCTTCCAAGGATTTGTATAGTTAGCCTCACAGGCACTTGTTTCTATCCATACGAAGGTCGACTATCCATATTTTTTTTCGAGCAAAGCCTGAACAATTTTATTTAGTTTTTCATGTTTTTCAACGCTATCAATCAAATTATCTTTTTCAATTTAACACTATAAGGTATGGGGAAAAAATCTGGATTCAGAATTTTTGTTTTGTCATCTGCTTGAACAGAATATTTTTTTTCATCAAATTGGAGATCTAGGAAAAAACCATCTATTTGTTAGATGGGACAATAGAACTGCCAAAAGTTTAATTGGACAGGTAACTTGCAGGTGAATCTATGGAAAGGTTAAATAGGGTGCGCAATAACTGTATCACAAAAAAAAGTATGTTTGTGATATTTGTTTATGTGTATGAATAAAAGGATGTATATGGTTAACTTCAAAAAGACAGAAACCCAACAGCAAAACAACCAAAAGACATCTGAAGGGCAATTTTGCAATGTTTTTTGAATGATAGCCAGTATACATGGTATTGATAGATCCATGATTTTTTATAAGATTTGAAACGAGTGAAGAAATGACTAATTAATACGTACATGTATTTATAATAAATGATTAAGTCTCCCATTTATCTACATTACTATTGACAACAAAATAATACATTGTAATAATTTGTATATACTTTTAATTAGCAAGATGTGGGTGTTTCCTACAAATTGTGCAAAAATTTAATTTATTTCAGAAGTTTCTTCACCATGTTTACTGGAGAGCCAAGGGCTTTTCAAATTCTTATTTGTCCTGAATATGCATGAAATATTTGCCACTGGATGTTAGGCAACCAACAATCATTCAATCAAATTCTCGTTTTTATTTTTTCATATTCTCTGTCTTTTTCCCTCTCCGTTTTTATGCCCCCGCTGTAGCAGAGGGGGCATTAAGCTTTGCCCTTGTCTGTCCATACGTATATACATTCTTGTATGATTTTTAATTTTAGTTTCTTGTGTATAATTTCGGAGTTTAGTATGACGTCCATTATCACTGTACTAGTATACATATTTTTTAGGGGCCAGTTGAAGGACACCTATGGGTGCGGGAATTCTCCCTACATTGAAGACCCATTGGTGGCCTTCGGCTGTTGTCTGCTCTATGGTCGGGTTGTTGTCGCTTTGACAAATTCCCTTTTTCCTTTCTCAATTTTATGTACATCCCAAAGTTGGTTTCCATTCTCTAACTTAAGTTTGCCTCTTCCAAATGTTATGAAACTTATAAAAAATGCTTATTACCACAAAATACAGATCTAGTTTAATTTTGGTGGTGTCACTTTAACCGTTCTACAGTTATGCCCCTTTACAAAAGCTGCATTTTTTGTTTCCGTTCTCTAACATGACTAACTTAAGATTGCCTCAACCAAATGTTATGAAACTTATACACAATGCTTATTACCACAAAATACAGATCAAAATTGATTTTTGGTGGTGTCACTTTTACTGTTCTAGAGTTATGCCCCTTTACAAAAGGAAAAATTGCTGAATTTGTTGTTTCCTTTCTCTAACTTAAGTTTGCCTCAACCAAATGTTATGAAACTTATACACAATACTTACATGATTAAGTTTAAACATATTTATTTATAGTGGATTGGGAAACAAGTTTTGCAACTTATATTAATCCCTTTCCACATTGCGGGTGCGAGTGCTGCCTTGTAGCGGCATTAGCCTACTCTTTTTCGAAATCTACAAGGGTGTCTTTAATGTGCAAGAGATATGGCTCTCTCTTAACACGGGTCAGCCATTACCATTACCATTACCAGAAGTAATTTCACAGATCTTAATTGTGAAATAATATAATGATCATTTTAATACATGTATATAAAATAAGGTAAGTGAAATACAGGTAAAAGTGAGTTCCCTGTTTTCAGATCTCAGCTGACAGTACAAATAAAAAAAAAAAAGGTAGAATTTTTTTTTTTTAAATCATGTTTTAAGTCATCTTTTTATATAAATTAATATAAATAATTAAGAATAAAGGGAAAATTTTACTATGAAATAGATTACGGAATATAATATCTGTAAAATATAAATGACTCATAATTACCTCCCTCTGATTGCTAAATTGATAAATTATGCAAATATGTTCTACCTTGGTTGGTGAAACATTTATAATTATGATCAGGTATATATTAATTGCGAGTACCTTACATAGTAGAAAATGGGACTCTATTTCACAAGGTTCTGTGAAATATGAAACGGTAAATATATATATATATATCATTATATATATATAAATATAAACGAGTCTAAATTGAAAACTACGTTCAAACCTAAGATTGCGTTGGATAAAAACCCCAATTTTTATACGTGTGCATGTTAAACAAATTTCGTTGTAGAAGGATGTAAAAACAGCACAAACAACATTTTCCAAAAGACCAAAAAAGTGAAAAAGTATATTTAAACAAAACGCATTTGACTAACAGGTCGAACAACTGATGTTCTTTAACCCTGCTGACTGCCAATATATATACTGGTAAACTCTATCCGCATAAGACAAAAAGAATGTCATGAATGTCACTCCTCTGGATAAAATCTACCTGTGAAATACCATGTCTGGAAAAAAATAACTGTGACAAATTATCCCCAGGATAAAATATCACAGAGGAAGAAATAAACCGTTACAAAAGCAAGTCTCATTTCCATGGTCCTGCAACTTGCGTTAATCTTCTTGACTTGAGACCGACACATGTCTAATGTGTTTGTAAAGGGGGAACTATATATTTTATTTTAGAATTGAAACTGTGACTAGATTTGTTATTTATCAGCACAAACAAAATGTTATTTATATACTCTTTTTTTTAGGTCTAAAAAGTAGTGAACGCTGAAGAAAAGAGAACAGAAACATAAAAACAATAATGTCCTGTTAGATATATACATGTGGCCTACATAGATCTGTTATATAGAAAGAAGGAAAGTGATTAAGGTAAATTGTGCAGTTAATGAAATCAGCCGTTAATGATTTAACATACTAAATACAGATTAGAGAAAAGTGATCTTAGTTGCATATACATGTATAAAAACAATTTTAGCCTTTGACCATGCAAAACATTTTTCAAGATAAATCTATTAGCTATAGCCTATAATCATGATAATTGGGTTTTATGTCGAGCATAAAGCAATAAACTATTTCATATCCATGTTGTTGAAATATTCATACACTGTAGCTGTAAACTCATAGTAGAGAAACTGTAAATGTGATGAATTACAAAATGTAGTTTATCAGGCAATTGACAAAAATCATATTAAATGTTTTGAGTACATTCACTACAAACTAACAGCTCAGAGTCTGAAAAGTCCATTTTTTTGCCCAACCGGTAATGTTGAGTACAGATTTTAATTGACATGCTTGCCCAAACTGTTCAGGGTTCGACCTCTGCGGTCGTATAAAGTTAAGGTGACTTGTGTTTAAATGTGTCGATCTGTCTGAAATTGTACTGCAAGGTACCATAACAGGCAGGAATTGAGTTTGGGGGTAATTACTCCAAGGGGGGTTAAAAGAAAAAAAAATGGGGGGGGGATTTTTTTCTTCATAATTTTTGGGTTTTTATACTGATATGGCAGGAGATATACACCAAACAGGATGTGTAAATTTTTATATGAAGTATTGTGCAATACCATAGGACACAAAATGACTTCATGCTATAAGGCCTAAAAAAAATAATGTTGTGTTTCCGATCACCCCGTTGAAATTTTGAAGGGACAGTAGGTAGGGATTTTTCTTTTTTTTTTTTTTTTTTTTTTTTTTTTTTATAATATTAATATATTAAACTCAATTTCCAGTTACCAGACAAAAGTTTTGGATTTAATAGAAAGAGATTGATTACCCACTTTAAAAATCTCCCTGAGATAATTTTTTGTTTACCCTTTTAAAATCCCCCTGAAATAACTTTTAGTTTACCCCCTTTTAAAATACCCCTGAAAAAAACTTAAGTCCAAACCTAAAAAAAAAATTTGGGCAGCACTTCCCCTAGGAAATTAGCTTTTTAAACCCAATTCCCCCATTTCAGGACCATGCAAAAGTTTGGGATTGTCAGAGAAAGAAATTGAGAAGATGTGGGGCAGATTCATTTATAGGAACATGAACCAAACATCATCCCAAACCTACAGATAGACAAATATATTATATACACTGTACTTGGCAGGACACTTTCTTTTGGCAAAGCATCTGGCTTTTCATCAGAATGTCTAAAGCGTTGATTGGCAATCTAATTAAAAACCGATCTCTCATCGCTCCTGTTTCTGATATGTCGCGTGGGAGATCTAACGAAACCCGCTTTGAGGTCACATGTGAGTGACCTCGTAGGTGTGTCTTTTTCGACCAATGAAATTGAGTCTTCCACGATCTTGGAAGTTTAACGTAAGGCAAAGGGATGTAACTCATTTTATTTACGACGAAATCGTCAGTCAAAATAATTCATAAACTTTTTTGATTGGCTTATTAATAGGTCGTCAACTCATTTGCATATCTTTATAAATTCATAACTTTTAGTTCACTCACATGTGACCTCAAAGCCGGTTTCGTTAGATCTCCCACGCGACATATCAGAAACAGGAGCGATGAGAGATCGGTTTTTAATTAGATTGGTTGATTGGCTGACCAGTTTCAGATGGATTAATATCAGGTTCATTTTGAAGAAGGGTCTGGCATGAAAATTTGATAAATTTAATTCCAAAAGATTGCATTGTTCAAACAGTTGTGTTATTGTCATCAATCTCGGTCCAGTCATTTTTGCCGGTGGCCGAGCACAAAATTTGTGTTGTGTATTTTTTTTCATCGATGTTAGACATTGGATGAATTTCATTGCTAATGTCAAAAAAGGTGTTACTTTCTGTAAAATTTAGAAATATTTTTTTCTCCACGAAATGGTCACACTTTCCGCGTTAAACATTGAATAGGACGCGTTGTGTTGCCATGTTCAAACACTGACAAATGAAAATAACTACTGCGCATGCTCCCGCATATATAATTAGCCAAGACGATTCCACTTTCCAGTACATTCTAAAAATGAGCCTCGAGTTTAAAATTAGCGTTGTTTTCTTTTGGGGCGATAAAAAGATCGAGGGACTTAGAATTTTTTATTTTCTTTCAGAAAAAACGGTCGGTAGGTATACAAATTATTTTTTTTCCCACATCAGCTTTAAAAACTTTTGAGTTGGGGTCTGAAGGACGGTCGGTCGGGTGACCGGAAACACAACATTTTTTTTTTTAGGCCTAATGAATATGTCCTAAAAACTTTTCCACTAATTAGCTTTGTATGGTACATGTACCTTTTCTTTTTTAATTCATGACAGGGACATAAAAATTCAGGGAAAGTTTTACCAATATTTATATAAACGTCAAACAAACTGAAATTGAGCTACATGTATTTTTTTATATTTTCAGTTTGAAGATCAACTATTAGTAATTATTGATTCAAGGTCCAGTCAAGTTATTACTATCTATAGGTCAGTGAACATTACATTGGTATTGTATTGGAACAATTAATGATTTTTTTATCAAATGAAAATCAGAAATATATTGAAATTGTAAATGTGAATTAAAGGGGAGATAATCCAGAGCTATAGGATTCATTCTAAATAGCATTAGACCAGTGTTTGTATTAAAGGGGAGGTAATCCAGAGCTATAGGATTCATTTTAAATAGCATTAGACCAGTGTTTGTATTAATTCTTTTAGAACAAGGTTAATATTTTGCACTTAGCAACTTTTGTGACGGGATACAAAAAATTAACTGACACAATATCAAAATTAACTGACACAATAACAAAATTAATTGTACTTGGAAGTTGAAACTAATTAAACATTGCAAGCGTTACAAAAAGAGTTGTTAACTTAGAACATGTAGAAATCAATTGTTGTTTATGATTGTAAGATGGGAGGTCTATGTCAATGAGACAGCAACCAATCAATAAAAGAGGTCAACATTTTATTTAAAAATAGATTAGTGTCTGTAACGTGTTGTTTTTATTTCATTTATATTTTCAGTTTGAACATCTATAATGTCTATTATCATGATTATTGTTTTTTATTTGATAATTGTCCAGTCCGTGTGACCATTGTCCAGTCAATGTGATCCTTGCCAGTTGAGTTCCTATTATAGGTAAGTTTAATTGTATGTGAACTAGATAAAATCATTTACTACTGAAATTTGTTTAAAAAAAGATGCAAATGTAGTATTTTAACTCTGACAGGGGGAGATAATTAACAGATATATTTTACATTCAAAATATCCCTAGTTTTTTTTTATGTAATAAACAAAACCCTAAAACATCTTGTAAAAGTGAAGGTTTAGAGGTCTATGTCAATAAGGCAGCAACCAATCAACAAAAGAGGTCAACATGGAATCAAACAATAAACAAGCATCTTTATAATTATATTTCAACCTGAAATAGAAACATTTATATTCTCTTTTAATACATCTATTATCAGTATTTATTTGATCCCTGTCCAGTGAAGTTGATCCTTGTCCAGTGGATTTGATCCCTGTCCAGTCAGGCTGTTGTTATAGGTAAGTACATCATATATGTGAACAATATAGGATCATTTTGATACTACTGAAATTTGTTTCTAATGTTAATATTCAAACTCTTAAAGGGGAGATAATCAACATCAAAATATCCAAGACCAATATTTTATAGTAAACAAGACACACAATTCAAATTGTATTGGAACGTTTAATGATTTATTTTATCAAATGAAACTCAGAAATATATTGGAATTTTAACTGGAGTTTTAATTGTGAAAATTCTTAAAGATTAGATAATTTAAAACTTAGCTATTGTATTCATTTTTAATAGCATTAGATCAGTGTTTTTTAATTATACCCCATGTAAAATGTTTTTGACCCGTCTGTCAGTCCGTCCGTCAGTCCTGTTTCTCGTCATCGCAACTCCTCTCAAACCACACAACAGAATTTCACGAAACCTTTTCAGATAATTAGGACATACTATGTAGTTGTGCATATCGAAGGGAAATTGCGATTCAATTTTTTTTCTAGGAGTTACGCCCCTTTGAACTTATTTACTTTAATGTACTACTGCAACAGTTTGTCATCGCAACTCCTCTCAAACCACACAACAGAATTTCACGAAACCTTTTCAGATAATAAGGACATACTAATGTAATTGTGCATATCGACAGGAAATTTCGATTCAATTTTTTTCTAGGAGTTGCGCCCCTTTGAACTTATTTACTTTAATGTACTACTGCAACAGTTTGTCATCGCAACTCCTCTCAAACCACACAACAGAATTTCACGAAACCTTTTCAGATAATAAGGACATACTATGTAGTTGTGCATATCGACGGGAAATTGCGATTCAATTTTTTTTCTAGGAGTTACGCCCCTTTGAACTTATTTACTTTAATGTACTACTGCAACAGTTTGTAATCGTAACTCCTCTCAAACCACACAACAGAATTTCACGAAATCTTTTTATATGAAAAGGACATATTATGTAGTTGTGCATATCGACAGGAAATTACGATTCAATTTTATTTCTAGGAGTTACGCTCCTTTGAACTTATTTGCTTCAATGTACTACTGCAACAGTTTGTCATCGCAACTCCTCTGAAACTACATAACAGAATTTCATGAAACCTTTTCAGATAATAAGGACATACTATGTAGATGTGCATATCGACAGGAAATCACAATTCAATTTTTTTCTAGGAGTTACACCTCTTTGAACTTATTTGCTTTAAGGTACTACTTTAACAGTTTGTCATCTCAACTCCTCTGAAACCACACAACAGAATTTAATGAAACTTTGTAGATAATAAGGACATACTACGTAGATGTGCATATCAACAGGAAATTACAATTCAATTTTTTTTCTAGGAGTTATGCCCTTTGAACTTATTTGCTTCAATGTACTTCTGCAACAGTTTGTCATCTCAACTCCTCTGAAAACACACAACAGAATTTCATGAAATTTTGTAGATAATAAGGACATACTATGTAGATGTGTATATTGACAGGAAATTATTATTCAGTATTTTTTCTTATACAATTTTTTTTCTTATACTTATTTAATTTCTCAAATGACAATGTGGGGACGTGGGGTATGTGAGCGTGCTCACTAAGGTTCTTTAATTCTTTTAGAACAAGATTAACATTTTGCACTCAGCAACTTTTGTGACGGGATACAAAAAATAAAATGACACAATTACAAAATAAATTACACTTGGGAGTCGAAACTTATTAAACATTGCATGCATAATTAAAAATAGAGTTGTTAACTAAGAAATCAAATTATGCTGTAAGAATGCAAGATGGTAGGTCTATGTCAATGAGACAGCAACCAATCAACAAAAGAGGTCAAAATGGTATTTAACAATAGACGAGTGTCTCTATAAAGTGTTATAGTTATTTCATTTATATTTTCAGTTTGAGCATCTATTATGTCTATCATTGATTTTTATTTGATAATTGTCCAGTCAATTTAATCTTTGTCCATTCAATTAATCCTTGCCCAGTCAATTTAATGCTTGTCCAGTTGAGTTCCTATTATAGGTAATTGTATATTGTATGTGATTGATATAGGATCATTTATTACTGAAATTTATTTCAAAAGAGACCTGAGTGTAGAATTTTAACTCTGACAGGGGGAGATAATTAACTGATATATTTCACATTTAAAATATCACAACACCAGTGTTTTTATGTAGTAAGTAAGACACTAAAAACAGAGAATGTATCCTGTATGAGTGAAGGTTTAGATGTCTATATCAATGAGACAGCAACCAATCAATAAAAGAGGTCAAAATGGAATCAAACAATAAACAAGCATCTTTATAACCAGTTAATTATTATTTAAACCTGAAATAGAAACATTTACATTCTCATTTTAAGCATCTATCATCTGTATTTATTTGATCCTTGTCCAGTCAAGTTGATCCCTGTCCTGTCGATTTGATCCCTGTCCAGTCAAGTTGATCCCTGTCCTGTCGATTTGATCCCTGTCCAGTCAAGTTGATCCCTGTCCTGTCAAGGTGATGTTATAGGTAAGTGTCCAGTTGATTTGATCCCTGTCAAGTTATGGCTGTTATAATAGGTAAGTGTAAATTACATGTGAACTATATGGGATCATTTACTACTGAAATTTGTTTCAACTGTAAAATATTCAAGCTCTTAAAGGGGAGATAATCAACAAATAGTTTTAACATTCAAAATACCAAAAACCAATACTTAATAGTAAAAAAGACAAAAATCAGAGAACATGATGACATCATTGCAAAATTATTTTCCTTCACAAATAGATTGGTTGAACTTAAGTATGAACTTGGGATAAAAGATAAAAAAAAATGTGAGGTATCTACTGGAGCTAAATCAACTTTAAACGTAATATAGAAAGCAGAACACAGCCATACTGTTAAACGTTTACTTCATCTAAATGAAGTGCTAAGGCTACATCCCACACTGACATCAACCCTATATAAAATAGGTTAAACACATCATAACTCCCACAATATTGTCAACAGTATATGTCAATGAGAACGCAATCCAACAAAGTAAGAACGGAAATATGTAGATGTCAGTATATAGGTAACGAAAATAAATTATCTTCAAATGACAAGGTCTACATTTTCATGAAGCTGGCCATAAGGCCTAGGTAAGGATTTATTCATGTTAATGAAATAATTGAAAAATATGCCTTTACTGTTCATAGTTATTTTGTTGAAACAGGAAATAACACACAAACATTGATATGTTTATAAGATAAAGAAACATTCATATATATCACAACAGTTACTGAAGAAGTACCGATAAAGTATAATTAAGTGATACATATATTTTACATATATCAGACTTAAACAAGTAAATATGATTTATCAATATTTTTCAGAGATGCTTTAGATGAAGGCACTTTCTTACTGATAAATATAGCTGACCTCAGTTTTAATTAAATTAGTATGTATTGTATCATATATGTTTTAGTTCACCTGACATTCTCGTCACTTAGCGTCAGTTGTCTCTCGTTGACTCGAGTAAAAAACAGAAAATGTAGGCAGAGAAAGACTGGGAATATAAAAATTTACAATTATACTTCCCCAGGGACAAGAGCTCACAAATAATATTTCCACACACATGATATATTTATAAATTATTTGCTAGTGTCTTTTGGGTTTTGAATGTTTCTGCCTTTTTGAAAAATCTTATTTTTGAAAACTCAGTCAAATTGTAAAAATCCGCCTCATGTTTGGGAGGCTGATCCATTGTCCAGTAAACCCATAATTAAAAATTTATATTTGCTGCTGCTTTGTCTTTCTATCATCATAAAGCTGAAGTCAAAAGTTAAAACCTGGCTTAGATGGTTTATAATTCAAATATGGATTGTTTTGTTTAATACTTTGTTGATTTCATGATAAAAAAGAATATAATTTTGTATAGACTTAAAATATTCTGAATACTAGTAAGATAAAAAGGTATAGGTAATTAAGGTATTCACTTCTCATTGTTGAAAGCTGTGCACTAACTTGTCCTTTTGTCAAAGTACCATACGTTCTTAAATAGTCTGACTTTTGTAAGACTGATGAGCTGTAGGATGTGTGAATTATCTGTCCAACCCAAATAGTATTGCCGTATATAGATATATGAAGATGTGGTATAAGTGCCAATGAGACAACTCTCCATCCAAGTCACAATTTATAAGTAAACCATTATAGGTCATATAGTATGGTCTTCAACACGGACCCTTGGCTCACACCGCTCAGCAAGCTATAAAGGGCCCCAAAAAATACTAGTGTAAAACCATTCAAACAGGAAAACTAACGGTCTAATCTATATAAAAAAGGAAAGAAACGAGAAACACTTATGAACCACATCAATAAACAACAACTACTGAACATCAAATTTGTGACTTAAGAAGGGTGCAAACAATTGCAGCAGATTTAAACGCAATAATCACAACAGATTTATACATTTATTTTTCTATTTAAGGAAATATGGATGATTGGAATGAGGTAAGATTTTTCTTCTTTATAGTCAAACAGTCAAGTGATTTTTGTCGAGCCTCCAACATTTATGTTGCGAAAGCGAGACAATGTGATCCTGGATTCCCTTGACGGCGTCAACATTAAGGTTCATTCTGTTGTTAAATTTTTTTTTTAGACATCAATTTTTTTTTGTCAAACCTTTATGGAATTTTAAGAAACTTGGACAGAAGCTTTTTTATGAACAAAATACTGTAACCATTATAACTCCTGCAATAAAGCATTATATTTTTTAACTGCTCGCTCAACACGGGAAAGAAGTGACGAAGACCCCTAAGCGCATGAATGATGTTCACTGAAACAAAAAGTTTTTGACAGAAATGCAACGAACTCAAAAGAGGTCTATTCATTTTAATTTCCTAAGCTTACCTATTGTTTGTCATAAAACTTGGAAGTAATGATTAACACCTGTAAAAACACATAAGTGTCAAATATGTCCCCACTGACAAAAAGGCAATTTGATCATTAAATAGTCACTATTTATGAAACACAATTTTCACTCAGATTAGCTTTATTATGTTTTAAAAAAAATCTTTTTCTTCTTCAAAATTTAGGAACAGTATACAATGTAATCATAAGTAGGGTTTCCTCTGGGTCTATTTTCTTTTTCACCACCCCTTTTGCCAAAACAATATATATTTTTCACCGCTTTCAATTCACACCCCTCCCCTACCCCAACTAATGTTTGTCACATTATTGTATTCAATAGAGTACATTTTCTCCCTTGTATTAACCAATACAAATCGGTCATTCTAAAATATAGTTATTGTCTGGCATTAGCGTGAAAAAACATTTAAGTTACTACACTTTTTACATTCTGTTAAATGTAAACTCTGTTTCTTATTTACAGAAACTTATTGTAGCTGCTAGATTTGGAAGTGTAGAAGAATTGAAGCTTTGCCTAGCGAACGGAGCTAACATTGATTATCAACAAGAGGTAAACCTTTAACATTGAATATCAGTTAGGTAAACTTGTAACATTGATTATCAAATAGGTAAACCTTTAACATTGAATATCAGTTAGGTAAACTTGTAACATTGATTATCAAATAGGTAAACTTGTAACATTGAATATCAAGTAGGTAAAATTGTAACATTGAATATCAATTAGGTAAACTTGAAACATTGAATATCAAATAGGTAATTATATAAAATTGTAACATTGAATATCAAGAGGGTAAACCTTTAACATTGAATATCAAAAGGTAAACTTGTAACATTGAATACCAAGTTGGTAAACTTGTAACATTGAATATCACATATGTAAACTTGTAACATTTAATATCAAATAGGTAAACTTGTAACATTGAATACCAAGTTGGTAAACTTGTAACATTGAATATCAAATAGGTAAACTTGTAACATTGACTATCAAATAGGTAAACTTGTAACATTGACTATCAAATAGGTAAACTTATCATGACACAACAATGGTGTTCAACACAAAACATGGTACATTATGACTTAACACTGATTTTCAACACAGAACATGAGACACATGACACAACACTGATGTAAAACACAGAACATGTAACACATCATGACACTACAGTTATGTTCAACACAAAACGTAAGTCACATCATGACACAAAACTGATGTTCAACACAATACATGGGCCACATGACTTAACACTGATGTTCATCACAGAACATGAGATACACATGATACATGACACAACACTGATGTTCAACACAGAACATGGGACACACATGATACATTACACAACACTGATGTTCAACACAGAAAATGGGACATACATGATACATGACACAACACTGATGTTCAACACAGAACATGGGACACACCATGACACAACACTGATGTTTATCACAGAACAGGAGCCACATAATTACAGAACGTTGAAGATCAACATAGAACACTGCTACATCATAACATAACTGTTGTTCATCACAACAAATGAGCCACATCACATGAGACACTTCGTGACACAACCATGGTGTTTAACACACAACATGATGCATCATGACACAACATTGATGTTCAATACAGAACACGAGACACATCATGACAAAGCACTCATGTTCAACACAGAACATGAGACACATCATGACAAAACACTGATGTTCAACACAGAACAAGAAACACATCATGACAAAACACTCATGTTTAACACAGAACATGAGACACATCATGAAAAAACACTGATGTTCAACACAGAACATGAGACACATCATGACAAAACACTGATGTTCAACACAGAACATGAGACACATCATGACAAAACACTCATGTTTAACTCAGAACATGAGACACATCATGACAAAACACTAATGTTCAACACAGAACATGAGACACATCATGACAAAACACTCATGTTTAACTCAGAACATGAGACACATCATGACAAAACACTGATGTTCAACACAGAACATGAGACACATCATGACAAAACACTGATGTTCAACACAGAACATAAGACACATCATGACAAAACACTCATGTTTAACACAGAACATGAGACACATCATGACAAAACACTGATGTTCAACACAGAACATGAGACACATCATGACAAAACACTCATGTTTAACTCAGAACATGAGACACATCATGACAAAACACTAATGTTCAACACAGAACATGAGACACATCATGACAAAACACTCATGTTTAACTCAGAACATGAGACACATCATGACAAAACACTGATGTTCAACACAGAACATGAGACACATCATGACAAAACACTCATGTTTAACTCAGAACATGAGACACATCATGACAAAACACTCATGTTTAACTCAGAACATGAGACACATCATGACAAAACACTCATGTTTAACTCAGAACATGAGACACATCATGACGAAACACTGATGTTCAACACAGAACATGAGACACTTTATAACAAACCACTGATGTTCATCACAACACATGAGCAACATCATGACACAACATTGATGTTCAACACAGAACATGAAACACATCATGACAAAACACTCATGCTTAACACAGAACATGAGACACATCATGACAAAACACTCATGTACAACACAGAACACGAGACACATCATGACAAAACACTGATGTTTTGTTGTTCAACACGTGCACAGAACATGAGACACATCATGACAAAACACTTATGTTCAGCACAGAACATGAGACACATTATAACAGTATAACACACCACTGATGTTCATCATGACAGAACATTGATGCTCAACACAGAATAAGACAAGAATGTGTCCAAAGTACATGGATGTCCCACTTGCACTATCTTTTTCCATGTTCCATGGACTGTAAAAATTAGTTAATAATCTAATTTGGCATTAAAATTAGGAAGATTATACTATAGGGAACATATGTACTAAGTTTCAAGTTGATTGGACTTCAATTTCATCAAAAACTACCTTGCCCAAAAACTTTAACCTGAAACTCCCACTTTCATTTTTAACCGGATTTTTGTGACAAAAATGTCGGTTATTGATTTGGGGATGTACGGCGGGCTGGCGGTCGGGCTGTTGGGCGGGGTTCTTGAAAGATTGAAAAATGGAGTTTCCAGTCGTGTCCGTGCATTTATGCATTAACTGTTCTACCAAAGCTTCCGAAATTTTAATATGCTGTTACTGATGACAAAATGGAGGTCAAGTTCAATAATGACGACTTTGACTTTTACCGTTCAGGAGTTATGGTTCTTGAAAGATTAAAAAATTGTTTTTCCCGTCGTGTCCGTGCATTTTCTCATGAACCATTCAACCAAAGCTTTTGAAATTTTAATATGTTGTTACTGATGACAAAATAGAGGTCAAGTTCAATAATGACGATTTTGACTTTTACCGTTCAGGAGTTATGGTTCTTGAAAGATCGTAAAATGGCGTTTCCATTCAGGTTGTTGCATTTACTCATGAACCATTCAATCTAAGCTTTTCAAATTTTAATATGTTGATACTGATGACAAAATGGAGGTCAAATTTGATATTGACGATTTTCACTTTCACCATTCATCAGTAATGGTTCTTGTGATATTGCCAGGACACAAATAAATGTTAATAAATCCGGTTTGCTGTCGTTGTGACAGCCTCTTGTCTATGTTTAGTGAACCGTGAAATTGGGGACACAAAAGATCATATCATAAGCAACAAGTGTACTAAGTTTCAAGTTGATTGGACTTCAGCTTCATCAAAAACTACCTTGACCAAAAACTTTTACATGAATGGACGGACGCACAGACAAACGGACGGACGCATGAACAGAACCATAGACCAGAAAACATAATGCCCCTCTACTGTCGTAGGTGGGGCATAAAAACATCATGACACAACACTGATGTTCATCACATAACATGAGACACATCATGACACAACACTGATGTTCATCACATAACATGAGACATATTATGACACAACAATTGTTTTCAATACAAAATAGGAGACACATCATGAAACAACATGCATTTAAAGACAGCATGTGACATATCATGACATAACACTAATATTCAACATGGAACATGAATCACATGACAGAACATTGATGTTCAACATGGAACATGAAACACAACAGGACACAACACTGATGTTCAACACAGAACAAGACACATATTAGGACACAACACTGATGTACAACACCGGAACATGAATCACATGACACATTACTGGTGTTCAACACAGGACATGAATCATATGACAAAACATTAATGTTCAACACAGAACAAGACACATATTAGGACACAACACTGATGTTCAACACAGAACATGATACACAACAGGACACACCACTAATGTTCCACACAGAAAATGTGACACATCATTAAACCTCACTGAACTATACATGTAATCAGAGTACTGCACTAAATGTGAAACCTACCTTTTTTTTTAAAGCATAACACTGACATACTAATACTAACATATGTTCTGCACCTGACTACTTAGAGTAAATAGAGTAAATAGACAAACAAATATAACAACACACAACACATGGCCTGGACCTGACCTGACTACTCAGAGTAAATAAGCAAACAAATATAACAACAAACAACACATGGTCTGGACCTGACTACTCAGAGTAAATAGACAAACAAATGTAACAACACACAACACATGGTCTGGACCTGACCTGACTACTCAGAGTAAATATACAAACAAATGTAACAACACACAACACATGGTCTGGACCTGACTACTCATAGTAAATAGACAAACAAATGTAACAACACACTGTAACACATGTTCTGGACCTGACCTGACTACTCAGAGTAAATATACAAACAAATGTAACAACACACAACACATGATCTGGACCTGACTTCTCAGAATAAATAGACGAACAACTACAAACAACACATGGCCTGGACCTGACCTGACTACTCGAGTAAATATACAAACAAATATAACAACAAACAACACATAGTCTGGACCTGACTACTCAGAGTAAATAGACAAACAAATATCACAACTCATGGTCTGGACCTGACCTGACTACTCAGAGTAAATAGACAAACAAATATGACAACACACAACACATGGACTGGACCTGACCTGACTACTCAGAGTAAATAGACAAACAAATATAACAACACACAACACACGGTCTGGACCTGACCTGACTACTCAGAGTAAATAGACAAACAAATATGACAACACACAACACATGGCATGGATCTGACCTGACTACTCAGAGTAAATAGACAAACAAATATAACAACACACAACACATGGCCAGGACCTAACCTGACTACTCAGAGTAAATATACAAACAAATATAACAACAAACAACACATGGTCTGGACCTGACTACTCAGAGTAAATAGACAAAAAAATATCACAACACACAACACATGGTCTGGACCTGACCTGACTACTCAGAGTAAATAGACAAACAAATATAACAGCACACAACACATGGTCTGGACCTGACTACTCAGAGTAAAAAGACACAAATACAATAACTAACAACACATGTTTGGACTTGACTACTGAGAGTAGATAGACAAACAAATACAACAACACACAACACATGGTCTGGACCTGACTACTCAGAGTAAATATACAAACAAATATCACAACACATGATCTGGACCTGACCTGACTACTCAGAGTAAATATACAAACAAATATAACAACAAATAACACATGGTCTGGACCTGACTACTCAGAGTAAATAGACAAACAAATATCACAACACACAACACATGGTCTGGACCTGACTACTCAGAGTAAATAGACAAACAAATATAACAACACACAACACATGGTCTGGACCTGACTACTCAGAGTAAATAGACAAACGAATACAACAACAAACAACACATGGTCTGGACCTGACTACTCAGAGTAAATAGACACAAATACAATAACTAACAACACATGCTTTGGACCTGACTACTGAGAGTAGATAGACAAACAAATACAACAACACACAACACATGGTCTGGACCTGACTACTCAGAGTAAATATACAAACAAATATCACAACACACAACACATGATCTGAACCTGACCTGACTACTCAGAGAAAATAGACAAACAAATATCACAACACACGACACATGATCTGGACCTGACTACTCAGAGTAAACAGACAAACAAATACAACAACACACAACACATGGTCTGGACCGGACTACTTCGAATAAATAGACAAACAAATATCACAACACACAACACATGGTCTGGACCTGACCTGACTACTCAGAGTAAATAGACATACAAATATAACAACACACAACACACAGTCTGAATTTCTGAGTAAATAAACACAAATACAACAACAAACAACACATGGTCTGGACTTGATTTCTGAGAGTAAATAGACAAATAAATACAGCAACACACAACACACGGTCTGAATGTGACCTGACTACTTAGAGTATATAAACAAACAAATATCACAACACACAACACATGTTCTGGACCTGACTACTCAGAGTAAATAGACAAACAAATACTACAATACACAACACATGTTCTGGACCTGACCTGACTACTCAGAGTAAATAGACAAACAAATATAACAACACACGACACATGATCTGGACCTGACCTGACTACTCAGAGTAAATAGACAAACAAATACAACAACTAACAACACATTGTCTGGACCTGACTACTCAAGAGTAAATATACATACAAATACAAAAACTAACAACACATGGTCTGGACCTGACTACCCAGAGTAAATAGACAAACAAATATCACAACACACAACACATGGTCTGGACCTGACTACTCAAAGTAAATAGACAAACAAATACAACAACACACAACACATGGTCTGGACCTGACTACTCAGAGTAAATAGACAAACAAATACAACAACACACAACACATGGTCTGGACCTGACTACTCAGAGTAAATAGACAAACAAATATCACAGCACACAACACAATGTCTGGACCTGACTACCCAGATCAAATAGACAAACAAATACAACAACACACAACACATGGTCTAGACCTGACTACTCAGAGTAAATAGACAAACAAATATAACAACACACAACACATGGTCTGGACCTGACTACTCAGAGTAAATAGACAAACAAATATCACAACACACAACACATGATCTGGACCTGACTACTCAGAGTAAAGAGACAAACAAATATAACAACAAACAACACATGGTCTGGACTTGACTACTCAGAGTAAATAGACAAACAAATATCACAACACACAACACATGGTCTGGACCTGACTACTCATAGTAAATAGACAAACAAATATAACAACTCACAACTGTTTTTCAACAGACTGTCAGAATTCCAATGGGATCAAACTGTGCCCCTTCACTTGCCGACTTGTTTCTTTGTTATTATGAGGCTGACTTCATGCAGGAACTTCTTAGGAAGAAAGATAAGAAGTTATCAATATCCTTTAACTCTACTTTTCGCTATATAGATGATGTTCTTTCACTAAATAATTCAAAATTTGGTGACTATGTGGAACGCATCTATCCAATCAAGCTAGAGATAAATGATACTACAGATACAGTTAAGTCAGCCTCATATCTTGACTTACATCTAGAAATTGACAATGAGGGTCGGTTGAAAACAAAACTTTATGACAAAAGAGATGATTTCAGCTTTCCAATTGTGAACTTTCCATTTCTAAGTAGCAACATTCCAGCAACACCTGCATACCAAGTATATATCTCCCAATTGATACGATATTCCTGTGCTTGCATTTCCTATCATGATTTTCTTGATAGAGGGTTGCTGCTCACAAGGAAGCTATTAAACCAAGAGTTCCAAATGGTGAAGTTGAAATCATCCCTTCATAAATTTTATGGACGCAATCACGAGTTGGTTGACCATTATGGAATAACCGTTTCATGATATCGGATACGTTCCTTACGTCGTAACTACAATCCCCTTCCCTTTAATGAATGTGACCTACCGAATTAGACTATTTACCGGATTTGTTATCACATAAGCAACACGACGGGTGCCGCATGTGGAGCAGGATCTGCTTACCCTTCCGGAACACCTGAGATGACCCCTAGTTTTTTGGTGGGGTTCGTGTTGTTTATTCTTTAGTTTTCTATGTTGTGTCGTGTGTGCTGTTGTTTGTTTGTCTTTTTCTTCTTTAGCCATGGCGTTGTCAGTTTGTTTTAGATTTATGAGTTTGACTGTCCCTTTGGTATCTTTCTTCCCTCTTTTACAACACATGGTCTGGACCTGACTTGACTACTCAGAGTAAATAGACAAACAAATATAACAACAAACAACACATGGTCTGGACCTGACTACTCAAGAATAAATATACAAACAAATGTAACAACACACAACACATGGTCTGGACCTGAATACTCAGAGTAAATAGACAAATAAATATAACAACACACAACACATAGTCTGGACCTGACTACTCAGTGTAAATAGACAAACAAATATAACAACTTACAACACATGGTCTGGACCTGACTTCTCACAGTGAATAGACAAACAAATATAACAACTAACAACACATGGTCTGGACCTGACTACTCAGAGTAAATAGACAGTTAATATAACAACACACAACACATGATCTGGACCTGACTACTTAGAGTAAATGGACAAACAAATATAACAACAAACAACACATTATCTGTACCTGACTACTCACAATAAATAGACAATAAATATAACAGACAATCAATATAACAACACACAACATATGGTCTGGACCTGACCTGACTACTCAGAGTAAATATACAAACAAATATGACAACAAGCAACACATGATCTGGACCTGACCTGACTACTCAGAGTAAATAGACAAATAAATATAACAACACACAACACATAATCTGGACCTGACCTGACTACTCAGAGTTAATAGAAAAACAAATATAACAACTTACAACACATGGTCTGGACCTGACCTGACTACTCAAGAGTAAATAGACAAACAAATATAACAACTAACAACACATGGTCTGGACATGACTACTCAGAGTTAATAGAAAAACAAATATAACAACTTACAACACATGGTCTGGACCTGACCTGACTACTCAAGAGTAAATAGACAAACAAATATAACAACCAACAACACATGGTCTGGACCTGACTACTCAGAGTTAATAGAAAAACAAATATAACAACTAACAACACATGGTCTGGACCTGACTACTCAGAGTTAATAGAAAAACAAATATAACAACTAACAACACATGGTCTGGACCTGACTACTCAAGAGTAAATAGACAAACAAATATAACAACTAACAACACATGGTCTGGACCTGACTACTCAGAGTTAATAGACAAACAAATATAACAACAAACAACACATGGTCTGGACCTGACCTGACTACTTAGAGTAAATATACAAACAAATATAACAACACACAACACATGGTCTGAACCTGACCTGACTACTCAAGAGGAAATAGACAAACAAATATAACAACTAACAACACATGGTCTGGTCCTGACTTCTCACAGTAAATAGACAAACAAATATAACAACACACAACACATGGCCTGGACCTGACTACTCAGAGTAAATAGACAAACAAATATAACAACTAACAACACATGGTCTGGACCTGACTACTCACAGTAAATAGACAATAAATATAACAACACACAACACATGGTCTGGACCTGACTTGACTACTCAGAGTAAATAGACAAACAAATATAACAACAAGCAACACATGATCTGGACATGACCTGACTACTCAGAGTAAATAGACAAACAAATATAACAACAAACAACACATGGTCTGGACCTGACTAATCATAGTATATAGACAAACAAATATAACAACACACAACACATGGCCCAGACCTGACCTGACTACTAAATAAATAGACAAACAAATATAACAACAAACAACACATGATCCAGGTTGTCTGATTTGGTACGGGCGCACAATGTGGAGGGGTTAAACAATATTTGCTTTTGTACCATTCCCCCTTGGCCTATCTAGACCATTGGTATTAAAAATAAAACACACAATAATAAAACCTGCACTATTCAATTACCATTGGTCTGTATGTTAACTGATACTTAGTCATTATACTGAGTCAAGATTAAATCCAAATTCTGAATTAAATTAGACAGTTTTAATTGAAAAATGCATGCATGGTTTGATTTTAAAATATTTCTCTTTTTGTTTGAGTTATGGATGGTGAAGTTATTATTTTGCTTCTTGACATGAAACAATTTTTTACACTTATGTTTTACTTGATGTTGTGTTAACAACTTTGGTCAGGTTGTATAAAGATCTAATGTAGAAACATCTTGTAAAAAGGACAAATAGTCGTTAGATTTATATAAAATGTAATTCCGTTTTACTCATATAATTGTTCTGTATCTGACATGTCTGAAAATACTACTCTTTTTCACTTTTCTTTGATTTTTTTTTAAATCAATGATTATACTGAATCTGCACTAAATCCTGTTGTTAATTAGACATGTTTAATGGACAACAAATGCTTGTATGAATAATAATAATGATAATAATAATAATCTTTATTTAAACATGTTTTAGGATCTCATTTTCTTTATGTTGTACTAAATCAGGAAATAAAACGTTTTTCATGCTTTTTTGAATAATTTATTATTAATGAAATCTACACTAAATCCTGTTGTTAATTATACAGGTTTAATGGACAACAAATATTTGTCAGAATCATATAAAGTGGGGTCTCATTTTACTTATAGTATTGTTCTGAATCAGAAAATAGAATTTTTTTCATTTTTCTTTGAAAAATTTACTTTTATAAAATTTATGATTTTACTGAATCTACACTAAATCCTGTTGTTAATCAGACAGTTTTAATTAATGTGACTGTTTATTTTTGTTTATATTTATTACACAACATTGTCCAGTTTATCAGACAAGTTTTGATGTCAGTTGTATTATTCCAGGATACTGGATGGACAGCATTAATGTTTGCAGTGGCTGGAGGACATGTGGAAGTGTCTCGACTACTTCTGGAGAACAGATGTAACAAAGATATCACAAATGTATGTTATCTACTAAATCTGATCACATTACTATTAATCAAAACAAAATCATGTTGTTTTAAAATTAGACAGGTTTAATGGACAACTAATATTTGTAATAATTATATAAAGTGGGGTCTCATTTTACTCATAGTATTGTTCTGAATCAGAAAATACATATTTTTTTCATTTTTCTTTAAAAAAAATATTTTCTTTAAATTTATGATTTTACTGAATCTACACTAAATCCTGTTGTTAATCAGACAGTTTTAAATAATGTGACTATTTAATTTTGTTTATATTTATTACACAACATTGTCCAGTTTATCAGACAAGTTTTGATGTCAGTTGTATTATTCCAGGTTAGAGGAGAGACAGCATTAATGTTGGCAGCCATTGGAGGACATGTGGAAGTGTCTCGACTACTTCTGGAGAACAGATGTAAAAAAGATATCACATCAAAAGTATGTTATCTACTAAATCTGATTACATTACTTTTAATCAACACAAAATCATGTTGTTAATTAGACAGGTTTAATGAACAAATATTTGTCAGAATCATATAAAGTGGGGTCTCATTTTACTCATAGTATTGTTCTGAATCAGAAAATATAACTTTTTTTCATTTTTCTTTGAAAAATTTACTTTTATAAAATAAACAATTTTACTGAATCTACACTAAATCATGTTGTTAATCAGACAGTTTTAATTGATATGACTGGTCATTTCTGTTTATATTTATTACACAACATTGTCCAGTTTATCAGACAAGTTTTGATGTCAGTTGTATTATTCCAGGTTAATGGACGGACAGCATTAATGTATGCAGCCAGGTGGGGACATGTGGAAGTGTCTCGACTACTTCTGGAGAACAGATGTAACAAAGATATCACAGATGTATGTTATCTACTAAATCTGATCACATTACTTTTAATCAACACAAAATCATGTTGTTAATCAGACAGTTTTAATGAACAACAAATATTATTTGTTAGAATCATATAAAGTGGGGTCTCATTTTACTTGTCTCCTCGTACTAAATCAGGAAATGTAACTTATTTTCATATTTCTTTGAAAAAGTTTTTTTTTTTAAATTGATCATTATTCTGAACCATGTTAATCAGACAGATTTAATTATTATATCAACAAATACTTGCTAGACTTATATAAAGTGAGATCTCATTTATCTCTGTGCATTGCACTGAATCCCTTGATATAAATATTTTATGCATTTCTTGAAAAAAGGTTAACATGACATTTCTGATGGAAGTTCTGACATCCCACAAAAAAAACTTGTTGTATATTTGTTGTTTATGTACAATATGAATACAAATGTGACTGGTCATTTTGTTCAGTTTTGACCACTGATTCATGTGATATACATTTAGTTTTTATTTATTACACAACATTATCCTGTTAATCAGACAAATTTTATATCAGTTGTAGGATATGTTGTATACTATTTATATTGGTAACAAAGTAGTATCCATAATATTTACATGTAATTTGGTATAATTATAGAGAGATGGTAATACAGCTCTACATCTGGCTGCTGAATATGGAGAGCTACATGTCACAAAATGTCTAGTAGAAGAAGGAGGCATCAGTCCCTTCGTTAAAACACATGAGGTAATATATTATAGTAAAGGCTCAGTATTCAACTAGTAAATAATGCATCACAACTTTATAGTTACATATATGTCATATGATACTTTAAATTGAACTAAAAATATGAAAGTGTTTTATAGACTTGTATAGCTTAGTTTTACTATAAAACACATGAACATAGATGATCATATAAATGAAATCCAGTATTTGTTTTCAAAATCTTCAAAAATAAAATGATTTTGTTTATAAACCACTAATACATTTTGGGTGATTAGTTTTACTAAAAGGGGATAATTTTATTATTCCATAATTTGTAATCCAAAGTATATGAATATCTCAGTTTTAGGGAAAAGAAGCAATAATAATAACCTATAAGTAAATGGATAAAATAGTTTTTGATATCAAAAATAATAATTTGTATTGATTCAAAATTAGACCTGGCAATATCCTGAATCTGTCACTTGTTGTCATTAAACAAAATGGAAACAAATAAACTGTCAAAAGACCCATACACCAATCCTTTGTCGTAACAATGATAACAAAATTATTAGATAGTATCAAAATAGTATTAAGCAATACATTGAATAAAGGCAACAGTAGTATACCGCTGTTCGAAATTCATAAATCGATAGAGAAAAAAATAAATCCAGGTTACAAACTAAAACTGAGGGAAACGCATCGAATATAAGAGAACTACGCTACAACAGAAACACAACATTAAAATGTAACACACACAGGAAACGAACTATAATATAACAATGGCCATTTCCCTCACTTGGTACGGGGCATTTTAAAATAAAAATGGTGGGCATGCCAAACCTCCCTCTTAATGGCGATGATAATTATAACATTAAACTGACAACATTACAAAACAGGACTACAATACAAATAAATTGGAGAAAATATAGACAGAGAAACAAATGAATAATAGCCAACAAAAGGTACCAGGTTAAAAATTTAATACGCCAGACGTACAAGTTCATCATATATTTATAATTTAATAGTTAAAAAAACATTCGATTGTAACAGTTACTTTATCTAAGTTATCTCTCCTTATATCAGATTTAACTTCCCTTATATGGCAAAGTGTAAAAACAATTAATAAATCTGTTTTTTTGTAAAATATAGCAGTAAATATGATAAATCACATTATTTTCTATATTAACATGAAAAGTTTTACACATAAATTACATACAACTTTCGAAATTTGCACATTTTATTAAAGATCTCGACTGTTTATTGTCTGTTTTTTTCAAAATCCAATATGGAGGAAGACACCGCAGCCTCCTTAAGACTGCAAATTTCTTCAAATTCTTGTTTTTAATCTATATAGTTGGAATAGTTTGGCCATACCGTATATACTCGAGTATAAGTCGATCCGCTTATAAGTCGGATGCCCTTTTCAGCTTTAAAATCTAAGGATTCAGTCTTGACCCGCCTATAAGTCTGTTTAAATTAGGACTTTTTTTTGCAGCAGAAAGTAACTGATCATCGGCAAAATCAAGAAATTAAAGAGATTCATTGAATGAATGTTTGTTTCTTTAAATAAGTACATGTAGAATAGTTATCAAAGGTACCAGGATTATAATTTAGTACTCCAGACGCGCGTTTCGTCTACATAAGACTCATCAGTGACGCTCAAATCAAAATATTTATAAAACCAAACAAGTACAAAGTTAAAGAGCATTGAGGATCCAAAATTCCAAAAAGTTGTGCCAAATACTTGATGTTCATCCTGATAATTTATTCTGTTGATAATAATAAAGATGTTTTCATTTCTTGTTTCTTATTTTTGTTCATTGTTTTGCCTCATATTGTTTACGTAATGCATCAATGATTTTGTAGTGTATGACCAAACACCTATTGTTTGAGAAAAACGAATATAAACCAACATAAACCTTAACAAAATAAAAGTCAAACGAAAAAAATAAATTAATCCAGTTAATCATTCATAACAGACCAGTCATAGTAATAAATAAACTGAGACATTTGATAGACACCATCAATTAATGGATTATAAAAATCAAGGGACACTAACTAATTAACCTATTAACATGTCACTGATATTTTTCACACCTATAGTGAATACAACTCTTTGTCACTTAATTAGGGGTTATTCATGGATTATATTGGCTTGTCAATCAATGTTGTAATTTTTAATAAAACAATAATAACACAATTAGTCGGTTAGATACATTCTTTTTAAATATTAAGTACATTATTATCTTCTTCTGATTTCTGGTTCTTGGCTCTTCCTTTGGGATGATACAAAAACCATGTGACCATGAAAAGTCAATACACAAAACGGAAACAGTGGGAAATTCAACACAAATGTTAAGAGAGAGCAAATAAAACACAAAGACAGTATTGTAGTCATTTATTTTCCACAAAACCTATTTATTTAGAGATTTATGTAGGTTTGGCTATCACAAACATAGTTTTGGTCAGGAAATTCACATCTGACCACCTTTCTTGAACTTGGATTTTTCCTCTGGTCTCAGGATCTCGCTTATAAGTCGGTACCCCTCTCTTGATTCTGAATTTTACTCCCAAACTTCCAACATATAAGCGAGTACCTACGGTAATTTATGTATTTCCTTATCTATACAATGTCAGTGTTAACACTAAAAACTATGAAATCTGTAAAATAACAATATACAGTTATAGGAGGGTATAGACAGGCTACAGAATAGAAAATCATGAATGATAGAAAAAAACTTCAGGAATAGAGAGAATTGGGCAAAAAGATGACGAATAGAAAATAATGGGGTGCAAAAATATAAAGAATAAAGAAAAATGAGGTGCTAAAATATTTAAAAAAAAAATTGAGAATAATTTGTCCAAAAAAAAAAAAAAATCCTACAACCCTCATCTAGACATCAAGGATGCATTAACAGATTTTAAAATAAAATGCATAAAAAAAATAGGCTAAATGCTGACAGATTTAAATTATTTCATATGCTTTTAAAAAAGTTAAAAGCCTTCTTAAAGGCTACAGGAAAAATTATAAAAATATTCAGAATGTTGTTCATGAGTTATATTTTATAATTGAAAATGATATGGTTAGCACCATAAAATAACACAACACTCAGCTGCTACTGGTCTTGTTTATTGTATGATATGTGTAACACAAGTCTTCTTTGTAATAATCAGATAAAGGCAATATAAAGATTTGTCTGCATTTCAGGGTAAGACTCCATACAATCTAGCAGCAGCAAGTAAAAGGGGGCAGTATAAAGAAGTGATGGAATACTTACAGGTACATAATAATCATATACTTTTGAATTACAAATGCTTACATTAAGAATAACTCAGGTAATTTACCAATATAAAGCTTAAGAGATATAAAGCTAAAAAAAAAATCAAATGCCACAAAACTCAGGATACTCCAGGAATGTACACACAAACTTTTAACATTTTTTAAGTCTTGAAATAAAAAAATCAAATTATAATGCAATTTATTTTTTTATCACAATTTTGATTAAACAACATCATATATTAGAGGTGATAAATTCCACACTTTATCAGCTTTTAAGTAAGAGCAGACTTAGTTGATGTCTCAAGAGTAAACATTGCATCAGGCGAGAACAATTTTTAAAAATTTCTATTTAGGAGATTCTAACACTGACAGTATGTCTTAAATAAAATGTTTTGTTAATTTTGCATTCGAATGAATAACAAGAATGTGTCCACAGTACACGGATGCCCCACTCACACTATCATTTTCTATGTTAAAAGGACTGTGAAATTGGAATAAATTCTCTAATTTGGCATTAAAATTAGAATGATCTTATCAAAGGGAACATGTATACTAAGTTTCAAGTTGATTGGACTTCTACTTTATCAAAAACTACCTTGACCAAAAACTTTAACCTGAAATTTCCACTATCATTTTCTATGTTCAGTGAACCGTAAAATTGGGGTCAAAACTCTAATTTGGCATTTAAATTAGAAAGATCATATCATAGGGCACATGTATACTAAGTTTCAAGTTGATTGGACTTCAACTTCATCAAAAACTACCTTGACCAAAAACTTTAACCTGAAGCCAAAAACTTTAACCTGAAATTTGCACTATCATTTTCTATGTTCAGTGAACCGTAAAATTGGGGTCAAAACTCTAATTTGGCATTTAAATTAGAAAGATCATATCATAGGGCACATGTATACTAAGTTTCAAGTTGATTGGACTTCAACTTCATCAAAAACTACCTTGACCAAAAACTTTAACCTGAAGCCAAAAACTTTAACCTGAAATTTGCACTATCATTTTCTATGTTCAGTGAACCGTAAAATTGGGGTCAAAACTCTAATTTGGCATTTAAATTAGAAAGATCATATCATAGGGCACATGTATACTAAGTTTCAAGTTGATTGGACTTCAACTTCATCAAAAACTACCTTGACCAAAAACTTTAACCTGAAATTTGCACTATCATTTTCTATGTTCAGTGAACCGTAAAATTGGGGTCAAAACTCTAATTTGGCATTTAAATTAGAAAGATCATATCATAGGGCACATGTATACTAAGTTTCAAGTTGATTGGACTTCAACTTCATCATAAACTACCTCGACCAAAAACTTTAACCTGACATGGGACAGACGGACGAACGGACGAACGAACAGACGAACGAACAGACGGACGAACGGACGCACAGACCAGAAAACATAATGCCCCTACTACTATCGTAGACGGGGCATAAAAATGGAGATAACTGTATTGCACTTTAAACTTGGCATACATAATTTTTATACCCCACCTACGATAGTAGAGGGGCATTATGTTTTCTGGTCTGTGCCTCCGTTCTTCCGTCCGTCCTTCTGTGCCTCCGTTCGTCCGTCCACTTCAGGTTAAAGTTTTTGGTCAAGGTAGTTTTTGAAGAAGTTGAAGTCCAATCAACTTGAAACTTACTACAGTAAAACATGTATAAACCGGCCGGTTTGGACAGTGATCCGGTTTATTCAGGTTTCCGTTTTGACCGGAAGTTAATGACTTGTGACGTCCGACATTTTGCATGTAAAAGTTCTCTCTGATTATAAATTATATCTGATAAATTAAAATACTTTTACTTCGTTTTTCATTGTTTGCATTTGCATCATAATGCTGCGTTGTTTGGATTGTAAGACGAGAGTTTCGATTTACTCCCATGATCAATAATTTGAAATGTTTGAATGGCCAATTAACAAGCCAGAATATTATCAAACGTAATTTCATCACTTTCGAAACGTTGTCGTACAGTGTACAATATCCATTGATTGTTGTTATCCGGGTGTTTTTCATTATCAAGGTCATTTGTTTAGGGGTTCACAACAGGGAACCCAGGATTTCGAAATCACAATGTGAATTTCTTACTCCGCGATTTTAATTTGTTTATCCAAGTTAAAACGTAATTTCAATCTAAGATATATTCGGTGTGTCTTTTCGTTTAATTGACACGTTTATAATGTTTTAATAAATAATACAGCTCACTACTGTACGATTGTAGGTTCACAGTTTGACACCTGACTAATTAATTATCACGAAAAGCCATATATTGTATAAACAAATATGTTTTGATTGTATATCGATCATTGAAATTAATTAGACAAACCGGTTTTGACAGGTAATAATTAATGTAATTAAGAGTATTGGGACTTCATAATTAGACCGGAATTCGGAATACACAGGCTCCGGTTTACAGAGAGTATTTTAACAAAGAATTTGAATGGAAAAATATGGGACTTTCATTTTCGGCCAGAATGGACAGGAAACCGGTTAATTCAGGGTCCGGTTTAATCAGGTTTGACTGTACACTCGTTCCCCATGATATGATCTTTCTAATTTTAATGCCAAATTATAGTTTTGACCCCAATTTCATGGTCCACTGAACATAGAAAATGATAGTGTGAAGTTCAGGTTAAAGTTTTTGGTCAAGGTAGTTTTTGATGAAGTTAAAGTTACATCAACTTGAAACTTAGTACACATGTTCCCTATGATATGATCTTTCTAATTTTAATTCCAAATTAAAGTTTTGACCCCAATTTCACGGTCCACTGAACATAGAAAATGATAGTGCGAGTGGGGCATTCGTGTACTATGGACACATTCTTGTTTTTATTTCGTATGCAGCAAAAATACTGCAATCTGGTTGGTTAATTACCACAGTGTAAATAACACCCCACCCTTGTTCACCCAGGATAAATAAAATTTTGCCAAAAAATCAAAGAAAAAAATCAATAATTTGCCAATACAATGTATAAAAAAAAAAATCGAAACTAAATATATTTGAGGATAAAAATTTGAAAAATTAAAAAAAAAAAAAAATCCAGAAAAAAAAAAAAAAATAATTTTTTTATGAATTTCCCACCAAAACAGTATTTGACAATATGCAGCAACATCTTTATTGAATTTCCATAAGCATTTTTCAATTTCACATCCCGGTTTAGAAAGGAATAAAGGAATTGTTTCATTTGTCTTAACTCGGCCGATTCCAAGGAGAGTAGTGGATTCTACCGTGGATTGCCGTATGGGAACTGTTCATAAGAAATAAATGCGCCTCAGGGTGTATGAATTTTCAACAACTGTGTAAAATTCTGTACACCCCTGATTACACCAAGATAACTAATATTACTTCCTCAGGAATATTTTTACATAGCTCCACATCTTTAGGTAAACTCAATTAGCGATTGTAAAATTTTTAGTAAGCCACTTAAAGTACAATGCAGTATTCTACTAAATACCTAGTACAATCATGAAAGTGTGATAGAATTTGCTACCAGGTTTGAGGTATACTCTGTGACTTGTATTTATCAAACAGTGGTCCTCAACTCTGCAGTAAATAGAGTTATAACAGTGATGCTAAGCCTACTTATTTAGCACACCTTTCCAATAGGGCCTAGTGAGCTTTTCTTGTCCCTTGGCGTGGATGGCATTTGCAAATCAACATGACGCAAGTATATGTCTACAAGGGGATGATCCAAATAAAAAAAAAACACCTGTACACTTCAAACTATATCTCTCTTTTTACTCTGGGCCACATATTTCCTGAAAAATATGTTTCATATAGATATATTTGGGTGGGTTGATATTTTATAAATCTAATAGTTCAACAAGTTCAGTGTCTGTGAAATGAGCAATATAAAAAAGAAGATTTGGTATGATTGCCGATGAGAAAACTGTCCACAAGAGACCAAAATGACACAGACATTAACAACTATAGGTCAACGTACGGCCTTCAACAATGAGCAAAGCCTTTCATACCGCATAGTCAGCTATAACAGGCCCCCATAAGCATGATAAGACAATGTAAACATATATTGACACTGCATATTCCTTGTTTTTTAGACTGTCATGTCAGAAAAATCTTCAGGTGTGACTGCTGGAATAGGGTTAGAAGGTAATTTTTATTTTATTATAAGTTGATAATTTCAGAATAACAACACGTTATAAAGTATCTGTACGACGTCATGCAATTAACTGTAATGTATTTATGAGATTTATCACTATAAAATAGATAATAACAAACTATAACTATATAGTGTTAGCAGCTTTCCAATATTTGAAATACACCACATAGTAAGTACCATCACATATATGGTCTTCTGTAGGAAGTTATAGTACATGTTTATCAGTACTTGCAGGCAATATTCTACCTTGCTAGGATTATTTCCCAAAGAAAAGGGGAAGCCATTATAGACTTCACTGACATAATATTGTTAGAAACCAGTAATGTTTGTTTCACCTGTGACAAAAGTCCTATAATGTGAGACGTAGGGATTACAATCCATTCATGTCATTGATCACTGATCAAGGTACATTTTCCGTTGTCTAGTCAGTATCTCGGCTGCTATACACAGTAGATAAACTATATTTGATTGATATAGTTGCTGTAACGTGAACATGTCTGTCTGGCAGTTTTCACCTGACCTTGACCTGTTTTTTATGTTGAATTGGTCAATGTTGAGTTTTTGTGTTTAGATATAAAAAGATGTGGTATGAGTGCCAATGAGACAACTCCCTATCCAAGTCACAATTTGTAAAAGTAAACCGTTATAGGTCAATGTTTAGTTTTCATAGTACATGTTTGTTTCCCAGGTACTTAAAGCATTAAGTCATCTTGGTATTTAAAACGACTGCACGGCGTACATGTCTGTATGGCAGAGTTGGTGTAACCTTTTTATGTCGGGGAGTTTTGTGGCCAAATATATGTTGTGGGTTTTTCTCATCATTAATGGCCTTGCTATTACCTATTGTTTCGTATGTCAAAGTATTTGAAACCTGGTGGATAGTTGTATCATCATGATCATTGAAAATCATACCACATCTCCTTAATTTTATTTTGACCTCAATTTCATGGTTCATTGGCATGATTGGTCAAAGTTAGTTTTTTGGTTATGTCTAATTCGCAGATACGATAAGCAAAATGTGAACTATATTTAGTTAATGGAATAAAAATAGGATGTTCATATATACAAAACAAACTCATCATAAATAACAGGACTAAATTTTGTATACAAAAGACTCATCAGTGACGCTCTCATCCAAAAAAGTTAAAAAAGCCTAAAAAAGGTATGAAGTTGACGAGCATTTAGGACCAAAATTTCTAAAAGTTTTGCCAAATACAGCTAAGGTAATCTATGACTGAGGTAGAAAAGCCTTAGTATTTCTAGAATTCAAATTTTTGTAAACAGTTAATTTATGAATACAACCATATCAATGATAATTCATGTCAGCACAAAAAAGTGCTAATTACTGGGCTAGTGATACCCTCGGGGAAATAAATCTCCTCCAGCAGTGGCATCGACCCAGTGGTGCCCCTGAATTGGTAATTTTAAGAACATTTTGCTGTTTTTGGTTATTATCTTTATTATAATGATCAGTTGACCCCTTAAGGAGTAATTGCCCTTTATAGTCATTTTTTACCAATTATTCGTAAATTTTTGTAATCTTTTACAAAAACCTTCACCTGAAAGACTACTGGAACAAATTTAACCAAAATTAGTCAGAATCGTTTTTAGGGTATCTAGTTTAAGAAATAAGTGCGGTGACCCAGCCAACCAACCAAGATGGCCGACATGGCTAAAAATAGAACATAGGGGAAACTGTTGGCTTATAAATCTGAAACAAAAGCATTTAGAGTTTATCATGGTGTTAAATTGTTTTTCTAATATGACGTTCTTCTTTAGCTTTGGGTACAAAGCCATGTTCTAATTCGAATAGAACATGGGCTGCACGTGATTGATGTCACAATTGAAATTGCAACGTCAGATGAATTTTGAACAAGGCCAGAGATCAAAATGGACATTTTTGTTGGTGTTGCTCGCTATGAAATTAAATAAAAACATTCTAAAAGTAAGTTTAAATGTTTCTGTTCTTTTTTTATTGATAAACTGTTGATTTTTCTATAACGTTTTTGTTCATCAAATCAAAATGGCGACATTTCGAGCGTCTCCCTCATGAAAATATTTTCTGAATTTTTTCTGAACTCGATGCTGAAATTTTACTGAACACATTTAGTAAACCCTTTTCTTAAAAATGCCTGAATTTGGCACGTTCCAGCAAGTTTTCAGCACATTTTCAGTAAAAATTCAGCAGTACGTTTTCAGTAAATATTCAGCAATATTCAGAAATAATTCAGCATTAATTCCGAATTTTTCTTAACACCTTGCTGAATTTTACAGAATCTATTAAAAACCTTTTGCTTAAAAATTTCTGAATTTGGCACATTCCAGCACATTTTCAGCAAATTTTCAGTAACAATTCAGCAAGTCATTTTCAGTAATTATTCAGCAATATTCAGAAATAATTCAGCATTAATTCTGAATTTTTCTGAACACCTTTCTGAAATATTCAGAACCTATAAAAAACCTTTTGCTTAAAGATGGCTGAATTTGTCACATTCCAGCAAGTTTTCAGCAAACTTTCAGTTACAATTCAGCAAGACATTTTCAGTAAATATTCATAAATAATTAGTATCACTTCTGAATCTTTCTGAACAACTTGCTGAAATATTCAGAACCTCTTAAACACCATTTTCTAAAAAAAAAAAACAGCTATAATTTAACCCGTTCCAGTGGGTTTTCAGCAAATTTTCTGTTAAAGTTCATTTAAGACTCTAAAGGTAAACTTTTTAGCATTTCTTTCTATAATGTTCAACAAACAAAACAATATTTAAGCAAATATTCAGTAAAAATTTGAATTAATCTATACTCAGCCAATATTCAGTCTTCAGCTATTGTTCAGGATGGGTTCAGACCATTTTCAGCTTTAGCTTACATTTTTCAGGAAAGGTTCAGATGATTTTCAGTTATAATTCAGAAAAGTTTCCATTGGTATTTTATATATATAAGACAATATGAGCTTTTTAATATTCTGTCTGAAAGACACTATTTATCCAAAACAAATAAACATTATTTAAGAAATACAATGGTGTCATATGTGAAGTAGAATAATTAGTTGTGTCTTTGTCTTTTTATGCCCCACATAGGGGCATTATGTTTTCTGGTCTGTGCGTCCGTTCGTCCGTTCGTTCGTCCGTTCGTTCGTCCGTCTGTCCCGCTTCAGGTTAAAGTTTTTGGTCGAGGTAGTTTTTGATGAAGTTGAAGTCCAATCGACTTCAAACTTGGTACACATGTTCCCTATGATATGATCTTTCTAATTTTAAAGCCAAATTAAACTTTTGACCCCAATTTCACGGTCCACTGAACATAGAAAATGAAAGTGCATGTTTCAGGTTAAAGTTTTTCAGGTTAAAGTTTTTGGTCAAGGTAGTTTTTGATGAAGTTGAAGTCCAATCAACTTGAAACTTAGTACACATGTTCCTTATGATATGATCTTTCTAATTTTAAAGCCAAATTAAACTTTTGACCCCAATTTCACGGTCCACTGAACATAGAAAATGAAAGTGCATGTTTCAGGTTAAAGTTTTTGGTCAAGGTAGTTTTTGATGAAGTTGAAGTCCAATCAACTTGAAACTTAGTACACATGTTCCTTATGATATGATCTTTCTAATTTTAAAGCCAAACTAAACTTTTGACCCCAATTTCACGGTCCACTGAACATAGAAAATGAAAGTGCATGTTTCAGGTTAAAGTTTTTGGTCAAGGTAGTTTTTGATGAAGTTGAAGTCCAATCAACTTGAAACTTAGTACACATGTTCCCTATGATATTATCTTTCTAATTTTAATGCCTAATTATATTTTTTATCCAATTTCATGCTCCATTGAACATGGAAAATGATAGTGTGAGTGGGGCATCCGTGTACTTTGGACACATTCTTGTTTATTATTGCTTTTTATTTTGTGTCTTATATAGTTGCAATCAGATCAGTCAAGCCTTTTACAACTGACGATTAGTTTGTTATGTTGTGACATCAATGACCCAGCATTGTGACATAAGAAATTTATGAGAAATTGGACACATTTTGAAGTCGGTTATACTTAATACAGTATAGATTTTGCCCATTTTAATCTTTAACTGACCAGTAATGACCGTTTATTATATCTCTGGGTTTTTTTTTTGGTTTTTTTTATCTATGAATTGTTTGCTCAGCATCAATCATGCCACATCTAATTATTTTTATATTTTGTATAATAAACTTATATAAGTGAAAGCTTCCATGCTGCCTTTGATACTTGGGCCAAGTATTGTACACCGTTAGGTTACCACACGAAAGGAGCACTACAGTAAATCTACATGTAATCTCACGTCTTTCACTTGAAACATTTCGTATCTATACAGTAACATTAACAATATGCGTCTTGTTCTATTTTTCCAACTAAAAAAAAAGAAGTCTTTTGGACTCTTTCCTGTCCTTCAACCCTTTGAAATTTTCTTGTGTTAATAGGGAAAATCATCAATCCAATTTCAACGGCCTGATAATTATTTCAAATAATGTGAATCATGAATTATTCATGAACTTTTAATTCTATTAATTCAGAAATTGAGAATCATTTGTATATTAAATAAAAAGCAGATTATAATATATGTAAACTTCTCTTTCTTTCTGTATTTAATCAAAATTGAAGTTTCAGAGCTTCAAACTTAGATCAGTTCAATTTCTGCTTGAATTTCAAAAAGTTTCTGTGGAAGATGCAGGACTTTCACCTGCAAGAAAATACAATCCACAAAGAATCCAATGTCTAACTTATTTTTTAATTCAATATAAATTATGATTTTTTTATAATGCCATTTTTTTAATTGATTGATTTAATATCATGAAAAAAATAAATTTTAGAGGGGAAGCGAAAAAAAGTATAAACATTTCTTAGAGTTTTCTGTATTGAAAGGTGCAGATCCATGATTTTGTTAGAGGAAAGGGCGCTCCCTTTTTTTTTAATGATCAATGCATTTGTCGATTTGAATTGGGACATATAGTTGCCGCACCCCAACTTTTTAAAATGTCTGGATCCGCTCCTGTTGGTGTGAATACTTGTAAAAAGTCTATGGCATGCAATTATCATATATATGAAGCTCCATATGTGGGACCCTGGCACCCTGTATCTGCCATTGATTAATACGTTCATAAAGAAAGCAATGTGTCATATCTAAGTTCAGGTTAGGGGCACAATATGGTTCATTTCCGAAATCCTGCTTTTTTGTATTTTTTTTCCCATTATTCCTCTCACATCTGACATCCTCCCCCTCACTCAATTTCATATCCCCACAATCCCCTATAATTCACATCCCAAAATTTGCAAAAGCATGCCCCCCCCCCCTTTTTGTCCCTCAAATTAAAAAAAACTGCTGGTTCCCAAAATATGGTTCATTTACCAAATCTGGTTATTTTGTAAAAAAAAAATCATGAATTCTCTCACATTCTCCCCTTCCCTTTGTTCCATATTCAACCCATGTATCTCACATACCAAAACTTGCAAAAGCATGTCCCCCCTTTTTCTTTTTTTCCCATTAAAGTAAAAAAACAGCTGGTTCCTAATAAAAACAAGAACATTCCCCTTCCTCCTCCGATTTTCTCTAAATACATGTAAGTTGAATGGTCAGTGCATAATGATGTGCACAAGTTCAATACATAATTTCAAGGATTTTCTTCATTTTTATTTATTTTCTGGTGTTGACTTTCTCAAAGATGGTATTTATAGATTGTCTCAATAAACTTTTATCTTTAAATATGATTTAAAATTAGCAATAAACATTTCAGTTCAAACTGTAATATACTTATCTGATAAATATAGCCATCATTTTACAAATCGTATTTAGGGCGCCTAAATAGTTTTTTGTTGACGTAATTTATTATGCGTTTCCGGTTCAGAAAGGTTTCACTTATTAAACTGGTATCTACTTTCTACGAACATAGTGTAGTAGCCAGCAGGGGACCAGCTTAGATCATGAAAACGTTTTAACTCCCTGTATAACTGACTGTACCATCAGTGCTTGTAAATAACACTGTATTAGTTTACAATTACAACGATTGACTAATCTGATATTTTTCTTAGTTCTTTTTTATGCCGAAATACAATTAAGTAAGGCATATTTAAGAACTTGGAGAGAGATTCAGAAAACTTCTTCTACAGATAAAATTAACACTGGCAGTGCACCAGCAAAAACGGATAGGCTATCGAACAAATCGCAAATAATTTCAACGTAAGTTCCCTTTTCAAATTTAGAATTTTTATAAATACTTCGACACCAAGACACATTGACACCTGGCAAGACCTTCGGTGTCAATATTTTAATATAACATAGGTCCTTGCTAGTATAATTTTGGTATGCCTCTCAAGTCTTCATATAAATGAATTCTAGACATTCCGGCACCTTGTCAAATCGGCACCGCTATATACAGTTCGGCACCAAGTCAAATCGGACCTGGTTAATTGGCCCCCAAAATTAACAGATTATGTTTTGCAAGTTGGGGAATCATGACTTTTAAAGAAAGGAAGTTTATTATAGAAAAAACAAACTTGTTATAAATTGTAATTGATATAAGATCTTCAGTTTTTAATGTGATTACCAGTCATAACATTATTAATAGAGTACTCATGACTTAAACAGAAAGCCAGCTCAATATTGTTTATTGTAGATTTCACAGGTACCTGTGGACATGATTACATATGGGTGCCCCTGAGTGGGAGAATCTTAAATGACACCCCCCCCCCCCCTTTTTTGGTACATGTAGTTAATGATTTTGAGATTTTTTTATTTGTTTATATAAACTATTTTCACTTCGAATATATTTTGATTTTACTGATTGGCTAATATCTCAAAAAGATACGAACCAAATTCTTAAACTTTCCCTTAAAAATCATATGTCACAATGCTTATGTTATATCAATTACTCTGCTCTAAAAATTAATTGTTTACGTTGTTAACTCCAATTGACTTCAGATCAACTCATGTAATTAAAAAAACAACTTCAGTTTGGTGGTCTTTGGTGTACATGTATTCTGCTCTGGTCTGATATAAAAGTTTGAAAAATATTTTTTATGCCCCACCTACGATAGTAGAGGCCGGTGGCATTATGTTTTCTGGTCTGTGGGTCTGTTCGTCTGTCTGTTTGTCCGTCCATTCATCTGTCCGTCTGTCTGTCCCGCTTCAGGTTAAAGTTTTTGTTCAAGGTAGTTTTTTATGAAGACTTGAAGTCCAAGCAACTTGAAACTTAGTATACATGTTCCTAATGATATGATCTATCTAATTCTAATGCCAAATTAGAGTTTTACCTCAATTTCAAGGTCCACTAAATATAGAATATGATAGTGTGAGTGGGGCATCTGTGTACTGTGGACACATTCTTGTTTGTATTATTTTCAGAAGATTTTCAGTATTCTGTCTGAACAGTTCAGCATCTGGCAAATCTGTTCATATAACATGTATAAGCTCTTAGAGCTGTTCTGAACAGTTCAGCTTTCTATCATTTCAGAAAGTTTTTTTTTTTAGCTGTTTTGAACAATTCAACACTGTCTGAATAGTTCAACACATTTTCAGATGTCTCTCTGAAAAATTAAGCAAGTATTTATTCTGTTCAGAATGATTTCAGTATTGTTTCTGAACATTTCAGGATCTTGAAAAACTGTTCAGAAATTTTTCAGGGCTGTTCTGAAAAATTCAGCACTGTTCAAAGATATCAAAAAATTTTCAGCATAGTTTCAGATGTTTGTCTGAGGAGTTCAGCAATAACTGAACAGTTCAGATTATTTTCAGCTTCAGTTCAGCGATGTCTGAATTTTTCAGCACAGTCTGAACTTTTCAGAAATTGTTACAGCACTTTTTCAGCAAATCTGAACATTCCAGTAAGTTTTCAGTATTTGTTCAGAATTTGGAAAAAGTGCTTCAGCACGTTTTCAGATCCCAAAATTTGGTTCAGCATGCATTCAGCTAGGGTCCAGAACCTATTCAGCAAAACTCAGCAAAAATTCAGACATTCTTTTTCATGAGGGCTGAGTACTATAGGTCCGCTTCGAAGTACAAAAGTTCAAAATATTCCTATTAGAATCGAAATAATTCTATCATGCCATGCTCTATGCTCATTTTAACATGGGTAGGCATTATATTTGTAAACATTTAATACCTCGCTAACGCTCGGTGTTAAGATATTAACAAATATAATGCCTACCCATGTTAAAATGAGCATAGAGCATGGCATGAAAGAATTATATCTTATTAGTCAAGTCAATCTATACAAATGCTATATCTGCCGATAAATTTTCAGATGAATTAGACAATTGGTTGTTGGGTTGCTGCCCCCAATTGATATTTTTTTAAGAAAAGTTTGCCAATTTTGGTTATTATCTTAAATACTGTATAATCATAGATAGGGATAAACTGTAAACAGCAATACTGTTCAGCAAAATAAGATCTACAAATAAGTCAATGTGACCAAATGGTCAGTTGTCCCCTTAAGGAGTTATTGCCTTATATAATTTGGGAAATTTTCATAAATTTGTACAAAATATTATCCTTCTTAACTAAAGGGCCAAGTTTATTAATGATAGAGAAAATTGTAGGCAATGTTCAGTAAAGTAAGATCTACAAACATATCACCATCACCAAAAGACAATTTTGTCATAAATCCATCTGTGTCCTTTGTTTAATATGCATATAGACCAAGGTGAGTGACACAGGCTCTTAAGAGCCTCCAGTTTAGTTGACATTAGGCATTTTTTGTTAGTGAATACAGGGATGATTCCACTATATAGTTTAGGGCCGCTAAGCGGCCCTTAAATCTGCCAGCGGCCCCAAACAAATGTTTGTGAATAATAACTTCCCAATTCAGGAAAATAAAATAAAAATCGGTATTTGCGGAAAAGTTTCAGGTCACCGATTACGGCAACTATAATTTTTCATAGTTCGTCGTCAAAACGTAGTAAAATCCGATCGCATTTTTATTAACAACGATTTAATTATGTCAACGTGAGGTAAACAATTTTAGCAGCCGGATTTAATTGAATAAAATTTGATGGGAGTATTTGAATTAAAAAAAGGAGATCGCTAAGCAGGTTGATCAAAAACATGCTTTTTTTTTCAAAATTGGTGTCAAAGCAGACCTCGGCAAAGAAAAAATTCAAATTTTGATATAACATTGATGAATAAATTGTAATGGGCGCCGATCTTCTAAAAGTAGATCGACCAGCAGAGCCGGTTATGTAACTTGATTAAAACTTGTTTTGTAAAAGAAGTTTGCTCTATCTTTATGGAACTGTTTCAAAAGATATAAAAATGATCCAAATAAGTTCATTGGTGCCTGGTGCAATTGCTTTAAATATCTTATCGGGTATATAACCCTTTGTAATTGCTTTTCTGATTTCGACAATTGGCCAGTTCAATTTGAAATCCATTTCAATCAAGGTAAGTTTATAAAGATGATCTGTTGAAAAAATACCCAATGGATGATTTTTTCAGTGGTTACAGTAATATGGCAAGCCGTTTTGCTATTTAATCTGACTTCAAGATACCTTATATAATAAGTTCATAAGATATCTTATATAGTTTGTAAGATATCTTATAAAGTTTATAAGATATCTTACATGATAGTTCATGAGATATGTTATAAAATTTATGAGATATCTTTTATAGTTTATAAGATATCTTATATTTTTCTTATAATCGATATTAGATATCTTCTTTATTATATAAGATATCTTATAAAAACAGATTATTTAAGACATCTTATATATCATATAATATATATCATTAGAGACATCATATAGAAATTATAAGATAATTCATATAATATATGTTATATAATTTTCTTAAGATGATATCCAATAAACTATATAAGGTATCTTGTATAAAAAATATTTATAAAATATTTCATATACTTAATGAGATATCTTATTAACTTTAGAAGATATCTTATAAAGTATATAAGATATCTTATAAGTATATATGATATCTTATAAGTATATAAGATATATAAGTATAAAACATATAAGATATCTTATATAATATAAGATTCACATATAATATATAAGATAGCTTTAAAAAATTTAATTATATAAGATATCTCATATATTAAATGAGATATCTTATAAAAATCGTATATGTTATATAAGATATCTTATATATTATGAGATAATTTGAGATAATTTGAAATTCGAATAAATAGCTAAACTGCTTGCCATAGGTTTATGTTAGCTGGTATATATGCATTGTTTACCAAAGTTAAGATGATAGTGCATCATGTGCAATGGTATTCATGTATTAACTTCCCTGGTTTGAATCCAATAACTTCTTCAATCAGTGTACAGATGGAAATTCATATACATTTTCCGTTTTTACAGGTCGGGAAAATGATATTATTTCGTTTTAGATTGTATGCATAACAAATTCCCAATTGGGATAAAAATTCCCAATTTGATGTTCAAGGGACCCATTTGAAAACACCTGAAATCATCCCTGGAATATTTTTGTTATATAATCATTGTATATAAATATTGAATATATATTTTTATTAAAGTATGCATAATTTTATCATGTTATCACTTTGCACTTTAACTGAATTTTGAATGAATGACAAAAAATGAAGAGTAACACTTACAATCAAGCCACAGTAAAGAGCTTAACATCTAAAACTGCTCAACAAAGATACAAACTTCGAATAAAAAAAATACTTAGTTTGCCAGAAAATAGATTATTATTCAATTTTTTATTGATCATCTAGCAAGCATGCCTGCTGAAGCTAAATTAAAACTGGAGTTAAATCAAATAGTTATCCAATATGTTTAAAACTGCAGTATGGTTGAAAAGTTAATCAAAATTGTCAAAAAATTCCCTATTGAAATTATTTCCCTTTAATAATCAACAGTTTAACTTAAATACAGAATTTTTTTTTTAAATGGAATAATACTATTTTGCCACAGTCTATTTCTATGGTGTAGACACGAATAATACTATTTAGCCACTGTCTATTTCTATGGTGTAGACACGAATAATACTATTTAGCCACTGTCTATTTCTATGGTGTAGACACGAATAATACTATTTAGCCACTGTCTATTTCTATGATGTAGACACGAATAATACTATTTAGCCACTGTCTATTTCTATGATGTAGACACGAATAATACTATTTAGCCACTGTCTATTTCTATGGTGTAGACACGAATAATACTATTTAGCCACTGTCTATTTCTATGGTGTAGACACGAATAATACTATTTAGCCACTGTCTATTTCTATGGTGTAGACACGAATAATACTATTTAGCCACTGTCTATTTCTATGGTGTAGACACGAATAATACTATTTAGCCACTGTCTATTTCTATGGTGTAGACACAGATTTTTTTGACATCATCAGCAATACATTAATAATTGGAAAATTTGTATTTATACAGATTCCATCCGATCTACCATGTTGAACAAGTTGCTTGGCAGTGGAAGCTACGAATCATTTGACATGCGCTGTATGGTAACCGGCCAGTTTTCGGTAGGGAAATCAAGTTTAGTCAAGCTTTTAGTTGGGGATAATGTTCCAGAAGGGCGACATGCAACTGATGGGATTACCCTCATTGAAGGT